>NC_089981.1:20851006-21456461 GCF_036417845.1 Apteryx mantelli
AGTACTGAGCAGATCCAGAGTGAGCGGGGAGCTCTAGAAGCAAGGGTGAAGGAAAAGATTCCAAGTGAGGGCTGGTTTTCACACAAAAATTTATCTTCAGGGTTTCCGGTTAACCTTCTTTTAAAGTGCTTGACCCTAACTGGATCAAAAGCTAAAAAAAATCCTAACGGTCTCTTTCAAAAAGCATAATAAAAAAAAAAAGGGAGGGGGTGCTGCAAGGATTCAGAGTATCGAGCAATCTTACCTCTACCAGGAGCCTGTCAGACCTGCTGCCGAAACACGCCTGTAAAAATGGTCTTGAGCCTCCTCAGGACCCAGAAGAGAACGTAGGCAGCAAAAACCACTTCTGTCTGCCCCAAAACAGCTCCCCCACTCAAAGGCCTGTTTGGCAAAACGAATGAGGGAAGTGATTTTGTTCTACATACCCTCTGGAGAGCCAAAACATAGGACATCCCAGGCACCATCTCCTCCTGGCACCTGATGCAGCATCTGATGGAGGAGAGGCTTAAGGTGGTGACTTGCAGAGCTATCTGGCCTCTCACGCAGCAACTGTATGCGCTGTATCTTTTAGTGTTTATAAAGAGGAAAGTTTCTCAAATATTAGGACAAGAGTCGAGCTTTATCCTAATGAATCAATACTGCTGCTTTTTTTGTGAGCTGCTTTATTCTCTGCCATTTCACAGGCGATCTGAAATGGCTTGTAGCCAGATCGCGTGAATTTGCAGGATTCAGATTGATTGTTTCTTCCCATTTTCCACCTTAGCACTTTCATCTGAGGAAAATATTGTGTTAATAATATACAAACTTATCAAATATTTTTGCGAAGGATGTGAACTAACAGAAAAATGAACTAGCTAATTTGCTTTGAGTGAAAGTTAGCTACTAGTTTCTATTAATCACCAGCAGACAGTTGCAAACTTTTAAGGAAAAAATTGGATGCTCTGTCTCGTGAGAGCTTTCGCATTGCCGCCTTTGGAATGATGGCACACTTTCACGATGTAGCACTGAGCAGATCCGGATATCTCAGCAAAGGCAACCATGACACAGAAAATGCCTCAAGCTAGGTTTTCTAATTAGTTTGTTGTCTTTATAATGGATCACTTGTCTCTATTCCACTGGCTTCTAAAATAAGGAAAGAATAGAGGAATGCTTAAAAAGGGTCATTTACAGCCAAATGATTTTTTCATAGAACATTTGTTCTCTTTGTCCAGCAGAGGAAAACTGATTCCTTGGTTGAAAGCTGCAGCTGAGTTGCAAAGTTCAGAAATACTGCCGTAGTGGGCATATTTTATCAACTTTTGTCTCTTTACTAGCAGTGTAAAAATGCCATCAGAAGGTCTGGGGAACTCGTGTGTTTGCAGATTTTGAGCCAGCAGTTTCATTTGGAATTTATCTGGCTTAGACACGTAACTAGAAAACAGTACTGAAATTATGACTTTCCCAGTCCCCCCTGTTGGGTTGCTTTTTTGTATGTTGCTCACAGTAAAATAATTACCATCGTAGCCTATAATATTATATGCATTGGGCAATAGAACTAAAAAAGCAGTGATCCACACCGCTTTTGGAACTAGCGTTTCAAGCCATTTGCAGGTTCTGGGAGACCTCGCTGCACGTGGCTCGATGGCTGCGTTCGTAACGCTGAGATTGTGCTTTTCGGGGAGTGATTTTCACGCCAGCTACCTCCAGGTGTTTACGTACCCGAGTTAGGCACCCGGGCTGCTTCTGTGATCAGTGGGGTCTCGAGAAAGTGATTCTGAGTGCTGAAGTTAGTAATTTCTCTCTCTCTACTGACAATATCAGTAATCAGGATCTTGTCTTAGGAACCTGAGGTAGCTCAAGGTAGAGGGTGTGAATGCCTATTGGAAACAAAAATTTCCAACTCTCCTAAATTACTTAGAAGCAGACGTCCCTTTTTAAAAATGATTGAAAAGTTTCTCAAAAGTATGGGTTTCTTCTTGAGAGCTTCGGCCACAGATGCCTGACTTTTATAAGTCAGTCTCACCATAAGATTGTACTTCTTTTCTTTGCATAGTCTTTCTTCACCCCAAATTCTAATACTCTAGCTACGTAAATGCTGAAGCAATACAAATGCATGTTTTTTTCACATTAGTTTGGTGGTTAGATACTTCTCTGTGTGTTTTCTTTTCTTTCTTTCTTTCTTTCTTTCTTTTGTCCAAGACAGCACAGCAATTCAATTATTACTGAAAATTTACAGGCTCCATTTTCCCTAAATAATTGAATAAAGCAAATTAAATAAAGCAGAAAAAAGCAGAAATATGCCTGGCAGACAGCTAGCTTACTAGTTTTCTTGTATAATTGAATAATATTTATCAAATAAACTTTGTATGTACTGAAAAAACAAGAAACATTATAGACTATTAAGATACTTATGCCTGTTTTTTGTTAGATATCGACTCTCTTGAAAAGGTAAATGGTGTGCATTAGCACTTAGGAAGAAAACAAGCAATTTCATAAATGTTTCAGTAATAACAGTGATATAAACACTTGTCTCAAAGTGTATTCTGCTAGCATGACAAAAATAGGAATAATTATGTTTATTTTGTTTCCAGACTATTTTCTCTATATATCCTAGATATCATTAACGTATTTATGTGAAAAAAATACATATATCAGTAGCAGTGGAATCTGGCATCATCCATGCCTTGCAATTCAACACGTAAATGAAATAGCATGGGTGGCCAAAAGGACTACCTCTACTATTGGTTAAAAATAGTATAAAAATAGAGGCTGATCAGAACACCTTGCTCTAGCCCTTGAAAGTCAGCGAATACAGACCCTGCTGAATGGTCGCTGGAAGTGTTTCTTAATCAAAATCCCAGTACCAGAAACGTGTTACTGAAAAACTATATGTTTTGACAGATGTCTCGGTTGCAAGCTGATATCCTTTGGGAAGGAGAGTATTTCCCAATAGGAGGTTTTTAATTACTTAGGACTTTAAAGATCGTGTCCGGTACTTCAAGTCAGGAGAAATAGATGGCTGAGCAAAGGTGGCTTCAGGGGGGGGAAAGAACGTGCATCTTCCTCACGGTAAAAGGAGATGCGACCTTTTCATTTCTTCCACTTCAGGTGAAGTGAGGTGCCTCAGTTTTGAACTAGGTCCCTCTAGGTTTGTTCCGTTATTCTCTGAGAAAAATAGACACCTCAACGACATGAGCAGAGGGGAAGAACGATCACTGTCCTTTCTGTTAAAGGCCATAAATCATGTCTTTGATTTGATGGTAAAAGTGATCATCTGTTCCTTATTTTACTCATTTATTGCATGAGTAAAGTGAAACTGGAACAATAAATAAAACATTTGCAAAATAATGCCGAGCAACATTACTGTTGATTAAATCTTATTTCTATTATAGACGTCAACCTGAAGAAAACTGGCTTGTTAACAAAAAATTAACCCTGAAATTGAAACGATGCATTTTGTGCTGTCCAAAGATTGCACTGAATTGCACATCTGAAAGCGATATCGCAGATGTTGTTGCAGATTTCAGACTGTGCCTGTTAAAATGCGGTGTTTTCCTTGGCCCCTCTTCTTTTATTTGTAACCCAGGTACGGAAGTGCCAGCTAAGGGAAAAAAAAATGCTAGAAGAGCCATTAGGGACTCTAAAGAGCAAAGACTTGCCACGTATTAGCTCATAACCTTCCCTGCAAAGGTCCTGTAGATACTGTGTGCATAATACTAGTAATTACAGTAGGTTTTGATCACTAAAAAAAATTTACGCTTTGAAGTGGCAGTTCTGCTTTTTCCTGATCTGAAGCTCAGCTATGAGAAATAGCTGGATCATTTGCTTTTCCGAGATTTCTGTCGCCACAGAAATCCTGCTCTTGGTTTCAGAAATTGTTAGCCTATCTTTAAAGAGCATCACATTTTTCTGTCAGTTATCGCTGTATGGCCCACAGTTAGAAAATGACATTCATGGTTTATATAAATGAAATTTACTCATTTGGTGTATATTTATGGTTAGCTTGCTTATTTTATTTGCATTTTTATTCCCGTATTAGCTCTTATTTGAAGAATGTATGTGATATTTAGGGAAATTTTTATGCTTTCAAAGCCATTTTAATATTTAGAGGTGTTTAAAATATTTTTTATTAGACTTCTGTAAACTAAGACCTTTAAAAATGCAATTGGTGTCAACCATGAAGTTCTGTGAGTCATTCAGGGCTATTAAGAAACGTACTTGTCTTTTTTCAGGACAGTATTTTTAAAACAAAGTACTAATTCATAGACTATTTTGAAAACATTAAATAGTAAAATATTATTCTCATCTGCAAATTAGTTCCACTGTAAGCAATGTGAATTACATTCATCTGTATACAGTTCTCTGTGTCCTTATCATTCGGTTTTCTAGATACAGCCTTATTGCTCAGTCTGGTTCCTCAGATATTTTTCATGCTGAAGTCTGCCGAAATAGCCTCGCCATTCGCCTTTTTCCTCCTCTCTTATTTGTTCCGAACTTTTCCCTCTCCAGTCCCCAGCCGACCCCTCCAGTGAAACCGCTCGTGGAGCTTGAAGGAATGGAGCAGGAGGTGGCTTCAGTCTGTATTAAAATACACTGCAGGGCACAGGAGGGGGCAATGGGACGCGATCCTGTCCGTGGAACGATAGTCCCAGTCGCACCTCAGCTCCTTCTCAATAAACACTGCCATACTGGTGAACTTGGCATGAAAATATTAGCAGGCGTATGTTGAGATGTTAACCGCTAAGCTCCCTTATTAAGCAGCACTTTAATTTTTTTAAAAATTAAAAACCATGCATGCCTAAATTTAGGACTCTAACTCTGTATTTGGATACCTTACTATGTTATTTGATTGCCTGTAAATTCTAATTAACCTCTTCTGTATCCGTTTGGCTGTAACACTCAGTCTTCATAAATTCGTGATGCCTATTCTTTGTGGTTCTATAGCAGGTTGGGATCAGGTTAAAAAAAGAAAAAAAAAAAACACTTCGACACATATCCATCCCTAATTAGGAAGCCACTCCATACAGTTTAACTTGTAACACTAGTAAAATGATATGGTTTGTATTAAGGAATAAAAAAGAACCATGTATATACCTGCTTACAGTTGGTCGAATGGTCATGTCCAGTGAAATCCATATTAATGTAGGTTTACAAGACAGCAGCGTTCTACAACTGGAAGAGCAGAAGGCCGGTAGTCTGGCCCCCAATTTGTTGTCGCCCCTGCTGCGCTCCCGCCGTTCTCCTTTAGACCTGCTCTCTCCGTAGCCTCCGCCACCCGTGCTTGGCGCAGGTTCCCCTCACCGTTTACCCTTCCTCAGGTGGGCTCGGGGCGCAAGACTCCCGTCACCGAACCGCTGAGAAACGGCCATAAATCCCTGCTTCCAATTTGGGGTGATACGATTGGTGCAATTATTTAGTAGTGATCTGAAAGCTAAAAACTTCTAAAACTTTTTTGTGCTACCTCTTGTCGTTATGGTATTCCGTAGCTGGTGTTGTCTCAGCAAAGTATAATCACAGTAGTATTTTTTTTATATCAAATATTTGCAGCCTACGCATTCTTTTTATCTGTTTGAGGTTTCATAGAACCCTTCCCCTCCTAGCTCTCACATACAAAGTATTTTGCTTAATGCTACTATTTATTTCAAAAAATACCACCAATAGTCTTCTGTTATAGGGAAAAAGGTTGACATTCCAGTGTGAATTTATTCTTTTTTTTTTTTTCCAAGAAATGTATGGGCAAAGAAAATAATAGAATCGAGGATGAGAAAAGTTAAATATTCGTTTCTGTGTAATAGCTATTATAGCTTTTCACTACAGAATTGCAGGACTGGAATCTGTGCTTACTAGAATTATGATGTAAAAAAGGCCTTTTGAGAATAAATGGCACCAGGCTAAATTCCTGGTATAAAACCGCAGTCAGAACAACTGGAGCATTTACACAGAAAGATATTTTAAAATTTTTGCTTTTGTGTTGTTTGGTTATGAATTTGGAGAAATGCTATTAGTGGCAATAACTATTTGCTTCTCAAATGGTTATGTATGACCTCAAATGGTTATGTATGAACTCCTTGCAACTGAACACTGTTTTAACATTAGCTATAATTATCTTCTGGTTAGTTCACTCTCTAAAAAAGGTCATTCTTCTGGTTTTGGATTGTTTGGATTGTTGCATGTCATTCTAGTCTATACTTATATGATACTCTGAGCTACAGGGTTTGAGGGGTTTCTTCAGGATAAGAAGAAAAATGAGTCAGCTCTTACCTTGTCCGAGTTCACCTGGTTATCCAGTAAATTCCCAAGGTGGAACAAATGTCAAGCAATTGTGAGCTTAAACCGTTACGGCCAGACCTAAGCAAAAGCACATGCTTGCTGCTCCTTCCATAAATGTCAGAATGTTTAAGTGACAGCATGACTGAAGTGCCTTGTCTTTATTGTATTTTTAACTTAGTTTAGTTCCCACCATAGTAGGGGTCAACCAGACGGCTTTGGAAGGAAAGCCATCATGAGAATCTCCTATTCTTCCTCACCTTCCCCAGTCATTTATTCCTGCCCCGCAGAGATTTTTTAAGAAGTAAAATCAGTCAGGGATTCAGTTCGAAGTACAGCTCCTCGCATATTCATATGTTATAAATTGCATTCAGTGGTGTTGCTTTTTCAGCCATGAAATTCAGTTTGAAGCAGCACATGCACGAAAGCATATCAGATCATAATGTATCTTTATTGGAACACAGACAACTGTATCTGAGTAGAAACTGCACAGGGGAGTCAGGATAAACTGTAATTACTCATGCTGGCATTTGAACCTGACACAAAAATCCATAGCGTTTTCATGTAATAAGTATTACAAGATGCTGATGAGTGCGAGCACACAGATCAGCTCATTCAAGCACGCAACCGTACGAGCGTCGTCTTTTAAGCGTCTGCCATATGCTCGTCCATCCTCTAGCAAGCAGTCAAGCTTTTGCTCTAGCAGTGCTAGTTAGGTAGGACGATTTGCCTCTCCGCATGCCCTGAATACGGCCATTAAAAGTTCCCTCCAACTATTCACCTGGGCCAGAGATTTTCCCTCGTTGTTGCCTTTACACCAAACCTTTTATTTTTGCCCTGAGTAAAGCCATCGTCACTATCGCAGATCTGTTCACGTGAATGTCCGGAAGTGCCATCATTGCAGCCTCGATACTGTCCATCTTATGGTATGTCTGTTGGGTGGTTCACGTGATTAGAGAAAATATTTGTGTCTCTGATCCTGGGTTATGTGTTGTATCTCATGATGAGTGGTTGCCTATCAGCTAGTGATGATTTCCTCTCTCTTGCTCTCTATTGATGCCTAGTTGGTGTTTATTCCTCCTACAGCCCTGACTTTTTTGCAAATCTGGTGACAACCTTTCCTCCAAATGGAGACCCTACATGATGTAAATCTGATTTTCAGGTAATTCTGCCCCTCGGACAGTTCTGGGATGCTTAGCAACCTAGTTGCTGCTACACCTTTTCATTAACATTTATAATTAATCTTTTTAGCAAAGTGCAGAAGACCCAGAACTTTATGGCTAATTCTCACATACGGTATTTTTCTCTGGTGGAGAAAATGCCTTCTAAAAGCTGTGTCATGTTTCTATGTGAGTCAGGAGATTAACCCAGTTTCTTTCTTTCCTAGACCTTACGCGCTCAGAACCGAGACAGCTGTTCTCATATTTGGTGTCAAAATGGCCCTAAGCCTCATCTCCGCAGGACCAGGTAATGTTCCCATACCTGTGCATTTCATTGCTTAGAGACCAAAGGACCCGGCTAACTCCATTCAGATTCCGTTAAATTGCTAACTAGGTTATGTCTCTTACCTGTCAGTATATAGCTATATGTGTGTGTATGTGTATATACATATATACACACACATATACATACACACACACACACACACACACACAAAAGTATAGTATATACATATACATGTATATGTACATAGATATGCATATACACACATATGTATATATGTGTGTATATATATATAGCTACAAATACGTTGCTCTCGGAATAGTTAATAGAATAAGTGTACTTCCATCATCTGGCTTAAGGATACAATTACAGTACGTTGGGCTCAGATAAAGCACAGCTTCAGAAAGGAATGTGGATGCTGTTGGTACTCGCTGTTTTTTAAGAGATTGTCAGAAACTAGCAGAGCACCGCGCCTGACTTCAAGATGACACGAACGGCTTCCGTCCTTCCTTCCATTTTCCTCAGCTGATTGCAGCACTTTCAGAGCGCAAATCAGAATCCGACCTATGCTGCCTTCTTGTCTAACTGTCATCTGCTCTTATACCTGTTCTTGATAGCGTATTTGCTTCTCGGTCACAGCTGTAGCTGAAGTTTTTCTATTATTTTGTAGGTATGTCTTAAAGGATTAGGGGTCTTTTAATGTCGCTTACACAAAGTTACATGCTGTATGCAAATGCAACACACTAAAAAGAGGACCAATAATTTAATCTGTCAGGAATGTTGAAATTTTTGATGTGCTGCATTTAGGATGGGTGTCAAGGAACTAGGCCTCCTGTCCAGTCCTTAGCCTCTCAAAAATGCGTCCTACTCTCCAGAAACCTAGTTTCATGAAAAAGGGATAGAGTGCTTAAATAAAATCTACAGAAATTACTTCTACAGCTTTGTGGGTTCCTCTTCGTGAACTATAATCTAACCTCACTATAGCTATTCCTATGACCTATGTAAATATTAATTTTATCAGAGGGTCAGGGTACTCTCTGTAATACGGTTCAGCAATTTATCATATCAGCGTAATGAAGAAATGCTTCAGTCAAACCGAAAATCAATATGTAACACTTCTACGGAGATTACATCACACTGATCAAAATTTAAACAGTACTTTTAACAGGGAAGAGTAAAGAATAGAAATAAACATGTATTTGCAGGTTAAAGAGAACATGCATTGAGAAATGCAAGAAACGGTTGTTGTGTGAAGATCGACCTTGTATAAGCCTTGTTCTAATACAGCACTTGCGAACTGGAGAAAAAAAATGTCTCTTGCTGTGGGCATTGCTACAAAGCAGAGCTGTATTATGAAGAAGTAGACTGTATTATTTATTCCAAAATCTAACCAGTATTTAGAATCTCAGAGAGAATATAAAGCATGGGAAAACTTTCTTCAGGATAAAAAAACCCCAGTGTTTTTAAGTATAGCTTTTATGGCAGTTTTGTCCAGGTTTTGGCATGGCTAACACTATCACGATGGTATGGTTTAGCCTCCGTAGTTACTGAACTCAAGGGTAAGGCAAGGGCGCGATGTGTTAGCAAGCTCTAACTATAAAACTAAAATATTTCTTCAGTTGTAGTTGGCGAAAGCAACTCACTGACACCAAAGGGCCGTATCTCAGTAATGAATTAGGTGACTCCCGAGTCGATCTCCACTTTCAAAACCGTGTTTATCCCAGTAGACATGTACTATATGAAAACACGGTAACGATCAGGCAGATTGCTTTGGGACTCATTCCCCTTAGCTGGAGGCGCAGCTGGAGTGCTATTAATATCTCATCTAATAAATCTAATACTTGCTGATAGGAAATTTCCATTTGTACTTTAAAATGTCTTCTTTGATGCCAGTAGTTCCGTGATTAATACACAGCTCTGTTTACATGAATGAGAAACGTTTTACATTTTCATACCTCCAGCAGTACGGATTTGGTCCAGAGCTTAATCTTTCAGGCAGGCGTCTATTCGCCTGTTGCTGATCTGACCCAGAGGGACAGTAAGAGATGGCCGGGGAAAGAAAAAAGGACAAGCACAGCGGTAGCGCTCCGCTTATCCCCCCATTTGCAACAGTCTATGGCACGGGGACTTCCTGCGCGGGGGGTGTATCTAGCTATTTAATAGGCCTGATGCTTCTATTCTCTGTTGTTAATTTACTGAATCGCTTTTGAACCCGTCGAAGCTTACTGCTCCGCTGTAACCTGTAGTTCCACGTTCAGTTTTGCAGTCCCTTTTCTTAAGTTTGTGGCTTGATAATTTAGTTCAATGCCCTGTGCTGCTTATTGTGTGGAAAACAGTGATCGTTTTTCTATTCATGATTTTATACATCTTTATCATGTTCTCAGTCACTGTTCTTCAATGCAGAAGACTCCAATTCTATTTCACCTTATCTTTTGCAGAGGCTATTTTGTACCTTCAGTCATCCCTGCTGTTGTTCTTGGCACCTTTTATTGTTCTCCTCTCTTTCTGTGTTTGGGGGGGAGCAGAACTACACACAGGATTCAGGATGAAAGTGCGTGATGGATTCAGATGGAATTAAGCTTCTTACTTTGTTTCTAGTAATTCCTAAAATTTTTCTGGCTTTTCTGATTACCCCCTCATCATAAAGTTAATATGTTTAAAAAACTACACAAGTAATTCCAAGTTCTTTTTCCTCAGGACATTACCATGGTTAAAGCTTACGATTAGATTCTCTATATATATTGTTGGCTGTTTTAATCTCAACCCCTTTACTTTGAAATTATCAAAATAGATATAATTGATAGATACAATTCAATATGCCATGTTACTGTACGCCTTTATTCAGTATTGTGAAATCATTTGGGAATTCCCTGCGCATAACTTTCGTTTTTGCTTCCCTAATTCAGACTGGCAGGCAAACGTCATTGCGTTTCCATGCTCACCATTTTCGAGATCACTTAGGAACACGCTAAAAACACAGTCCCATCATAGACCTGTATGGGATTCTGCTAATTGACAGCCCTGCATTAAAAGTCAGTGGAGATGTAGCCTAGGTGGAATCAACTGCTGGGTGACAGTAGCTTGAGATGCTCAGGAACATAGTTTGGGTTGTAGGTACGTACCCAAATGTGCTAGCAGTGATACCTTTTTGATATATGTGAACAGGGACTCTGTTGTGAGCTAGCAGACTTGCAAATAGCTTGACACAGAGAAGTAAGAGAATATTTCAGTTGTGGGCTCAGAATTACTCAGTCCCTCTGAACACACTTTGAAGTCAAGCTCTGTTTTTCACAACATTTTGATGCTGGGAGTTATGCATTTTTGTTTTGCTCTGCATTTTGCAGGTATTCCTGCTGCTTGGCATGAAAACTGGTTCAAGAGATCATATTTCAGAATGTTCTAAAGCTTACAAGCTTATTCAGATTTTTGCTTTCAGAATTTAGTCAAAGAAAATTGTATTAATAAAATAGAAGGTAGTAGAAGACGATGGAAAGATCAGCACTAAGGAAATATAAGAAATGGCAGTATTTAGGAAATGTAATTATGCCGAATGCACCTCATCTGTTTCGTGAGCAATATGACTAGGTGCGACAGAGGAAAAAGCATTTGTGACTCTCTGATGTGAGCATGGTGGGTAGTTCAGCATCAGGAAACGCATCTGTTATAGAAATAAGATTTCCATATGGTCAGTATTGACTAACGTGCTGCTGACTACTGTAGTCAGCCAAAATAGTACGTCAGATCACGGAACGAACACAGGAAACAATTCTATTTTTCTACAGTATTTCTTTCCGTCGGTCTAAATCCAGAGATGACACTGTGAATGCTGCCTTTGACAGAGCTTTAGAGCCTGTGCAAATGCAATATAACAAAACTCAGATGTACCCCAGGAGCATATCAAGTAGTTACGGGATGAGGACAGGACTAGCAGCAGTTGAGCCTGTTGCCCACACTTAGGAGGCAGAGATGTCTAAATCCAAATTTTCGATTAGCGTGGGGGAAGGACCCAGCCACCAACCTGAGTACAGCAGCACAGCCGACAGCATCATGGGATTATGGATATGGTAAATTAGGGACCACAGATTTACAGGTTTCCTCATGCACGGTATTGCGTCCTCACAGATCATTAAAATGCCGTAAATCCCTCTGTAAGTGAGATTATTTTGAATAGTGGTATGCCACGACAAGAACGGGGAGCGGGGGAGAATACTTCTCAGATGACTCGGACAGTTTTAGCCGGTCAGAGCTATTGCGCCACGCTGTGTTTCGTCTCTCTGAGACGTTCGCAGTCAGTGAAGAACATTTGTTGAAACGAATGGGCTGCTCCACGTTTCTCTAGTGTTATTCTCAGCAGAGAGCCTTTTAAAAAAATGGCTTTTGCAGTACTGAAGTGCTGCTTCACTCCCCTCTGGTCTTCGTTCCTCGCAGAACGTTGACAAAGTCCACCTTTCTCTGCAAGAATCCCCGGGGCCCAGCAGAAAGGTGGAGAGCCCAGAACAAGATCAGCTGTCACTTCTTAAAAAACCCCCAACAAATAGCAGCAATGGAAAACTTACTGCCCATCAGGGTTTGCTAATATAGGAGTATCATTGGCTAAATATGCATTGTATTTTTGCTCCTTTCAGGATGCAAACGCAGTATCGTGTTTAAACCACGGTATTCTTTTTATTTTTGTAGGTACGAGCTTATGCAAGGAACTCGTGAAGAACAGAAGTAACTCTCTGAAGGTAGGGAGATACAGCAGTTTCCGCATTTTCTCTTCAACCTCACCCTTGTCTCAAAGCCATTTTAATGCTGTCCTCTTAGAGAGATGCTATGATCCCAGTCTTTGACAAGCGCTATAGCCTTCCAAGTAATATTGCACAGTGTGCCCCAGAAGAAAGAAACCTTCAAATTGTGACCTTAGCTTAAAAAAAAACAACAAAAAACCCCAGCAAGCACCTGACAAGCCAGACTGAAGCTGCCAGATGCTATCACTTTTTGAAATCCTAAGATTTCCCCTGGAACATCACTGTATATGTACCTCTGCCCTTTAGCACATTGCTACATATTGCTAGAGATGTCCACAGCGTGGTCTTGAGCACAGAAATGAGAGAAAGGGTGCTCTTCCTGGTAATGAGTTGTGGCAGTCTGCCACAAGCAATCACTGTTCCAGAAAGGAGGGGAAAAAAGTATTTCCTAACGTGCCGGGGAGGAACTGGAGCCCGTGTAGATGATTGACAGGATGGGATCTGAGATCCAGCACCTCACAAAGCTGAACGTTCATTTGAGCACTTATAAAATTATTTTCTTGTGCTTATTTTTGGGCAGCACTGGAGGCAATGTGCTTGCTGTATATATTCTTCTGTTGATTCATTTCCTGGGGATACTTTAAATTGCTTGCTATGAATGTCGTACCCTTTAAAACCTGCGTTTTCTTTTCAGCAATGTAAGTTTGATTCCTTAGACTCTGTGTTCATTTTCCGTAGTTTCAGCTATTGCTACGTGCGGCATTTGGGAAGTACAGAGACTCTCTCTAGCTACCTGTAACTCTTTATTACCTTTGAATGCTGAACTTATTTGAATGTGATTTACAGTGGTGCATCTTACCGTTGAAAATGGACATAAAGCTAGAATTGAGTTAAGGGTTGGATGTTTTTCAAGGAGATACCATATGGAAGTAAGACGTATTTCAAAGTGAATGAACGGGTTCATGTGAGCTGGAAACTTCTACTTGAATCAGATTATATCTGGAAAGGGGTATTAAGGTTATGGAGAAAGGAGACCAGTTATTTTTCAGCTAAGCTAAACTAAAAAATATATACATATATACCATTCCAACTTTAGTTTAAGCAATCCATATCCTACCACTGATGACTCTGTCACCTAAGGCAGGCTTGAAGGCCAGACCCGTAGGCTGAGGCCCAGCCTCTCCACGGCAATGGCCAGGACAAGGGGTGGCAGCGTAGACGCTCGGTGTGTTCCAGCAGCAGAGTGCTGCTTGAGTGGACATGGTCAAAGCTTCATCCCAGTTAAAAGAAAACCCACCTACACTAAGGAAACAAACTATTCTGGGGAAAATTGGTTTTGCCAGCAGAAGTGCAGATGTTATTTTTGTGACTGAAAGACAGGCTGATGCAGTGCAAAGCAGTGATATAACTTGAGCGCGTGCTTTCATTTTAAGGACCGTTCTTAGGAGGTTTCTGGACGTGACGATGGGGAAACCAAGGCATAAGGCACCCACCTTCCTTTCCCCACATTGTGCTTCCTAAATTCGTTTAGTATTACAGTCACTTAGTGGCCTGAAAAGCTCAGGTAACGCAAACCTTGACAAGAAGGAGACCTCAAGAAGCAGCTGACAGGCAAAAGGAGACCGTGCAGCGCGGCCCTTAGCTGGGGTTGTACAAGAGTAATCCAGCTTTATCAGCTTTGCCAGCCTTTACTAACTTTTTTTTAATCTCACGGCGGGGGATTTAGATGCCCTGACAGCCTGCATGTAGCATAGTCCACAGCCGGTTACGGGACGTAGCCCTGCCGTGGGAACCGCAGCCTGGCTGCTTCCTCTGCCGGGACTGCTTCTGCAGGGGCTGTGCAGGAACGAGTGAGAAGAGCGATGAAAACGCAGAGCCACCAAGGACTCTGTCTTTCTTTAACGGGTCCCCTTGAAATTCAGTTTGGAATATTAGGTACCTTGTGCAAAAAGGCATGTGCAATAGAAGGTGTACAAGCAAAACTGTAGATAGAGACTGTAAAACAGAGAATAAGGTTCTTCATTGAAGCTCAAATCATCTACAGACTTAAAATACAGGAAAAGTAAGTTTTATCTTTGGAATGAAGAACTAACAATTTCTGGTGTATAATAGAGAGATAGGAGAAATCCACAAGGAAAAAAAACACCCTTATTTTTTTTCCATGTTTCCAAAACATCAAAATGATTTTGACATTTCTGCAGCAATATTTTTGTGAGTCAGTGTGATGGTGCAAATGAAATAAGCAAATTGCCGCGGGTCTGTTTCATTTGCCGTTGTGTTTCTGACTAAATATAGTTGCACGATGACTGTTTTTGTGTTTCGGTCATGAAGTTATGCATATTCCATCTTTGAAGATTGTATTCTCATATGCAGGTTCATACGAGAAATCGATACCTGTGCCATAGATCCATAAACATCTTTATACCATAGGACAGTAGAAAATAAGTTCTGGGTTTCTTGTTCTGCCCTTTTTTCCACCCCCCCCCCTCCTCTCTAGACGTCTTATTTGTGCTGTACATCTTCACAGGATTTTTTTACATTGCTACCACCTAATGGTCATAATGTCTTGCCTTAACTCTAATGGTAGTAATTTCGTCTCACTCACATACAGCTTTCAGACAGAAAGCATACAATAGCTTTTGTTCACTTTAGAAAAAAAAAAAAAAAGTAGTAAAATACTAAAATTACTGTCAGACTTTCATCACCCAAATTTTTCTCTTCGCATGTTAAAGTCTTTTTTCCTCAGTTTTCCTGAATTTCTAATAATAAAGAGGGTTATGATTAATTTGCAGATAGAGTAACCTTTTTCTCAATGCACACTACTCAATAAATGAACAAGCTGCTTACAGTAATTAAAGTAATGTCATCCTGTGCTCAAATTGCTTGTGCTAATAAGGCTAATTGGCAACAGCAAGCATTAACTGTGATTAGTCATATGCATCTAATGTCATCACCAGTGCCTATAATTTTCTGCATAGAGGGAATTTCACATCTGTTTTAAATCAGTTGTCTGCTGTCTGCATTGGTGTTCATCCCTATATTATTGTATCAAAGATTCTTTTATTACAATAGATGATAGAAAAGTTGATTTTCTCTTTCAAGCGTACAAAGAAGTGCGTGGTAGAGAACAAGACTCTAAGCTTTTTTGAACCACTTGCTCGTGAATAAATGTTTGATTTCAGTTAAATTCATGTTTCTCTTCTTTTGCATTAGTCGCTATAGTCTGATATCCCTTTCTACAGGATGCAGATTATTTGCAACAGAACATTCGTCTAATCTGTTTAGACCGCAAGCTGTACTTCACAGTAAAACAGATGAGTCAAAAGATTCATTTTGTTTTTGTTTTGGAAATTTGCAAGAAATACTTATCAGGACGACAAAATTTCCAGGCTTTTCTATCATTAATTATTGACAACCTTTTTTCTGTTAATGACCAATAATTATTTGTTGTGTCAATCCAAACTGGCAGGCATTAAATTATCAAAAATCAGGTGGCTGAAAATACACCTTTGGAGACCAGCTTTTCCTACTTCTTTGAAGCATCCTTCTTCATATTTGAAGACTTCTTTGTCTCCTCAGGCTTCTGCCCAGCTAACCAGTAAGTTCTACAAGTGTTTTTCTAGACCTGTTTTTCTGTTCAAATGGTTACATCCTTTCTAAAAAGCTTTGCGTTAAGGTACTCACAAGTTCTCTGGCTCGTGTTCAGCTGCTGTTTGACCTTAGGCCCCACAGCTTGTAAGAAACCTGGAAATAACATACCATATCCTTTCTGTCCTGATGGTGAAGGAAAGGTCAGCTCACCTTAGACAGAGCAACGTGTAGACATAGCAAAGGGAAGCGCTGCTCTTTGAACAGCTCCGGCAATCCCTTTTTGGTTTACAGCACTTCAGCTGGCTTTTTCCACTTCAGATTTTCAGTTACACATCTGTTATTCAAAAAAGTTACCTGCCTCCTTGCTTTATCTGATCCCCTCTCAGAGTAAGATCAGGTCATGACTTTTGTTCATCACTCACTAGTCTAAGACTGAGCTTTCAGGTCTACTCAAGAAAGTCCTCATAATTCTGGAGTTTGCCGTATTACTCATATGACTCGTGTGTATCACTATGACTTGCCACTGTGGTTAACGTGACATTAATGTCAGTATCCTCATTACAAATTACAACAAGAACATCGTTCTAAAGATACAAGGAGCACGATCCTTAATACCAAAGCATTAAGTTCTGAATCAGGTTCAATTTCCTAGATTGTTTTTGCCTATATAGACCACAAGTGGTATTTTTCTGAAAATCCAGTAGATATCAGAGATACAAATCTGAACTCACATCTACAGCTCTAGGCTTTGACTCTCATTTTATCAGCTGACAACACAGAAGCTTCATGACATCTTGTTCAAGAGATCTGAGCAAATGCTTTGCTAGCTCAAAGGATAGTTAACATGTTAGCTTGCTTTTATCCATGCTTCCAGATTTCAGAACACAACCATTTATTCTTTTACTTTTAGATGGCTTAGCTGGCAGAATCCTTCCCTTTCTGAGAAGTCAAAACGGCCTGGAAATTTTAATTTCTTGACTGCTTGTTCAGTGTCCAGCTCCTCTGTAATAGAGTACTGCTGACATGTCATCCTGTTTGCTAGGTCACATAAAATCAGTAATCCATCTCCATGAAATCTCTAAAAAAAACCCCCCCACTATTAGTATGCTTTTACCTGTCTATACCCCAAAGTAGTACACATTTGCTAACCTCCCACTATTAGTATCCTTTTACCTGTCTATACCCCAAAGTAGTACACATTTGTTTTAAGAGCTCTTCACCACCATCAAAAACCAGTTAATCCCTTTCTACCAATATAGTGATCCCTGATACTTTCAAACCCAGCCCAGGGAGCACACTGAAAAAGGCTTCGGACTCCTGGCCTAGTGGATATCTAGGTACAGCAGCTTATGGGCATGTTTTGCAACCGGGGACTTAAAGACTCAAGTTTAGAAGCTACAAAGCTCTTCCGTTTGGGTTAGGGAAGTGCTACCGCTACGGCCACCGTGGCCAACAGGCTGGACATTTCCTGCCATAACAGTCTTGCAAAAGGTGTTTCTGGAAAGAGGGAGCAACGGAAGTGAAGTGTGGGGGCACGATGAAATACGATGCAGCCACAAATAATGGCACTGAGACCGTTTTTTGCTGCTCCTTTATGCTTCCCTTCTCACTTTGATTTTTTTTTTTTTTTGGTAATTTAATAGCCTTATGATTCTTGTCCTCACTTTGAACTTTGCATCCTACAGCAGTACCATTTACTGTCTACCTGATAAGTGGTGCAACAGGAGGTGAGTTGAGCTCTGTAACTGAGCAATACATTGAATATGCTGCTATCCATGAAACTGCTGGCCAGGTAAGAGAATATCACTTGAATTTTATTTGTATATAATGTTTTTCTCACCAGCAAACAAGAAACTTTTGAGCATAACTATGAAGCCAGTCTTTCTCCCTCCTTACCCAACATAAATAATTAATCTGTATCATCAAAAGGCTGGCGGGAAGGGGAGTAAGGAGTATTTTAGGGAAAACAATTTGATAAGGGAGTGTTTATATCATTCAATTATTTTAGTGAATTAGGCTAGATGGCTACACGAGCCAGATCTCTCCCTACATTGCCCTGACAATCAATAGAGAGACAGGTTCCTCTACAGGGAAATTCAGTGTAGGATCTTAGATGCTCTGGGTCCAGCCCCTTCATGGGAATCTCATTTATTGCAGAGGAAAGCTAAGGAGATCAGCATGCTGCATGAGCTGGCTCCAATCCTTGGACAACCCCTACCACCCCGTAACAAGTCTGTATTATTAATACAGCAGCTGAAGTCCCTATGAAAAACTGAAAGCAAGCTGGGAGCTATGATTTTAATTAAGGATAGATAGAAATGTAAATGCAAAGGCATTCTGTGGATGAGAGACAGAATCCGCAGAGGGGAGACGGAAATTACCAAGATATCAACCTGTACGCAGGTGAGGCCAACGTTTCTATTAGATAAAAGAACCAAGAATCTCAAAAAGGGAGTTCAGAAAGACAGCTGAAAGATCCGAGGGTTGCATCTTTAAACAACAGCCGGAGAAATAATAAGCAGAAATAACAGCAGAGAGAAATAAGGCAGCAGCGAGGGTAAGAGGTTTATACTGCTGGAGTCCCTCCCTTTACTGTCTCCCCAGTTTAATGGGGCACTTCAGCAATGATTCGGTTTTGTCCAGTTGAATTGTTTTTCTCTTTAGGAAATTTTCTTTCTCGTTTCTTTAGTACAAAACTTAATTTTTCCATGCTAGAACAAAAGTTGTCATTTTCATTTGAGCTCCTGTTTAAAATAGACTTAGGTAAACCTGACATAAGGACAGCGAACAGACGCAGCAGCGTCTGGGCTCTGCCTAGAACTTCCGAGACCCTTGCTGGAAGTCGTGGGGGCTTTCTGGGGCCCCTCTGAGGGCTGGAAGACGCTTGCTGCCGACAGGCAAGGAGAGCGAGGCAAGGACAGCTACAGGAGGCCTGAACTTCTCCTGGGGAAGCTCTAGCTAGGCGTCGCTGCTGCTGAGGAGCTTTGCTGGCTGCCCCTGACCAGATGGAGTTGGGGCTTTTGTTCCAGCTGACCCTTGTTTCGGGTGGGTCAAGCACCCTGTTAGTCAGCGCTAGGGAGAGGCTATATAAGAGCCAGGCCCAGAGCTCAGCTCCCAGAGGCAGCAGTTTGGGCAGCAGGGTGTAAAGAAGGGGCCTGTGTCCCCAGTCACAGTTTTGTACAGTTCCTTAGATATGGCTATGAGGCGCTGCGGAGCGCGTTGCCCAGGAACCACTGGAGTCGCTGCCTCTGCCGTGTCAGGGGCTTCCACCCAGACGGACCTTCTGACAGCAGACGTGGCCCTGCAGGTCTCGGGCTGCAGGGAGTGCTGGGGCTGACAACCAGCTTTTCTGCAGAAGGTGTGATGTTGGGGGCGAGTTGTGTCACCGGGTAAAGGAATTACAGGAGGAGATAAGCGAGAGATAGGAGAGCCTCAAGAGTCTCAACCTCCCGTAGCAGTGGAGATGCAGGTGGGCTCTGTTCCATGTGGAGCAGTAAGTCATAACTGTGTAGAAGAGGAAGGCTGGAAACTGGTCATTTCTAGTTGTTATCTGAATTATTAACTGGACTTGCGGATTTCACTTCCGAAGGAATTTCAGTGGTTAAGATTTAGGACCGGAGCACCTATCTTTGAAGCTGCCAAGAGTGAAGAGGGGAGGAACTCCTCATCAGGGTTAGCGCCCGTGTTCGTCCTTCACGTTAGGAACATCCTGGGAACCTGTATATATCTAATCAGTCAGCAAAAACACAACAGCTAGCTGTAACCGAGAGTGAACTTCCTTCATTCTAATATCATTACAAGGCTAGAAATCACCCCCACGAGGTTGCAGACCCCTAATTGTGGGGAGCCCCTTCCCCACGGGGCATGAGAAGTGCAGTGTCAGCAAGATGCAGCTAATCCAACCAGTCATGGAACAGGGGCAGAGCAAGAGGCAGCTCTCGGCTGAGAAAAGCAGTGCAAAGAGAAGGATAAAGAAGTCCCTGGCGTGCTGGCTTTGGGGATTTACCCCCCTCGCCCCCGACTTTGCGCGATCTTGAAATAAAACGGTATTTTGACTCTGTGTGTGGATTGCCTGGTTGCACACCGGGTAAGGAATCCCTGATTTGGGACAACATTTTCTGGTGACCCAGGTGGGACAAGCCTTGCCCGGCTCGACTCGCTGTGCTTGCCAAGGAGCCCAAGTGCTGCGTGGACTCCAGCGTGCGCCGACCTTTTGATGGGGGACTCCGGTGGCTCCGGCTCCACGGCTGGACAGTGAGCGACACAGTGGTGCAATGCTGAAAGAGAGATATAGGCCAATAGAGAGAACAAAGGGGAGATCGGTGAGTAGGAGAATATGTTTCTGTTTTGGTAGCTCTACATAAGTCGTTCCATTGAAGGACCGCAGTAGTAGCATTGGCTTTGACACGTAGATGCGGAGGAAGAAGCAGGGGATCTCTCTTCCTAAATGTCCGAGTGTACGAAGTCTTGGTTAAGGAATTCTGGAATAATTATCCCATGGGGTTGGTTTCCTCCTCCACTGAGATACCCCCTTGTTCTCCCTTAGGATGCATCCTGGAAAATTGGAAAAAATTTGGTGGGGATCCCTTAACAAAAATAAAATTGAAACGGTATTGTCATCAGTGGTGGCCTATGTATAAATTAGATGAAGAAGAAAAATGGCCTGAAAATGAAACTTTGAATTATAATACTATTTTGCAGTTAATGTTGTTTTGTAAAAGGTTGGAAAAATGGGATGAAGTACCATATGTGGATTTGTTTTTCACTTTATGAAATGATTATGAAGCAAGAAAAAAATGTAAACTGATGGATAATGATTCTAATGGTATATGTGTCTTGGCTGATAAGGTGCAGAAGAAACGGAGATCAGAAAGTTGTTCTGCATGTGATATTGGGAAAGGTTGTATTAAACAGTTTGAGGAACCAGAGGAGGTACAAATGTTAGTAGCTACAAGTAAAAAAGAAGAATCAAATAGCGATGAGGGATCAGCCAGGGATGCTGAAATTGGAACCCCGGTAGCAGGAAGAACTAGAGCACGACGACCGGTAATACAGGCCCCCTTCGGCAAGCGATAGGGCCAGAAGGGATGCCGGTATTTGTGCATGTGCCTTTTACAACCTCTGATTTGCTAAATTGGAAGCAATTTGTAGGGTCTTGTCAAGAAAACCCAGAGAAAATGTATCAACTGTTAGAAACAATTATGCTTACGCATAATCCCAATTGGAGCGATATCCAGGCCTTACTAAATGCTTTCTTCTCTACTGAAGAGAAACGTATAATATTGGAAAAGGCTAGGGAGGAAAATGAACAACAAAATGCTGATAATGAGCCTGAAAGACACATGCCCAAATCAGAACCAGAATGGGATCCTAATATCAGTGCTGGGAAAGCAATGATTAAACAATATCAACAGTTGATCCTGTATGGAATAAAACATGGGGTTCCAAGACCAAAAAACGTGTCTAAGTTGTATGAAATAAGGCAAAGGGGGGATGAAAACCCTTCATCATTCTATGAAAGACTTTGTGAAAGTGCTAGGAAATGGACTGATTTGGATCTGGAGGATGAAGCTAACAGGAAAATGTTTAATACGTGTTTTATTGGGCAGTCAGCACCAGACATTAGGCGAAAGCTACAGAAAGTGGATGAGGTAGGAGGTATGTCCATTTCGTAATTAATAGAAATAGCTTATAAAGTATATAACAGCAGGGAGGAAGTAGAGAATGTGCCAGAGTGCCCCTTGCCTCTCCTAGGACGAGATTTGTTGTGTAAACTAAGGGCTCAGCTAACCTTTTCTGATAAATTGATACCATTACATGTGCCAAAGGAAACGGCTTGGAGAGCCCAGCTATGTTTGAGAACTGAGAAGCAGTTGCAAAGGGCAGAAATTCCCCATGAAATCCTGGATGCTGTAATACCCTTCGTATGGGCCACAGGGAAGCCCAGACGAGCGGTGAATGCAACACCAGTAAAAGTTGAATTAAAACCTGGAGCACAACTGGTAAGAAAAAAACAATATCCTATTAAGTTAGAGGCTAGACAAGGTTTGGAACCTTTGATAAATACCTTTGTCCAAAATGGACTTTTGCAAGAATGTCAGTCTGAATATAATACCCCTATTTTACCAGTAAAGAAACCCCGAACCCAGGAATATTGATTAGTACAAGATTTAAGAGAAATCAACCGAATAACTGTTGATGTCCACCCGGTAGTCCCAAATCCATATACTTTGCTGTCATCAATACCTGAGAACAATGTCTATTTTACAGTGTTGGATTTGAAAGATGCTTTCTTCTGCATACCGTTGGAAAAGGAGAGCCAAAAAGTATTCGCCTTCGAATGGGAAAGCCCTACCACCGGTCGGAAAACTCAACTTTGCTGGACTGTGCTACCACAAGGATTTAAGAGCAGCCCAACGCTCTTTGGTAATGTGCTTGCTAAGGAACTGGAGGACTGGCAAGGTAGGAATCCTTCTGGTACTTTGTTGCAGCATGTGGATGATATATTATTGGGATCTGAAACAAAACAAGAATGTAAAATGGCTACTATAGACTGGCTGAATTTCTTGGGATTGGCCGGATATCGGATGTCCCAGAAAAAGGCTCAGGTGGTGCAGCTTACGGTAACTTATCTAGGTTTTGAAATATCTCAAGGAAAAAGAAAATTGGGGATGGAAAGAAAAGAAGCCATATGTAGAATTGCTCCACCGAACTCAAAAATGAGAATTGAGGGGCTTCCTAGGAATGGCCGGATGGTGCCAGCTGTGGATACCGAATTTCAGTCTGACTGCTAAACCATTGTATGATGCTATTAAGGGACCTGGAGACGTCCTAGAACGGACCCCTGAATGTCGTAAAAGTTTTGACACTATAAAGACTGAATTAATGAGAGCACCCGCGTTAGGCTTGCCAAATCTGAATAAACCTTTTTCATTATGTGTGTATGAGCGACAACACGTAGCATTAGGAGTTTTGACGCAGACCTTGGGAGAATGGAAGAGACCAGTGGCCTACTTGTCTAAACAACTGGATGATGTGAGTAAAGGCTGGCCAGCAGGCCTCAGAGCAGCTGGTGCAACAGTATTATCGATTAAAGAGGCACGGAAATAGCCCTTAGGACAACCTATCACCGTATACGTACCTCATGCCGTTTCAGCGGTATTAGAACAAAAAGGACATCCCTGGCTTTCACCAAGTAGATTGATTCAATACCAAGCCGCCTTAACTGAACAGGATGATGTTTCTTTAAAAGTGTCTTCCGTTTCGAATCCTGCTACATTGCTCCCGATCAACCAGGAAGGAGAACTGGAACATGAGTGTTTGCAGGTTATTGAGCAAGTTTATTCCAGCCGGCCTGACCTGAAAGAGGAGCCCCTGACAAATCCTGAATGGGAACTGTTCACGGATGGAAGCAGCTTTACAGTAAGGGGAGAAGGGAAGGCCGGATATGCAGTGGTGACTCTGCGAGGAGAGGTAGAATCATCTGCTTTACCGCCAAATACATCTGCCCAGAAAGCAGAAATTACTGCCTTAACTCGAGCCCTAGAACTATCTAAAGGGAAAAAAGTCAATATTCATACAGATTCTAAATATGCATTCGGGGTAGTTCATGCACATGGAGCGGCATGGAAGGAGAGAGGTTTACTGTCCTCCCAAGGGACTCCTATTAAATATGGGCCAGAAATTTTGAGATTGTTACAGGCAGTGCTAGAACCAAAAGAGGCAGCAATTACACGTTGCAAAGCCCATCCAAAGGGACAAACGGAGATAATAAAAGGAAACAGAAAGGCAGATGAAACTGCAAAGAAAATTGCCCTAACAGGGATAACGGGTGCTTCAGTTCCAACCAGGACGATTTTGATGGAACCCGCCCAATACTCTGAAAAAGATGATCAACTAGCCAAATCATTGAAGTGCACAAAGTCTGAAGATGGATGGTGGATTACCGAGAGCGGCCAAGCGACAGTGACTGCTCCATTGGTGAGAGAATTAATGAAGAGGACCCACCAAGAAACACACGTGGGAGTAGATGCTATGATAACTAGCATCAGGAGATATGCTATAGGTCCAGAAATGCAAAAATATGCCGATTTTACTGTAAAAGAGTGTTTGGTGTGCTGTAAAAATAATCCAAAAATACAAAAACGACCTCCTCTAGGAGAAGTTAGAAGGGGACGTGTTCCTGGTGAATACTAGCAAATTGGTTTTTCTGAATTACCTAGCTGTGGCCGATACAGGTACTTGCTGGTACTGGTGGATACTTTTTCAGGTTGGCCAGAAGCTTGCCCGTGTTGAACCAACAGATCAAAGGAAGTAGTTGGAGTCCTACTAAAGGAAATAATCCCCAGATTTGGGATTCCTGAAGGTATATCTTCCAATAATGGTCCCCATTTTGTAGCTGAAGTAGTAGAAGAAGTTGTGAAATTCTTAAAATTCAAATGGGATATGCATACTCCTTGGAGACCACAGTCAAGCGGGAAAATAGAAAGAATGAATCAGACTTTGAAAAGACAAGTTGCCAAACTCTGTCAAGAAACTCACATGAAATGGGTTGCTGTTTTACCCGTGGCACTGCTGAGAATTCGAATTACTCCTAGAATTAAAGAGGGAGTGAGCCCTTTTGAAATTTTATATGGTAAACCATATCGAGTGAATAATTTAACAGGGAAAAGTGAGCAGATGCACCTAATGGGAAATCAGAGGGTAACAAATTGTATACTATCATTAAGGGTGTGTTTTATCTTCCCTTCACAGATATTTGAATGAAAGAGCTCCTGTACCTCTGGACACCCCGGTGCATTCGTTTCGGCCAGGAGACAGGGTTCTTATCCGAACACGGAAGGCTGAACCTTTAAAAGAGCGTTGGAAGGGACCTCATCTAGTATCGTTGACTACTTACACTGCTGTTAAGGTTCGAGGTGTGAACTCCTGGATTCACTCTACCCGAGCAAGGTTTGCTCCAAAAGAGAACTGGCTATCTGAGGAAGTCCAACCATTAAAACTGAAGATTTCCAGAATCTAACTGATGAGGTGCAGTCTGGCTGAACCAGAAACATATTTGAACTAGACTGTAAACAAGGACTTGTTGTATTAGTGTTAATAAGATTCTTATTTTGTTCAGCATCACCGTTTTGTTTATGTCAATGCTCCAATTACCTCAAGTCAAAACATGGGAGTTCTAGGGAAGGCAACACCCCTTTGGTACTTGTTAATTCAACTGCGAAATGAAGATGATAACTTAGTATTGCAGCTAATCCAGTCGTTTGGGAGACTTCACAGTTCAAGTAGTATCACTGCCTGCCTCCCCTTACCTAAATCAGCTGAATGCTACTGCGAGCACACAGAGTATGTGGGTATTTAAAATTGGGGGACGAAGACTGTTGTGTACCTATTCCAAATGTAACTCAAGGTTTAAAATTGCAAATTGATAAAATGAAACTGGTGGCCCAGGCTAGTAGAGAATTACAAAATTCTGCTGGCGATAGTCGGTTAAATAAACTGCTACATGGATGTGGATTCTCCCTGACTGGTTGGCTAGCTAGCTTATTACAATCCGAACTGTTGTAAAAATAATCCTAGTTATAGTATGTATCACTTTCAGTTGTGTAAAGAAATTAGTTACTTTAAGCACTGAAGGGTGAGACTTGCGAAGATATATATGTATATATGTGTGTGTGTGTGTGTGTGTGTGTGTGTGTATATATATATTTCGCATGTCTCAAAGGGGGGACTTGTTATCTGAATTATTAACTGGACTTGCGGATTTCACTTCCGAAGGAATTTCAGTGGTTAAGATTTAGGACCGGAGCACCTATCTTTGAAGCTGCCAAGAGTGAAGAGGGGAGGAATTCCTCATCAGGGTTAGCGCCCGTGTTCGTCCTTCACGTTAGGAACATCCTGGGAACCTCTATATATCTAATCAGTCAGCAAAAACACAACAGCTAGCTGTAACCGAGAGTGAGCTTCCTTCATTCTAATATCATTACAAGGCTAGAAATCACCCCCACGAGGTTGCAGACCCCTAATTGTGGGGAGCCCCTTCCCCACGGGGCATGAGAAGTGCAGTGTCAGCAAGATGCAGCTAATCCAACCAGTCATGGAATAGGGGCAGAGCAAGAGGCAGCTCTCGGCTGAGAAAAGCAGTGCAAAGAGAAGGATAAAGAAGTCCCTGGCGTGCTGGCTTTGGGGATTTACCCCCCTCGCCCCCGACTTTGCGCGATCTCGAAATAAAACGGTATTTCGACTCTTTGTGTGGATTGCCTGGTTGCACAGCGGGTAACGACTCGCCGATGTGGGAGAACATGGTGGGAGGGGAAAGGCGCGTGCTCCTCCTGGAGACGTGCAGCTGAGGGGCAGGTTCAGCAGCCTCCAGGGGGAGGAGGAGCGGGGCAGGGCGTCGAATGAAGCAGCGGGGCTGGTGGAGCCTGGGCCCGCCGGGAACACCCGGAAGAAGAGGAGTGATTTCTTTTTCTCCACTTTTTTTTTTTTTTTTTTGCTTTCTAGGATTCCCCCCTTTTTGCTTTCTAGGAATTCCCCTTTTTTTTTTTTTGCTTTCTAGGAATTTTTCCCTGCTTTTTTTTGCTTTCTAGGAATTCCCCCTTTTCTTTTTGCTTTCTAGGATTTTTCCCCTTTTTTTGCTTTCTACGAATCTTCCCTTTTTTGCTTTCTAGGAAAATTTTTTTTTGGCTTTCTAGGAATCTCCCCTTTTGTTTTTGCTTTCTAGGAATCTCCCCTGCTTTTTTTTTTTTTTTTTTTTGCTTTCTAGGAATTGCCCCTTTTTGCTTTCTAGGAATTTTTTTCTTTTCTTTTTGCTTTCTAGGAATTCATCCCATCTTTTTTGCTTTCTAGGAATTTTCCTTTTTTTTTTTTTTTGCTTTCTAAGAATTTATTTGCTTTCTAGGAATTTCCCCCTTTTTGTTTTCCAGGAATTCCCCTTTTTTTTTTTTTGCTTTCTAGGAATTTTCCCCTTCCTTTTGCTTTCTAGGAATTCACTTTTTTTTTTGCTTTCTAGGAATTTTTTTCCACTTTTTTGCTTTCTAGGAATTTTTTCCTTTTTTTTTGCTTTTTAGGAATTTCTTTCCTTTTTTGCTTTCTAGGATTTTTTTTTTTTTGCCTTCTGGGAATTTGCCTTTTTTTTTGCTTTCTTGGATTTTTTTTCCTCTTTTTTTTTGCTTTCTAGGAATTTTTTTCCCCCTTTTTGCTTTCTAGGAATTTTTTTGCTTTCTAGGAATTTTCTCCACTTTTTTTGGTGCTCTGTAGGTTCCCTTTTTGCTTTCTAGGAATTTTCCCCTTTTTTGCTCTCTATGATTTCCCCCCCTTTTTATGCTTTCTAGGAATTCCCCCCTTTTTTCCTTTCTAGGAATTTTTGGGGTTTTTTTTGCTTTCTAGGAATTTTTTCTTTTGTTTTGCTTTCTAGGAATTTTCCCCCTTCTTTTTGCTTTCTAGGAATTTTCTCCACTTTTTTGCTTTCTAGGAATTTCCTTTTTTCCCCCCCCCGCTTTCTAGGAAATTCCCCCCTTTTTTTGCTTTCTAGGAGTTTTTTCCTTCTTTTTTGCTTTCGTGAAATTTTTCCCTTTGTGCTTTCTAGGAATTCCCCCTTTTTTTTGCTTTCTAGGAATATTTTTTGCTTTCTAGGAATTTTTTTCCTTTTTTTGCTTTTTAGGAACTTTTCCTTTTTTTGCCTTCTAGGAATTTTTTTTCCCCTTTTTGCTTTCTAGGAACTTTTTTGCTTTCTAGGAATTTTCTCCACTTTTTTGGCGCTCTGTAGATTCCCCCCATTTTGCTTTCTAGGATTTTTTTCCCTTTTTTGCTTTTTATGTTCTTTTTTTTTGCTTTCTAGGAATTTTCCCTTTCTTTTTTGCTTTCTAGGAATTTTTTGGTTTTTTTTTTGCTTTCTAGGGTTTTTTTGCTTTCTAGGAATTTTCCCCTTCTTTTTGCTTTCTAGGAATTTTCTGCACTTTTGCTTTCTAGGAATTTTCTCCACTTTTTTGCTTTCTAGGAATTTTTTCCACTTTTTGGCACTCTGTAGGAATCCCCCCCTTTTTGCTTTCTAGGATTCCCCCCCCTTTTTTTTTTTTTTGCTTTCTAGGATTTTTTGTTTTTTTTTTGCTTTCTAGGAATTTTCTCCACTTTTTTGCTATGAATTTTTTCCTTTTTTGCTTTCTAGGAATTTTTTCCCCTTCTTTTTTGCTTTCTAGGAATTTTCTGCACCTTTTTGCTTTCTAGGAATTTCCCCCACTTTTTTTGGTGCTCTGTAGGAATTTTTTCCTTTTTTTTTTTTTTGCTTTCTAGGAATTTTCTCCACTTTTTGCTTTCTAGGAATTACCCCCTTTTTTTTTTTTTTGCTTTCTTTGAATTTTTCCACTTTTTGCTTTCTAGGAAATTTTTTTCCTTTTTTGCTTTCTAGGAATTTCCTGCACTTTTTTGCTATCTAGGGATCCCTTTTTTGCTTTCTAGAAATTCCCCCTTTTTTTGCTTTTAGGAATTTTTTTTTTTTTTTGCTTTCTAGGAATTACCCCTTCTTTTTGCTTTCTTGGAATTTTTCCACTTTTTTTGCTTTCTAGGAATTGCCCCTTTTTTTTGCTTTCTAGGAATTTTTTCCTTTTTTGCTTTCTAGGAATTCCTTTTTTTTTTGCTTTCTTGGAATTTTTCCACTTTTTTGCTTTCTAGGAACTTTTCCTCTCCTTTTGCATCCTAGGAATTCCCCCCCCCCCTTTTTTTTTTTTTTTTTTTGCTTTCCAGGAAATAGCTTCACTTTCTGGGAGCTAGCCCTTTTGCTTTCTAGGAAATCCCCCTTTTTTTGTTGTTTTTGCATTCTAGGCATTTCCCTATTTCTTTGAATTTCCTGGTGGGAGGGGGAATTCCTAGAAAGCAAAAAAAGAGGAAAAATTCCTAGAAAGCAAAAAAAAAAGGAAAAATTCCTGGAAAGCAAAAAAAAGGAAAAGTTTCTAGAAAGCAAAAAAAAAAAAAAAGTAGGGGGAATCCCTAGAAAGTCTAGAGAAAGGAAGCCCCCTCTCTTGGTCGAGGAGGATGGGGTGAGAGATCATTGAAGCAAACTTGACACCCACAAATCCATGGGCCCCGATGGGATGCACCCACGAGTGCTGAGGGAGCTGGCGGATGTCATTGCTAAGCCACTCTCCATCATCTTTGAAAGGTCATGGAGGACAGGAGAGGTGCCTGAAGACTGGAAGAAAGCCAGTGTCACCCCAGGCTTCAAAAAGGGCAAGAAGGAGGACCCAGGCAACTACAGGCCAGTCAGCCTCACCTCCATCCCTGGAAAGGTGATGGAGCAGCTCATCCTGGAGGCCATCTCCAAGCATGTGGAGGAAAAGAAGGTGATCAGGAGTAGCCAGCATGGCTTCACCAAGGGGAAATCATGCCTAACCAATCTGATAGCCTTCTCTGATGGAATGACTGGCTGGGTAGATGAGGGGAGAGCAGTGGATGTTGTCTACCTTGACTTCAGCAAGGCTTTTGACACTGTCTCCCATAGCATCCTCATAGACAAGCTCAGGAAGTGCGGGTTAGATGAGTGGACAGTGAGGTGGATTGAGAACTGGCTGAATGGCAGAGCCCAGAGGGTTGTGATCAGCAGCACAGAGTCTAGTTGGAGGCCTGTAGCTAGCGGTGTCCCCCAGGGGTCAGGACTGGGTCCAGTCTTGTTCAACTTCTTCATCAAGGACCTGGATGAAGGCACAGAGTGCACCCTCAGCAAGTTTGCTGAGGATACAAAACTGGGAGGAGTGGCTGATACACCAGAGGGCTGTGCTGCCCTTCAGAGAGACCTGGACAGGCTGGAGAGGTGGGCGGAGAGGAACCTCATGAAGTTCAACAAAGGCAAGTGCAGGGTCCTGCACCTAGGGAAGAAGAATCCCATGCACCAGTACAGCCTGGGGGGCTGACCTGCTTGAAAGCAGCTCTGCAGAGAAGGACCTGGGGGTCCTGGTGGAAAACAAGTTGACCACGAGCCGGCAATGTGCCCTTGTGGCCAAGGCAGACAATGGGGCCCTGGGGTGCATGAGGCAGAGTGTTGCCAGCAGGTCGAGGGAGGTGATTCTCCCCCTTACTCAGCCCTGGTGAGGCCACATCTGGAGTGCTGGGTGCAGTTCTGGGCTCCCCAGTACAAGAGAGACATGGAGCTACAGGAGCAAGTGCAGTGAAAGGCTATGGAGATGTGGACTGTCTGTCCCTGGAGATATTCAAAAGGTGTCTGGGCAGTGTTCCATTTGACCCTGCTTGAGCAGGAGGCTGGACTAGCTGATCTGCGGAAGTCCCTTCCACCCTTAATGACTCCGTGACATCAGGACAAAGCTCATAGTACAAAACTTTTATTCCAGTACAGGAAAAAGCTGTTTTCATTTGAAATATTTGAAGAGGTAAAGCTGACACGGACAAAGAACACTAATTCGATATCACTTTTTCTGGGAAGTGATTTAGCAGACAGCTTCCAATGCCTGTAAACAAAGACAAGTTTGAAAATGCTGAGGATGGGGATGCATTTCTTAGCAAATCACAAGAGACTTATCAGTAGATAGCATCATCAAAAAATACATGAAAGGGAATATGTCCCCTCCAACACCTGGAGAGAAAAAAAAGGCATTTCTGATGTTCATCAGTGACACACTCCCCCCATACCTTCTAGATAAGGATTGATGAGATGAAGATTGATTTGGAGAGTACTGTGAGGCTGGACCACTTTTGTGAAAGCTCGTAACTCTCGTCAAGTCTAATATATGTTTATTAGCAACAAATTTTCTGACCTGAAGAGTTAGAAAATTGATATAAGCCTATTAATAGCTGTTGCAGCCCTATAGAGCCACTGAAGCAAAAGAAAACCAACACAAACACACACAACCACCCCTGACCCAGTTAGTCATTGCCCAGTAAGCCATCTTTCTTTGAAAAGGCTGTATCCATATCCCCAAACAGCACGGTTATGTCTTTAGGAATCCAAAAGATAATCCAAGACATAATCAAGACATAATTTGATTGAGCGTAGGAAACCTAGGTTAACCTTTACAGCTAGGAACCTGCAATTTTTCAATTTTCATATATATGGAACTAATGTGAGTTACAAAATAACCAAGCACAGGGACAGATTTAGCTGTAACATTTGCATTAAGTGAGGGCCCTTCTATAATAACTAAAAGCATTCCTTCCATCCACATAGGCTTTCTTGGCATCATTGAAGGTATTTATGTGTATTAAGGTTCATTACTGTTTCACCAGTGGTAAGCTTCATGCATTACAGCAGATGATAAACTCCACTCCTTACAATTTAATTCACAGATTAAATAATTAATGGTTATTTTAAGAGAAACATTAGAAAATCAGTCATTTTTTTGTCTGATAAAAACAGTAGGGGATGGGATTGTGCCTGACACTTATTTTGATGTGGTGTTTTTATTTCAGACTTGACAGATGACCTGTTTGAAGCCCATCCTTGAAGTATAAAATTATATTTAAAACTGGCTCTTGATACTGCCATCAAAACTTACAAAAACCCCCAACAACCTTGCTTACCAGGTAAAAACAGATGCAGTTCCTACAATAATGGCAAGTACATGGTCACTTAGAGATTGGATGTGCTGCAGAAAGCCACAGTACAGAAGTGATTCTCTGCACTTAACTCTGCCCCCTACTACACAAAATAGGATTTGAGATATTTGTACACCAGCCTGTGAAAGTGGATAATACTAAGGGCTATTCTTTAATAGCTCAGGAATATTGCTTTCTCAGGCATGAAAGTAAAATCAAATAGAAAAATTAAATGACTTTTTTTAGACTAAACAGATGATATTAATAGATGGGTCCAAACAATTTAAGTTTTTAGATAAGGAAGCACACTAGTGTTACTGCAAGCATAATATGCAATACCAACAAATTACAGAAAAAGTGTTATTCCAGTCTTTTCACTCAAACATCTTTTGCAACAAGTGTTTCACCAGTACAAGTAGTGCCCAATTCTGCCTATATTTAAGTTTAATGACTGCTTAGGCTTTGTTTTTTTTTTTTTTTGTGGGAGGCATTGCAAATTGCCTTCCAGAATTCCAGTGCTACAACCAAGACTGCTGAATTTGGTTTTTAGTTACAGCTTTCCACACTTTCTAATTAGATGGAGTGGTAGAGTTATCCACAGCATTAAAAAAGAAGCCCTCTTCATGGTCATGTGCAACATGGCTCTGCTGCTCAGAAGCTTCCTTGAGCTTCAGTCCCTGCAGGGCACAAACCTGTGAGCTACAACTGTTGCTGTGCCCTGACAGCTGCCAGGGACAGAAATCAGAGGACTTTGCAGCCCCTTAAGGGCTCTGCATGACCTTGGACATCGGAGATCAAGCAAACCTGTGTCACTGCCCAGCTGCCAGGTCTGCCTCCCTTGCAGGAGCAAGGCCCTTTTTTCTGCCTTAAGTAGGCAGCCTTTAGTGTGGCAGAGGGAAAATATAGGTGCTACTCAGATTTAGCTAGTTCTCGAGGGAGAGAGAAGCACAAAACTACAAGAATTTAGGCAGGGAACCCAGAGGATCTGCAAAGAGGCTGCAACATAACTCAAAAATAAATTGAGCAATCTACACAGCATGCGACAATCAAAGTTTGAGTGAGAGCTCACCTGGCCCACTTAAGTGGGTTAGAGGGAAAAAAATCATTAGGGAAACAAGACTACAAGATGTTCAAGGCTAAAGGCTTAACAGTAGATAAGTTTTGGGTTGCTGGACAACATCTTGGTCAGTGCTTGGAAGTGAGTTATATTGCACATTGCTACTGGAAACAAACTACATAGTTCCAATTTAGTTTCTCACGCTGGCAAACTCTAAAATTACAATTGCAACATAGTTAGTGACACCTAAGAAAAAGCAAGCAAAGCAAATGCATTCGCTGCAAGACAAGCACGATGCATCACGCAGACTGTAGATGATGAGCTGCACTCAGTTATGGCTTTTGAAACAATCTGATTTCAGACACGAGGCACTGCAGCTGTACGGGCAGCTAATAATTTGAAGAGGAAAGACAGAAGATGGAGTAGCATTTGTCTACATCATTTAAGTCTTCAGATACAGAGTAAGAATGGCTCTTCCCCCCCCTCTCATTTCACAGTTGCAACTACTGCCTCAATTTATATATTATATGCCACTTAGGAGTTTTATACCCATTATCAATTAGAGACTAGACTACTAAAATGGTTTGCTTTTCATTGCGCTAGTAAGCTATTTTATCTAGAACTATAAAAAAAGGCAATCAATTATAATCAGTGTTCTCCATACACACATTAGTCAAAGGCAAATTACTGGGCTCACAAAGTGGTAGGAGCGAAGAGAAATCCTACAGTCTTTGTTCTACAGAAGTGCAGAAGAGATGTTTGAATCACCTCTTCCAGCTTTAGACACGCGTGAAGTTGCTTACCAGCCTTCCCCTCTATTTAGTTTCTAAAACCTATGAAAAGAGAACATTTATAAATGCTGATTTCCTGTGCATGATTTTTGATTCTAATGACACTGGTGTCTTCATTTGCGTTCTACCCTGAGTCTTCGCACTATCAAGTCTGCCAGGAGACATCAGACAGAAGAGCGTGCTGAGTACAACACTGTTCGGATTTTTAACATGTGGAAAGCAAGCATTACCTGTACCATAAAACTAATTCAAAGTTATTACTTTTTGTGTCCATCTCCCTAATTGTAATAGACTTTGAGTGTCGAAAAATCTCGGCTCCAGCACTGTTCCCCTTAACTCTGCAAGAAACTACCCTAATGATAAAGCTCTTACACAAATTTATGAGACTCCTTTATAAGGGAGCGTATTAGTCACTATCGACATAGCGCTGCCTGTCTTCACCTCTTGCAGTAAGAGCCCTATTGCAATCAATTTGATCCAAGTTTAAAATACTATATGAACTATACCACATGTACAGTACATTATCAGTTCCACCTACAGCCACTTTAGAAGCTGCTATGACAGCAGGGCATAGAGCAGATCTTGCACACGTACTCAGAAAGCTGAAGATCCAATAAACACATGCCAGCTTAGAGTAAACACCACCTTTATTTCTCTTCGAAAGAAAAGCTATAGGTAATAGAGAAGCTTATGGTTATTTTGGGTTTCTAAACATTGTTAGAGGTATGTAGAGCAGATCAAGGCCATGTATTACCTAGAAATTGTTCTTCCCTTCTCACACTTAACAGTCATCCCCCCCACAACCTCAGAAAGATTGTGTATGGTAGGGGAGGAGAGCAATACAACTTTTATCATGACCCAAGCAAAGCAGAGACCTCCATTAGGAATGTGGTACTACTTTTATGAGAGAATACCTTCGGCTACACCAAGCCTACACACACCCCCAGCAAGAAAGGCAGGGAGAGCAGCACCGACTGGAGCTCATCAGCAATCCAAGCGGATCTTAAGTAACAGTTTCCAATGGAAAAATAGAGCATCTTCATCACGCCCTGCAGAATCAACCACCAGTCTTGGGACAAACCTAACCACCATCCACAGACTAGGACAGGACAACAGCTAGATAAGCTTTACCTGAGCAAAGGGGACAAGCTGTGTCTCATGAGAGAGAACGCAAGATGCATAAGCTAAAAGTTAAATTTAAACAAAAAAAAGCTTTTTGTTGCTGCAATAACTTTTATTCCAGTTTCCATTCCCGGCACAGGAAACAAAATGCAGACACTTTTAAAACAAAGCTTGAAGCACTCGTGCTCCATGGAAAGAGACTTTCCTATTTTGAGGCAGTCAGAAGTGATCTGTTTAAGTATATTAATAGAGCCATCAACCACATACAACACTTCCTGCTACAACCGTGTAAGATGCATGTCAAAACAAAATTATCTCCAAGGAAATTAAAGCTAATTTCAACAGGGAAATAACTTTATAATGGAAGATAGTAACTGGACCGGATTCATCTTCTGCGTAGCTGCTCTTAAACCTTCACTGGAATTCACACCCTGAATCAATGTCGCAGTAAGTTTGCACAGGAGGATGCAGCCGACAATGCAGAACCCACCGTTTTTAAGAGGTAGATACAAAGTTTCCTGCTGGCAGAAGGTAGGATAGTGATTATCTCAAAAGCACGGGATACATTCACAACGATGGAATGAGGATGTTTACCCTCGTCTTCCCAGGAACTACCTACCCGTTTGCTGATCGGGGCAATGCTTATTGAATAAAAAGATCATATTGTTAAATCAAGCCAAAAACTTGTACTTTTAATTAAGCAGAATAGTTCTGCTATGAAATCTTGTACAAGGCTTACACTTAAAAAAAAAAAAGGGGGGGGGGGAAGGTTTGCACTGGTGCAATGGGTCAACAAGGCAAGATTCACCCTCTGCTATTTAACAGACACACAGGTGTGAGAAGGGAGGCAGTTGCCACCGGTCTGGCTGCTTTTGCCACACACTCCTGCTTAAGTAAAAACCCTTTACCAGAGAATTCCCAGAGGGTTAAATTCAGCATCATCACCCTTGGACATCAACTGAAATCAGTATTCCTCAGTTTGGAGCGACTGACCCTCTAGCCCTTTCAAAGAGCATCTGAAATATTCTAATACATGTATTTCGATACCAACAAAGTAAGCTTACTTAATCCTAACTGCAGCTAAATATGCTACAGGAACTCAAATCTGTGCAAAGATATTAGAGGTTAGTCTATCTTACAACTGCATTAAAATAACATTTAGTAAAAAGACAAGTTCTACTGTGAGTAAACTGAATTTGATTAAACAGGTTGGGTAACATAGCCATTCAGAAGAATTCTCCATATACCTCCACATCTTCCTAAACCTCTGTGAGCAGCATAAAGCGCTGGAAAAAACTGTATGTGCGCACATCGGGGTGTCCCCTTCCCCCACCAAAGCTTTCCCTTCAAGTTCAGGATTCCTGCTACAGGCAGCACAAACCCCTAAGTCCTTGTAGCTTGTGTGCAAATCACGCCACAGAGCCTCTCTGAACAAGCTCACACGCACCAAACCCCGGTTCATCCCACGCTTACCTCACATCCTGCACGTGTCGTTAAAACTCTAGTAAATGCAACAGCTCGGACGAGCCCCCCGGGACCGCTGGAATCGGCACTAGGTGGGTCAGCCCACTTCGCCTCCATGCGCACCACTGCCAAGCCCCTGTTTGCACCGTTTAAGCAGAAGACAAACTGCATCAAAGAGGAAATTCCACTAAACACTTATCCCATCGCCACTCAACTGATGTTACAGCTCAGGAAGGGAGAAAAGGGGGACAACCTGCTCCCCCTCCTCATCCTTGAGCACCAGCATGACCCGGGCAGTGGGCTGATACTACAGTGCACTACCACAAAAAAAAGAGCAATAAACCTTAAGAGACTTGGCCAAACCGCAGGCAGCAGGGCTCGGTATTGGGATTTCTACCTGGATTCCAGTCCACTGTTGCAAGGCGGGAAGTGGCCTGGCCTCCAAAGCACCTTGTCCAATAGCAGACCAGAAAACAGTAGGAGCACAGCTGCCAACCTTGCTATCTTCAGTCGTGCAGCAAAAGACTCAACGCTAATACAAACATTTTTGGCAGAGCTGATCTGGAAGTAATTCTGAATTCGAGAAGGAACAATTTGCAAACTCGCTGGATTCCGTTATTTATGCACAAATAACAGGGTAACCATAGTTGCCACTTGTTTTCTTCCTCCATTCTCATACGGCTGATCGGTTTATAGCAGTTTGCAGCGACAAATCCCAGTGAAGCTTGCTGAAGGAAATGCAAGACAGGAAGAAATAAGGGCAATGCCATTATACATTTGTTTTTTTATTTCTGTACGCAATGTAATGTTTAGGCACGTTGCTCGGGACACTTTCTAAAATAAATCATTGGCCATTGTTTAGAGTATCCTTTTGGCTTTAAATACTGGTCAGGAAAACAAATGATGTAAAAATAAATGAATATAACTATTACAGAAATAAAAATGGATTTGCATCTAAAAGTGCAGGAGGTGAAGTACTTTAACCCTTTCACCAGACAATGTGGCAATATACAGTATATTGCTTCTGTTTGTTTGAGAAGGCTGTTGGAATTTTACACTGACATAGAAAATTATAAATTACACAGAATTAGTTTCCATAATCACTATATATATATACACAAACCAGCTGTGAAAAAACTGGTTCAGAACATACAAATGAAAGCCTCACACAGATCAGTACAGTGAAAGTAACAATTAACATGCTCCGCTGCCAAAATTTGTATTAAAAAAAACACTATATACTTTTAAAATGCATGTACTGTAATTACATTAGCAGCACGGGCATTTCATTTACTTGACTTGTCTAAGAGGATTACAGCGTTTTAAATACGCAGATTGTTCTGAAATGTTCCATCGTATAATGCTCGGTATTAAAGTAAATCTCGGTGAACGGGTTAAAAGGCAGGTGAATCACTTAAAAAACACAACAAGCCATGTGCACTTCAAATATTCTAGTGTTTCACCTGTAAGGTATTGTTTCAAGCAAACAAGACTTAACAGAACATATGGCTTTACAGTAACATCAATTTGTCAACTAAGTTGTAGCAATAAATACTTAAAATCTCTACCAATAGACTTACATTTTTGATCTGTTTTAAACAATACAGAAAACAATTACCAATTAAAAAACCTGTTGTAAAATGTTGAACACCAAAAAGTCTTATTTAAATCACTTTTGTAAGCTAAAACAACCAAAATAACATTTAGAGGGCATTTCAGTTCTACAATTCTTCGCCAACCTGGAAGAAACATGAATTCAGTTTTTTTCTTTTTTTCTTTTTACAAGGTGAAAAATGTATGAAAACTGCTAAATACTTTGGTCACACTAATTGTCAAATAGTTATGTCTCAAATACATTAGATTTGTGTATTCACTTTTTTTTTTTATAAAACTATTCTTACAGCCATTTTAACTATAGTAACACTACTGTCATTACACGGGTGGCAAGATCTTATTTCACAGGCCACCCGTTATTTAGAACAATACAATATAAACATACGCAAAAATTATTGGTATTTCTCAATGTGCAATATTTTTACACTTATGAATTTCTGTACAATGTCTTAAAATCTAGAATATAAATGTTGCTGGTCCTGATCCCTTGCGAAATTAGTGCAGCAGTGACTGGCTTCAACAGGCTCTAGATGAAATCCTCAAGAAACACTCAACCCCCTGGATAGCAGTTCATTTTCTTCAGCCAACAGCAGTAGACATCACATATCATACAGGGCCATTAACAGAAGTCTCTCCTAAAAGGGTGCGTTGATCAGTCCTAGGAGGCCAAAAAAGGATGTAAGCGTACAAGAAACAAGAAGGGACCAAAATAAGTTCAGATAAGCGCAACCCCCCCCAAAATCACGTGTCACAGAGGTCTTCCTAGAACAGAATTCTACCGGAGTTGAAAAGAGGCAACAAGCAGCTAATAACACTCTCGGCCCATTCCTCCTCTTGAGCCCAGCATTACCCCTTTATTGCCTAATTAACGAAGCTTAAAATTAACTAAGCACACCAGTGAAAAGCACTTGATCTTTATTAAAATTAATTGAATGATCTCTATAAACACAGATATTCCCCTGAGGGGAATCACTAATAAAAGCACATTTGTGATACTTCTCATGGTACCAAAAGGTCTAAAGATAGCTACTTATTTTCAAGTGCAAAGACATAACAGAAAAAAATAGTGTTTAAAAATTGCTTTAGTACTAATCTAATCTGTAAGACACTGTTTTACAAATACTTTGAATTTCAGTCCATTAGTGTGAAAGACTCAGGAAGGAGAATAACGAGCAAACCTGCAGGAGCTAAAAGAAAAACAGCAGCATGTAGCTTTCTAGCTACGAGAAAGTCCAGTGCAAACGTGCCGGCTCACTTGCTCCCAGGCCAACGCAAATGAAGAAATCAATCAGTTGTGCATGGGAACATGAAGAATTTCAAGCAACCAAAGCCCCAAATCCTCAGCTTCCGTTCAGCGCAACTCTATTGAACGCGTTTGAAGATTCCTTTAAGGGCTGTAAATACCACTTGGAACCACGCGTGAGGACAGATACCTGTAACTCCTGTTCTCTGCTGGTGAACATCACAGAGAAGCCACACTCTTGGGTCCGTGCTCTACATGCATATGACCAGCAGGAGTCCCCTAGCTAAGTCTTTGGCTGCTAAGCGCTAAAAAACACTTCTTTAAGAAGATATGGACACATTAGAAAAGAGACGAGACAGCACTAGACAAAGTCAAACACTTGAGAGAAACCGGGAAGAGACAAGTGTTTCATGGACTGGAGGCCTGACAGTCCACACAGCTGCAGCAGTAAGTCATTTACTACCGACTGGGGGGAAAAAAACAACCCATGACAAACCAGGGCTCCTAGCAGAGATGATTACTGCTGGCTCTCAGCCCAAGACCTACCTAGGGGACTCCTCGCACCAGTAACACATGCATGGAGCCCCCAAAGCACAATTAAGTTCGCCTAGATATTCATCCCGCGCTCCCAGGAGGATCTGCTGTGACAGCCACCCTTAGAGAAAGCACCGAGCTCTGCCGGAGCCAGCGGGGCTCGCTGGAAGGAGTCCTGCGGAGGTTTGCGGGCAACTCGAAAGCAATCCCAGCAACTGCTAGCTAGGAGAGCCCTCTGTTGGTTTGGACCGGCAGCTCACTACTCTCGAGGCCATCGCCTAGTATCCAAGGCCTTTTTGCTTCTCTACAATATAATGCTCCTCAGGATAAAAAAAAGCATATCTATATCTTTCTATCTCCTCTTGATAAAAATAATACCTTCGGATAAAGAAGGAGTTGTGAAAGGGGGGGGGGGGTCTCTGGGTTTCCCACTTCAACTAAAATATACTTATTTTTCAATTAGAATCCATTTCTTGACTAAATTTATGGAATATATCCAAGTAGAAAGTTCTGGTTTGCAGAAAAAGACAGCAGCATTCTCGGGTGAAACAGCACCAGAGAGCTAAAACGTACCTGCTCGCGAACGAGTCGCGAGAGAACAGAATCTGAACTTTGTCAAGTATCTTTGCGTCTTTCTTAAACAGTTTGCCTAAGGGATAACAGGCAACCCCACTGCGTGTTGCGGTTAAAACACACGCACGCACAGGGCTATAATCCATCTTGGCTTATAGCATTTCCATTTTGTCTTCAACAGTAAGCTAGGTGTATAATAGTGTCCAGATGGTCTTAAAAATGATTGCTTCTTTCACAAGAGACTTTCACACTTTTGTCAGAAATATCAACTTTTTCGAATAACAGCCAAAACCTACAGAAGTTGAAAAAACACCATAGCTTTTAAACTGTTAAAACTCAACTAGTTCCATACCGATTCAGAATATAAATACAGAATCATACCTCTGTCTATACTGCGAGGCAAAACTGACTCCTGGAATTGCTTTTCACTAACTGGAGCCCTCTCCCCCTTCGAACCATGCTCACAAGCCCCCAGCTGCGACGGGAAGGCAGCGGGCACAGCCCGACACCCCCCCCAGGCGCTACCACGCTCTGCCCTGCGGGCCGGGCAGCAGAGCCAGGGATTGCTCAGGGCACAGAGCAAGTACACGGTATTTCAGCTCTCCTTCTGCGTGACTTTTGAGTCCGGTTCCTCTGGGCATCCATGGCACAGGAATTTGTACTGTACTTGTAGCCTTAATACAGCGAATCAAGCCTGGGGGGCTCCAGTACCCTGATGTGCAGCAAGGAGTTATTTCAAGCAGGAAAACAGTGAACTCTTCTCTGGCGATTAGTTACAAAGAACTTATGAATCTGAAGCGATCTAGAAAACGAGAACTCCCCCCACCTTGCGCTGAGCTGCGTAGCGCGTGGACTAGCTCAACCACAACACTTCTGCCTCCAGCAGCGAGATCTAGCTGCCTGTGCTGCCTCATCTGGGCTGGTGAGACTTTGAGGGGAAGGGGGCAGAAGCCTGGCAAAGCCATGTTCACATCCAAAGAGGAGCTGGAAGCTACTTCTGTCAAACACTGCTCTGATCTAGCTCCCAAGTAAGGTTTGCAGGGAACACTGTCTTCAAGGGTGGTGGGCTTCTCACCTAGTTTAAGCTCTTCACTATTTTAGGCTTCTGATGCAAGTTTAAGGTGAATCCTACTCTAGAAGCACTGAGTTTTCTCCCCTCACTGAAGTCTAGAAAATACCTCAGATGTGAAACATTTGCAGTCAATACTTCTGACATTTGGCAATTAATCTCACCCTATGTGCTTCTGACTTCAGTGAAGCTGTACTACACTTCAAGTTGGTTCTGACTGCTTCTGGATTTCACTTTAACTTGGGAGGCAAAAAATAAGCCAAAACAAGTACTTCAACACGAAATCAAACAGGAAAAAAAAAAAAAAAAATACTGCCAGATGCCTTTTTTGGAGGAAGCAGTCCTGACAGCTTAAAAGAAACATTTATGCAAGAACAGCTTTCTGTGTTTGGTGGAGGTCCCCTCCAAATTGCATCTTGAGTTACTATTCTCTGAAACCGCACCACTAGCCAAGCTGCCAAGGCAAAACATCCTCATTTCTTTCCTCCGATAAGCATGCTGAACAATCCAGGTTGCTCCAAATTTCAAGAGGATTTTATTTGAAACAAATGGCTTACATACTTTGAACAGTTTGTCCAAATCTACAAGCATTCAGATCAGTATCTGATAAAGACAAGGGTACAAACAGTAACTGTTTCAAAATTAGAGGCAATTATTTGACTAGCTTCACAGTCAAGTGTGACTTAAGGCACCATTTCCTTTCCACACAGCTGCATTTACGGATCCCCCCCAACCGTACCGTAGTCGGAAGAAAAACAGCCCTAGTTTATACGCGTTCTCAGGACACAAAGTCAAACTTAATCCACTAAACTTCCCGCCCCATACACAGACTTTTCACAATTGTATCAAGTCACTATTCAAACTCCTCATATATCACAAAACAGAACGGGAATATTTACAACATCCTACAAGACAAATACAAGGTAAATCAGCTTCACAACTCAGGAGTCTTGGTATCAGTAGAAAACACAACTTACAAGATTCATGTAAAATAGATGCAAGAGTCAATTTAGGAGGAATTAAACTAAGAGCTGATCAAAATGGACATGGAGGAATATCTTTGGATCAGCCCTACTAGGAAAACACGCAAACTGCTGCTCAGAGGATTGAAAGCACCCTTGAATGCCGTTACCTCTGTTCTGGACTGCTGCTAGTAGGTTGTAGAGTAGAAGGAGCCTCTTCCGCAACCTCTGCGTTCTCCTCCACCACGTATTTACAAGAAGCATCCTGCGAGGTAGACAGTTTTCCTTCCTCACTGAACAAAAGAAACAAGTTATTTAATTTTCAGTTTAGTTATGGGGAACTTCGCACAACACTATGAACTCAGGAAAAGGGTTTGTATTTCACATGCAAATGGATTTTGAATTATGACTGAAATATGAAGATCAAGCAACATGGCTCTGGACTTTGCAAATATCCAGCAATGCACTGGTGTTCACATCCATTAAAACTTGACTGGAAAAGGAGGCAGGAAATACAATGAGCACAAATAAGACCGGAGAGGAAATAAGGAAAGCGTGTGATGCCTGAAGTGGTAACAGCAACAGTTACTGTACATACCGATAGGATTTCAACACTCTGAAGCCAAAAGTATGCAAAATGGAAGGAAAGAGGTATAAAAGAATTTCAAGATTCCCTTAGAAACTGCCATGAATAAAGTTTGCCCGTGAAGCAGATGAGCAGAGTCACATTAACTCATCACCACCTTTATTAAACTCCACCGCCTCCGTAGCCAAGTGGAACAAGCATCTTAGACAGGAGTGACAGCACCCCCATTTCACAAACTTCCTTTCCCAGGGCCAAAGCTAAACACGGTTCTGCGAATGAGCAATACGCCCACGCTAGGCAAGACGCGACCTTGGAACCAGGCAGGCTCAAGAGCAATCGGTAAACACATGCTTGTGTCTCGCCTTTCAAATAAAGCTTTTCTGCCTCTTTATCCTGCTTTTTCCCACCTCCGCTACACCACTGCGACCACGCTAACATACAAGCGTGGCTGTACACCTACCTACAGGGAGCCTGAGAGAAGGCAGCTCTGAAGGAGACACAAGGATCAATTTTACTCCTCTGTAGCAATAAATCTACATATGTAAAACATCATGAGTATTTTAAAAACCACTATCCTCCGCTGACTGCTCTATTTTTAGAGTTCTCCTTTCAACAGATCCTTTTTCTTTCAACTGATCCTCCTCTCCTCCCATGCCTCCTTAGATAGCTGCATAATCCATTAAAATATTCTTTTGCATTGCAAGCTCTCATCAAGATCCAGTTTTCCAGATACACTTCTTGTATTTATTCAAAATACTAGTCACACTCCCCATGAACACCCTGCCTGGGTAGTCACCCCCACACACCTTTTTAAGGGGGAGTTTCTGGTCTCCTTCTCCCTTGCTTCATTAGTTAAAACAAACAAACAAAAACACAAAGCCCACACTCGTCTCCACAGCTTTCCACAAATTAACCATTCCTACTTACCTTATGATGCTCCCTTCCTCCCAACACTGACTCCATAACCACTCATTTTCTATCGGCAAAACCCAACACAAAACCCAAGGGCAGGAGTATCCCGCTTTGCCAGGGGCAAATCCCCCCAGGGAAGATCCCAGATTCGTATCCTCTCCTCTTCCACCTGGGCATCCGTCTAACTGCAGGAATCCACGCGCTGACCCCTCCACTCAGATAAGTAACTCCATGAAGGGAGGCAGGAGCTGCTGTCACATGCTGCCTTCTAACGTTAACTTAGCTTTTCCCCCCCTTATCAGAAGCCACAGAGCTTTGTGCGAACTGAAGCAATTTAAGAAGGCAAAAATCTAAACATTCAGCAGAACAAACACACAAATCATACAAATGTTACCTAAAATACAGAAAAAATTGGGCAGCAGATGCATCATTTATTCAAGCACTAGGTCAAAAAGCCACTGTGGTTTCATGCTACGTCATCATCGCATCCCTCCTCTAAATGGCTGTGGTTCAATTACTCTACCAATTCTGTTTGATTTATAGGCACTGTGCAGCCAGAAATGCTCCCTCCACCATCCTGAAAACACCAGGAATTAATCAGGTGCTAAAAGGGATTAGGAATATTTGAAACAAGAGTTTATTGCTTGCATAGTTAAATGGATGGAAACAAGAGTGACTGAACACTTCTGCTTCAACTCCTGAAGCCTCCAGAAAGAACAGCAGGTATCTACTACCACAAACAGGGGACAATTAGAAGTGAAATGAATTTAAAAAAAGGCTAATGGAAGGACTCACACAGGGAAGTTTCTTCTACTGAGATGGATTAGTCCTTGGAAGCAACTCCCAAGACATACGGTCGATTTTTGTTTTCAATTTTTAAAGCTGGAAGACTAGGAATACTAGGAAGTAATTCTGCAAGAGTGAAGAGAGGGCTGGATACCCCAATGCTACTAGAATGTTCTAATCTCTCAAGATGGGGGAGAAAAAGCAGCTTCAATGAATACAGGCAGAATGACTTGTGCAGGTCAGATTGATTGTTGCCTCAGTTTTCCTAAAGTTTTGATACTAAAAGAACCGTTTCATCACTTAACACCTAGTATACCAGAAAGAAATATGTTTCATTCCCATACAAGGGCCACTGTGTTGACATATGCCATACGGCATGTAACCACGTTATAAGATCATTATTCCTAAATCAAATGCTTCATATCACAAGTTATCAAAATTAAAAGGTTTGTTCTCTCAGTTATTCCAGAATTCTACATGCCACCTACAGTCCAGAACAGATTTGACGCTATCACCCGCACCAGTATCAGCCATTGTCCAAAGTGTCCGATGAGTTACTCGCACAAGCGGTGCCTGGTGGCCTTCAACCTCTCTCCTCAAGCTGCTTGGATGAGGAAGATCAAATTCCCATCTGAAAACCACCAGTTCTGTGCAAAATTCGAAATGCTTTAGCTTTCACGTGTGAAATGCATCAGGCTTAAAAGTTATTGCAAAGCTGGCCATAATCTTCTGGGCAGCTTCACTTAAAACCTCCCACTGCATATTAAAGCGGGATAAGGGAAACTACGTTCTAGTAACTAGAATCTGAAGTAAAATTTTAGAACATAGTCATTTTGGAAAAAAGTTTCCAGTTAAAGCCTTAGGAATTATTACATGTAAAGAACTCTTCTTGAAGACAGCTAATGTTACATCAACAGTGCTTATTTTAAGAGTGGGAAGACAATAAATAGGTATTCTCACCTTTTGAAGACAGCTGTTTCAGTTTTAGCATCTACAGTAAGGCTCAGTGTCTCCTTCATGCTGCCGTTCATTACTGTTTCAGTTACCTTGTCTGCATTTTCTGCATCATCCTCTCCATCCGAGCTGGCCTCCATAGCAACACTTCCCGGGGCTAGATATCAAGAAGCACTTTAGTATATTGCTAGTTATGTTTGTATTTCATGAGCAAGCAGCACACTCTACATAGCTAGAATCAATTTTTCTGCAGCTTTGTACACTTCTCACATCTTTCATTGCAGAGACAGTTACCAGTTTTCTGCAGTTTCCCACTATACACATATATACAGCATAAGTACTTCATACAGAGGTTTTAAGGGGGGGAAAAAAGCAATGCCTCCCCAAACATGCCAGAATTATTGTTTTTTCCATTTTTCAAGCCAGTTAGCGGTTTAGACTGGCAATGGTTACTGAAACATGTTTGTCAGCACAAGATTTTAACAGAATTATAGCGACCGAGTTTTCTGTAGGGTCACAATTACTGCAAAGAGAGTCCACATGGTCAATGTACAAATTTGCTGATAAATTTTCAAGTACAGACAAGCCTTAGGTTTGAAGTCCAAGGAAGCTGGACTTCTCAACACTTCCTGTTCTGTCTGCTAGTAACGTGTGCAGAAAGTTAATTAATACAGGTTTGGCTTTTAATCAGTTCGCATATGTAGGGAAGAAGGAATGAGTGTGTGCATACAGGGGAGGTAAGTGGAAAAGGACGGAGCAGGAAGGGGAAATTCGTAGCTACAGGCCTCCTGCCACATGAGAAGAGACTAGAGGCTACAACTCTTCTTGGGCATCACGTCAGCTCATTAAATGCTGACGCAAACAAGGCTTGTCTAATACAGTACAGTTAGCTTCCATGTAATGCTTTTCTGTTCATGACATAAAAGCAACTTTTAAGAGGACAGTAACACTGGTTCCCATTTTAAACAGGAAAACTTCAGTTCAGAATGCCTTTGACAAGTCATTTTCATCATCTGGCAGAACAGCAGCAGAGCCTCAGAGAGGCCTCGGGAGACCTGAATTTTAAAGTTCAGGCAGGTCTCTCTCAGGCACAACTCTTACAATCAGTTTGTTTGCATTTCTGAGTAACTGCAGTGTACTTACTCTCCAGCTGTGTTGCAAGAGCAGTGATGTTTGCACTCAAGGGATCCATGGGCTCTGCATTAGTTTCCATTTCCACAGGAGAATTACTTCTTAAGGAATCTTTTGAACTTCAAATACAAAGTAAAAAAAGTTTTAGAAACATGTCTGAACAGCAGAACGAAGCTTACTCTTAAAACGGTATTTTTAGTTCTATCACAGCTACGAGACCTCGAACTTGACTGAAACCAAATGATGCCAAGACTCCTCCATATGTGCTAAGGCACACTAAGCACACAAACTTAGGTAATGCAAAAACCACCAGAACTGAGCTCGCTGAGGGTTTGTTTGTGTTTTATTTCTGTTTGTTTTGATTAAAAGGAGGAGTGGAAACTTCCTGGCTAAATATGGCATATCAAGTATTCCTGGCTCCTCACAATATGTTTCCAACATCAGCTGTCTTTCTGAGCACATTCTCTTTGGGATCTGAAAGATCCAAAGACAGTTTTCTGCAGAGACTGCCAACAGTCCTCAATCGTCACCAACAGCAGATGTGAATTTACACTGCAATTTGCTTTTCTAACAGTATCTACAGAACAGTCACAAGTTGCTCATTCTGAAGGAACCCAAAAGCAACATCAAATTTTGACCACTTAACACACTTAATTCACTCCTCACCTTTGCAGTTCTATCCACTAATGCTGCAACTCCAAGTCTTCATTTTCCAAACCAATAATCCTTTGTTACCAACCTACCTGCCCCAAACGTGAAACAAAACACTGCTTTATGGTGGAAGTCAGAAGTGTTATGGGACTATAACAACTAAATGAAGGTAAAAACTACAAATTGCCATTCTTATGTCAGAGCCTTTTAAGGCCCAGGCAGACAGATCATAGCAAGAAGCATAGAGGCAACGCTTTCCTGATTGAAAGAGATACTTCTTGACTGCCAATGTTTGGCAAGTCAAGATTTGTACCTACATGGATAATTGGGGACCTCCTCATTACACAGAGAACTTAGTTGTTTTTTGACGCAATGTTCAAGCCAAAAAAAGGAAAGTGTACGTCAGGCATTCTCTAAATACCGCAGGGCAGCCTAACCTAGGCATCACACCCACAGAACCAGGTGGTTTTCAGGAAGAACACACTTGTTCTGTAACACCCCAAATCCAGAACCATCATAGAAGTTTTGCGGCCTTCCCATTCCATGGTCACATCCCTTTCTTTAAATAAGTAAATAATTAAGTAAAAAGCACACCCTAGTATCCAAGGACCCAAACACTTAAAGAAACAAAAACAACAACAAAAACTAGGACAATGGCACTTTAGGATACACTCACCCTACAAAAAGGAACTATGTTGTAATCAGATCACACAAAGTCATACTGTTAAATGGGGCCCCCCCTTCAGACACTATACACCCCATAACCCCACCGAAACACTGCAACACAGGCTTGGGGGCAGAGACGCCCCAAACGGCAGCTGCCATTACATATGGCACTTCAGAGCTTGCCCTGGATCGCTAACACGCTTACCTCAGAGAGGAGGTGAACTCGGTAAAGGAAGCCCAGCCAGTCTCTTTGGCCGGCATAGGTTCTTCTGTGCTCCACACATCAGACCCAACCGAATCCAGGTTGGCACCATGCGCAGTCTCCATGGGTACGTCAAAGTTAGCTGACCAGTTTGGTGCTAGAAACGATCAACAAGTTCATTAGCAACAGATTTCCTTAAGTAACATGAATACCCATATCCTTAATGCACTGATTCTCTATAAACATCCCCCAAAAAGCAGCAAAATTCTTAACTATAGACTTTAATGCACATGCAGCAGTTCTGTATACTGTCAAAAAGTGAAGACATTTCTTAAAAGGGAAATTCTGCTGGTAAGGCAGAATTTTAATAGCAGTAACTCACAGCACTCTGCAAAAGACAATGCAACTTATCTGAAGATGATAATAAACCATATTAGCTCACAGGTGTAATCCCACTTTATCTTTTAACCTAAAACCAACATTTGCCATCATCTTCAACACTAATTTCTAAAATAACAATGTATATATATTTTAGATCTTAAGAGTTTTCATCCCTTATTCACCATTTCCTAGGCACATTTTCCTCCACACAGGAAAGAAAGTGAGCAAGCCAACTTAAATATGGACACTAATTTCTCATGCACTAACAGCACTGCTAAATTTCAGAAAAGCTTAAGATCTTTTTGAGCTTTTAAGTATTTATTGGGATTTTAATTCTTGGAGCAAATTTGACTTAAAAGCGTTTAATTTAGGATAGGTCAATTCAAAATACTTCACCTACCCAAGGGAGATTTTTTTTCATTAACACTTACATACAAAAAAACAGGCTGAAAAGGAAGCTCTGACTAGCAATTAGAAATTCCAACCCAGGCAGATATGGGAGGAGACCCACATGGATCAAAACTTGTTTGACACACAGATGCCAACGACACCAATCTGACAAAAGAAAAGAAAACCCTTAACTTTTCCTTCTATTTTAATTTTCTTACAGTCTAGATAAAAAAAACACAGGACTTATTTACCTACAGATGTTGCCAATTTAACTAAAGTCATTTTAGTCTACTCTAACTTGTGAAAACTGATGGAATTGTTTTAAAAGTGAGTTAAGTTTCCGTGTAAGAGTCTGATGCACATCTTAAACATGAGACAAAACAAGCCAACAAATCTAGGTTGGTCTATTCTGGGAGTCTTTTAAAAGAGCATTGTAAGATAAAAGTTGGTCTGAAAGGCTTCCAGTAAATATAACAGTATTTTAAGTTGCAAGATTATTAGCCTATCAATTTTGTAGGCATTCAAAATTGGTAAGTGTTTAAGTTGCATCCTTCTCTTTTTTCCCCCCCCTTGAAGAGGGGAATCTGAATTTTGGAGATACTACTGTAGCTTGGCTCAAGACATGCAAGGATTTCAAACCTCCCAATATTTGCATGCTCTCTATTATCAATAGTCTTTACAGTTAAAAAAAAAATTGTAATTTTCATTTTCAAGATAGCTGGAATAAAAAAGAGGCAAACTCCTACAAAATACTGCTAGATCTAACACTTCAACTCCGAGCAGCTGGGATAAAAACTACCTACGTTCATTTAAGTCCACTTCCATTTTGTCCTCTGTATTGGTATGCGATTCAAACAAGTCTTGTTTCGTTCCATCCTCTTCTTCAGAGTCTGTACTTTCTTCACTGTCCGTACTGCCCGAACTTAAAAAACAAAAAAAGATTGTTTACGTTCTGCGATTAGGATCAGATCCTGGGCACAGTTAAACACTGGTGAAGTGGAGAATAAAGAGAACTACAACAACTACCAATTCTGATAGATTAACTGAGTTATGATTCATTAGCTGTTAGCCACCCACCCCGTTCCTCCCCCCAAGAAACGGGGTTTTAGATTTGTCATTTCATCATGCAGAGAGGCTTTTCCTCCCCTCTCACAAGAGAAAGGAAACAGATTTTTGTCACTGTTGTCAAGCAAAAGGAAGCAGAAGATGAGAGCAAGGAGTCAGACCAACAATATCTGAACAGAAAGAGATCGGTTCACTCTCTCTGTGCTAGACAGGAGCGCCAAAGGAGGCACCTAAATACAAAACTCTTTCCAACACCACTTAACAAGACATAGCTCAGTTTATTTTGAAATCTAACAACCAACCCAAGTGTCCCAGAACCTGGTCCAGCCCCTAATTACACACTTCCTTGAACCCTCTGGAAATCTCTCCCTTCCCGGAGAGCACCACTGGCACCACCGACACTAACACCGAGGCAGCATCGGAAGATGAGGATGCCTTTGAACTGTATCACATTTGCAGCCACGACAGCAAAAGGCAGGAGCAACAAGTGATCTGGTAGAGAAGTTTTTAGCTACATGCTCAGAAGGCCTGAGAGCTATAAGAGCTGAGGTATGCCAAAAGAGCCGAGCAGGCAGGAGAGCTGTTGCTGCCTTCTGCAAATTAAAGCTGGAGGAGACCAGCACTAGGTCCATCCCTCTAATCATCTCTCCAAGAATAACTGAAATGTTATGCCAGAAAAAAATGAAAGTTATGAAGTTATGAAAAATGAAAAGTTATGCCAGACAGCCACTGTGTGAGCAGTCAACTTCAAGCAGAAGATGTACTCAATAGCGAGGGCTTGCTATAGTACTATCTAGGTAAGAGAGGAAAAAAAAAAATTACCTGGAACGCCTCTGGGATTCTGGTGTAAATGCAATGTGTTTTTCTTCCCAGATATCTTCTTCATCAGAGCCACCATCATCAAATTGCTGTATCCGCTCCTTACAGCATGCCTCAAACAAGGCTATATTGCCCTAAATACATAAAAAAAATATATATATACAGACTCTGTATCTATGATTAACTAACTCTGTTTCCTTTGGTAAACAATTTGGAAACACAATTATTCTGAAGAGAATCTTAACCCAGTGAATAAAATCACTTCTCAAAAGCAGTAAAAACCAGAATACCTTGACAACTTGAAGCTTGTCAAGAAAGTATTCAGTGACGCTTGTTTTAGCGCCATGCTACAGGAACAAGGCAAGGTGGCTATTCTCTGAAGATGACATATTATAAAGGAGTAAATATAACATCAACCACTACCAAAAATGTGAGGTCATATGGAAGTTTAAAAGGCAGCGGTTGTCCTCTTTCAGACGCAGGAGTTCTGAGAGTAGGGAAATACATACTTACACTTTCATTCGTATTGAGGGTAAAGTTGATATCTGACACCCGATCAAAAGAAACACTACAAAAAGAAAAAGAGAAAAAGAAAAGCAGAGATGTATGCAATCAAACAGAAAAAGAGATAATGTAGATACAAAGACATTTCATTTTCAGAAACCTTAAGTTCTCATTTTCTGATAATTAAAAATATAAGATTAAAGACATAGTAGTTTCCAACACACAAAGAACAGTCAACTTCTGCACTGAGGAGGCCCAGCATTCATCTGTTTTTTCTAACTGTGAAATATTTTAAATAGAAGTACAAAAGAAAGATGTCTCTATCCTGTGATTAGCTGTGTGGACACAGCAAATCTTAAATACTGTACTGTTATGCATTGGAAAAAAGAAGCAACTAGACCTAAAGAGTGTTTACGCTGACTACTGACTAGCATGACACATCTTCTCAAAATCCTGCAGAGATCCACATGAGCAGTCCTTACTTCTGCTAATCGAGTTCACCTCAGCAACAGGCAAAGTGAAAAATGCAATACCAACCTTCATTTCTTAAAGAAAAACCCAAATATCTTCGTTATTTTTAAACCAGCCACTGAACAGCAGTCAGCCCCCACCCAGACTGAACACTAAATATTAGGTCTTAAAACTCCTCGTATATTAAGCCACCCAAAGTTTCACCAAATGAGTAACAGACATGCTCTATATTAAAAATTGCATTAAGCAAGCTAAATCTTTGGGGGAAGTAAGAAGCAGCAGAGGAAAAAAAGTTGGAAAATCCCACCAGACTTTCCTTCTCCAGCCACATACAGCAGCGCATTCAGCTGAGCATGCACAGTTCTTCCCCTAATCCTCACTGCATTACAGACCAACTAGGAAACACGGTAAGTGATCTACGGGACTGCAAACGTAATGACTTCTGATACGAAGCAAGTCGATTCGCTCATTTAGACAATATCCCAATATAGCAAGTTATCCGAATCACGACACTGAGCTACTGTGCAAACTCCTGCACAACAGTGAGCACAAAGTTGCAGCTGCAGTTGACCCTGGCACAGAAAGGCATGCACCTTTAAAGCAAAAGTCATTTTATCAATCGCTGAATTCAACCGATACGTACAACATGAACGTAGCTACCACACACCTCAAGAGATGTGCTCCTACAACCCTTCGGCGAGCTTCTTCCCAGCAGGATCATATACTAACGAAGGCCTGATCCTCGCATCAAAATTCTGATCCTTTCCTCCCCTCCTCTCCCCCCAGCCCCAACACCCTCTTGCTTCTAATCAAGAGAAACGGGATCTTCAGTTGCTTTCCCTCCCTTCTCCACATACTCCCCTCTCTTAAGGGCATATCTTCATCCAGAGTCTCAGCTGATTATGTGGGTGAAACCCCAGCTATTCTTCTTGGAATAGAAACTTCAGCATTCTCCTCTTATCTGCATAGTCTGGCATCCTAATCCAGGAATTCTGATCAAGTCAGAATCGATTTTGTTTTCAGCCAAAACTCCCGTTCATTCCCCTTCCCATTACTCCATCAGTTTATTTTGAGCTGAAATATATATATATACACACATATATTTTAAAACTGGACCAAGACCATTCTCATTTCTCCTTCACTTACCCTAACTGCAGGAATCTGTCTGAACTGCCTTGCCCTTGAACACAAAGGTAGATTTATGATGCCCTTCCTTACTGTTTCCCTACAGAAAAGAACACTCATGGATGCGTTGTTCCTGCCGTCTTTTCCAAGCAAACTGAAAAGCAGAGCTACGTGTCTGGTCTGGTACGTAGATTCAGAGGTGGGATAGCTCTGAGGCACAACAGAGAAGAGTTAAAGTGCTCCCAACAAGGCAGTGGCACATGGCTTTAAAGAACAGAGCTGTAATTTAGTTATTTATTCACAAGCACTGTGTTCTCATGCTAGCACAACCTGGGCATGAAGGAAGAAAAAATAAATAAAAAATAAAAAAAGGAGAGAACAAGCTGTTGCTTTCCTCTATGAATGCTCAGGGAGACTTTTTAAGAGCACTCAATCAATTAATGCACACAGCTGGTACAAAAAAAAAAGACAGGACTCATTGGTGACTGCTCCACATCAATAAAGGCTGCTGTTTATCATCAAAACACAGTCAAATACACAATAAAAAAACCCAAAAAACTACCAGGACTATAATCAAAGCCAGCATAATGTTATACTCACTTGCCGATGTCATCTTGATCAGCAAACTTCTCATCGTTGAAGCCAAACTGGTCAATAAAATTGGACGTCATTTGTTGCATCTGATAATCAGAAAAGGCCTGGCAACCCCAGGACCAACGACAGTGATATAATGATTCTAATAATACTCTAAATACTATTTGCCCATTTTGCTCCAAAGAAATAAAACTCTCTAATCTAAACACAGAGAACAGGAAAAGGATTTGTCTTAACCTTTACATTTTAAGTGGCAACACCGACTATACACCTACTTCCACTTACCGATTTGAAAGCCTGTCTAATAGCAGCTCTTAATAAGAAAGTTAAATCTCTAGTCTAAACACGTCTCAATCAGCACCTTTCCAAATGCACCCCTAAGAAATAGGGAAATAAGGCGAGGCACCGATACGAGAGAAAGCCGCCTTCGTTCTTATTAACATGAAATTATAAACCGTGAGATCTGTGGAAAGGGGATTATATATAGAAACCGAAGCACGGTTGCATATTCATCATTCAGTTAACCGCTAGCGGTACCCGCCTCGGGCACGCACACCAGCGGCCTCTTGTCAGCAGCCAGAAGACATCAGTGGGTACACTAAGAGAAAACTAATGAATAATCCTCATCTCAATGCAGTGTCACCGACTCAGTTCCCCCCCCTTTATTTTTTTTTTAAATAAGGATGCCAATGTCAACTCCCAACAGACTGCTAGCCTTAAGGCATGTAATAATGGGTATGTACACATTAAGATATACATGAGTATTTTTTCATATCCATAGCCATAGTTTATGTCCCTTACTTTCCAGGACTAAAGCTAAATTATCATCCATTCCTTAGAGACTTTTAATAGCGGTATTTCCATGCGTAAAGCTAACCAAGGCTAGGATATTCTAGCAAATGTCTCTCCGTAGAGGAAACGCAAAGCGATTAAAGAAGTTTAATGGGCTTGTTCTACCTTACAGCACAAGGCAGAGCTGTATGAACACCACTCACCAGCATAAATAAAAATTAGACATGAGGTTCATGTCTTCAGGTGGTTATGAAACTAGTGTTCAACTGTAATCACTAAATCAGAACTGTCTACAACAATTACATAAAATAGTTATAAATTGCTGGGTTGCCTGAGACTCAAGACAGGAAGCTTTATCCTGTGCTCTTAACATATTTTTTTCACAGAGCTTTTAAATAGGTCTCTCTCTGTAGACAGGTAAAGGTAATATATCCTCCTGTTACACACCAAAAATCTTTGCTCTTATCAAGCTGCATACTGGGAGCAGGCCTCAACCGAGTCTGCAGAGGCGGCCTCAGATTTAGAGAGGGATGGAAAGTGGTGCTAAGCTGGTGGAGGGCGAAAGAGAGAGCAAATAGTGGAAGCGTGGATCACACAGCTGATAAAAATGTAAATAACAGGCAATCCTTTCCTGAAGTGAGTTTCCAGTGCTACAGAAAGACAGCATGTGAAATACTCATGGCACAAGAAGTCTTACATGCCACGATTAGGTTGATGGAAAGCTTCAAGTTGGTTTTAAACCATTCTTCAGAAGCCTAATAAATAAGTGTTTTGGAGGGAAAGAAAAAAAAGCAGCCTCCCCTTGTGGACTGAAGGGTCTTCATTAGAAACAACATGGTATCAAATCGGATTTGGATGCTAGAAGAAAGAAATCCAAGCAAATGTAATTCAGCACAGGCAGAAGTTACATTTGACAAACAATAAATCAAAGGTGAATAGGTTCCTAAGTTGGTATTTTTCCTCCTTTACCCATTTCCTAACAGGGGCACTTAAATCTTGAGAATCTACCTCCTTTTCCCCTCCTTTAAATACTGGCCCACATAGGGTATTCTAGGTGAAGTCAAAAACATATTTATGAATGAGCTTGTTGTAACTGGATATTTCTTTAAGTAACTTCAATGCGTTTCCCCCCGGTGATTTGTCTAGTATCTTGCTTTCCTCACAAGACAACTTAAACAGTAGATTTCACTATCCTAGCTTAAAAATAAATACTAAGAAAACGGTGACAGGCTTGAAAGCTAAAGCAGTAGACCATCTGCATTTCTCTAGCAGATGAACTACCTGGAACTGCTGTGACTGCCAAGACACAAAAGATCATTAAGGGGGTGCATGAAAAGCACAGATATATTTAAAGATCTTACTTTCTCACTAGAGCTGCTACAGAAGGCACCCAACCTATCAAGTCTGTATTCAGGTGCATCTTACATGTGCAAGATCACTGAAACAGATAAAAACGGAACAGAATCTCTTAGAACTAGACCCACCACCCCCAGTCAAACTTCATAATTATGAATACTGTAGAAGATAAAGTACAAAAGTCAGTCTTGGTGCTCAAGACTACATAGTTACAACATAGCTTTTAGTATGAGCTCAAGGTTAAAGTAAGATTTTGGTTAATAATCCAGTTATTACTGTGTTCTGCATAAAGGCTGTACCCGCAGTCTTGTGCTCTGTGGCCATGCACCAGCAGCTCCTGCTCTTTCACCACTACGGGGAGAATTGAAGGAGATGCGTATTGCAGAGAGGACAGTGCTATTACAAAGTTGCTGCCCTCCTCCAAAGATGGCACCAACGTGCTTCGTAATCAAATCATCCCCAAAGTACTCCAAAAACACGCTACCACCATATTAAAATCAGTTAATAAGCTATGAAGCCATCAGAAATTCAAGCTGGACACAGCTTACATTTAAGCTTTCAGGCTGGCTGATCCCCAAATTCTCTTAGCATTCAGACTTTCTTAAATGAATAGATGAGCGGAGATCTGCGCATACAGCATGATCAAGGACTAAAAATCTGAAGGCAAGTCCAGATGCTGTGAATTGCACTAAAAGCCACATCTCCAGGTTGGACAGAACAGGTCTGCGTGGGCACACGAGAGCCTTTTCTTTTAAGCTTTAGATTCTGTTTTGCTTGTGATCACTGAAGAAATACTTGAACAGAGAGAGAAGCTTATGCTGTTAGAAGAATTCAACTCACCTGCTGCAGGGACGAGTCCTGCGAGAAGCCCGTTTCCTTAAAATCAATTTCATCATCACTGGAAGAATGAATGTGGCAGGTAGTAACCTAGGCAAAGGAATCGAGTCACCTACTTAGTACGCGCGAGCAGCTCAGGTACACTTGCAATATCTGCCCAAATCTTGACTTCATCTCAAAAAGAGAAAGTGAGTTATCTTCAGTTTTTCCAACTGCTGTACCACATAAAACAGCCTCAGAATTGTTTCAATAGCATCATCCCATACCTAAGCACTGGGCGCCCAGTAAAAAACAAAAGCAAGAGGTTACGCTACTTCAGAATGAGCCTTTAGCATATGGCAAGTCAGGGGCTGACAACTGGCTAAAACTAAGTCAGGCAAACTTGCATCTTGTCTTTTCACTGCAAGATATACAGTGAGTGACAAGTGAATTAGTAGTCACCGAAATTCTAAGTTACACACCAAGATCCTCCTCCCTTTCAGTAGGTAGAATGCATGAAAATTAAAGAGAAACTGTCTTGGATATCTATAGCAGTTACAAAAAGAAAGTTGAGTAGATGGGGGGGGGGGAAGAAATCCACCTTCAAAAAAAAAAAAAATCAATATTTATTTGCAGAAGTAAACCTGGAGTTGTAGCAACAGCAACAATCATTTTAAACATTACCCTGGAACAGGCAGATTTTTTGATGACCTGACACAGAACCGGGGAGAATCGTCTGTCCAGCCACGCTGCTGCCTAAGCAACGTGTTCTAAGAAGGACTCGTCCTCCATCAGCACAGGACTCCAGAAGAAATTTTAGCTGGGACAGCAACAGGCTAAAGTACCAACAGCTGACCCTTAAGACCTACATAGGGAACGTGCAAGACTTCATACAAGACAGACATCTTTCTGCACTCCCACACATATCGCAGGATGACACTACAGTTGGGCAATACACGCAATAAAGGTACCTTGTGCTTTTATGCTCCCTCCCTCCCCCGGTGCAACGCTTATTTAAAAGCCCCATCATTTTGGGTGCTCTACTCTTGCACATCCACCACTCTGCCCTGCACAGCAGTTTGCATACTAGGTGAAGGCTGACTTCAAAGTATGAATTGAAGCTGTATTTGAATTTATGAAGTAAATATGACAGGTCAAGCTTAACACTAGGCTGTTGCTAAGAAGCAGTAAGAACAGTAATACACCAAATCTTGCGAAGTCTGCACCTTTTACTGTAATTATATAGGGCCCTATACCACAACTCAAACTATCCTGGAGACCCAAGCGTCAGCACACTTTTGGAGGACAAGATTTAATATACCTGCTCCTTCTACAACTGCAACTTGTTGTGGGGGGGATGACAAGGAAGACAGACTGGGGGGGCGCACACGCACACAGGACACTGAAAAGTTGTTCACTAGTAATAACTGAAACTAAATAAACAAGTTAATCTGCAGCAGAAATCCTGCCATTACTGCTGTAAAAGAAGCAAGCTGGGGACTCTTAGCTAAATACACTGTCTTCTCCCCCAAGCTCTCTGCAAACCAGCAGAGCATGAAGCCATCGGATAACGACTTTCATTTCCTGACAGCTGCTATAGCATGAACCCAAGAGAAGAAAACCTCTAGCGTTACTCCACCCAAACCATTACGGGGAAGAACTATCCTGGGGTTTAGTGGGGGGACAAATGACCCCTGCAAATTTCAGCAACTTTAGTTAAGAAAGCAAACTCCTTCCTGTTCAGCCCTGTCACTTCCTCGCACCTTGCGCCAGCAGTGCCACACTGGCACTCTTCAAAAATAATTCATCCTAATACATGGCATTTTTGGTCCCATTTCCTGCTGTTACCAAGGGGGATTTTCCACAGGAGAACGGAACTACGTGGTTATTTTTAGGGGAATTATGAACAATTTGTCCTGTAGAGCTGTATTTTTAGGCTTAGGGGAGGTATATTCTTCTTATCTGGTATTTAAGTACCTCATGAGCATTCAATATCATGACTAACAATACTGGAAGGATGCTATAAAAAGACATTTCTTTGAAACAAGGAGTCTCTTGGGCAAACCTAATTATTACAAATTGCATAGCATTCTTCACTATAACAGCATCATTAAAGACATCTTGCCTAAAGATAACGTGAACAATTACCCCCACATTTGTTTCACTTCAAGCTGTATCTCTAGCTAGAGAAGTTTAAGCAGGTAAGCTTAGAAAAGTATTGCCTACCACTTGTATCCATTTATAGCAGTGGAAACAAAAAATAAACTTCCTGTGAAGTCTGTAAGCTGTTTGAGGAGCCTGAGATTGAAGCAAGCGTGTAGCAGAACTAAGTCTGCAGTTACTGTTGCTTTACGAAATGTAACCAGAACTTGTTAGAAAGACCAAAAAACCGAAAGCGTGAGAGGGTGGGCTGAAGAAAGGAGATGAAAAGGATGAAGCATTGATAGCTTTGCAAGTAACATCCCCAATACAAAGCAATTGAAAAAGTGAGAATAATCTGATGGTCACAGAGGCAGCTCCTCATGGGTGGCATCCCAGGACCACATACTTTGCTCCACTAAGGGCTCCCATATAGTCTTTTTGAGAGCTGCATGACTGAAACATTGAAAATACTCATGAGATCAGCTATTTTTGTAGCTTTAAAATAACAAACTTATTTATGCATTTTTTTTATATGTGAACTTCACATAACAACAGTATGCGCATGCAAAGATTAGGTCACCCAAGCATAGTACATCCAGTGTATTGAATAAAGATGATCAAGTACAACAGCAAACCACAATTCCAGCATCCAGGTCAGGCGCTATCACATCACCTCTGACTAGAGAGTGCTCAGCGGCTTGCTTAGGACAGGAAAGCCTTCAAGAAAGGAAGCAAGTCTACTTGTCTACTCGGCTTTAAGTGTAAGGCTAATCCACAGAAAATTAAGAAAAGTTTAAGACCTTGTCCTGGGGACACTGGGCGTCCGCACTTCAACATTTTTCAGGTGTAAACATGAATTATGGCAACCTCTTTTTACCCCAGGGTGCTTTTGAGAACTTATCAGAAGAGCTCAAACACTCAGTGTCTGGAGCTGAGCAACATGTCTAAGAGGTCATACACACAAGCGTGGCGATTCCGGGGCAGCGTGACTGGGGAGCTCCATAACGGCTGCTTTCAGCACCCACCCATGCAAAAAGTATAACTTGCACTTGACTCAGTAAAACAACAAGCTGAGTTTTCCGAGATCCGTCTTTTACCATCTCCTCTGCCACATTTTACTGCCCATTAGCTTTTGTCTTCACAATAAATGCCAATTAATTCTCATGAGTCTTGGATCATGAGAGCAGAAACAAGGCCTGTAACTTTTTAGGAATTCAAAACCAGTCACCATATTTCCAAAGTGAGTTTTAGACATGAAAGTGTGTTTTAATGCTTCATATTTCCATTCATCTGAATTTTGTGGAGCTTGGGGAAGTCTACCGCTAAGCCGAGTAATTCCAAATAAATGGCTAGGTATCTTAAAAGCTAAGAACTGTTATAATGTTAAGTATAGATCAGCTTAAAACTCTGCCTCTTTAGATGAGGTTTCTCTTGACCTTGGTCCAGCAGGTGAAATTGCTAAACAAGGGAAAAATTCAATACATATAAAAGGTTAAATATTTAAATTATAAAATATAAATTTTACATTAAAATTCATTACATAAAAACTCACTATTATACATACTGTACAAGAAGAAATTAACACCAACTTCTGCACTTTTAGTCTGTACTCTGAGCAGACAGGAGGTTTCAAGGAACCTAACACAGAGGTTTCAAGGAAGGACATCTTCCTTCTTAGTGGTTGTCCAGGAGGAGCTACAGAGTGAGCTACTGCCAAGACTCTCATACTAAGTATTAGTGGTGTAGCTATAGTTAAGAAGGAAACTAAAGAAGCATCAGCTCAGCTACTACATGTACTTGCTGACACTATCTCAACAGCACGGCAGTTGGAAAGACTGAAGCAAAGCTGGGTTCCCAGCAAAAAGGAACAGGGACCCAAGTAAACGGTGACAACTGGCAAACTTCACACCACTTACCAGGTCCACTGTATTCCTTTTATTAGTTTCTCCTAAAGAGCTTGTGCAGAATGTCTCCCATCGCTCTCTGACCTCTTCCGGAAGCTCTAGGATAGGAAACAGGAGGAGCAATAAATAAATATTATTGACAGTGAAGCATCACTTAACTTTTAATTGTTCTTTTCTCCTCTGCTCTTAAAATTAAGGCTATCAGAACTAATGCAAGGAACATATACATCCTCCTAAATCCCTATGGACTACCCTGCCTAGCAAGCGGATCCAAGCTAAGCAGGTCAGTATCTCTTCATATGTATTTTAAGGAGCTTTGATACTGCTCAGGAAATTTGGAAGAAACAAATATATATTTAAGGATAGCCGATTTTAAACTGAATGGGTCAGAAATGATCAACATTTTTTCCTTTTACACAAAAGCTGCCTTTTTATGCAGGTAGGATTCATTTCCCCCCAAATTTGATAAGGAAAGCAGCGAAGAGAAGCTTGAGGTATTAACGTTACCTTTAATAAGCTGCTGGACTAGTGCACTGTTTGGCCCCTTGTCAGTACTGTGCACAATACAGTTTGCTATCCTTGTTAAATGACCCATATAGCCGTGCCGCCTTCCTCCTTCGGCCCTGCAAGAGAGGAAAGGAGTTCAAACTGTTTGCGTTCAGAGTAACTGCGTTCGTATGTTTTGTTATAAAACACCATGGTAAAGTCAAGGAAGTTACACAAGATAAATAACCTAAAGGTTCTCAAGCTGAAGGGTCACAGAAATACTCAAGAATTTAAGACAAACTGGTTAGGCTACCCTAAGCTAGAAGACTAACAAGCATGTAAATTATCACCAAGGAAATGCCGAGTATTTGAACACATTCTTGCTGCTTACACATTTTTTCATATGGGGAAACTAAGGCGGCGCAGCATGGTCAAGATCAAGACAAAATTAACAACAGACCCATAGTTATGGGGAAACAACCCTCAGTTGTGGAAAAGTGTATTTTTCAACATCATAATACACAAAGCATTATTGCAGCTATGAGCCTAAGACTATCAAAAGAAAAGAACTCCTTACACCCTATATATTCTAATAATGTAGGAGTCTCTCAAAGTTATTTCTAGTATACATAGCCAGAAAGGTTTGACAAACTGAAATTTAAGTTGGGACTATGGACTATCGCTTTCCTGAAGTTTACAGGTAATATTTAAGTACCCACTAAAAGTTAAAGTGCTATGGCAGATCTGATATTCTTATATGACAGAACTGCTTTCTAGAAACCAGAAGTATCAGTTTCCAGACTAGTGTTTTAGGTAGCCATGACCAGCTGGAACTGCTCTAGATCTGACCAAAGAGCTAAAATTAGAACTCCAAACCTGGGCTGAACTTCTGGCATTTAGCTGCAAAATAGTCAGACATTTGCTATGTGTTTTGTGGGTTTTTTGGTGGTGTGGTTTTTTCTTTAAACTGATGTGGGGGGGGGGAGAGGGAGAGGAGGGGAGAGAGAGAGAGAGCGCGAGAGAGAGAGCGAGCGAGCGCGCGCGCGAGAGAGAGAGAGAGCACGAGCAAGCAACCTACTCAGCTGGCTTGGCAAGTCTCCTGTGAACCTGACTGAAACCCTCAGCAGATAAGCAGCTCAGGATCTAGCAGATGCTCTGTATACATGGTTCGTGTTACTTGTTTTTCACCATAACCACCCTCCACAAGAGGTAACCACAGCACTGTAGTTAAGCCAGGTCAACACAAAGTGCCAGGGATGAAACGGTACACCACTGTTTACAGGAACAACTTGAGAGATTCCCGTCCCATTTCCTCGACTGCTCAGGTAAAATGCACATTCAGAACAAGCCACACGTGTTGCATGATGGCAAAAGGGTATTTTACAACGCAGGATACGTCAAAGAGCGCTTGCATTTGATGAGTGGACTGACTTGTCATTGCCTCGCCAAAACTCTAGGATATGACTCCATATCTTTTGTTAGCAAATGCTTATTAATCCCAGCAAATCAGTATATTAGATGTTACCAGCAGAAGAAATTCTTTCCAGATATAAGTACAATCTCAGATTTATACCAATGTTTTCTAAGCACCAGATCGAGAACATCTCATCATCTTTAGGCTGAATCTATGAAAATAACTTTCTACACTCTCAAACGAAAGACAGTAATTGCTGATTAAAAAAAACAAAAAACAAAAAACCACAATGACCTCTCTATAACCTCAGGAGAGCATGATACAGTGCTCTTCCAAGCATCTTCTATTTTATTTCTACAGTTAAATCAAGTCACTATCCCACTTCGAGTTCCCTTACTTTGTACCATCCTCTTCACCTCTTTGAAGATCCTTCTGCCCAGGTCTGTTACACCAGCCGTGTATTTACCATCCAACTCACATCAAGTAGGAACAAGGATTTGGGAGGGGGAAGTAGCATTTGTTTCTCACAGAACACACCAGCAAACTAGCAACGCCAAGCCAGTCAGCCAGTTCAGTATTTTGACAGGTCAGCTCTTTTACCAGAGGGCTGTTGTACCTCATCAAGTCAAGATTAAGGGCTTTTCTCCTGTTACCAACACAGCGTCAGACAATCTTAGTTACCTGAAGTTTCCATCTTCTCTCAAGCACACGCTTTGAGAAGATATTCTACCACTGAGGACTCGGCTTTAACTACTTTGGAGTCTGTTCCTCTCCGCTATGCTTCAGCGTGTTCATAAACCCTTTTCAATCGCTAACCGGAGGAAAAACATGCAAGCGTTTTTCCCTTGCCCCTCTCAAAATCTGCGATGTGTTCCTGAACTTGAAGACGGGTAGACTCCGTTACCAGTCTGCACAGACTATATATAATAACAGCTTATACAGGGCAAGAATTAGGTTCGATTATATTCTCAAATGATAAGGCAAAAGAGCATTAAAGTACTACCCCAAAACAAGTCTGAACTTCAGACATCACTAAATGAGAAACAGAAGGCCTTTAAGAGAGGAAGTTCAATGACTGAAAATGCTAATTCAAAGCTTTAATCCAAGTGTTAATGTGTGTTTTTAGAACTTAATTATTCCATTTATCACGCATAAAATAGTACTTCCATACACCACTAACAGAATTAAGTTGTGAAAAGCACTGAATATACAGTATACTTCAGTAGACAGCTCCTTAAAAATGGCATTTTAAGACAGAAGCAAGAAAATATTAGTTGGCTTAGTTCTGAACTGGTCAAACGTTCATGTCCAAAGTAACATCTGACATGGACCTTAATCGCAGCAAATGAACAAAAGCTAGTTACTCACTGTTTCTTTTCATTCATCTCCCATGCTTCAAGTATTCGTTCTACTAATTGGCACTTAAGGAAGAGCTATTAAAACAAACAAACAAACATTTACTCAATACTTTTAAAATTACGTGGACACTAGTACGCATTTTCGGATTGATTTTAACAAATACCAAATTTTACAAGATAAGCTAAGTTCAGGATAGAGTCGTTCATTAAAAGATTTAAAGTTCAGAAGCAGCAGATCCCAACCACAAACCCAAGAGCCAAGCCTCCTCTAATTCTACTTCTTTTGATTGTAGCTGCTGAGTTGTACTACGGCATAGCTACTGAAATAGTATTTTTATTCCTAAAAATAAGAGGAACTGCTCTTTCAAGAAAAGAAGGTGCTTGCAGCTCTGCATACACACTCCCTTTGAGGGCAGGAAAAAAATCCCCCTCCCTCCCCAAATCTCTGCAGAACCTCCAAATTTAACAACATGAACAGACATATTACCAAAACCCAGAAAATACTCCTGTTCATTCTATATACATAAACCATACCACAATTGTACTATATATAAGAGCAACAGCAACAATATCCTGGGAAGGGGAAGTTCAAGAAACGCCCCCCTGAAAACACAACTTACATGTTTCAGTAAAAGATTGTCCCCAGTGGAATCCTGATCTGTAATTGTGCCATTTTCTGTGCTTTCAAAAGGACTTGCAAGAATCAATGCGATACAGATTTCCACTTGAGTATGCAAAAAATTATTCCACGTGTATTTGAAGAACATGTCCTGAAAAACAAGTTCAACGGGGTTCACGCAAACCAGGGTCTTTGCATTGAACATAACCAACAGTCTCATCCCAGCAAGTTATTTGAGTGACTATGCATAAGTAAGTTGTTCAAATTTTACAAATAAGTATTCTGGAAGAGAAAACATGCGACCTAGAAAAAAAAAAGTTAATTCTTGTGCTTGCTATTATCTGAACAGAAAAAGGTCTAGCATACAGGATCAGAACAAATTCTGTAACTGCAGTAACCCTGGGGGCAACCAGCAACGCATTTTCAGGGAACGGATAAAGACGAGGATGCAACGACATCCCCCAGCTACACTCCTTCGGTTAACTGCAGCCCAGAGAGCCCCCGAGTCAGAAATGCTATTTATGACATGAATCGCCCTTGACAGATTTAGATTTCTCTTGCCACTTCAGGTAAACTAGGTGCAGTTTAAGATTATTAAATACCTTGCACAAAACAGAGACAAATACTGAGGTATTGAGGTTGAGATGCAATGAATACCACCCACCTAATCCTGTTCTTGGTTCTCTATAGTTTTCCTCTTAAACACAGGAAAAATAGCTTTTAAAGCATCATGGCCACTTATTTCAGACTATTTTTATTGCAAGACTCCAATGATTGTCACTGGCAAAATGGAATTAGAGTTACAGAAGTATGTGCAATGACTGGAACAATAAACAGTGCCATTGAAGCCTCATTCAAAAATACATTTAAAGAGCTTCAATCCTCTTCCAACCCTCCTAAACTAATGACATCCTCTCCCCAGAGGTGAGTTACCAGAATTAGATCATTATTATTCCTATCAAAGTCTGCACGGTAGAGATGAACTGTGTTGTTTCAGTAGCAAACACTAGAAACCACTGAGAAGTTTATACGGCTATTTATTGCTTTTATTTTCCTATGTGAAACTTGCATCAGAAAAGCATGTTCAACATCACTGAATTTAGTTTAAATCATCATCTACTTGTTTAAAAACAGCACTTTACATATTCTATTTAAAAGCTGCAGTATAAATTCCAGGCTGTTTTGCTAGGCATTCGCTAACTGATGCAAGCATTTAAACTTTTTGGTCGACCTAAACATGGTTTTCAGCAAAGAACGTGTCCTACTATAGTTGAAGTAGGAGGTGGGAAGGGACGTACTCAAAGCATGCGTACCACAGCAGCAAAAAAGCCAACAGTTAACAGACTGCAAGTTAATTGTGCAACAGTTTTCCTTCAAGAAGAGGCTTTGAAAGCAACATGAGCTACCAAACAAGGGAAGCTGACCCTGTACAGAGCAGCACTGAGACCCCATTTGGTGCCCTGGATATTATGAAGGCAGGAAAAGAGGTTTTGATGGAACAACTTAGGAAAGGGATGAAAACTGCAGGGAAGCTTTGAACTGTGGCCAAAAACTTGAGATCTGAAAAATAAGCTTGTTAAGAAAAAAAACTTCAAGAACCATCATATCTATGAAGGTGTAAAAAGCCATTCAGCTGATCAGAGGAAAATGCAGAATTCAAACTGAACTGAAGAGCGAAATCAGATATTCAGAGTTCTCAAACAGTGCAATGGAAGCCTCAACACACAAACTATCTGAAAAATTACACTGGAAAGTGTACTACAAATTATTTGCAATGACAGAAAGATTAGGCCAGATCTTAATTGCGCTTCACAAAAATAAAGAAGGTAACATAAAGTTCTTACCAGTATAACTCCTATGCTGTTAAGCTCTATAAGCTCCTGATTCACACTGCTTGTATTTATTTGTAATAGGCTAGATATTAATCTAATCACATTTAAACGTGTGTTCCCCACAGGTGGATCCAATACACCCCATGTTGTCTTCATGACGCTTTTCTGAAAGAGAAGAGAGGTACATGAAAACCATTAACATAGCACTTTAAAGCCAGCTCACCATTACTACGCTCAATTAGAGTAACAGTTAAAAATATTTATAACCAGTCCCTCAGTAACAGTCTTACCTCCGCCTGCAAAAAAAGTTGTTTTTAGTTCTGAACACTATAGCTTATTTTAACTCAATAGATAGGGAGCACTGAAACACAGCTGGCCACATGAAAGCAAAAACTATTTAAAAATTGAGTGGTTACTACAGGATCTCAAAGTAGGTGCTTTCTCACCCATCTTAAAAAGGAATTTGGAAATACTTACGCTTCTCACTGGTTAATCCACGTACAGCTATACTACACATTACCACAATATACATAAACAGCTGGGTGGACATTCCCTTTAAGATATTATTATGCCCTAGCAAGCCTGACATAGTATACTTTAAACAATTTCATCAAGCAATAAGCTTCTGCAGCACGTTATTCTAGCTTTCTTTAAGAAGTCACTTCCCATAGAGTAAGAATCTGTCTTTCCAGGCACTGCTTCTTGTATTATAAGCACCAAGGTTTTTTTAAAATAGGAATTTACATGGTTAACAGACCAAACCTGTTGCCACACAATTAAGTACCAGCCTATCAGGAAAACCTGGTATTAACTGCTGCAAGAGCTACAAAACCAGCAAGAAGTATACAAGCAGGGGAAAGTCATCAGGAAAACGTCTCCCTATCACAATAGACAAAAACATTTCAACAAAAAGACCATCTAAAAAAAGTTCTGACCCTGCACGTCCTCTTTGCCTGACTAGCACTACCCACCTCATCAGGAGGCAGTCATTCAATCCATTCCCTACCTAAGGCAAAATTTAGGTGTACCCTTAACAGATGCTCATTTAACTATTGCTCAGAGCTACCAATAACAGATTCGGTAGCTTCACTAGATGATTTATTCAAATGCTTAGTATTTCCAACCACCAGGAAGTTTGCAAATATCTAACCTGACCTTGCTTTACTGAAATATAGATCCATGTCTTGTCACGTTGTCGCAATAAAGATAAAATGCAAAGAAATTGTCCATTCATTACCTCTTAATGCATTTGAAAGCTTAAGTCTCATCTTCTCTAGGCTAAAACAATCTCTTCCCACTACCTTACTTTCCCCCTTATCCCCCCTGCACCTTGTATCTTGTATTTTACAGACTTTAATCATTGCTTTCACTTTGGCCCACAGGTCCTTATCTCTCATGGACTGTGACACCTAATTCAGGGCACAGTACTCCAGCTGAGATCCTGCCAGCGTCAATTTGGGTGTCAAAGTGAAATGGATTACAGGTAAAACTCCTTTTTATACAGCTTGTTGTATTTGTCTCTTACAACAGCATGACATGAATACATTGTTTACCATAAAATAGAAGTTTCAGTTAAAAAAAAGGGGGGGGGGGTAAAGAATCTAAGAATTTGCCATGCCTGGCATGCAGGGCGCATGCAGTGGAGCTTGTCTGCTTGGGTCATGGTCATGCCCGGGACTTCTGCATGGCCCACATCAAGGCTGCACAATGCCCCCATACAACTGAAGCATCCACAGTCCATTTTTCCTATCCAGATAACGTTTTCAAGGAGAAAACGGGACCTGCCTCAGAGAAAGCCAGACAGTCAGCTTAACATGAACCCTTCTTTGAAAGGCTACCATCAAGCACGTCAACTCCCTTTTCCTTTAGCCTGAATTTTTAAGCAGCCAGTTATTCTGGAGTTTTACGATTTGTGGAGTTTTAAGATCTGTCTGCATAATTCACCTACCTTGACCTTCTTAAGTAAATCTCTCCTCTGTACTGTATTTCAGAAGATGTTTTCATGTCCTCTAATAACCACTTTTCCGATTTATCTACACTTATTTTTGGCACACACCTGTTTTAGCTTGAAATATATAGAAAATATCTTGTCCTTGCTTTCAGAAAGAAGCAATTGCTTCAAGGCTATTTTGCCAGATGAACAAAGTTTAAGCTGGAAAAGTAAGTCAATTAGCAAACAAAAAAAACTCCACCACACACCACTGTGTCAGGAACAACCATAATGAAGAGCAAAGCTCAAAACAGGCTGTGAAGGAGCTTAGGTTCTTGCCTGAAAGCTGTCAGACAGACTGCGTTGTTTGTTATTAGAACCTGTCTAAAATAGTCATGCAGTGAAAGTCTCGCTTCATTTTCATTTGGTAACACAAGATTTCACTTACTTTTGGAGGCTCAAGTAGGAGTTCATGGAAGGATGAAAGTCGTGCTTTTATGGCTTCTAAAACACTTTTATTGACTGAATATGTTGAATGGCTCATGCCTGGAGGACAGATCTCTATATGGCCTTCAAATCTAAAACACACACAAGCAAAGTCTGATAATTAATATCAAAATCAGTTCTAAAAAGTTACTAAGGTAAGATTTTGAGAGTGTCATTGTTCGAAGGCATGTAAATAGAAAGAATTAGTAAGGAAGGACAAAAAGCTACAGATTTAAGTGTGAACTAACAGTGGAATAGTATTTTCTATACACCAGCCCTAATAACCATAGGCTTACTGTGCTCGAAGTTTCCAGTATGATTTCAGCAACAGAGATTAATCATCACATCTGTTTCCTTTTTCGTGGCAGAGAAAGAAATTTATTAGGCTACTCTGAATAATATAAAGAAACTGAATGTACCACAGAAAGATCAAAGCTCTGCCTACTGGTTTCTCCAAGTGAAGCTGTAATAAGATTCCAAGTAACTTAGAGTCAGGGTTAAAAAAAAAAAAGAAGTCAATACTCACTCCACTGTACTGCATGTACGTACCCTGTACCTTGCTTCCAGAAACATACACCGATAAAATTTAACTAGTCTGATCTTTTAAGTGGAGCTTAAACTAGTTTCTAGAATAAGCACAGAAAGACCAATCATTTACTGAAAATATAGTGCCAATAGCTATCACTTGTTTTGCTCTTTTACTACTTCAGCTGTAGCAAGCCACAAAAATGGTTCAGTCACTCAGTACACAGAAGTGACTTTAGCTCAATAGCTGTCCAGCTAAATCATGCAGGCATAATTTAAATAAAAGTAGCAACACTTACGTCGGTCGCCTTGTCTCAAGTAAGGTCAGCAATATTTGGATTGCACTGACTATTGCAGATTCATTTTTTTCTTTATGAAAAATATTAGACAGCAGCTGCTCTATGATTTCTTGCCTGAAAAGAAAAGCACTGATGTCAGACATAACACTACTTTAGGATGTAGCAGTTAACAGAATTAGCTACTGTTTTCCCTTGTAAAACTAGTAAAGGGGATAAGAGAAATTAAAGCCTCAGTTATTTCAAGCTAGCAGGTATCACTAAGACTAATCAGTCCCATCCTCCCTGCCCCAACCACATCTTCCTGCTCCCTCTCTCATATTACATTTTTGATGTGGCTTACAACCAACCCTACAAAAACTGTCAGTTTTCAGCCAGATCAAAAAAAAGATTCAGCTTGCCACACAGCCACACAAACCTAGAACTGCCAAAAGGAAGAAGGGAGTAGGAACACCTCCTCTGCTAACAACAGTTAATCTAACTTAAAATAATCAAGAGACCAAAGCCAACGTCTCCCATGTGTACTCTGCACAGTAGCAAGCTGACCTCCACAGGTCTGATCCTGCTAACTTCGGTGGCACAGGAAATATTTTAATCTAACATTCTTTAGGCAGAGGCAAAATACTAGAGTCTGACAAGAATAAGCGTGTGAAACAATCAAGGAAGTCATCCAAGCGGGCTCTGCTTACTTGCTGAGCTATTTCAAATTACACACGGACAGATGGCAGGTAGCCAAAGTTCATCAGGAAAAGTGGAGCTTGCCATTTCCAAGTGTTTTAAAGAGCAGAAGTTAAATGCCACTATTTTAAAGAACTGAATAGAAAATGAGAAGTTCAACCAACCAACTTACTTTTCTAGACTTGCAAGCAGTGGATCTGGCTCCGTACTGTTCTGTACTTGTAACATCTGGTCTCTGCTTAGACGAATAATTTCACAGAGTGACTGTGATGCATTTGAATGCCTCTGGAACAGGAAAGTAGAGCTTTTCATTATAAGACTAACACCACACTGAACTAAAAGTCTTCACTGAAAGAACTGAAAGTTTTCACTCAGACAAGACTCTCTCCTACACAGAAACATTTCTGCAAAAGCTTTATTCCGTAATTGAAACTTAACAAGCCATGGAAAGACTTGAGGCAAAAGACTGGAATCTATTTCCAGTGTGAAGGCACCAAAACTTAATATTAAAGACAGATCTTCAAACCATGTTGAGTCTGCATCAGGGCTAGGCTTTGCTGGGTCTGAAACTGCAAATCCTGAACTTAAAGGAGAAACTTAAACAATACTGAAATCAGCTTACTGTAGAAAAGTAAGCAGAAAACAACAAAAGTAACAAGTTCTGTACAGTGCTGTAGTGTCAGAACAGTGATCTGCTGACCAGACAGACCCAGAAGAGCATCAGAACAGCACTTACATCTTCATCTTGAGATGGATGTACAATCTCCACAAGCCGCTGGATAATTCTCTCCTCATTCAGCCACTGTAAAAACGTTTGTGGGCATTAACAAAATACTATTCAAGCACATGAGTTTAATTTAACTAGTATTAAATGAATTAAAAGAGGTAGTTTGAAAACTGCCATGAGTAAAACTGCCAATATTTCCGAATGTGGACTAACAATACTTCAAAAAAAGGAAAAAAGCAAGGTTAATGTTTCAGAGCAACTGTAAGGGGCGGCTTCGGTTATGTTTAGAAGGAGGATCCTCCCAAAATGATTATTTGGAAGAGTGGGCAGGGGGGAACCATCTTAACAGGTTACAAAACATCTTTTGCAAATATTCTCAGTTTACCTCACTTTAATTTGTGGTACCAAGGGCAACTTGCACACTGACAAGCAGAAGAGCCTAACGCAGGCAGCTCTCCTCAGAGCCACTGGGAAGTTGGGACAAAGTAAGTGTCAAGCGTGACAGTTATGTCAGTACGACACGAAGTGGTCTGCAAGTTTCACATGACCAGCAAAAATTTTAGCAGAGCCTCAACTTCTAAAATAAACTTTCTGACACAAAGAAAGCCTGGTCCGTAAGGTCTAAAACAGCTTTAAAACTGCATCCAAGAGTTGTTAGCTATCAAAGCCCAGTGGAATAGCCCAACCACTCAGGTGTTTTTATTTAAGCTTTTAAGTTGTTCCCACCAGTGCTGAGGCTCCCCTGGGAAAGCAGGGACAGACCCGAGCGAACATGCACATCTAATTTCTGCACATTTAAGAAATGAACTTAGTAAAACTAACACTAAATAAGCCATCTTGCAGTTCACACATGCCAAAATTCGTTTAACAAGTTTTACTCACATTTAACACTTCTTGCCTAGGTTGTGGAGGTTCTATGCAAGTCAGTAGCCTGAGCAACAAGTCCATGATAGCAGAGGTCCCTATGTGCTTAATAATGAGGTCTACAAAATCATGTTTCTTCTTTAAAAAATCCACGATCTAAAAAGAAAAAACAAAGAGGCTGACCTCTGCTTCTCTGTATTTTACATGGTAGATTATGACAGAATTTTAATTTTTCTCTCATACAAGTTGAAAATGAGAACTTCTTAAACACTTCTATATCTTCAAGTTTGCAGTACAAGGCAAGATAAAATAGCACACGTTTATAGAGCAGCAAGACAGACACAGGACAGACCTACACTACATTCAGCGTGTCCTGGGCCTACTCTCAGGCCCGACTTGCTGACCCTAAACTGCTTGTAACCAGTGCACAGTCTGCTTTCCTTTTAGGCATGAATTCCCCATTCCCAGAACTGCTCGGCGAGCAAAGCCAGACACAGCAAAACCTTAATACAACACACTCTCAGGCAAATTCAGAGGTCACTAAACTAAAAAACAGGGAACAGAATCACAAGCTTAACTTGCTCAGGTACCAGAGCTGGTCATGGCAGCCGCACGCAGCATCAGGCCACGTGAACACGGGCACACGGCCTTGCTGCAGGAGGACTCCGAATGTCTCGCCCGGTCATATGACAGCCCTTCGCACCAGGCTGTGACCCTGCCCAAGTCGGACCCACTCTCAGCGCTTCAACTCACTCACCTTCTTCTCTAAGAGTCATTTAATGCAAACATCACCATGCAAATATTGAGCTAAGCCAAAAGGTAAGCATTCGCACACAGGCAGTTACTGACTGCGTAAATGGCTCAGGTGAATCTGAATCTAATACATCTTAGTCATCCTGTTTTTAAATCCTGTGCATACCATAAAAGACTTAGTGTCTGCAGTTAGTACGGAAATACGAACGCTGTTCTTTGACTCAGCTGCTACCCCTCAGAAGCGCAGTCTTAGGGGAACATTACTGAGTTTTGTAGCTTCAGTGAAGCACTCGTTAAACTGGAGAGCTTGCAAGCACTTACCTGTTCTGGTTTTCTGCTTATAAGAATACTTAGCACCTTGCTGAAGAAACTGGCCAGTAAAGGGTTTAGAGGAGATTCATTCAAGAGGAAGCTGTACAGTTTCACAAGTAAGGATTCTTCTTCTCCCAGCCTATCATTGATCTGTGAGACATCTGACGTAAGCAGCTCACAGGATATGTTTGGATACCTGGAGAAAGGAGGAAAAAAAAATTCCATCATTCCTACTTGGAGGAAGTTATACTGTCAAGTCTGAATTCAGAAAAGCAGCTGCCTGGTAGGGCTTCTGACAGAGTTGAAGTAGGTCTGCAGCAACTAAAAAGCAGACTGGCGCAAGTTAACACAGCTGCACGTGCAGGCTGCGCGTTCTGTTCTTTTGTTTAAGAAACAGACTATTCTGTTCTGCAGCAGCAATACGGACAACACTGGGGAAGCGGGGAAAGGAGAGGACAGGCACAGAAGTATGGTTCAGAACACTGCGACTTAAGCTAAGAGTCCAGTAGTTTCCCGCGTTTGACAGCAGTATCGCCCACTCGCACTAAAAATAATTATGACAGTGTTAGCAGCTTAAGGCTTCCCAGCGGAAGACACCTCAATTTCCAACCCAACTATACACAGTTACAGGAGGTCTGTTTTGCCATAAGTGATAAAACCAGGAAGGTAGCATATTTCACATTAGTTTTTCTATACAGCCAAAAACCAAACACCAGTTTTCTTCACAGACCGCTCCAAAATTGGGGGTGGGGGGGAAGGAGGGGAATACTTTTATGGGAATTGCTAGGGTGACTGATAAGTTTGAACCTTCTTGTCAAATTACCAAAACAAATCAGGGCCAAACTCTTCCTAATCGTACAGTTCTAGCTCTGCAATGGAAAACACCAGCAACTAGATGTTAAGTAAATGCTTCCAAAGAGTGGTAGAGACTTTCCAAAAACGCATCTTCAAAACATCTTACTAGTCACTGATAAAACAAGACTAAGCACCCAAATGTATTACCCAAATAGAGGTTTTCATTCAACTATTTTTAATCACCACAAGGAGTAACAAAGATTCTTTATGAGAGTTCTGGGTTTTTGTAAGCTTCCTTTGGGCAGCAATTGTTTTTGGAAGCATTTCTGTATAAAAAAAGAACCCTTCATTAAAAGAAAACTCCACAAATATTAACATGACTCATTTAATTAGAAGCTCTACAACACCCCTTGAAAACAAGCTTACTCTAAAGATACCAGTACTCTATTACACACCAGCATGCAGGAATTCGAGATGTACTATAATTAACTGGAGGAAGTTGGCCCTCTTTCCACCTTCCAACCCCCCCAACAATGTTTTCCTACTTGTATCGAATTTTTTCATCCATGTCTTGAGGTGGTTCTTCTATAATAAATGAAACTAAATCTTCCAAACATTCTGACTTCAACAGAAACTCTATAAGTTTGCGATTCTGAGCCTTGCACTCTTGCAGAACATCTTCTTCATCCATCAACTCCTTCAGTGTTACATCTTCTCTCTCTAGAAGCGTATCTATGTGGGATGACGAATGGAGATCAAATTTCCAAAACATGCTGGTCTGGATAAGGAAAACAATATACACAAAGCATTAAGTTTACAGATATATTGAAACAGTACATGTAGCTTGCCCCCAATAAAAGCCAACTCCACATCCACTTCATAGCTTCTAACCCCAAAAGAGCCTGCATATGCAGAAACTTTCTAGAACTCAAATGAGACACGGATTAGTAGATGCTGAAAGATGAATCAGAAAGCTATAAGTCAGACTTGATTAAAGAGACTGGATAATCTGTGGTAATTTTGTATCTTTAGTGATAAGCCAATGTTTTAACGTTAAGTTAGCTTGCTCCAGAGTTATACTTACAAGAAAGGAACATGCTAATCTGCATTAAAGAAAAAAGGTTAATTCTTGGTTTGATTTCTTATGTTTGTTTCCTCCCCTTTGTTTTATCTATGCAGCAAGTCTCAGACACAGGAGAACCTGCTCAGCAACTACTAGGGCTGGCAGAAGAAGAAAAGGGCATGGCCCAGAAACGCACTGGAGCGCCACCACCTCCACCCCATGTGGCACTGAAGGAAACGCCTCCGAAGGTGCAGGAAGCTAGAGCCATTTTTGACTTGCTGGTAGCACACAACAAGTGCTGGAGTTAATCTGAACACGGGACCTGCTCCCTCACTGTACCTCCCTCCACAAACGTGACACAGTGGGGGCAAAACAAGGGGCAATAAAACTTATTACAAACAAGTCCGTAACTGCAGTGTCCGGACCACAGAAACATTGCGGAGGTCGAACAAATGCATAAGGACGAGCAACTCCACATCTTTCCTTACAAAGTGCTCTGAGCACCTCCAGGTCCGTTTTGTCGCTCTAAGAAATCTCACAAGCAATTGTTGCTGAGACAACTGGGCTATCAAAGAAGAATATTTCTGTCTCAGACAAACACAATAACCTCCCACTTGCCTGTATCTCTCCTTAAGCCCAGTACAAGCGTTCTCTACATTCTGAACAAAACCCGGCTTTTACATTACAACATTTTACTTCTGATACAGCATCAACTAGTCTTGCATGACTGGAGAATTTAAGAAAGCGGATTGAAAGATATTCTAGCAATCAATAAGGGAAATGGTTCTTTCCTAAAACTCGAAGTACACAGCAGCATCGTTTTAAGCAGTACTTGATTTAAAAAATACACAGAAAAGAAACAGTCTTTTTGCTCCTTTAGTAACTACCTTCCAAGTGTGAAGAATTAACTCAAATTACTGGCATGCATTAGCAACAACATCAGCTGTGTGCATATGTAGTCACCACAAAGAATCTAAGTGAATGCCCTATTTTATTTTATTTAGCAAGAACATGTCTGCAAGCTGCAGTTTTGTGTGCAGAAGGAGCAAACTTACAGGCAACAGTCAAGCCATGCGTTTGCCGTACACACTCTTAAGATAATCTTCAAAACCTAAACTAGAAATACCTGATCCTAGGCAAACTAAGAGGTAGTCAGCTTTAAGTATTTGTATCCTAAATTCGCGTGGGTTCAGCATACACACCACAACTACTCAGAGCAGTGAAGCATCTAACTCAGCACGTTAGCAGTTTGTGAACTGCAGGGACTAGAGCCCAGGATCCAGCAAAACCCTTATAGCTTTCTTCATTACTAAGACTTCAATATTTGGCCTACAAATTGGAATAAGCCTGGTATACTCGCTAGGGAGGAGAGGTTTTGTTCGCTTTTGGGGTTCTCGGTGTTTTAATTATGACATGCCGATCACCTAAGAATACCTTACGTTGTTCAGGCTTTTGTCAGAAGTTGTGAGTGTATGTCAAAACTGCCCCTGGAATGCATAGTTTTACATTTAAATATATGGAAGTCATGAACCAAAAAAGGAAAAATAAAAGAAAAAAAAAATCAGGAAAAAGTACAGATGACTTCAATTGCAATCCTAGTATTCATCATCATGTGAGATCCCATGCAAGGATTAAAAAGAGAATAAATGGTTTAAAAAAAAAACCAACAGAAAAATCTTCTCTACTAAAAGTATTAGTAATCTTGCAAGCAGAGTTCAAAACACCTGATTTTACTTACAAGAGACATATTAGCATAAATCAAATTATACAAAGTTGTTATTAAAACCATTGGCTTATGGGTATTCAGGCTCTACAAAGACTTATTGTAAGCAAGTAAACCAGTGCTTCAGTAAAGTCACAGAATATTTTTGCTTTGGACTTTTTTCAAGCTTACAGTAAGATCAAATCCCTCCCCTTGTCCCAATTAGTAAAAGCTGCATCTTTGCAAGTAACCACTATCAATGCTAACTCCAGATGTAAATCCCTCTGCCATGATTAAAGCTCATTTCAGTAGCTTCAAGTTATTTCTCAGTTACTTAATTCCAGAGCAATTTAACAATAGAAAATAGCAACAACAAAAAAGAGGCATACTACTGCAAACATGTTACAGCGTTATTTCACAAATTCTCCCAGGCAAGCTCTTTTAGGGGATGCTCAACATGTCAGGTGCCGGCCAGAGATTATTCCATCACTTTTCAACAGGAGCCCGGGTCCTTTGGAATAAGGAAAAATAAACACCATAAAATGTGCCAAAGAGGAAGTCCAGGAACCCTGAAGAGAAGAGAATTTTCTTAGGTGTTATCACTAGCGATAGTCTAGAAGCAGTATACCATAGTTCCAAGAGGGAGGTTTAGAAAGAAAAAAAGGTTATTGTTATTCTTCCTATGCCCTACCGTTCACCCGCTCAAAAAAAAAAAAAAAAAAAAACATTTGAATTATTTCTATGTTTTTTTTCCAAATTTCAGTCCCATTAACAGAGGCAGGATTAGGCCTCCTGTCCGCAACTCAGGAATGAACACCTTCCCCACCACACTCCTCCCAAAACTTCAGCACCTGCAAATTTACAATCAGCTCCAAGGGTCAACTGGGATGCGACACTCAATATTCAAGTCCCATGCCAATATAAGCAGCATAAGCGCTGTTTCAATACAAGATGCAAAAGGAGACCAAACATGAATCATGCTCAAGATTAGGTATCATGAGAAGCAAAACAAACCAGGATTGTATTTAAAACAACAAAAAAAACCCCACACCATACCGCACACAGTCAGACTTGGAAAGAAAAATTGTTGTGTTGAAGATGGCAAAGTTGCTGCAGGTATCTGACTACGATCCATAATGTTTAGTTAGCTTTGCAACCCAGCAAGCAAAATTAACGGACCTCTTCCAATGCACGCACAGAGTCCTTCCACAAGTTTACATCAGCCGGATGTAAGCTTTGTGTCGAGATGAACACCTAGCAGTCAGAATATGAACACCGAGCATTCAGAAAAACACAGTTGTGTTCTCGTAGTTAATAACACAACAGATTCTTCTCTAAATGAATGCTGAAATACCATTCCGTGTAGTAACCCCTGACTAATTCTGAAAGGAGAGAAAGCAGTTCAACAAAATGAAGAAAGCCTGTCCCTGGTTTGAGATAACAGGGCGCTAAAGTTCTCATTTCAGTTGTTTTTGGAAAGGAAGAAGTAAAGCTTACAAGTGACCATCTTCTGCCTACTATAGCAGAAGAAAACCACACTGTACGTATTTTTTCTTTTTTTAAACAGCAACTAGGTTGTGGTTTTCTCTGAAGGCCAAAGGCTTAATCAATAGCTTCATCAGAGAAGGGAGAATAAAAAAACCAACTAGTAACAACTGCATCAACAAGCTTCTTCACTTAAAATGGATGTCGCTGTCAAACCGCTTTCCTGTTTCCAGGTACAGGACGAAGACACGAATTCTAGTCAGACAAGGGCACAGGAGATAGAAATCTTTCCAAATTATCAGATTTGGAACCTTTACAAAGCAGTTACACTTGTTACTCTAAAGCATCCCAAAAGCCTCTCCAGCTAATAAGTTATTACAGAAAACTATGAACAGCTTACTAGCTGTGAACGACACCCAGCTTTGACTACTCAGATGAAGACTGGTTTACAGAAATTTTTTACTTGACAACTGGGTAGGTTAAAAGCATATACAGAGAGCTTCAGGCAGTAACTCAGCAGATTCTGCAATGATAACTGGTTTCATTACAAAGTGAAAAAAGCTTAAAAAATAATAAAAAAAATCAGGTGTCAAGTTGGAAATGGCATATTCTTTGAAAGCTGAAACATCCAGAGCTGTAACAAGGGTTGCATTATCCAGCACTAATGTCAGCATGTAGCTGGCATTTTTATGTACCACAGTCTCCTACAAGGTTCAAATGCACAGGTGAAACAACTCCCTGCTTAAGCACCAATGAACTCTTCTGTGACTAACATACCCTAAATGGCCTGATCTATTTGAGCACAAGAGGTTTTTGTGTAGCAACTAGTAGAAGGTGACCTAATAGCTGGATGCAAGGAGAGTAGCCACCAAAAAGTAACCCTTAAGGCCACCAAAGGCACTCAAGAGTCTTGTATTTCTCAGTGATAAGAGCATTCCCAATGCAGATGATCCATTGCCTTAAAAAAAAAGTCAGATAGGTTTGGGGGAAAGACTAATAAGGAAGATAAATCCTCATGGTTTTATCATTAAAAGAGACAAGGGTTTAGACCTTTGAGATGTATTAAGCGGTTTCTTTAAAACACTAAACACACGTCCCTGTGCCAGCTCAACACATTTCATATCAGGATGAGCATTTATGAAGCACACGGAGGTATTCTCACAGTGGAAACGGGCTGCCTGTTCTAAACAAAGCTAAGCACGAGTACGTCTCAAAGTTTTAAGAGCTGAACAGAAGCACCGGTTTGCAGAACTGACACAGAATATGCTCTAGTGGCTGCTTTTTAAATTGCCCCTTTCACCCAGGCAGGGTGAAACTTTTTACCCTTGTAAACCTGCTGTCGGAAACAGGCTGCCCTTTGCTCACCAGGAGCCAATTCCTCAAAGCCTTAGACATGCCAAAACCTATTACGTGGGAAAATTAGGCACCTCAGCATTTTCAGTCTGCACTTGAGGATAGCTTGAATAGAGGAAAACTAACACATTTAAGAATGCAAGTTCCAGCTATTCACTGACACTAAAATAATGGACTATTTCATTATTAATCAATAATAAAACACCTGCATTCAAACTTGAAGATTTGGACCAGAACAGGTATTTTCCATAAAGTAACAGTAATTCATGCCAATGCACACTTGTGCTTCAACTAAATTCCATACTTTCTCCACCCGATGGATGCAGGGAAGAATGTCTAATACCCAAGCAAACACTTCTGTTGGTTCTTCTGCATTCAAAACTTGCGGCATAAATAAGAGGATTAATGAAATACACATTTCTTTATCCTCTGCCACTTTCAAATAGTAGTTAAGAAGTGCAAAACCTTTGGTCCTTTGCTACCCCTTACTTTTATTTCTACATATTGCAAGTAATGCAATCAAAAAAAACCCCATACTTACCCAATAACCTTTTTAAAGAAACATATCTTCTCAAAACTGTTAAAATTTACCTCTTATTTTGTACAGAACAAAAGGTAAAGGACCTTGAGTGTTACTAGCAAGGAAATCGTTAGCTTTCCAAGCCCTAGATTCAGCTACATTGGTTTATATTACATCTAGCAACCACTTAAGTAAAAGTGGTAATAAAGGAGAGTTTCCATAGTGCAGTTCCTAGCTTTCTTAAACAAGATGTAAGGCAACAGAATTATCCTAGTAAGACCTTACCATCATTAAACGTAAGATCCAGGAACTGTAAGGGAGCATTTCATTTTAAACAACCTAGTAACATCTCAGCATGTTGAACTATTCACTGGCACAATTTCATTTACATATCAAAACAAGATACTGCCTCTTCCTCCAAACACTGTCAAGGATTCCTGTACAACCAAAGGACATTTGGGAATACAAGAGAAACACTTCAGCAAATCCGTTGATTATTCTACAACTTATGCTTGTTGTACTACTGACACAATTCCCTCCAGCCGTCACACTCATTTACAGCATATACTTCTCAGCTAACAACTATTCTCAGGGGAAAACTACATATTCCTGAGTGAAATGGGAACAAGAGGTGCTCATGTGGCAGTCTTTTACTGACCGAGAGAAAAAACGTATTATCAAGTAGCACGAAGACACAGTAATTTTCATGACATGCTCTGAAGCAGCTGCCTCCTCTTCCTAGGGAGAGGACAACTCACCTAGTGGAGTGAAAGTCCCTACTTACTATCACATAGTAGAAGTGGGAGCCTGCTATGGCTGCAGAGCATGCAAAATTTGACTATAAAAGTGAAATCATTATCTCCATTATCTATTTATCACACTAACTACATTTCTGTTTAGATCAGGATTATTTATATTTTTAAATATTACACACACACACACACAAAACAAACGCATACATATGCAATGCCCCAATAGTCAGTTGCCTTCATGTGCCAAAATACGCAAACAAGCTCCAGACTAGTTAGTGTTTACTGAGACAGACACCAATCCCTCAAAATTCATCAAGTCACAGTACTCCAGCGAGAATACAGAAATCAGCTAAAACCTGCAGTTTGCAATCAAGTTACAACAGCAATCTTGCACCAAGCAACACGCGTATCCTTGACAACACCCGTACTCCGTATCTCAAACCACTGGTTAATATAAATGCAATCTTAATTACCTGCAATAACTCTAAATTAGACATTGATTTCCCTGGTCCCAGTTGAAAAGGTGAGTAACTTCCTAGTAACTCCACTTTAACAGCCAAACATTTACACATTTAAGATATTTACTGGTCAAGGAACTCAGATTCTGGATATTTTCAACTCTTCCATCAGTCACCTTCAAAACGGGAATTAAGATATCTGTGTACTGAGGAAAGCAGATGGTTCGGTCACGTTATAAAAAGCAAGCTGAAGAATGCATAGCTACATAGAACAACTTGACTCTGAAGCATGCAGCTGGATACCAAAAACTCAGTTGGAGCAGATGGCATTACCATACTCCAATACAAGAACCTATAGTGCTAAACATCATCCATACCTATTATCTGTCAGTTCATGAACACATGTGCTTTGAAACTCTTCCACAGAATTGGAGGCTGGGCAGCTGACACCTCCTGTCACAAAACCAGAGCACTTGGAAACAAGTTCCCTGTAAAAATCAAAACACTTGAAAACAAGTTCCCTGTAAAACAAACAGAATAACCACGACAGTGTGCCTAGATAACCCCTGATTCTCATTATAAGACCAAAAGAAAAAAAAAAGAAAGAAAGAAGGTAGTGCAACAGCAGGATGGATTAGAAGACAGTTTAAAAATAGCCAACTAGAAAGTAATGAGGAAAAAAAAAAAAGCTGCAATGAAAGGGAAGGAATGACCACAAAGTCTGGCCTGCAGAAGAGGAAGAGCAGCTTAGCAGGTGCTAAATTTGAACCTACAGAAATCAGGTAAGTCAGCCTTTACTGGACATGAGGGACAAGAAAAAAGTTAAAGCATTGAGAAACCACTTGAAATTTAAGTTAAGGCTTTATAGGTGCAGCAGATAAATCTACCACTACAGATGAAGTTTAATAGCAATGTTTCTTACCTGTTAAACACAAAAGTTTTTTTTAAAAAGTTAAAAAAAACAGAACGATTTGTATTCTCTGAGGCTCCTTGCCCATTACAGGGTATCCTGGCAACAGCAAAAATCTTTCAATCTACAGTATTAGCAGATTAGCAGGACTGAATTAGGTTAAGATGAAGCAGATTTCTTCCTACAAGAAAAAAAAAGACATTTTGCAATTTAATAATGTTAACAGGTTCTATTAAATAGCTCAACAGCTGCATGAACACAGTGTTGCTTGCAGGGCATAAAAAACCATGAACGATGGAAGAAGGAAACAACTTGCTAGGAAGAAAAGAAACCTCGGTCCATTGCACCATACTCTGCGACAAATTCAAGAGGAGCTTGTCACCTGCAAGGAAACCGTTACAGACTTCACCCCATTAAACATCCTCCTTCGCTGCTGGGAGACACAGGAAGAAGCTCCGTCGTCCTCACAAAACAAAAGGCAAGCGAGACTGTAAAGGCAGTTTGCCAAGGGAATCTAACAGGAACCCAGAGTTTTTGTTATTGTTGTTTTGTTTAACTACAAGCAATTTTATACAAAGTCACATCTTCAGATTTAGAGGTCAGAACTGCTTATTACTTGATTTTTTAACCACCTTATTCTATCCTCACAACTATTCTCTGGCTGCTTGTTACACTAGGGCCTGATTTACGCACAAACTTGCACATAAACAAGGGTACAAGCATTAAGAACGCCAGTCATTTGGGCATAAATTGGTACACGAAATTCAGACGCTTCCAATCTGAAGTCAGTTTAACTTACAAAAATCCAGATAAACCTACTTTACATTGATAAGCCTACTTCAAATTGCGAGAGTCTACACGCAGACTTCTGCTTCTTTTGAAAGCAAGGGCAATGTTATTCTTGAAAGAAAGAAGTATCGGGAACTCAGAAGGGTAGCAAGCATAGCAGCAAGTCCATTAATTTGTGTCAACGACTAGTACTTGGCTAAAGGGCTCTACTGCTGGAATTTCAGTCACTAGTATATCTTCAGCTAAAGAAAGCACACAACCATGCTGAGTACTCTGCCAGTAGAGACAAGAATGATTTAATTTTAGCCCTCCCGTGTCACAGATAGAGTTGCATCTTCAAACCGGTTTTTAATCCTTGCAGAATATTTATTAAATAGCCTCTATCGACCTAGAAACACATACTACCAAATATATTCCTTCTGAATTAAAAGAATTTTTACATTCTAGTTAAACAAGCATCCAAGACCACATGTTTTTATTAGCTTTGTTAGGACTAGTAGTTTTTGTGTCTTGAAACACCATGCTATTTGGAATTTCCAACAGTTCTGGAGCCAAAAGTCACCATATTTCCATTTTACTCACAACAGTGCAAAGACGCCAAGCCTTCGTGTACACAAACACTAGATACAGCCTTCTCTAAGGCTATTTTAGTAACCAACATACACGTGAACTGAAGGTCAGTGTAATACATTGACCATAATACTTTCAAAGGTCAAATGTGTTTTTCATCCTCAGACCTTCAGGTCTAAATGTCAAGTAGATTTGCCAATCCCTTGCGAGTCAAGTGACTAACAAGAGGAAAAAAAGTAAACAGGTTTATTGAACTTGGTTTGCTTTACCAAAGTTGGCTTGGTAATCATTTCTGGATTTCAAAGGCTCACCTATATTCAGCAGCTCAGCTCTAAGCTAGGACTGTCTATTCCTCAATTATTCCATGTGCGGGCAAACTGAGAAGCCTAGTTTAATCCACTTCCAGAGAGTTTACAAAAGTCTTAAGGTATCGTCCACTCAGATTTCACTTGCCAGTAAAACTATGTAAGTGAAAACCACTATGAATTATTACTCTCCTTACAAGGATGTCTTTCTGATATTTCTCCATTCCTCTCTTCTTGTATTAAACAAAATTTTAGTGTCTAAAAACCGTTGTCTAGTCCTGGAACGGTCCATTTCTGACTTCTTAGAGCTCGTCCATGCAGCAGGATTACATGGAATAACGAAGGGCTAGCGTAATCAAAACTATCAAGAAGATACTGGCAGCGCAAGTGTTACAGCATACCCTGGGAAGCCTGTTCCACAGGAAGCCTGCTCTGGTCAGTCAGGACCTTTTCACTCCATCTCAGAACTCACAACAGTAGAGAGCCTGGTTTCAGGAACGGCCTTCTGCTTAGCGGCACTGATGGGTTATTGGCTCCGACTGCTCTTCTCTGCCAAAGAGATTAGGGATTGAGAAGGACTGCAGTGTGGATAAAATAAAGGAAAGACACAGGAATACTTCACTTAAAATTAAAGAAAGTCAACTGGCTGGATCAGGTATAATGCTGTACAAGTCTGGCTCTCCTGCCTCTGGGGATGGCTTACATTCAGCCATAGTTTAGCCACTTCAATACGGCACTTCTATCAGGGAGACAGGGCCATCACAGAAGGCAGCAAAACCTGAAACCTAAAGGTGACAGTACTTCCATCCTGCCTTTGCATGGCATGTAGGCATGTATATCACATTCAAACATAAAACCATGGAAACCCATCATCACTACATCTTATCTCTGCTAATATCTTTATCCGATTTAGCCGTAAAATACAGCAAAGCACAACTATGGAGAATAATATCAATTTTCCCCTAAAGTACCACAGCATTGTTAAGCTTGTTCTAAAAGTATTACCTGATGAGATGTACTTACTTACACTTTTTTAGATGCAGAAGTTAAGCATTATCTCATCAGCTGTCATGAACAGGACTAAACACATTAATACTGCATAGACTGGGACATATCTGCTCCTAAAACAGTTTCCAGACATCTCTTGGTCCAAACACTGAAGGTAAAAAGGTCCCTTCCAAGTCTGTTCTTTGCCCACAGAAACCAATGCAACATTTGCGCACCCTGGCAATGAAGTACAATAACTGCAAGTTCCTGAACAGTGCTGCTGTTACAGTATTTCACCTCATGAATTCAAAACAATAACTTATAAAAACCTCACTGAACCCTCACAAACAGACCATCATGTAATGTTAACACTCATCCCAAATCCAAGTGTTCATACTGCCAAACAGCTCCTTTCCAAAAATTTGTTTTGCTTTGCAGCCCACACCCCAAATTTGGGGGGGATCAGTTGGACAAAACCACTAACCACTAACTAATGTTAACGTTCTTCAAGAAGAACAAAGGTGTCTGGACAACAATTAAAAGTGGGAAGCGTATGCCACCAAGTGGTTTAATCTTATTTCATATACCAGGCATATCATGCCCTAAAGAAGCACAACTGTTTTTCTACGATACTGTGCTTAAGAAAAAAAAAATATATGAAAATTGATATCTTCCTTTTTCCACTGGCTTATTACCTCAGAATGATTCCCCAAAGCATTTGCAATCCATCAGTACTGAATTGTTAAATATTAATGCTCCAGGCAGAGCAAATGTGAAGTCATCATCTAAAAGAGACTAAATAGACTCATCATCGCTCTTCACCACATCTCTCCAAATGTCTAGATGACCAATTCTGATGACTGCTGGGAAAAGCTGCTAGACATCATGCATATTTTCAGAAGTATTTTATTATTTTCTCCCCCCAAGAGCAATTTTATTCACTTATTTTTAAGAAAACAACCATAACCCTTCAGAACTGCTTAGCACAACTATGAACAATTCCCCTTCCCCTTGCAGTCGTTGCAATCTGGTCTCAAGTCTCAGGGGTAAGACTGAAGCAACCCAGCAAGTAAAACAAGGCATCTGTTAACTGTACTGAGCTCTGGGAACAGATTTCCTAAAGTTAGGTTCAGCATTACACCCACCAGCCCATCCTTCAGGTAATATCCAACTTTTAACAGCGGCAAAGAGCAACCAGAATACACAATGTATAACAGGTCAGGGTAATGTCAAACAAAAACCCTGGAAAACAAAACAAAAAAACCCACAAAAACAAAAAACCCCCACACCCACAGATTTATCCCCCTTAGGGAAACAGTCTTAGGGCTTAATACAGAAGCTAAGCAGAAACACCTCTTCCCAAACGACTTAAGTTTAAGCAATCTCTTGAAAAGACAGTCCCCAAAGAAAACTGGCTTTAAAGTATTTGTCTGTTGCTGTGAATTGGGGACGGTGGAGGGGAAAAGACAGAGGGGAGAGGAATTACTGTACCTGATCAAGTCCAGACTAGTAACTTGTGAACTAGTGAAGTTTATCAAAAAAATCTGCATAACTGAGGTGACTTTTAAACAGCATTTAAGATAACTCATTAACACTAGGACTTAAACTGCAAATAATTTAAGTTATCAGTTCCAAATGCTTTGTTGAGAGCGAGCAAGCAAGAGTACATGCGTGTGCTGCTGCCGTGTAACCGTTCACACCCAGGAAGGGCTGCGCACAACCAGCACTGAATTTCAGGGTAGTCTCTGCCAGCAGTTGTGCAGCAGGCTAAGCTGGCTACGCTAAGGAGCTCTGCATTGCCCCTTGCCAGCCTGCCTCCTCCTCCTCCTCCCTCTTGGCTCTGACCCTTGTCAAAGCTCTGCCAAGCTGTTTGAGCTAAAACCTACTGTAAAGGGAGACAAACGAAGGCAGGGGAAGAGGGAAAGAAAAGCTTTACCACCAAGTCCCTATGCTGCAACAGTTCGCAGGGTCTGCCAAGCACCAAGGCCAGCGAGGCCAAGGAGGTGGGAACATCCCGCTGGGGACCAGGCAACCGGCGTTTGCCTCTTCCTTCTCTGCCCCCAAATTACAGCAAGTCTGGCTGCTGCAGGGCTGTGGCCTTATACTTCACCCGGAGCAGGTGATAAATAACAGCAAGAAGTATAAGGCTGAATTTGGACAATTCACCATCAATTCTACTGTTGTCCCACCCACCTGCCAACCTGCAAGCCTCAATGCCTCCTGGATTCCTATATGTCTTCTTTGGAAGTGTAAAATCAGCAATGCTGACTGACTACTTTTTATAAGCTTTATCCTTATTTTTTTGAACATTTATGAAAAAAAAGGTTTACTTAGCCTTAAGACAAGATGTGAGAGCTTTAGCAGAGTGTTTCCCCCTGCCTTTTTAAATATTTATTCCATTCTATTCCAGCACGTGCTCTCAATAAGTGTGAGGGGTTCTTCTGGTTTTATTTTTTGGATTTGGCGGGGGGGGGGAGGTGGTTAAGTCTAAGAAGCCAAGTCAGATCACATCGGTATATTTGTCAGCACAGCTGCACTTTTGCTGGGCATGACCTGAACCATAGTTGTAATGTTCAGCAGTTCACTGAATCTGCCTCAACCAGATGGGACACTGCTCAGGAAGAGCTATGAGAAAGCTACAGCTTCACCAACAAGCTTGTCAGTATTATGCAACAGTACGATACAAAGCTCCCTAAGGTTATACCTAGGGCAGTGTTACAGAAACAGTACGGCTGTGCGAGACACTCTGCAGCACTGAGGCTACTCAGCCCTGACTGTCATTTCCATTAATTAACCTGGGTACAACACCACGCTAACTGGCTGCACAGCTTGCTGAACCCAAGTCCGTACCTGGCACAGCACACTGTAAACATAAAAGCATACGCACAATTGGCTGGACATTTCTAATATAGCATGCGGTGCATCACGTAAACCTACCCACTCTCTCCGAACAACCTTTAACTGTTCCAATAAACAAGTTCGTCCTCCTTTCGCCTTGCTGATTAGACCTTGAAAGCTGGCCACAAATCAAGTTGAAATGCATGAAGATACACAACTAACAAAGATAAAAGAAAGCTGCTTACTTCAGCAACTTCTAAGCAGTGAAGCAAAGTGCGTTCTTCTTGTACGGACACTGCATTCGAGGCTGCTAGGAGTTTCCTTTCTATGCAAAAGCCCGGTCTGTTAGAGGAGTACTTGGGATTGCCTGCAGCTCAGGAGTGGGACTCAGCTGCCACCAGGAGCCGGGAACGCTTTGCCTCCTGAAGTTCCTGAGATCTATGGCAGCAGCCAGAATGGACTTCCTTACAGTAAGACAGTTTCTTCAAAGTTAAGCCCAAAGCTGTGTGTCACTTGCTTCCTTCTTGCTTGACTCTTCATTTTCATTAATGGTTACCTAGACCTCACTGGTTAAATAAAGTCTGCAGGCAGCTGCACATCCTCAAGGTGGCAGGTGAGACTGCCCTTTAATCAGGATATCAAGGAGTGAGCAGTTACACACATTATCTTTGATTTCTGTGCTACCATACCCTGTGAAGACTGATAGGACTCATCGACCCCCCCTCTGCATGCATGCGCAGGCTAATAAACCCAGCACGACCACAGCACAACAAACACCTCTTGCTTTTCAATCTGAAAACCCTAACACTCCTCAGAGAGCCCAGGTGCAGGTCTGACACTATGAAAACAAAAGTTAAAGATATTCCTCCTTTAATCTTCAATTTAAGCAGATTATATATATATATATATATATATATATATCTATCTCCTTGATTTTGACTCATTCTGAGGGAGCTAAATTTCACTTCACTTTTGAAAAATCTTAGGCCCAGTCTATGCTTATGTCTACAGTCTCTCAATTTTCACGTTTATCCACACAATCGCTAGAATGAAAGTAGAAAAGTTTTTCCAGTGTAGCTGTCAAGGAAGGGAAATAAGTTATACTGGCATAGACAGCTGGATACAAGGGAAGTGGTACTATTCTATCGTATTTTCTTACCTAAAAGTTGATATATGCATTTAGAAAAAGTTTTAGCACCATCTGGAATCTTCCCTAGTTTTGTACTTATGTCCTGACTAAACCTCTTCAGCCTTTAACCCCAAACATGAACCATCCTTTCCCTTAAAGTGATGCACTGAGCATATTCTGTTTTTTAAAGACACCAGGGAAAGAATCTAAACCACTGTCCTTTTCCACTCTTCAGAAACCTTGAAGTTAAACAGTTTGAAAGGAAAGGTACTTTAAAAGCATGCAGAATGTTAATGAAGTACTGGATGCCAAAGCAGTCAGGTTATCTTATCACTCCAGGAGTAAGACAACTGAATAGAAGGTCAATACCCTCCACAAGCATGTCACCACCATTCTCAGTAATACAAAGTGCTAGCAAACGACCCCCTCCACCCCCAAGTTACTTAAATGATGAGCATTTAACACTACATAGCAAAGCTGCAGATAGAGGCATGGCTATTTTACTTTCCCAAGAGAGACTCAGCTTACAGGACTAAAAAAGGCTGCTTTGAATGGGAAGATTTCACAAAACTCTCACTTACGAAAGCTTAATGAATGGCTACTATTTCAATTAGAGCATAAGCAAAAGTAAGTTGTAGACCAGAAATTAGAAAACCAAAGTAACACAAGATCACCGAGAAGGCATTCTGCAGGTAGAGTTTGAGGTGGCTATGAAGTTAATATTATATCCCCCTCCCAGGATCCAAGCAATTTGTTTTGGAGTGAAGCACTACCAATCTTGAGTTCTGCCACGATGTGCTTTTACAAAGCATATGCATTGCAACTACCACACAAAGAAAAAGAAGGAAAAGCCCAAGTTGGATATGAAAATGCAAGCTTGTTATGGAAATGCTCAGTGATCTTCAAAATAATCTTTTAAAAGTTCTGCTTTAGTGTTTCCTCACGGGAGCATCAGAGGACTACTTTTTCCCCCCTTCCAAATGCACCATCTTTTAGACCTCTGAAGAACTCATAGCTGCACCTGACAAACTACAGCGCAAGCTCACCTCAAAGATCTAGTCATATTTCTTACGGAAATTTCTCATTACTTTCACATCCTATATCTTTACGCTGAAGTAATCATCAACTGAGAAATACGGTAAATGCACAAATATATCCCTGCAGACGGAGTCCAAAAAATGTTCAAGCAACATCCCATAGGTTGAGATGCGGTACTAAGGCCAAATCCAAAATTGTTTTGCAGTGGCCCTTACCGAAATACTTCTGTGCAGATGTATTTAAACTGCCTGGTTTTCCTCTCTCACTCTCTCCATGCTTCTCTTCCTCTCAAAACAGGGCTACACCACAGTCACTGACCAGAACACTTCTGGCATCCATTCCTTCCTACAGCCGCTGGCTACCTACTTATGCGTTAACAGTTTTTTCCAGCGCAAGAAGAGGTCTCAGCTCTGCAAAGTGTTTCTTTATCCTTCACAAGTAGGAATTATTGAGGCAACAATGTCATTATTAACCCAAGTGCAAGACAACAGTTACCAACAACTGCACTGATGCTTCTTGGTCCTGTGCCTATTCAAGGCATTGGAAGAATAAAGTTACAAGAAAAGCAAGCTGTAGCTCAGAACTTAAAAATGGTAAAGTACTTAAAGCAGCTTTGTGAAATAGCTCTAGGAAGCTATACTCTGCTAAGCAGAATCTTGAAGTCAAAAATTTAAGATCTGAGCTTAAATTATGCTCTTAAGTAACATTTAGAGTTCCATACAGATTCTGGAAAGTAAGTCTTAACTACTACCATCCAATAAAGTTAAGTCAGTAGCGTGACAAGTGGCAAGGCAACTTTAGCAAGAACCATTCAAGTTTAGAAGTCATCCTCAGAAATTAACTTAATTGGAAACATCTGAAAGTCCAGAAACAAAGCTTTACAGCTCAAAGCATGAACTCAAAAAAAAAAAAGTCTTATTATGGCTAGCCACAATAAGACAACTTCATTGCTTTCCTCCTGCATCTTTCCTCTCTTTGCTTTATTTTCAATTGCCAGTTTGGTTTTTGTTTTGGAGGGAGGGATTCACTGGCTGCTGCTTGCAGCTTTTTCATAAGAATAATAATAAAAGTTTCCTAATAAAATCTGAATATTCTCAGTAAAAGGCATCTGCCTTGTTATTTATATTCTGTTGCTTAGTACTTCCAACACCAGCTTACCAATTCACATTCCCAGAGAAGACCTTAGTCTTCGCAATCACAAGTACTGAGCCTCTGCTAAAAAAAGTCCCACCCACAACTATAGACATTGAGATGATCTCTAACTCTCCATCTCATAATCATGTCCTCAGTACTGCAGTTACACATTTTCTGGCTCTTTTAATAATTTTATTCTTGGCTACACACTGCTACAACTTCGACAGGGGAGAAATACAAAAAGTAATCCCATCGCACTCTAGTCTCCAGCCTTATGGTTAGCACGTTCTTCTGAAGAGTGGAAGATAAATTTAAGTATCCCCGAGTCTGAAGAAGGGGAGGCTTGGCTCCTGTGTATTTCAAAGAAAAGGCTATTTTACAGGAATTTTGACATGGCTGCTTTCTGTTGTGTCCTAAAAGGGAGCCAGTTTCCTACACTAAAAAAGATGTCAGACACCCACAGGTGTTTCCTACATTATAACAGATATCAAGCTCCCACTGGAATTTCAGATTTTGAATCCCTGTTTCACATGGACACCCACATACACAACAGAGGCTTTTTTATTTATTTATGTATTTTTAAACTGGCTGCCTTTGATATCCCATCCCTACAATTCCAGTCTGGGCAATTAAACTTCCTATTCAGTAGTTGGAGAGTTAGGGATGAAGTTGGATTTAAGAGCTGCATTTTGGAAGCAGAGCAGCTAAGCCAGGTGGGGCGAGTACTCGGTTCAGCCACATCAAAGTTCTTTCTTGGATCTGGAAATAAATAATTTCCAAGGACAGGCGAAGAGCCTACTGGAACAGGTGACCACAGGAAAAGGATAGTATTTGTGCCCATCTATAACTGAAACCGTATAAAGCAGCAAGGCAACTGCACCTGGCACAACTACCAAGAAACAGAAGCTATCAAACATTTATATGGGTTGAGAAAGAGCAAAGCTTTAAATTCCCGCATAGTACTGATGTTACAGCAAATCTTGCATGCTTTTTATATTATAAGTGACTCTAGAAGAGAGTCTTAGCCCTGCAAACAATAATGCCAAAGAAGTCACAGACATAACACAGCTTTCATAGTCTGATGACAAAGTAGATTCCTTTTAAGTGAGGAAAGACATCCCATAACACCATTGGTGAAGAGACAGGAAGGACTTGGTGATGTCAAGGAGAATTGTAAAGTTTTAACTAGCTCTAAGATGCTCATAAAAGCTAAATGCTGATTGCTATTACCAACTCACAGCAATGACAGCAATTATCTTCTTTCGTACAACCAGCGGTTGCACAACAAGTTGTGCAGTGATCTTACACCATCTTCAGCTACTGGATTTCTATTTGTTCTGCCTTCCAATATTCCCCTTTGAAAGTCAAAATGAAAACAGTACACTAATCACTAAAGCAAAGGCAACGAGCATCACAAGCCGCACCTGGTTTTATGACCACTGACCATCAAGAAATACAGACTTATGCCACTAACAGTTTTGTCTAGATGCAAAGCTCAGTGTGTAACATCTTTTTGCTGTTAAATGAAAGGCGGCGTGGAACTACAACAGAGAGCCTAGCATCGGGTACGCACAATAGAAGGATCCTTATATGAAAGCTTCTCACAGCCACAAGCAAGGACTGACTACTTCACTGCCAGCTCGGTATAATTTCTACCACCGACACACATGGAAAGGGAACGACTCACTCCCCTCAAAATGCTACTAGTTGCTAGAAGCGCTAAAAGCAGTGACAAACACTCCTTCATAACAGCCAGAAAGAAGGCTACAGAATGACAAACATGGAAGGCAGGAATACAACCACTGCGCTGTTGCAATTTGCGACCTCACTTCCATCTGGGATGCACGCTGGCCAATGTCAACAGGAGAGGAAGTTGGTTTCCTGCAGAGGCTACTTGCAACCTCAGCAGGAAACCCACCTACCCAAAAGGTGCGTCCGTCTGTCCCTTCCGCCACTGCAGCATTATTCTGCTAGCCTCTAGAGTTCCCATCCTTTTTCAAGAAGTTTGCCGAAAGCAGCTAAACTAGCCAAACTAATGTAATTTAATACTTATTTTCCTAAAGGGTTAGCTTTCAATGATACTTGGTATCTGGCAAGTCTGTCAAGGCAGTAATGGAAGAAATAACATGAGTTACTATAGCTCAAATTGGTACTGAAGTTTTCAGCTCAGCATTTTAGATTTAAGATTGGTCGAAGTAGTACCTGGTACATAACAAGAACAGAGTATCAAGAAAGCCCCAAGTCAGCTTTAGAGGTAAGGCTACAGGGTATTTTATAAAAGAGTCTTTTCACCAAGACCTTGCCTATGGTTTTTCATCCTACTGTATCTTTTAGTAAAACTATTTTGGTTTCTATTATATTTATAGGGAAAAAAGCAAACAAAGCACAAAGTACTGGATTTTTACAGTTTCTGTAAGAGAAACGCTAAGCATATAAGCACTATGGTACAGAGATGCAAAAATTCACCCTGTGAAAACAGAGGTCAATATTCCTTTCATTATGCATCAGCACTGAAGTAATACTAATTTGCAGCAAGCCAAGCTGTTAGAAATTTCTATTACTCCCGTTTCCTGCTTTAAGTCAACCACTGAAACTACTTACAGCGCCATAAAAAAAAAAGATGTAATCACATCTATATTAATATTGCTTATGGCCACTGTGCAAGTACTACTTGAAATCTTACTAATTTGCTTTTGATTTCTTGATTAGGACACTCGCTCTACAAGTGAAAAACATGCATCACCTACCTGGGGAACTAGGGTCCTGTACTTCACTCCTCTAGAGGAGCATTATGTACACTCAGAGAAAGCATCTTTCTATACACTACAAGTTTGGGAAATGAAATTCACTCCAAAAACCTCTGCAAGAAGTTAAACTTGCATAACAGAACCTTATTTTATATATTAGGAGTCGTTTAAAAATCTACCTGCAGTCACTGAAGGTGGGGTACAGTGCCTTTATACAGACCACTGTGTAGCAAGGATAAGAGACGGCCAGGATTCACGTGATGCATACAAATAATGAGAATATTTTTAACACAGGAATTGTTCTATCCAGGGACATATCTAATAATCACAGGAACAAATCACTAGTTTTTGCTGAAAAATAAAATGCGGAAGTTTCCATCCCCAATTCCAAACACGTTTTGTTACCGCATTAGGAGTCACAAGTCCCCTTCACAAGCTTCACTCAAGACCGGCTTGGTCATCAGAACAAGGCTTTAAGAGTATTCTTCACGTTCAAAAGTACCTCTCAGCAGAGCTGAGAAGAGCCTGCCAGCGGTCGTTCAGTGCTCGTTTTCCAGAGGACCCAGTGGAGGCAGGAAGGAGGCCATGAGGTCACCTACTCCAGCTCCTTGCTGATACATAACTCAAACTGCATGCAAATGCTTGCAATCATCTCATCCAAAGTGAAACAGGACTGTTTCCAGAACCTCCCCCAAGGAGACTAATCCTCAGAATCTCACCATCAGGCAGTTTCTGCTTTCGGGTATGTTTTCCTTTTACTCAGTTCTGCCTCTCTCCACATCAAATTTCAACTTTACCCAAACACTTATTTAGTCAGGGTCTTACCAATTTTACCGACCCTCTTTGCCATTTCGCCAACACACCTATACTGATCATACTGTCTTTCACTCAGTTGTTATTTCTGACTTAACAATAGATTTCAGGTACTAGTGAAGAATGTTTTCAGTCCAATCCTTTCAGTTGTACTTAGAAGCAGAGATAACATATACTGTCATCCCAGTAGAGTGTATTACAGCTTCACAGCTCCATGCAATTGTCTATTTAGGTCTTTTTGGTCTTCTTTCCACTGCTGGCATGCAACACAGCGCACAGATTCTGTCACTGCGCACTCCAAGTTTTTCAAGTCCCGGGGAAGATGAACAGGTATGACTGTGAAAAAGGATTAGGGGAGGACTATACAGAGTAACAGCAAAAAATAAGAACAGTCGAACCGTTAGTCAAGAAACTCCACTCCAAACAACATATACCACTTCAGACATGCTTCTCAGCGCTTTATGGATGCTACTGAATAAACAGAGCTCATGAACAGTCTTGTATTTCACGATAACAGAACTTTTCCAATCCAGCGCAGAGAGCTATTCCACAAACAAGCAAGCTGTTAACAGCTTATACCAAATTTCAGCCCCGGCCTATCAAATCAGTCCATCCTGCTGCCTGAAAAGTGTCCCAGAGTAGCTATAGACATGCATATAACTTGCAAAAGTGAAATAACATTTTGCTGTAGTGGCTTATTAGCATATGGTTTCTACAACAGATGTTGGCACCTAGATACACTGCAAAACACAGTTAAACATGATATGCAAAGCTTTCAATTTTATGTTTGCAATCTTCAGACATTTTGTGATTGATCTTCCAGGTTTGCCTCCCACCCTTAAAATATCAGGATCAAACATGATCACTAAATAGTTTCGTCAAGTCCTTTGCTCTCCTCCTTCCCTTGACAAAATCAGTTGAGATAAGCAAGACGTTATTTGTTATCTATCCCTACTTATTTTATTATTATGGAAAGTTTTGCCAAAAGGAATGGCTCCACATCTTGCTCTTAAGACAATCCAATAAGACAAGTCTGGTCTTCTGGAATCTGAATGTGGAATCTACTTTAAGAGAACACTATTTCTAAACCCAACATGTGAAATAACACCTAGTGCACACTAATCTTAACGGTCACAGATGAAGATGTCACTACAGCAGCAGGATGGCACAGCCGAGGTGCTGAAGACATCCGACCTTACTACACAAATGGATTGCTATGCTCATGCTAGTGCTTCTTCCGTGTAAGCATTAAAAGGCAAAAAGCAGTGGTTTCCATCACAACTTCCAAAGGCAGCAAATGAACCCAATTTATACGCAAGAAGTGAATAGAACAAGCCTCCTACCTACCAAGATGTGCGGGTGGCATGCTGGAAAACAGAAGCTAGGAGATGTCATTTTTCAGTACACTGATATAGACTGATCTCCTCGACTAACTGTGGAGTTAAATAAATATTTCAAGGCTTTTTAACACTTGGACAGAAGAGGATATCATCAACATAGAGAAAGGCAAGCAGACCAAACAGTTCTTTAAAGTGTTTCTCCCTTCTTACGAAGATTTTGCTCCCATACTGGTTGTTCTTTGGTCGTTCTTGAACCAGCTCTTTAGCGTTTTACAGTACATGCCTTTCAAACTTAATCTGAGAAACAAAGCTGTTGAGCCTTAACAATAGGCTTCACTCCCAAACCATCTGTTACTGTTAAAAGATATACTTTTCTTTTTCTTTTGCTTTAATACTGCTAAATTCAGATTCCCTTCCATTTAAGTCACTTGAATTTCACGCTCAGAGCATCATCTGATTGGCAAACAGGCCACAGAATCACCTCTGCAAAGTGCAAGCAAAATGGTTTCTGAAAGAAAAAGTAACAACTTCTCACTTTAGCAAGACAACAGAAGCACAAAGAACAATTTGCAGGCAATATTCTGAAAAAGGCCTGCAAACTCTTTAATTTCTTTAATTCCATAATGGAATAATAATGGCCAGTTGAATTATATTTAACAAGTCCTAAGACATCAGAGTCAAAGCAGCTTACACATAAACCTAACTTGCTTGCAAACAAGTCATAACATACCACCCTGCTTAAAAACATTAAGGTTAAATAGGCTGCTTTTCCTGAATTTCTAAACTATGAGTTTCAGTTAAACCCTGTATTTTCTTTCAGTTCATTGTAAACTGACCTCTTCAGGCCAAAATAAAAATCCCCTACTATTATTGGAAAATCATCTCATTTAGTAACCCAGAAAGTACAAAATTCAATATTACATACGTATGCTGCTTTATACAGAGAGCAAATAAAAGGAAATATTGTCTGCATTCCAGGAATATCATAGATGGAGGTAGGATACAACTTTAGTGCATTTACACAAGTACACAGACTTATAAACTATCAAGAAACTAAACGCTGATCTTTTAACACACAGACTGGCTACCAAATCAGTGTGGAGTCCCCTTAACAAGTTACATATTGAAAGATAGTTTTGTAATGTTCTTTTAGATTTGTATAATAAAACTTCTCCAAGCGACAAATAGTCCATGCCTCACTAGTAAGAATATAAATAAATAATACTGAACTAAGTAATCACACAGAAGTCTTATTGCAATATATGCTGCAGTTCCAATAACTGAACACTGCTACAAGAAGACCTCCCATCCTTTGGTATTCCAGCAAGAAGGCACACAAGTATTCGCACAGTCCACAAGCTACTTTATATACTATCTGGAAATTTTATACTAGTTTAATATTTAGCAATAAAGAAAAAAAACCCTCACCATACTGTCAGAGTACATTTATATTCCTTCCATTGAAGGAGATCTTAAAAAGTAAGTAATACTACTAGCAGTAACACAACCTTTCATTTAAGTTGTCAACATCTCCCAAGGAACACTTCCTAAAGCTATCCACCCATTCTTAAGTTTTCTGCACTAATCCACTAAGAACTTTTTTTTTATAGCAACACCCCTATTCAAAGTATCCCACTGTTCTAACTTAAATAACGTTTATCTTGACAGAGAAGACTCCGATTTTAGCCTCAGCTGCACTTAAGTCACACGACATTCAAGGCTGTAACACTAACTCCCTCTTATGCCTTGAAAAGTTTCTAGCCACTACAGCAAAAGAAACAAAACCAAGAGAACTGACAGGTTTAAAGCCGGATTTTTGCCAGAGGTACTTAACAGCAGTTAAAGCTTACCAAAGTACTGCTACGCTTTTAATAAATTCTAGTTTGGAAAAAAAAAAAAAAAAAAAAAGCCTTGGAAAAAACAGCTGGCAGTGTCCTCACAGGAATACCGAGGCACTGATTTAAAAGAGGGAAACCGAATGCAAAACGCAGCTATCAGCAAGGCTTTTCTGTTTTATTATCCGAGATTACAGTGAAGCCGGAATAAAGTTCTGCAAGTTACAACCACAGCACGAGTGAGTGACTGCTTGGGGGGGGGGGGGGGGAGAGGGAGGGAGCGAGAGGAGGCGGCTTCCCCGATTTCGGACAAAACACTTCACCCGGAGCTCCAGCTCCGCGGGGGAGCTTCCCGCGTGGTCGTGGTGGTGGTGTGGGGGGGGGCAACGCGCCGCCGCCCGCGGGGGCGAAGCCCCGCCGGGGAGAAGCCCCGAGGCGCCCGCGGCGGGAGGCGGCGGCGCGGCAAGCAGGCGGCGGGCGGGCAGCGCTCCCCCTCGGCGCAGCCCGGCCCAGGCCCTCTCCGCCGCGCCCAGGCCCGCGGCGCGGCGCTCCGGGCCCAGCGGCGGCCGCAGAGGAGGAAGGCGGGGGGGGGGGGGGGAAGCCGCCGCGCAACGGGCCCCAACGGCCCCGCCAGGCCGCGGCCTCAGCAGCGCCCCGGAGCCCCCCGCGCCAAGGGGGGGGGGGGGGGGAGGTAAGCGCCAGGCCCGCGCCGCCGCCGCCGCCCTCCACGAGGCGGCGGGAGAGCCCCGACTCGCCCTTGCCCCGTCCGTACCTCGGCAAGCGCGTCCCCCCCGCCACAGACCCCGGGCTGCCTCCGCTCAGGCGGGAAAGCCACTGCTCGCCACCATCACCGACGCTCCAAGATGGCGGACATATCAGCTCCTGCGAGCCCTCCTCTCCCCCCGCCCCGCCTGCCAATCACACCGCCCCGGCACCGCCCCCCCGGCATAGGCCCGCGCCTTCCTATTGGGCGTTCCGCGGGGCTCGGCCTCTCACTGGCCTTCCTGCGGATGTCAGTCACTCCGCAACGACGCCGTGACGGGGCCAAAGGGGGACGGGGGCGGGCTCTCGGCTTCCTGTTGGCCAGTCAAAGCATGGGGGCGGGTGCAGTTCGTTTCCCACCTTCACGCCCTAGCAACAGCGCAACGTCATTATGACAGGCGTCTCCCTTGCCCAATCGCAAGAGCGGGTGCCTTTTAAAAATAAACCCTTTCCACCCAATCCGGAGCTAAGGCGCTCAGGCCCGGCAGGAGGCCAATGAGACCTCACGGCGGGAGGGGTGGGCGCCGGCGGTGGCGATCTCCCCGTGGCCGCGCCCCCTGCACCTCGCCATTGGCCCACGCGCGGAACCCCGCCTCCCAGGGCGCGGCGCGGCGGCCAAACTGCCTGACAACAACCCGGCGGCGGCGCGCGCGCGCGGGGGGGGGGTGGGGTGGGGGGGCGCGCATGTTGGGGCGCGCATGTGAGGGCGCGCGCGGCCATGTTTGCTGCGCGGGGAATTAGCTCAAATGGTAGAGCGCTCGCTTAGCATGCGAGAGGTAGCGGGATCGATGCCCGCATTCTCCACGGGGTTTTTATATTATGTTTTTCTCCTCTTTCTTTCCTCTTCCCTCCTCTTTTTGAGGAGCTCTTGGGCTGCCTCAGACAGCCTCGAAATTGGCGGCATATTTTAACAACAGTTTAGCGGCATAAAGCAGCGTGCAGGCGGCACGGGGGTGCCGAGGTGCGCGTGGGGCTGCTTGCTGAGGCGTTGGCTTCGAAACCTTCCCGCCCCGGGGCGCTGGGACTGTGCGCTTGAAGCCTCTGGACAACAAATAGCCGAACGCATGGCCTCGTTTACCTCAGCTTCCCTTCCTAAACTGAGGAGAAGCTCGCTGGCGACGTGGCGCTTTGTGCCCCACGCAGTGCCATCGCATTACCCTGGCAGCAGAGCCAACACACCGACAAACCCCGTGCAGAAAAAAAAAAGAAAGAAAAGAAAAAAATAAAGTTTTTTTAAGGCACAAACACGTGCCGGCCGGCGGGGCTGCCGGCAGCCTTCCCTCAGCGGTGTCATGCAAGGCGACACGGCAGCGCCCGCCATCACCTCGTGAGGAAACCTTAGCCCAAGATGGCACTGGCAGGACGACGACGATGACGATGTCGGAGGAGGAAGAGGCTGGTCAGGGTCGACGGCGCCTCGCTTGTGGCGGCGGAGCCGGACGGTAGGTAACCGCTGTGTCCGGTGCCTACTGCTTTCCAGTACGAGCGGCTCTGAAAAGCTGTCGGGAGAAGGTTGCTGGTTGGAGGTGGCAGCAGGGGGGATGCCCAAAAGGCTGCTGGCGCGAAGGGCCGGTTCCTCCTCAAGTAGGTTTTTTTCTCTTTTTTCTTTTTTGTCTTTCTTTTTTCTTTTTTCTTTTTTTTTCTTTTTTTTAATTCAAAGGCTACTTGTTTATTTATAAGAGGGGAAAAAAATAAACCCAAACCAACGGAGCTGAAAAGATAGTGTAGTGATAGGGTAGTTCATATGGGCTTCTCGGGTAGAATATATGAACGCTGAAGGATATCACAGATTATTGTGTCTATTGTATGTACCAAAATAAGGAGAAACCAGTACTTTTCTTTGTCCTCGTTATGAATTAGCAGTCTAGCAAGAATGCTCTGAATAATATACCTTCACGTCTTTCACATGCTCATCTGACCCAAAATTAAGCTCAGTACAGGTGTACTTGTGTCTTGCTGCAAATCAGTGACAACCCCTGCCAATCTAGTCCCATTAAAACAAAATTACTGGCGTTACAAAGAAACGTAACGATTGAGGGTGTTGCCGCAGAAGCACGTTTTCTTTCAGGGGAGGCTGAATGAGGAGAGAAGCAGTGGGTCAAGCTAGAAGCGGGCTCAAGTCTAGGGCTGCAGGAGCCGGGTTTCGACGCCAGCCTGTCTTCGCATAAAACAACTTCAAGTTGTTGTGTGGACACAGGGAAGAAGTAATAGGTAAAGCTCTGTGCTTATCTTGCTGTGGGCACCCTCCTTTTTGGAGTAAGGACTGTACTCTGACCCAAAACACTGTTAAGCACGCAGATCAGGAGCCCACATCCACTTTGCACAGTGTCCGGGAACTGTAAAGTAGGATATAGGCAGCTTGGAGTTCCTCTGTTTTTTAATCATGTTAAATCCAGAAAGATAGGTTAAGATGGTTGCTTCTAAAGAAAAGGTAGCCAGCAGATTTACGAGAGCTGCAAACTGGCTGACATGCCCTGGCCTGTGCGCTTAGGCCAAGGCACTCACTCACTCAGCAGAAACTCTTCCCAGCCGCTCAGGTGCTTGGTTTCATAATGCCCACTGCATAAAAGGCAGGACATGGTGTCGGCTTTCCGCTTGTTCCTACATCTTTCCTATCAGTTGGCCAAGCTCTAGCAACTGTTTCCTGTGTTTTCTATGCCCATTACTGGTTCGCCCAAGGACTGAGTCACAGCATGGTTTACCCCTAACTAAGAGCCACCCTGACTCATGTTACTGTGCAGAATATGATGGCACATCCTCATTTTCCCCAAAGTGCTGCAAATAGAAGCCCTGCCCAGGCTGTGGGCCCAGTGTTTTTTTTTCCATTAGAAAAAGAGATTGGTGACTGCTGGCACATGATCATCTTACTCTGCCTGAATAAGTTAGTAGAGCTGCAGTAATTGCGGATGCATGTGATCTTAATGTGTCAGAAACACATGGCAAAAGAGCGGCCGCACAGCACACTTGCATTTGGTTCAGTTGTTCAGTAGCTTGCTGATCTGCGGAGTTGGACAGTTAGGTCTCTGGGCACAGAGCCTACTTTTTTTTTCTTTTTCATGCAAACACATGTACTTAGCAAAATGTACAAAAGTTGTTTATCCTCGAAACAATCAGCATGAAATGGGACACTGTTTCTTTTCACATGGTTTCAGCCAGTGCTCAGCCCAGAAAACTCTCTAGCTCTGTTATTTGCTCTACACTTATTCTAGCGGTCTCTTTTTCTTTTCTTTTTGCTGTGTCCGTTTCTTGTTTGTGTTGTGCCACTTGCATGTTCCGGTAGCGAGTACCTGGCTACAGCAAACGGAGACTTCACGATATAAAGTGTACATAGGCAGTGCTGGTTGTGTTGTCAGTGACAGCCTGTAGGAAGCACCTTGCACTGGAAATGGTGAGCAGGTAGGTAAGAGAAAAGACTGGTCTGTGGGCTCAGCAATGGATAATGAGGGTACAATGTTAAATAGCATCCTCAGGACAAGCAGCTAGGTTGTTAAAAGGATGATGAGGTTATAAACTCAAGCACCAGAAGCAGTATCTGGAGAGGGGGTTAAGAGTTTGAGTGTGGAACAGCTGTCGATAGCTTCTACCCAGTACAGCTTCCCTAAGCACAAGGCTTGTCTTTGCAAGAAAGCAGCGCTAAACTGTGCTGTGGTTGACATGTCCCATATCCCGAGTGAACGTGCACTGGATCTAAAGGATAGATCATGGCGCAGAAGTAACAGGATGTTTGTATTGGCACACATCTGATCTTCAGGGGTGTTAGCACTGCAGTCTCCATTCTGGAAAGGTCTGGGACTTCACAGGCAGTGTTTTGGTCTATAAGAGTCGTGTCAATGAACTTCTAAAACTTGATTTTTTTTTAAATTATTTTTTAAACCACAACTGTCCAGGTGGTATTCCCATTCCCATTTAAGTTGGTAATGCTATCGTGCTGCTACCTCAAGGCAGAAACACTCCATGTCTACAAGGAAGATCTCAAAGCGCTACTGTACAGTTGGGGAAAATGAGGGGGTTATGTGGCTTGCCCAACGTCATGCGCCACGCCAGCAGCGTGAGACAAAAACCAGAGACAAACCAGAGACAAAATTCTTGTATCCTAGTCTCTTCTCCCCAAGATTTGCATGCAGATCTGGAAACCTCCACGACCATTCCCTTACTTATGGTTATAGGCAAATCAGAATAACTAACGTGCTTTGGGTGGTTGTAGTATTTAATTGCTGGCAGGGAAGCTCTGAGAGCTCCTAGGCATGGTCCGTGCCCTGAAGCTTGGTAGTGTTTTATTAAATGGGTTGTTGCTACTATTGCAAATATTGGTATCTTAACTTTGTGATGGCAGCTGCCCAGGGTGCTTCCAGAGGCAGCCGCTTCTGCTGGATTCCTCTAATCAGTTAAAGTCAGCCGCTTCCCCAACATACAGCAGTATGCAAATATAAAAATCATCGGTCTTTCAGCCCATCAGCTGCTCCCTAGCACATTTCCTCACTGTGCGGCCCATAGCTGCTGCTGTGCCCTGAAGCCGTGGGGGCTGGTGGACGCTGCTGCGGAGGCGCGAGCTGGAGCGGTGGCCAGGGCCTGCCATGATTCAGCAGCCCTGCCGCTCCTGGGAGAACGAGCTCGCCCTCCCCAGCAGCGGGGCAACCCGCCCAACCAGCTCATCCGAGGCTCCGCGACTGCAAAACCGAGGAGGGGAGCAAGACCCTGCCGGCGGCGATTCTCCGCTAGCTGCTGCTGCACAGGCCCAACGCCAGGCCGTGAGCGCGCAGGGCGTGCATCTGCTTCAGCTCGCCTTGCCCCGCGGGGGCCGCCACGGTCCTGTCCCAACCAGCACGGTGCCTGCCCTTTGCGTTCACCGTTGCAGGGGGTGTCCTACCAACAGCGATTCGTTTCCAGTTTGCCCAGCTCCCAGACTGGGTTCTCTGCAGGAGCAGGGAAGCACCAGCACAGTGGTGGGAGGACACGACTGGAGGTCTGCAGCTGAACCTCCCTGCTGGCAGCATCTGGCCATTTGATCACCTCAGGCATAAAATGAAACCGCAGTCTAAACCAGTCTTAATCTGACTTTAGTTAACCCTTCTGGGCACTGACAGGTTACACCCAGGAAACAGGCCTAGAAAGGGCCCGGCAGTTTGGTGCCTTGCACCAAAAAGTCTCCCAGCTGAGTTAATTTAACACTAAATTAGCAGCTAAACTGTAGAATAAGGTCAGCTGAGACACAAACACCTCTAATTTAACCACATCCCCTTACAAAACCCTTTGTCCCCCTCAGAGTTAGGGGGAGGAAACCCCCCCTTAAAGAATTTTAATGACTCAATATTTAGTCCAACATCTTATTAAAACTGTAAAAACTAAGTAGCTTTAAGAGGCGGGGAGGAGCGTTTCTGAACAATGACTTCATAGTTTTGTTCCTGGGGGGAAGCGTGGATGCTTGGCTGCGCCGAACCCACGAGCTAATCCGGTTAGTTGAAACAAAATGTTCAAATTCAGTTTTCTAATCTCATTCCCAACACTGATCCTATTAGCACTTCTAAGGCAAAGCTGCCGGGGACGAGGACAGGACCTGCACGCCAGCCCCGTGGCCCCGCTGGGCAAAGCACCAACCCATTCAGTTTCCACCTGGGCCTCGGGCTCTTTTTCACCATCCCTTCCCTTGGCCATGGGAGGGCTTCTATCGGTTTTAGTCACCCTTGTTCCTCATCATGTATTTTCTCTCACGTGACCCTCTGCGGCAGAGTAGCCCCACATGTCCGGCGCTTGTGGTCGTGACATGTCGCCTGGAAGCAAAAAGCAAACATAGCAAGGGCACAGCCCAGCAGATAGCAGTCCCAGCAGACAAGCCCCATCTCTCCCAGCAGGACAGTTCTCAGTCTTCCCAGAGAGTGGCACAGGCTCCCGAATTTCATCAGCAGTGTGGGCAAGGCATAGAGCAAAGCTTGAATTAGCTCAGCTGGGCTCATTAGCATGAGCTGTGTGCAGGTGCTGCTGGAGGAGGTGCTGGTCTGAAGGAGCAGTTTTGGGGAGCAGGCAGCAGTGCAGCTTAATTACAGGGAGACTGGTAAAATGCATGGTGGGGAGCAAGTTCTGGAGGGAAGCTAAAAAGGAAATAACCTACAGGAAATGTAGATTCCTTGGCTCTGGGATGTGACTGGATGAGGCTATAGCCTATGTGGATTTGGTAGGAAAGTATGCCCTCCTCAAGAGGTTTTGGAAAAGTTGGGAACTACTGAAGGACCAGTAAAGCTGGCAGCTGAGGTTTAGTGGGAGGTTAAGTGGGTTTGGTGGAGGTTGTGGTGGTTAAAGCTGCAGGTAGTGTGAGGTTGTCAGGAGGAGTTTACTGCACATGCGAAAGGAAAAATGAAATTTCTCATAGATCAGCAGCATAGAGGGAAGTAGAAGGTGCTGGCCTTTTCTCTTCAGAAAGCTTTTCAGTGATCAAGGGGGGTGCTTTGGGGAGAAAGAGTAGCGAGCTTCACAAGTGTACCAGGAGAAGCACCCCCTGTTTTACTGTCAAAATCTTCTAGGGAGCTCTGGAGGAGAGGAAAGCCTGCCTGGAGACCAAGCAAAGGATAAGGTTGTTAACCATGAGGAATACAGGAGAAACTACCGAGCTCTGCAACAGGGTTGTTATGCCCAGAGAGACCAGAAACCCATTCCTCCTCGCTTTCTCACTCTCTCCATCCACACTCACATGAACAGTGATTACTCCGCCATGGATGAAGGCCTGCAACTGTTAGTATGTCTTACCCCCCCGTAGAAAATCCTCAGTGGGCAGGAAACTGGGATGTCCTCTCTCTGGTAAGCGTAAGGGCTGCAGAGTGTGCTAGGAGCAGTGAATTTGACTGGAGTAAAGAGCTAGAAGTCGTTTCCGGGCAGGTTTGACCACTGTCCCGTTACCACCTCTGTGGTATATAGTCCTTTTAAAGAGTTTGAGTTATCTGAGGTATCTGTGTGTTGTCCTGCTGTGTTTCCTGTTCTAGAAGTCACTGGACAAGAGCTTTAGCATATATATATATATATGTATGCACGCAGACATATGTATACACGTATGGCCTTTTTCATGTAATGCATAGTAAGAAAGCATGGTTATTGGGCTGAGTATCTCTCATGATTTCTTCCTATGTCTTTTCTAAAAGAGCAGAGGAAACAGTGATGAACTGGGCAGAGCATAGTTAAAAGCTGTTTGTGCAGTACAAGTTCATATAGTTTGTTTGAGACTCTTTGCACCTTATTATGTGGTAAAATGGGTGCAGAAAGGGAAGCCTGATGATCGTGAACATTGCTCCCTGGTGCTACCACCAACCCCGGGGAGAAATCAGGGGTGGATCCCCAGTACTCCAGGCACGTTCTTTGACCCGTGGCTTTGTCCAAATACAAAGAGCTAGGTGTTTACCTTTTACTGCCCATCCAAAATGCTAATGGGAAATACAGGGAACAGGGGAAGACGTGGTTACATTAATTGTTAGCACCAGATACCAAATTAGACCCTGAGTTCTGGCCCCCCATGCCAATCCGCAGAAAATGCGCAGAACTTCAGTGCTGAGATTTCTGCCCTCTCTATGATTTTGGTTGAAATTGGTCAATATGCTCACAAACTAACTCTGAGCAACAGGTGAACATCCACACGATCACCCTTGCATCTTATGAAGCCAGACTGGAGGACGCACTGAATTCGGATAGCCTAGGGAAACAGAGCACAGCACTGGCCTCTAATTTCTCAGATGACAACTTCACCTTGACAAGTTTGCTAGATAGCTCGTGGATGAAGTCCACCGAGGATGCATGTCTGGTTGCAGTCATGAAAAGCTGTTATCTTAGTGGGAGGAAGCATGACTTTTCCCTTCCAGATCTGCAGCTCCAGGTGCAGCATAAAGCTTGGTCTCTTACCTTCTGCTTCCTGGTAGTCCTACTGATACTTCTCCTGCCCGCTCGCTCTGGATTCATTTAGTGATGTGGAGGGACAACTACTGGAGCAAGGGGATGTTGTCATCTTTTTTTGCTGCCAGGTGAGGTCCAGCCTGCTGATTCTTGTCCACTGTTTTGCTCCGTTGCTTTCAGCTTTCTGACAAGGTAGCTGGACCGCAGCAGTGGGCTGAACTCCTGCAGAAATCCAGATGTTCCTGGAAAATACACATTTCTGTTATATCAAAGGAACAAACATGAAGTAGCCTGCTTCTGTCTAGCAGCTGTTAGTGCACATGTTGAGCTACAAGCGGCAGATGCAGATTGTCTAGAAGATGGGTGATAAAATTAAGGATCTGGTTAGAGTAGTCTTGGAAATGTTTGTTGCCTTCTCTAGATGCCAAAATCCCTCTATGGACTTCTGCAACTGCCAAAATTTTCCAGCTTCCCTCTTGACACCTCCTGTAAATCCCCAATGTAACATGTGACAACAATGAAAATTTGCGGAGCGACAAACAGCGCATGGGATATACTGTGCAGGGAGCAGAACGCAGCCTTTTAGTAAGTTATTTATGTGACTTCATCTGAATTTGTTGCAACTTCTTGCCTGACACAAATATTGAAGAATTTAGCTTCAACTTTCTGCGTAGCCCACAGCTGCTCACTTCAGTTTGAGCCTGGAAGGCTGGTTCTCGCTTTTCCCCTGTAAACAGACCACATGCAGTATGCATTTGCATTATAACAGCTAGGCCTGTGGTTCGGTTGTCTCGGGTACCATACAGATCGATAGACAGCCTCTTCCCTGGGCGATAACTAACTGGGGAGGCAGGAGCACAGCTAGTGAAGCCTGGCCTGCCTTGCTGAGGATCACCAAGTAGCTCATCGGGGAGGCAAGAAAAGGGCGGCTGAGCGTCCCGGCAGCGCGTTTGTCACAAACTCCATCATCTCTCCAGTTAGGCCTGGCAGCGTGCTCCAAATCACTACTTTGCTGAGTGGAGCCAGGATTTTACGGATGCTTGGTGCGTGCCACTCATTGCACTTAGGTTCTGGCGTTACTTTACATCAAAATCCTTTTCCGTGGCCGTAGCGCAGTGTTTCCTTTGCTGCTTGCACCCTCGTTCTTTGCATGGTGCCTTCCCAAGGAGAAATTACTGTTAGGGAATTGCGATGAATCAGGTTTAGGTTTCTCCAGCTGTTTTGTGAATTCATTGCCTCTAGAGCTGGATATAATGCAGAATTGAAGTACACTGATATGGTACTTCCTAGCATATGCATATGTCACTACCCACCCCCCCAGCCTGAGGTTATAGTTTTCTCCATCTTTTAATTCTTTGCAGCAATCTGTGAACGTCTCCGACCTTTGAGACTGAGACCCAAGTCGTGCTAGGAATGAAGGCAGGCAGAATTTAATTAAATATCCATTAAGCATTCACCAGACAAAATACACTAGCAGCCCCCAGAGCAGACAAAGAGAAGCTCCCTCAGCGACTGGGCTACAGCAGTGCTCCGGCCCTTGCTCCGTGCTTTTTCTCCAGACCTACCGTCCCACCAGGAGGCCAGCAGGACCTCGGGAGAGCTGGCGCCCTGGTGGCTGTGGGCACACTAGAGGGGGGGGAGTTGAAATTCCCGTGGGCAAAGAAAGGGAAGGGATCCTGCAGCCGCTCCGAGCGGGCTGAGCCCCGGACTGCTGTGCATAAGAAGCACCCATCTCCATTTCTTCTCCCTCTGGCTGTGCTTCAAAAGAAACCATAGCCAAGAACTGGGAGGTGTGAAGAGCCCAGTGTCCTGGACGCGCGCCTAGGACTCGGGCTGCTGACCAAACTCGGCTCCCAGGGACCGGGGCCAGGCAAGACACAGTTTCTGCGTCGTGATTTAGACATGAGCTACTCGGCCCTCTCTGAACCCTCCCAGGGATTTTTGATACCTTAAAGCTTCCAGAGCAGCTGAGCAGGAGGATTGCAATTTTGGCTGAAGTGTCTTAATCCCATTTCAAGCAGTTAAATGCTTTGGATGTAGATTCTAATATCACAGAGGAAAAAGGGAAGAAAGCTGCTAAACAATTAATTAGATGCAGGATCGGGGAGGGAACGCCTGCCTTTTTCTCTCGCTCTTAGCCCCTTTACGTGTGGGGTAGGTGCTGTTGTTGTTGTGTAGTTACCTATCTAAAAAAAACCCCACTGTGAGTTCAGCAGCGGTGCTAATTACCAGCACAACCACATGACTGCTCTGCACTAATGATAGTCCTAAACCCTTGTTATCTTTTAATAGCTAAGCTGATTGCCTGAGCACAGAGGAAAAACAAGGTGGAGAAATGACTTGCATGGTACCTCTCCTAGGAAAATGAAGGTGCTTTCCAAGCGTGCAGAGTCTGTATATCATGTGTCACTTCCCAGCCAGCCAAGATACAGCTGCCTGGTAACTGCTGAGTTCACATTTCTGCGAAACCGTAGCGCAGGGCTGGAAGGGATGATAGAAACAGCCTGGATCACCCAGGCAAGCACCAGGAACAGTCATCTAATCAGGTGTGCGTCATGAACAGCAGTTGCAATTTATTCTCACTGCGAACCTTCCCCTCCTTTTTCTGTCTTCCCCTTCTAGTCTGCTGCAGAAGAGGGAATATCGCCCCCCAAGCTAGGATCTGTGGTCAAGATGCAAACTTGTACCAGGTTTAAATGCTGCAATGCTAAAACAAGAGTTTAGCTCTGTATTGCGCCACCTTTTCGACCAGGCAGAGAGGACCAGGGGAAAGAGCAAACCTCTCCCTGTTTTCATAAACAAATACCTCCAAACTCAGCCAGCCTCGCTAAGGACCTGGCTTGTAGCAAATGTGACTTTTTTTTTCTTCTTTCTTTTTCTTTTCAATCCAGTCTAAGCTTTAGCTAGCTATTTTCATCTTTTGGGCTAGTGGACTCCGTCTGAGAGTTTCTTTCCCGAGAGTAAAGCTGTTGGTGTAAAAGATATAGGAGGACATCCTTGGATAGGAGGTTAGAGGTTGGGCTTGAAAGCTCCTGCGCTGGAAAGCTTTGAGGAGTGCCTAGTAACTACAGTGTGATACAAAGAAAAAGGAAAAAAGAAAAAAAGGTGTCAGCGTTTCAAGTTCCTTGAGAAGCTGGGCCTGAAAGATCCTAAAGCTACTGTGAGAAACCTGGACTTAAGCCACATCTGTCCAACCCCTGTACACTGGTAATAAGAGAAGTTCTGCTTTTCTTGTGTTTGAAGGTTTTGGGGGCAGTGGTGGATATTTTCTTCTTTTTCTTTCTCTCGCTCTCTTTTTTTTAAACATGAAGCCTCCCCCTCCCTGTGAATGTATAGATGTGTATGCAGGTAAAAAAAAATATATATATATATATATATCTATTTTAGCCAGATAGTCTAAACTAATAGCTGCATATGGCAGGTTTGTACGTGGGGGATTTCTGCCAGGCTTCCGCGACCCGGGTTTATTCCTCGCTGAATTACTTGGCTTTGTTTGCGCAGTGATGTAGTGTCAATTTTCAAATCCCCCCCAGGCCGAAATAGGTGACCTACTTTTTAGCCCTGGACATCTGCTAACTGTGGCCTGGCCCCTCGCTCCCTCCGTTAACCCCTTCTGCCCTACCCTCTCCCCAGGCACCCGCAGTGTCTCTGCGGCTCCCCTGCCGAGTGCCTTAGGACTCGGACGCCTTCTCCGTGCTGATCAAGGTGGCAATGCTGAAGTGGGGGGGCCCCACCAAAGGCTGAAAAAGAGGGGTCTGTTCTGCTCGCTTGCCACCGGAGGGCACCCCGACCCCACCGCCAAAGCCAGCCTGGGCTCCAGTGCGCTCCGCTCGGGAAGCATCGTCCCAGGGCCCGGCCTGGCCTCCCCCTTCCCGCTTTGCAGAGCCTCCGCCCGGCTCTCCTCGGGGATACGGCCCCTTCAGCCACAGAGGCTGGGACTGTAGGAAAGGGCTCGCGTGGGTCAGGTGAGCCCCCAAAGCCTGAGACGGTCCCACACCGGGCCGAGGTTCCTGGGCCCGGAGCTGAGAGACGCTTTTGTTCCCCCCACGGACTTTGGAGGCCCCTGTGCCCCGCGCGGCCTGTGTTTGAGCCGCGGCTGGCCTGTCAGCTGCACCCAGCACCACGGGCACCGAATCAGTTATTCCTCCTGCTTCTCCTCAAGGCTCTCCTCAAGGCTCTCCTCTCCTATTCTTCCTTTTGACGGAGGCCTTGCTTCCTCCCGGGGACCTCTTCTGTCACCACTGCTCTTACAAAACAGCCCCTGCGTGCTGCCTTGCAACCCCGCCACCACCTCAGCACCGGTTTGTCCTGTCCCCACTAACCCCATCCCTGCCCCGGGTCAGAAACCCTCCTCGGCAGGATGTGGCAAAGGGTTCTTTACTTGTGCTGTGGTTTGTCGCAGCGGTGCTGGAGAGGTGCCTCAGCTCTGGATAACACGGTGGCGGCAGGAAAGGTCTTCTCAGGCTCTGGCCTTGCTCCCGTGCGACATGCAGGTTCTCAGGTCTGGAGCATGGTGTTGCAGGGCGAGTCCTGCACCAGGCTGGAGAGCAGACACTCACCTGTGTGGGTTTGGCAATGCAAACGTGCCTCTAGTTTGGTTAATCCATGCACTGGCCTTATCGCCTATATAACATCTCCCTTCTGACAAACAGCAGGTGGCATGTTTGGATCAGGAAAGCTCCGTCGGGTTGCTGCGGGGGGAAGGGGAGGATGCACAAAGTTTGGGAAAGAAATAACATAGCAGAGGTGCCCTCTTGCTAATTTTTCACAAGCATGGCCAGTCGGAGACTGGGGTTATTCTCAGCAGTCATAAATTCACGCTGCCACTGAAAGGGTCAGTCATACAATGTGCAGAAGGAAATAAATGCAGGAGCCAGGAGCAGACACTGGGCTCTAGCTACTTACGTGTTCTCATTTGAGGAGCTGGATGCTGCTTCACCATAGCCCTCGTCTTCAGGGTGTGAGGGAGTTTGCAGACATTTCACGCTTCTGCTTTCCTGTGCAAGCAGGAGGAGGCCTTCAATTATTTCATTAATTAGAAAAGCAAAGGCATCAAATGCCAACTCAAATCCCAGCCCTCTGGACAGAAGATGTAAGGGAAGTAAATGTATATTTTCTTCCTGGGCATCTACCTTGGCTTGGATCGCAGTGCAGGAGTTGGTACCATTTGAGCAGAGGCAAGGAGAGCAAGTTCATCCCCCAGGATTTCCAAGCACTCCCGTCTAAGCACATATGTATATATGTATGTAGATATATATGTGTGTGTATATGTACACTTCCAGCAGCACCAAAGGACACCGGCCGGTTATCAAAGCTGAACCCCCAGCAGCAGTGAGGAGACGCAGCGTTTCTGGGTAAACTAACGCCTTTCGTTTAGAAACGCACGGCGAAGCACGGGCCGCCCCGGACCGGAGGCCCTGGCTGCCTGCGGGCAGTCCAGGCGCTAGCGCGTTTCCTGTTAGAGAAGAGCAACATCAACAGGCCGCGCGAGGGAAATGACTTCCAGCTGCGGGCAGGCAGCACACAGCCTGCGAGCAAGAGTAGCCCAAAGTGCCGGCACTCATCCTATGGTGGCAGGGAGCAGAGGGGGGGAGAAAAACAGGCTGAGGATGCCTATTACCTCCTTGCAATGCTGAGTTCCCCCCGGGCCTCCCCATGCAGGTGTCTCTGCAGACAAGATACACGGGCATCCTCTTTTTCCAAAAGATCCTTTGATCATTCTGAGTGTTTGCCTTTTCCTGATTCTCACCTCTGGATTTTTATACCTTCCACGTATCCCTCTGAAGAAGAAAATGCAGGAGATATTGATGGACTTAATTTTAATATAAAACCACGCTGATCCCATAGTATTAAAACCTAGGTAAGACGTCAAACGAATTGCTGCCATAGCTATGGAGGCAAAATTGCCTGGCAGACATCCTGCTTCCACCCATGAAAAAGGGCTTTTGTTGTTACAGGATGTCTAGGGCGGAGGAAAACTAGAAATAAGCAACAAAAAGCTTGTTGCCTTGTAATCATTTCTGTGTTAGGGCTTTATTCTGCCGTTTCCAACGGGACGTGCTGCAAGCGAGGATCTGAAGGAGTGCTTCACAGCAGGTAACTGTGCCACCTTGTGGCTTTGTCTAGTGCTAACATCTAAAGTAAGATTTTTTTTTTTTTTTTTAATCTGGATGCCCCCTCTAAACACAATATCTAGTGAAATAGCAAGAAAAAAAATACTCAGTAGTACTGCAAGAAAGAGTCATTATAAGAGACAAGGGTCAGCTGCAAAAGCTTTATAGCTGCAGTTCCTATCTTAGTCTGCCCAAATGCCCGAGTCAACCTCCCAGGGCAAAGGGAGAGGCAAGCACCTGAAGTGAGTAATCGTCTGCTATATTGCAGGCAGGGCACTTGATTCCAGGTATTTCTGAACCTGAAACCTTGGAGGTCAGATGATCTTTGGTCATTGCACTTGGTTTTTATAGGAGTCACCTGAAACTCTGGCACCTCCCCAGCAGAGGCACTGTCACAAATCACCTCTCTGCCCCTTCCGCTGGGAAAGCTCAGGCCGGTGAATCCTTGTGTCCGTGCTGCGCTGGCCGGAGAGCTGTGCTAGAGAAAGGCCGGCAGCTGTTTTGGTGGCCTCAGTCTTAACGTGGAAGGTCCCCAGCACCAGACTCCGTGCATGGATAGAAGCAGCCCGCTCCATTTCCAGGATGGAGGAAGGGAAGAGAGGCCAGCAGAAACACAGAAGTGAAGTAAGGTCACAGGATCAGTGGCAAAATGAAGAAAAACTCAAGGTCTCTTGGCTCGCAATGCTACCAAACAGTACAGGAAGGATGGAGGCTCAAGGACCAGGCTGTGTTCTCCAAAACATGCCACTGGCTTGTTGTAAGTTGAGGTGACACCACACAGGGCTGGCAGGAGAAGTTTAACTGCCCTTAAGTCCTTTTGTTGTTGTTAGGTAACTAAGCAGCCAGGTAAGTGAGCAGAGGGCTTGGCTGGCCTTGGCCGCTGGGACTGCAGAGGGCAAGAGCAGCAAAAAGGAAAAGCTGAGATGAAAGCAGTGAAACATCACGCCTACACTTCCCTAAGAGGAGGAGGAAACTCTCCATTCCCATTAGCCACATTTAGGAGGGAAAACAAACCATCAACAGATGCCACAAGGAGTCTCAGCTGGTCGGGAAAGCAGCCACGCGATGACCTTTGAGGGTACGTATCCTGCTGCAGCTGAGACGTGAAAGGGTGATGTGTTTCGAACCTCCCGTGTCCTGTGATGTTTATAAAGATTTACAGAATTTGCTGGTAAATTCAAGTAAGACTCCCACCGTCACACATTAACATCTATTAGGAGCTTCATACACCTGACTAATTTCCACCCGTGGTCCTTTGCTGGACTGAAAGCCAAAGGGGAAGTTTCATGGAAGGCCACCTGGAGCCAGTTATGGGGAACCTTCTCTAAACCCCACTAGTGGACACTGGCTGTGGTGATCCTGAGTTTACTCCTGCTGGCTGTGCCCATATGAAATTGTCCCTTTTCACGGGGATGCTACAGCCTTTAAGCAAAAGGGGAAATGGTCCAGTTACTGCATCAGACCCCTGGAAATGGGATTCTGTTCCCAGTTCTTTGTTTAACCCCATCTGGGGCAAATCACTGAACTTCTCTGTACCTGTATGTGGCCCAGGCCAGCCCCCGCCTGCTGAGCTACCACATTTGGCCCATGGGCTGTTGGTTGGGGATTACTGGCCTGGATTATTTTTGCACTTGTGATCCCTCTAACTTGATTTTGTTAGTACATCACTGTTCTTTCCTGCTCACATGTTTCATCTCCTCCCTAGCTTTTTAAGTAACTTTCTATCTCCCATCAGGCATTTAATATCCTATGATGCTGCAGATTTTTGATATCCAAAGCCAGATTCTCATTTTCAATTTCTTTGCAGCTTCAAGATGGCTGACACTCAGGGCCATATGACTTTACAACATGTCATTTGTTGTTGGAACTACTACCTTATGAGAAGATATGTGTGTGTGTGTGTGTGTTTGTTTGTTTTTTACTATAGATGCATAGTTAATTTGTGAGTGATCTTTCATTGATGAGGAAGAAGACATCAGTCTGCTAAGAAACTCGCTATCTAAATAGATGCAACTGGCTGACATTATCATCCAAAATATTAAATGCTTGTAAGCAGATTAAAATAAAATTTTTTGGCGAGGTGATCCAAGTCTTTGAAAGGGGAGAAGTTCTGTCTGCTTTAGCAGACCAGTTCTCCCGTACCTGCAGGCTTTGATCTCAGACAGATGTTGTCTGTGTATTCTGGGGGCTTGTCTCCTCTCTCCAGCCTGTTGCCTTATCTGACTTGTCTTTAAGGAGCCTGTCTCATGGACAACGGTGGTCCTTCCTCCTCCTCCTTGATTTTTCTCCCTTGTCATTGTTCAGCAAAGTCAGTTCTCCCTTGCTACGTAGTTACACGCCAACAGAACTAGTTATTCTCAATAAATCCTCCATCTCATTTCTATGAATTCACAGATGCACAGAAACCTTCAGAAAATAGGTGATGTTTAATACTGAGAACTCAGTGTTATCCCTATCAAAGCTTACCAGACACTGAGTTTCAACGCTACTCCACTTATATTTATGTAAACAGCACAGACATAGGCACTGGCCCTGTAGACCAAAGGGGGACCAACGAAGTAAGGGGTCTGCTATCCCTATACAATTTAAGCTGACAGTAACTAAATTAATCCACTTGAATGGGACATGTTGTTGGTAATGCAGAGGACTTCAATGTTTCTAGACAGCTAAGAGTTGCTGATTTTTGGAAGATGGTGCCAGGATCAAGTGTCTCTATGTTTTTGTTCACTTGTGTAGTAGGGAAATATGAACTGTCTGATCTCTTACATAGCAGGTGATAGAATATCTTCCCAGTAGTTCCTGCAGAAAAAGTATCACATGATAATCCTGTCTAGCTGTAAATCTTATGAAATAGAATTAGACTGATTCCTAAAATGAAAAGAGAATGACATAAGAATGTGGGAGAGAACATGTAACTCCAATTAAAAAAAACCCCATCACTAATCCATCTTCAAAAGAAGTAACTTAAAGCATTTCAGGCAAATTTGGATGACACAGAACACATGAAGGAAGTGAAAATTTCTTTTAAAAAGACTATCACTCATCTTCTTCAGCCGGAGGAAAAAAACCTTTAGGAAAACAGGAAGGGAAGATGCTGCCCCATCGACACCAGCCCTCTCCCTAGTTTTGGCTGTCCTGTGCCTGACTCTTCAAGCGCTCCTTCCCCAACCCTTAATTACAATCCTACGTCTCACTGAAGTTACTGCAAGGAATTCCAGTCCCCGTGAGGAGGCTTTGGGGCCCTAAATCTGTCGGTCTCTTTACAACGCCCATGTCCCAGGTATTCCAGGCATTTCCTTGTTGGCTGCACAAAAAAACAACTAATTTCCAGACTTCATATCCCAAACCCTACTCCAGTCATTAATTATAGCCCAGAAACCAATGCCTGCAATGTTAAGGAGTTGGCAATTTGCCCTGATCAATCCCAGGCCACTGCTTATCTCTGCAAGTCTCACAGAAATCAAATCGCTAACCTGGGCTCTTGGAGCATTAGATTCTGGTTCTTCAGCACTAACCTGAATACCAGCCTGCGCCTAACCACAGCCTTGTCCGAATTAGCCAGAGCGAGCAGGCCAAGCTCTGCCTGACCGACACCAAGCTCACCCCAGCCTCGAGCCTGACTTAGCCTGGCTGTCTGAAATCACAAAAGCGCAGCTACCGTGCACGCGCCCCTCAGCCCTCTTCCCGTCTGTGCTTTCTCAGGAGATTGCAGCAACAACCTGGACTCTTCCAAGACAGGCTGGGGTAACCGGTGCTCTCCACAGCGTTAGCAGGGACACGCGGACTCCCACTGGGACATCAGGCCCTGCCCGGTGAGGCCGCGTGGATCCCCCTTGCTGAGTCTGTGGAGCGCGCGCGCTCGAGCACCATCCCTCCCTCCTGCTGCTCCGCCATTCCCCTTCCTCTCGCTCACAGGACATCCCCATACAAACCCCTCGGGGGGGGGGGGGGTGTGAAAGGCAGACATACCTGGTGACTGCACATCCCCAAAAGTGCTAGTTTCTTGTGAAGAACTTGCTTCTTCCCGTGAGTCTTCATGGGCAGCCTGGTGGCTCTCTGTAACACAGATAGCGTCGACACACTTTCATTTGGTGGCGCCTAACTCCCAGTTGGCTTGAGGCTGGCAGCAGAGCCCTGTGGAAGCACAGAAGGAGATCCAGATGGCTGCACAGTTTGGGATCAGGAGCTTCCCCAGCGCAGCTGCAGGTCACCCAGGCTCTTGGAGAACATGTTTGACCACTTCTGCTCTGTCATAGCAGATCCAGATGCAATTTGTTATCCACCCGAAGCCATGGCAACGCTGCACTGAATCAGCTAAACCTGCCGCTCTGCCCCACAGTGGAAATTAACAGCTGGGGCGACTTCCTAAAAGATCTGGACCAGTGGAGCTGGGATTAGACATCCTTCCACGTGAGCCCAGGTTTGCTCCTGGAAACATGTTCAAATTCCACCGGGAAAATGATGCAACAGAGAGATTTCCCAGCTAACGCGTTAAGGAATCGGTAAGCTGTGGGGAAGTGCAAGAATACACAGATCCAGTCAAACAGCCAAGCAAGCTTTTCCTGAGCTAGAAGAAAATACTGCCTCCTCCAGTTTTAAGAGATGCCCCAAAACACCTGGGATGGAGGCCCTGGAGGAGCAGGAATGGTAAGTCTGGCACGGTATTCCTCTTGTGCCGTACCTGCATCAAACAGACCCTGCACATCTGCGCAGGTCGGGAGGCCCAGCTGCATGGAGCAGCTTGCAGAAGAAAAGCAGAACCCTGCTATGTGCCACGGGAAATCCTAAAAAGCCTCCTGTTCCTCTGGGTAATTTGGTCTGATTTTGCTAATACAACAGGATGATGGATGACCTGTTCCAGGCTGTGCACAGCACCATAAATAAGTCCAGACCCTCCCGTTTTCCTCCCCAAACCGTAACCTCACCTTAATCCTCGCCATGGTGTAAATCCCTACAGTAAGGCATCCATCACATGGCTGCTCCAGGGTCCATTTACATTAAGTATTGCTAACGAGGGTAATCTGGCCAAGAGAAAATAAATTTTCAGCCATTTTTTGCTTCGGTACAGCAGGAAACCCGAAAGGCGTTGCAGCTAAGCAGGAGCATGGCTCTTCTGTTTGCACGCTGTATTTTCTATCCTGGAGAAATCCAGAGGAAAGGAACTGGACGTCACCAGGGTCGTTGACGACTGGTCAGAACTGCTCCCTTCGTTCCGAGGCTCATCTAACCAGCGTGCAGGAGAAGGGGCGTCTTGGTCAAAGATTATTTTGGTTAAGATGACAAATTTCACAAAACGGAGATGATCTCTACTGACCGCAGGAACACGAGACCAGACTAGCCTCGACGGAACTACTTTTCAAGTGTGTTAATTAAAAAAAAAAAAAAAAATTAGTCGAAGTTAAAAGATTTACCTCCTATAGAACGAATTAAAAGATACTATAATTTAAAAGATACCATACAATTGAAAAAGCCCCAAACTGACCCGGTCTAGTCAAAACACATGGATTATTCCTATGAAGTACGACATTTTTGACAGGGTAAGATACCTGACAAAGTTGTAGTAAGTTCTGTAGCTGCCTAAGAGTTGTTATTCGAGAGGAGATCAGTATCCTATCAACCTCTTCGCCTCCTTGCTCCTGCTGTTATTGTACATTTTAAAATTAAAAGTAAGGAGATGGCAACGCTGCCCTTGTCCCAGTGTCCAAAACAAATCGTGATACAGGCCTGGCTGTCTCTACTGTAGATGATGAAACAGCATCACTCACAGAAAGGGCTGCGAATCAAATCTTTCAAAAATATTTATTATAAAACAAAATCCACAAAATCTACAGTACAAATGCAGAGTTTGTTAACTTTACAGATATTTATACAAAACAACGGTTACTTTAAATAAGATTTGGGTTTTGTTGCCTTGAAGAAACACTGCAGTTTCAAGACCTGAAAATGAAATGGTTTCATCGCTGGCAATGAAAGCCTCAATTTTTTCATAACCAGTTTCACAAGGTTCCATTTTTATGCTAGGAAACTGTACTTTGAAAAATAACTGGTAAAGACTTTCTGTAACAAGACAAAATTTTTATGGCTTTAATGAGAAATACTGTAGTGACCATCGGAAAATAATGTCAATTTAATCCCAAAATACATACCGTGAGCTGCTGGCGTTTGCTTTTAACGTAATGCATTTTTAATGGATAGCAAGGTTGTTGTTGAAATAGGTACGGATATATAAATCAAAGTTCATGTGGAGCAACGCGTTTGAGAGAAACTCCAACGTACTACAAACTCGAGACATATATGCTCTAAAAAAATTGCAAACTTAGCAGTTTTGAGTTAGTTCCACGACTTGTGAATGTTCTTATTTTAAATGAAGAGACCCCTAAGGATGAGACGAAGCTTTGTTAAAACCAACAGAGTACGAGCAACGTGTGACTCCGGGGGCACTTGTGATTTAAGGCTTTGCTTTTTTCCCCCAGTCAATACACTGAGCTTTTAGGACTCCCAAGGCACTTAAGTACTGGGTTTCGTTGCCTCTTGTAGTAACGAATTCTACAAAATGATACACACATAAAGCTGTAATAATTAGGCTGTTTGCGGGATACACATTTTCATATAAAAGTAAGATTGCGTGGGATTTTTTTTTTTTAATCATAAAAATTCTTGGTAATCTTTGTATATTCCTGTACATGTACAATAGCAGCAATTGTGATACATTTAGGTGAGAAAGAAAGCAGTCTGGGTTCGCGTTTTGTTTCCAATGCCCTCCAAATTTCACGTACAACAGCAAAAAGTGCTGCTCCTACTGTATTGCTGGTTGCAACCAAGAGACTCGAGTACTGATTTACAGACTGCACTTCTGTCAGGATCTCTGTATAAATCAAAGCCGAATGTCCCTCCCTTGGTGGAGCAGCCACCCCAGCGACGTGCGGGAGGGCCGGCGCGGGAGAAGACTTCTCGATTTGGAGGAAGGTGCGTCAGTGGCAGCATTTGCTTTTCAGGGAAGTGAATGCAGGTGAAGCAGCCCGTCACTTGCTGCAGCTGGCAGACTTGCTTTCCTTCTCTTGTAACTCAGTCTAGACGTCTTCTCTGCACTTGTTTGGCCAACGCGAAACACCCCCTTGGTGAGACCTTCCGTCCGGCAGGAGCTTGGGTCTGTGCTGGTGGGGGGAAGCAAGCTCGACTCGCCAGGTCGGCCGCGATCAGCTCTGCGACTGGCGCTGGGAGCGGCCAGGACCCGGCGGCGCGCGGGCAGGGGGACGTGGCGCGGGCCGTCAGCGTGCCGCCGCTTGGAGTTTGGGGGCGCTTCTTGTGAAACGTGGAAGCCACCTGGGTCAGACTGCTTTCCATCATTCCTGTCAGCAGGCTTAACACTGATTTAATACTGATTTCTCCTTTCTCGCCCCAGGGAATATGATCTTATGTGAAAAGGCCCACAAAGTAGTACAACCTCAAAATAAACAACTTAAAAAAAACAACCCCCCTACCCTTTACCAAACCAACCACCCTTTAAAGTACAAAAACTTTAGTAAGTGTTCACAGGAAGTAGAGCTAGAAGACATGACAAGATTAAAAATATTTGTGTATATTAATATTCCATTTAACATGTGGTAAATAGCCTTAAGCTGTTTAGCTAAACTCACAATAGCTGAAGAAAGGGTTTTTTCCATTTAATGATGAACAGAAACTGTTGCAGTACATGAGGGAACAGCTGCAGCAGAACCGGCAGACACCTCTCAGCCTCTGGGACTCAACCTTCCCCCAGGCTTTTACAGACAAGTCAAACTTCCAGCGCGCGCTGTGCTCAAAATTCATTTAAACACAGAAACAACTGAATAACTGATCTGTAAATGACTGCCATCTTTGACGCTGGCTTGTCTAAGGCTCAGACCAAACATGGAAATTTATACCATGTCCCTCAGCACTGTAACAGCAAAAATGTTATTTCTAATTCAGGGCTCCATGCCAAGCACTCTTGTGTGTTATTAATTACTGGGAACATACCTGCCTTCTGTTTTCATTTCCTGACATTAATGGAGATCGCTTGTAGCACAATTATAAGCACAGCTACTCATTCGGACTGACTTGACGTATACCCCGTCAAAGTGACTGACACCAGAAGAGATCTGCTTCTGAATACGCTTGAAGCAAACAAGACGCGCAGCTTAGGTGAAGTCTGCCTGACCACGCTTGTAAAGGACTGGGATCCACAGGGGAGCACTTGCATCCTTTGCGAGCCAGAGACATCAAGGTATATTAAAAATCAAACCTATGATTCAAAAAGGAGAAACATGGTTCCACTCATTTCAGCCTACTTCTTTGGACCTGGCTGTGATGGCGCGGTCTCATTTTTAGACCTGGGGTGTTAGGTACTATGACACTATTGTAAAGAAAATACCACAACTTGTCATATGAACAAATTTAGCCTAATCTTTGCTTTAGTGCTCTTCAGAGTTCCCTCCAGACAGAGGGAAGTTGAAACAGAAAGACGGTAGAGACAGCGCTAGCAAAGTTTTCCCAGAATCATCCAGCAGTAGTGGAACAAGTTTATTATGGACATTGCAAACTGCAGGGTGCAGCGGCTGTTGGCCAGTCTAGCTCGAGCAGAGCAAAGCTATAATTTACCCGAGTCTTTGCTTGGAATTCAAAGTTACTTCACTCCTGAAGATCCTGACTTACAAGTCTGCCCATTTTCCTTACAGCTCACACTGCTGCTACCTCTGTGCTGCAGTTAGGACAAAGTCCCCAGGAGACGAGAGGACCTGAGTAGCCGCTTTCATGACTGAGCTGGAAGACAGGTAAGCTGCTTGCTGCTCGGAAATCTGTCCCTTAAATTTAACACGGAATCAACCACACACTTTGCCCATTATCAGCAGCTATGAGCTGCTTCAAGTGCTAATAAACAATCACAATGAGCACAGAAAATATTTGAATAAACCAATTTAAGTACTCACAAGCTCAAGCAGATAATCCAAACAAATCTCAGGGAAGAACTTGTATAAAATTTCAATCCGCTTTCTCATAGCACACTTTTGCACTAGTAAACCTATGCATAAGACCCACCAAAACATAACTTTTCCCCATTTTATTTCCTGTTCAACCCGGAACTGCCACAACTTGTCATTTGCATGCAATAAGTCTATCTAACTCTTTCCCCCATCCTGATACAGAAGAAAACAGCATCCAGTTTCTAAGCTTTAGCCTGAAAGTTCACAGGATGCAAACCACAGCTTACCAGGAACACACAGAGTGTATTTCTGGAGAGCGAAGTGACTCCTCTTACTCAAATAGATGGTCTTTTCTGGCACCAGAAGTGCAGTAACCCTTTTAAAGCGTATCGAGTCTACCAGTTCCAAGCCAGTATTACGGAGTGGTGTGGGGCTTAGATCCTGATCGCCAACCACAGGTGTTTCACATGAGGTAATTTCTCAGCCAATGCCAGCAGCAAGAGGCTCTGAATGTCCAAATGAAATTAAAAACTGTACACATTAATTCATCCTGTTCAGCCAAAAGCGCCTCCTACCTTCTGAATACCTAAGGTCCAAAAGAGCTTGACCCTCAAGACAGCTTAGCTCTCAGTAAGACTGCTAATTTTCTTGTGCTCAACTCCAAACTTTGTAATAGGATACGAGTCTTCAGATAAAGCAGTTAAGATTGTTACGATGATCAGTGGTGTAAGGAAAAAAAAAAAGTACTTTTGCATCCAGTGTCATCACAGGAACACAGGAAAATTAATGTGCCGCATTCTTTAAACTATAACTGTAACATGAAACAACTAAAATAATGAATTCGTTATACCTGGTGAATAGTTACCATGCACAAAGTTAAATATGACATGTGAAATTGGACTACAAACTGCTGTAGTGCAGAACAAGCATTCCTTTATATGATGGATGCGATACATAAAATATCCTGTGCACCTATATTCGTAATTTGACTGAAACACGATCACATGAAAAGTGCTCTTTTGTTTCACCAAATCATGATCTCCCAAGTCACTCTGAGATTAACAAAGTACAACCATGTCACTCCTGGCATGCTGCAGAATTACTTATGTTGACAGGGGATGGGGGAAGATAACTCATCCTTAAACTCCAATACTGTATTCTCCAGTACCGTATTTTTCTCCATGCAAAACTCAGGCATCTCTGTGCTGCATCTCAATCTCAGAAGCGAACCAACGAACCTTACGCGTGAAGGTAATGAAAGCTACTTAAAGAGTTTTAATAACACACCGGTGACGACACATCCTGCGCTGGGACAACGAAGGCAGGACGAGCAGAACTGGACTAACAAATCGGAAAACCCAGGCGGGATCAGAACGCTGTGGTCCCGGCCCCTCCACCGCCAGGAACAAAGACCTCTGGCCTGGGGTTGCGGGCTTCCTCTGAAGTGCTCTCAAAAGACTTGCTAAAAAAAAAAACCACGACTCAAACCAAATACAATTTAAGTTCAAAAAAGAACGTTTTCATTGTTGCCAGCAATATTAAGGCTGTCAAAGGCCCAACACATCTGTTATGCAGCAGCTGCAGGAACAGGTGCAGGTCTGCGTATTCAGACCTTCCCTCTGATGTCTCCAACAGGCATTCGCGTTATCAGCACCAGAGCTGAATTTATACAGTACTCGAGGCCTTTTGTTACAGCAAGAGGGGAGTCAAAGCAAAAATTGCTGTTCTGTATTGTGAAGGAGACTGATGCTAGCCCCCGTGCCCAAGGGGGCTTTCGGTAAGGTTGCACAAGCACTTTACTCATCATGGTGTCCTGATGTTGCAGCAGTTTGTAAAAGAGTTTCTTTCTTTCTTTCTTTTTTTTTTTTAAGGACAGTTAGAAGTATTTTGTCTCCTTTCCTTTCTCCCTATGCTTTCTCTATTTGTAAACTGAACTCATTTTTTGATAAATTTTCATGAAACCACAGCTGAATTGTTTGAATGGCATGGATTTTGTTTTTGAGCTAGGCAGATACCATTTTCTACACACATCAACTACAAACCAAACACCTTTCCTCATTTAAATGAACAAAAGCGACCATATCGTTCTGCTTTGGGAAATGGGCATCTGAAGTGAAGCAATTCACCGATCGGTTGGAGCAGCTCAGAGATGCAACCGAGTGAATTGATGGACTTCTGGGAAAAAGAGCTGCCGCTGCCTTTCGAGATGGAGCTGACCCTGACGGCACCTGCCTGGATGGTCACTACAGCCTCTCCAGGAAGCGGCCGCTGGAGAGGCCGAAGGAGCTTGCTTTCGTCACACCAAAACAGTGAGGCTAACCAACGCCATAGTTTGTCAAGCGTTTCTTGCAGCTTCGATACCGCTTTGAACTTGTGCCGTGCTCCCACCTGCCGGTCAGTACGACCACTTCTGCAGCCTTGCGCGGGCTCAGACCGGGGAGCGCGCTGGCGATAAAGCCGCCTGGTTACCTCTTTAGCCTGAATCAGCTCCAGGACTGGCCACGCAAGGAGCTGCGCTGGCACGAGCTGGGGCGCGATGCCGGTGGGCCTGGTTCAGCTGGAAGGCATGGCCAGAAGCAGCTCTTCCAGTCTGATGCTGAGCAAACGGCGGGGCACGTTCAAAAGCCAGGTCCCAGTACACAAGCGCTGCTGGGAAGCATTTAGCTCCCTCGCAACCAGGAGCATCCGAGGGGGGGATTCTTGGCATGTTTTGCTCCCAGGGGTGCAGAGGGGGATGAGACATAGTGACAAATAATTTTTATTTAAAAGTGTTTTTTTCCCCTCTGGGAATAATCTTAGTCTTTCTTTAGCTTGCTCCTCCCACAAGCCCCTTCTCTTTCTTTTCTCACATTAATAAACAGAATTACATATACTTTACAAGTAAAAAGGTGACTTAAAAAAAATGCAAAAAGGCTCAACATTCCCTCCCCAAATGCTTTGGAGATTAAGTCACTTTCATGACTTCAATTCAAAACAGCAAATATGGCACAAAAGAATGGAAATTAAGTTAAAAAAATCAATTTTATAAATATTCTTCCTCTGTACAATTTTTCACAGCCCCATCCCTCCCACCCATTTTTATTCACATTTCTTTTCTTTTTAAAATTCCCACCCCTATTTATTTTTAAATCATAAAATATATATATTTTAAATCTGTTCATATTTAAAAATATTTACAGGAAAGTTCCTTCTGTTGAGGTCATGAGGAGTCTGTACAAGGAGAGGGCGGAGGGGGATAGAGGTGGAAATAGCTTCGCTCCGTGGCAGGAGACGGGGGGCAGCTCTCTTCTGCCGACATGTACTGGCTGCGAGGTGTTGGGGGAGGGGGATAAGGGTCCGAGTCTGAATTTAAATCAATGTAGTACTTGTTGGCCTTCCAGCGACTTGTCGTGTAGTCGCTGTCACACACGTCTGTGCTGCACGGGGTTGTGGGTGGAGCTATCCCTCGTATAAGGTATGGTCTGCAAAAAAAAACGGGGGGGGGGGGAAGCATCTGCATTAATTGCAATTTGGGGAATAAAGAAAGAAAAAGATTGCAAATGAATGGTGGTGCTTTCACAGGAACCCAACAAGGGGGAGTGCTTGAACTGCGTTAAATTTGAATGGCATGGCTACCCTCAGCATGCTCAACGGCCAGCCTCTGGCCAAAGCAGACCTGTGATTTGGACAGCCGGAGAGGACCACTGTGACCATTCAGCCCAGCCACTAACGACCAGCAAACTGAGCGACCCATCAAAGAGTCTTGATCCATGCTTGATGTACTGAACGGAAAACACTACCTTTCTCTACACTGGATGCTTAGTGACCGTTAAATAGCTATATAATCTATTTATATTGCATTCTTAATCAGCAACACTGTACTGATAAGCATCAAACCCTGGTGTGTCAAAATTAGAACACATATAAAGCCAATGTTTAACATGGCAACTGGAATATGTCCATTCAAATGGTCATTTATCAAGAGAGGGGAAAGTTGTTTTCTTTTTTAACAAGGTAAAGTCTGAACAAGAACATTTACTTAATATCCAGAACGAAAGGACAGAAAAAGCACCAAACCTCCTCGTCTGAGCCATACCTGTAAGATCTCGTGGTTGAAGGAATGTTTGAGGAGTAGAACATCTCTGTGTTATACAGGGAGCGATCAGTCGCTGGGGAAGGAGGTGGATTCAAGATCTAGGAAGATTAAGAACAAGCAGTGCAAAAGTTTGGGTTAATTCTAAAACTCTCTTTATTTTTAAAATATTATTTATGCCTTAAACAGGTGACTCATCTCATCCTTACTTTAGCTTCCTCTCTTCGCAGCTTGGATGGATTAATGCATTTTTAGAAGTCAGAGAAATTCATTCTGACTCTTTTCCCTGGGCTTACGTACACTGCCGGTCTTATAAGTTTTCACAGTAGGAATTATTCCTCCTTACCACATAAGAGCCATGTCCGTTGTTACACAGGAAGGGTGGAGTAAAGCGGGAAAATGAACCCAGTTCTGCTGAATCTCAATGCAGTTCCTTGGACATAAGGGCTGACCTCATCCACAGCAGATGCTAATAGGAAGCAAAGGCTGCTCCATCCGCAGCCCCTAAACATACCCCTATCAATATAGGGTCAGGAGGCCAACTTCCTTTGCAATAACTAATAGGACTCCGTCCTTCCCTGAACACTTCCTTTCTGCTGCCCTTACATAAACATATCATTTTGGCAAAGTTAGCAATGCAAAGAGCCCAGCAGCTACAAATAGTTATAACTTGCCCTAGCCTGCGTGCGCACATACACAGTAATCCTTACACCTATGAAAACGGTTTATTATGCTTCAAGAAAAATGCAGCGCTCTAGGGTTTGTTCTTCCCCACCTCATAAATAAGGAACTTTGCTTATCACCCAGGAAGCAGAATCGCTGGCACGGCCAGCAGGACGTTGGCCTGAACCCAAGGAGGGCGCTTTCTCGCTTCCAGCGCAGAGCACGAAGCAGCGCTGCTGCTGACGTGGGCGTCTCGTACGCGGCCTGTCCAGGGCTGAGCCCCGGCCTGCCGTAGCGACCGCATCCTTCCTCTGCCTGTGCCCTTCTCTCGTAATAGCCTAAGATTGCTGGAGGAGGGACGACCCTTTTGGTCAGCACTGTGCAACATGCAGCGTAATGATTCCTGGCCATTAAGTTGAGCTCGTGTTGCCTACAATAATGCCGATGATACTAGCAACACTGACAAGCCCTGCGTCCAGGTTGAGGAGAGGGGAGACAAGCTCGAATATCACATACTGCCAGCTGTGGCAATGATGAGTAATTGCCCCAGGAGTATTTTCCAGAAGTCCTCCTCCTTGGAGGGACACTTGCATGCTACTCCTGGCTCTTCTCCTCCTAGTGCCTGAGCTGCATCAACGCACCACTTGACACTGAGATGAAATACAGCAAACAGCATCAGTCAGGATGCCCGTGGCCAAGTTCTCAGATAACCAAACTGGCATAGCTCCACATCAACTCCTCCCTAGTCTTCATCCTCTGCCAAGGACCACCCATCAACACCACCACCATGTGAGCTCAGTACCAGGAACAAATACAGAAGAGAAAAGCCAAGGCAGCTAGATGCTCAGATCTCCTCTTAATTATTGAAATAAAATTGGGTAATTAGCTACCAGGTAGAATTGACGAAAGTATCAGGATCAAGCAGTAACTTCAGTGGAGCAAAGGCTGCACAACAGCTTCCTTAGGAGAATCTGGCATGCTGCCCTTCCCAAAAAAAAGGCTGACACTATCCCTACAGGCCCCAGATCACATGGCCCTGAGAGGAAAACGCGGAAAAAGATTCCCAGTACCACAGGCAGGTTAGTTTAGGCCAGTAATCCAATGGAAGAACTGGATTTTTGGCCTGGCCAGATCCCATAGAATGGCAGAAACAGATCAGCTCTTGGGCTTCTTTGCTCTTTCAAGATTTACATAAGTAAGTTTTTTCTGTTAATCTGATTCAGTTTTTTCTATACATCCTTTTTAGCGTAGCACTGACAACACCAACCAGGTACTAGCATGAAACCGTTCAGTGAGTTACAGAGACGCTGGGGAAGCACGAGCCAAACTAAAGGCAGAAGCGAGGCAAGCTGCTGTGTTAGACTTCCAAACATCTGCTAATCTCAACGGCTTCTCTGAGAAGGTAACAAGGAATATAATCTAACCAATATTTCCTTATCAACAGATAAGCTCACCATCCCCTCTCCCCCTCTGAAGCAAAGGGGAGAGAGCACAGTTGCCACTGGGCAAAACACGGGCAATCAAAATGCCCATACATAACATAGCAGTTTACACGTAAGCACAGATGCAACATAGACCCACACACCATGTGGGCTCTCAGTTAAATACGATTGACAAAGCACCTCAGTTCCTCGCAGATTGACTGCAAGCTTGTGTAAACGGCAGAGTGAATGAATGTATTCCTAAGCAGCAGTGAGAAGAAAAACAACTGTATGACAAAATGCTGGCAACAGTAACCTTTGTACCTCTCTCCTACACATTTTCAGATCTTCTTTTCCATTTTTCCAACATCTTTCAAATTAATGAAACTCTGATTTGGGGACTAAAATTCTGTCACATCCAACAGTTCAAAAACATAAATGGGGACAAGATACAGCTGAAAAAACTCAAGCCCAGTAAGATATGCTGGTACCAGTGTTTTCTCCTTGTGCTCACGTTTGGTTTTCTGAATCAGCAATGAGCGCTTCAGATAAACTGCAAGCCAAGCTTATTTCTTATGCATTTTATTCCCACTCATGTCTTGCTGTCTTTTCATCCCCTGGGTGCCTGCAGCATATTGCGGTGCAAAATGGCATCGGGCCACTGACATCAGGGCTCACGAAGAGCAACAGAGGTGGCATTTTCAAGGGAGTCAGGACAGAAGAATGGCATTGCCCAGGAACAACCTAGCAGAGTATCACTCTAATAACAAAAAATTTTAGACGCCGTGTAGCATTGTGCGACACTGATGGGCTAAAACAAAGCCCTTGTGCTTTGGGTATTTGTGTGGGTATTGGGCTGGGCCTGTAGTTCACCAACAGTAGCTCCTAAGAGCAACCGTTATTAGCATTACATTTAGTCACACAACTTTTCATCTTCCTTTTCCTGTCAGAAGTGGGAGACACCTAACTCACGGGTATATTTTCAAGACGTACCTGTGGGTAGAAAGTGGCTTTTGTGCTGGACGAGCTACTAGAAGAGGCTCCGGTAACATGGTTTCTGTCATATAAGGGGGCACCGCTGCTTCCTCCCATGAGACTCATGGAGCTAATCATGGACTTTCCACAAGAGATGCCTGCAGCAAGACGGAAAGGAAACCACGGTTAGGTAAACCACAGTTTAATCTACCAGTACGAAACAAAAAACAGATCCTCAGCTTAGCAAACCCTTGGCAACTGTACCGGTTGTCACTCTGGAAATGATGTTTTATATAACAACTTCAGGATTACGAGGAACAACATATTTTCAGCTTGAAATTACATAAACAAAAAACCTCACCCCCAAACCGCCCATTGTCGCGCTACGGCCCTGAGCTCCCCCCAGACTGGTCTCACAGCCTGCTGAGACAGGAATCTCCAGAACAGTTGGTCCAAACTTTCCACCCGAGTTCTTAACTAAGAATTTTTTCCAATTAAACAAGCTTGGTCGTTTGCAAAAAGCATTATACATTGCACAAGAAAAATTCTTCATTTCCATGCAAAGAAATTCAATTGCAAGTATCTGAACAAGAAAAATGAATTATTTTTACTGAAAAAAAAAAAAATCACTGCTTAAACTGAAAACTGACAGAGGCAAAAGGAAGGAAACGTGGGGGATGGGAAAAAGGGAAGACAACATTCTCCAATCTGTTTAACACCAGCATGCACTTAAATCAGAGAATATATCAGCTTCTTCCTGTCAGTCTATTCAGTGCTCACACAAGAGTTTAGTTTGGAAGTTTGTGGAAATTTTTCAGACCCGGGAAGGGTTTATTATAAGCAAGGTGACTTTATTTTTGACAATCAGCCACACTGAGTAGCATTTCTCGTTTTTGAAAATGCTGTGTATTAGCAACCTACATCGTCTCTTGAGCATCAACATCAAGGTGAGATTTTGAGCTGTTGTAAATTGTCATAGCAACAACAGAGCCATGAAAATCTACTCTAGCTAGGTAAGAAAAAGCTAACAAATAGGAATGGGAATCAGAAATAACAGCTTACTTTAGCATATACAGAGGTACAAAGGAAGACCACTAAACAGAAATGCTTGCTTCAATTAAGAAAAATTTAGTGTGACATCCATATAAATTTAAAACATCACTGCAAAGATATCACCTGCAGAGATTTCATCTTCAAATCTTATTTCCAACCCCCAAAACCTCTCGATAACCATAAAACCATACTTGAAGGAGGAACAGCTGACCACAGTCATTAAGGCGCATGAAAGGGTAAACCTAAGCCGTATCTGGCTATTTTCAAAACCACGGCTAGAAGAAATTAATAGTTTGCACATTCAAAAACTTGTCATATAGGAAGAAGTGCCACATTTTTTCATTTGTCTTTAAGCTTATCCTGTATCTGATTTTCAGCTGACGGGAAAAAGCAGACTCCAAGCGCTCAGCAGAGCTACAGATTTCTTGTATTCTGACCCCGTCTGGCAGGTTTACAGGAGACCATTTACTTTGCAAATTTCTGAATAATTTGAAGAAACGCTCTTTCTCTCCAGAGCTTTGTATTTAAGAATCTGCTATTTCCTCTGTGAAATGTATATTTTACATTCGTAAATGATGTATTTTAAATTAAGTGTTTACTTTGATGTCTACATGAGGTTCCTGAGCTGTTATTTGTTAGCTGAACATCCCGCGTGCTTTAAGTCCTCCTGCTATCTCAATGTAGTAGCTGCACGCGCTTCTCTGAATGCATGTTTTGATTCCTGTGTGAGGCAGAGGAGCATGTTTTACAGATGAGAGAAGCATTCTCAGAGAGAATAAACACTTTGTCAAAAAACAAACAGGAAATCTGTCTCCGAGATGGACTAAACCAAAGGGGATGTTTTCATTGCAGAGACACTTAGCCAGACTGCAAAACCACACCCAGACTGCTTGTGTTCTTGCGCGTATTCTGTTACAGCTTCGAGGAGGGAGGTTTATTCCCTAGTTTTTGGTGTTACAGTAACCCGAGCTGCTCTTCACTTCTTTCCTCTGTGGAAGAACTTCTCTGTCCTGAGCCCCCGGGGGAAAGCTGTGCCAAGAACTGGGATGGAAGGACAGCTCTGGAGCTCTCACAGCAAAGCAAGATGTTTGCGGACAGGACAGAAACAAGGACATCTGAGTACAGCACATTGAGTACAAGATGCAGAGAGCTACTGAACAGAGCTCTCACTGCAACCCTAAACGGCGCAAGACCTTCTTAGCTTCCAACGTTGTGCGTAGCTCACACCTTCACAGCGTTTTGCAGGCCTTAGGTAAGAGGCACTATGCAAAACGCAGACTTCATTACGTACACCAGAATGAACTATTTAAAGGGGATATTTTCAAAGACAACATATTGTAGATTTCTGTCTTTTTAGGTATGTGAGCAGATGTAGTCTAGCACAAAAACGGGATTCAAAAAATCTGGCAAGGTGCCTAGTGAAAGGCACCTAATAGTTTTTGCAAATCGGACCCAAATGACAGATTTACACCAAAACCCCACAACAGCATGTCAGCAATCTCTAATTTGTGCCCTTTGAAATCCCACCTCTACAACTCCCAATAGCCTGTAAAACCCCAGATCCAGAAAATGTAATGGTATTGATTAGATGCAAGGTCCTTACCGTCCTTACCAGTAAAAGTGCCATGCTGAGAACTGCCCGGAGCAATGAAATTAAGTGGGACGTGAGGGGTGCCACTGACATACTCATGTGGAAAAGGGCTGTTGGGCCCGGCATAGCGCTGACACACTACTCGCTGGCAAACAAAATACATTCCTCCCATGACAAAAAGGGACAGTATTATACCAATGACGGGCCCAATGGCGCTGCTGTGTGGCTGTGGCTCATCTGAGGCTGGCTTTGTTTTTTCTGGAAAGAGGAAAAAGAAAGAGGAGGTCGTTAAACACAGGACGACGTATATGATGCTGCCCTGGAGCACGTGCAGCCAGTCAGCTCACAATGATTCACACAGTATCTCTGAAAGGTTTTGCATCAAACTCATGCATATATAACTCCATGTATTCTGAATTACTGCATTAAACTTCAGGCCTTCCATGCACAAAGAGCAGTATAAGCAAGGTCCTCTCTTTCTAGCAGTTCATCTCATAAGAGGATTGCTTTTAACACTTAAAACTTTTCTTTTCTTTTTTTTAAGAACAATTGCAAGCAATCATCTTAATGCAGTAATAGCCTGAAAAGTTTTCTTGTTTTCCCCTCTCAAATTACGTTGGTTAAAGATAAAGGATACTTAGAAACATTAAGTCCCTAATCAGAGAGGAATCTGGTCTCTCAAAAGCCACTGGGGCTAGCAATAATGTTAAAACACTGAAAGAATTTACTGGTAGGAGAGCAACAGTATATATCAAGCATTGGGTATCTTCCTAGCTAACATACCCCTGAAAATAGTGACATTTTAGGATGGAAAAGCATTCTAAATGACTTGCTTTCTAAAAAGAATAGTACAAATTGGGAGGAAAACACAATCCGTAATATCTTAAACACTTTCTACTTATTTCTTTTTCTCTGCACAGCACAGTTTTGAATAATAAAAAATGCTGCAGTATTTGAGATGAACTACATATCACATCTCCCACTGACTGTGGGTAACACGTTCCAAATTCTTGCCAAATAAACCTGACACTTCTATGTATTTTGCATGTAGGACATTCTCCAGCAAAAGAGATTTTTTTGTGTTGTTTGCACATTTATCATTTCCTTTATTTACACACAAATACACACAGATACATATAGGGGGTGTGTGTGTGTGTGTGTATTTATATATATATATTCATACACACACACACACATATATATATAAGTGTATGTGCACAAAGTAAAAGACTCAAAATAGACATGGCCAAGGCCTATAAGTTTTACATGATCAGCTCAACCTATAGATCCCCTTAGTGAAGTTTTAAAAAGTGAAATGGTTCATATACTATTCAAACCCTGGCTACCTAACATACATAATATTTCTCCAGTGATTCTGGAGAAAGATTTATGCCATCTTAGATGACTCTTGGATGGGAATGAAAAACAACTGAAATTAGAGAAGGAAGGTAAGGGAAATACAAAGATCTATGAATAAACTCTTAACAGCTCAGCATCAAGAATTCATTTCTGTCTTAAAGTCTTCATCTGCTTTTCACACTTATTAATGCAGGAAAGCTTTTATGTTAGCTAAGGATCTAACTTTTGATATCCAGATTGATTCAGACTATGAAGAAAGGGCAGTCAAAATTCAAACATATTCCCAACTTAAAATTCTCATTTTGGTAAAACCTGTCTTCTTTCGAATGCAAGAGCCTTACCTAGAAAGTAGCAATCATTTTTACTCCCTACTTGAGTTCTTTCCCTCAGTCAAGCAAGAAACCACAAGGGGCTCTGTCCCACAGAGAGATTCCAGAAGAGAAAGTCCTATGTCTACATAGAGACCCATTTAAATCAGTTAAGACCTATTTGCAGGACTGGACCCAAAATGCAAACAGGAAACCACTGCATTGGTTTGATAGCACAGAACTCTGCCAAATGCACAAAGAAAACAAACTAAAAAAACCCCCAGCAACTTTACAGGATCCAGGAAATTGGAGAGAATTGGGTGAGGGTCGTGAGATAAATGGAAGATGTGGGAGAAGCGTGAGAAGCACGTTCAGCCTGAAATTTCCAATGGGAGAGCTGAACAGATTCTTTTATTAAACTTCTCTTTTGGCCTCTTTTGTTAACCACTTGGGCTCTTTTCTCTTCAGTACTCCTGCTCATGCAATGTACCTTTCCTTGCTGTACCCCCCATGAGGATGGGGGGAAGAAACAAGGTTACACACTGGCCAGACCTGCTGACTCCTCCTCTCGTCCCAGCAAAATACCCTGCACTTGCACAGCACTCTGACAGCTCTCTTCCCAGCTTCAAAACCTGACAGACCTCTAAGGTATTAAAATTAAAAAAATAATTGCCAGGTATTAAAAACCTCGCAATTTGCCAGTGACCTAAAGGCAATATTATTAAGCATGTGCAACATTTTTCTATGCAAACCCAACACATGCTATCAGTTTAGAATGAATTACAGAGAGACTGGCACCTCTGTTACCTTTGTTCTGGAATGCTACGTTCCAGCTCGGTTTTGCTAAACCCCTCGTGAGCTACCACACGCTCCCTTCGTCTGCCCCACTGCCCGAGAGCTTCATGCACCAGGCACCCAGCTGGGGCAAAAAGATGGTCCCACTTAGTCACCCAGATGAACCCAGCTACAGACTAAGAGCAAAAATTCAGAACTGTTTTCAGTGTCCCTGTAACTTGCATATACCTACTGCCATGGACCATTCTGTCCAGAAAAATCAAGGTCTCTTCTGGTCTCCTGAAGCACAGGCAGGAAAAGAATACAAGCTTGTGAGACACTTGCTCACTGCCTGCTAGTTCCTCCCCATAATTAACCCCCAGCTTGATCCTGTAATTGCAGTGGATAGGGCTGCATATTTTAAAAGTCGTCCCAAGCTTGGCAGCAGCTCTGCAAGTTCCAAGACACCCAGCAAACTGAAACCAGGTCCCTCAGGGCATGGATCTGAAAGCATAGCCATAAATCAAAACAAGGCAGTTGTTGCATCCCATACAGCATTTTAGAACTAGCCTGAACTGAAATCTAGATGTTACTTGATCTTCACTACTGCTGCTACTGCCTTATCTTGAATAATGGCACTATGGACTTGCTGCACCTCACACTCCTTTTTCTGCACAGACCAAATCATCTTGAAAGAGCATGTCAACTACAACTGTGAGTGTCCACCAAGATTCACTGGCTCTCCTAAAGGAGTATTGCTACGCAGAGAGCGGGGCAAGGATGCAAGACGTTACGCCAGGACACAGAGCATTTGAATCTCAAGACATCTCACCACACATGAGCTCGTCCGAACCATCAATGCAATCTGGAAAGGAGTCGCACTGTTGCTTCAGGAGGATGCACTGGCCACTGGCACATCGGAACTGATTGGGTAGACAGATTGCTGCACGGAAAGACAGAAAAGATTAATTACTACTTGCATGGGAGCATTTGGGCCTCTTAAGAAAACCAAAAGATGTGAGACATGAAGCCATAGTGCATTTTATGTTTTAGCCACATGGGCAGCAGGACACCTGCTTTGCTGTTGCTAAATAACCCTAAATTTCCTGTCTATATCCAGAAGCCTCTGTTTCAGCAAAAGGGACTTGAACTTTGGAACCTCTGCTATGTCAAAGCATGTTAAATGATCAGTAAAGAGATTTCCTACAAGGGCCAGTTGCCAGCAATCCTGGAAGTTTCACTCTATTGGTTATTCCAAAAGAACAAAGTCCGTCTCTTCCTCCCCATGGCACCTTGCAATAGCCACTGTCCAAAGGTGAACTGGACACCACGGAAACAGCGCAAGCAGCAATGGTAGTAATGCAGCAAAAAAATGCACGTGGGAAGTCCTGCCAGTTCCTTTCCTGTTTAGGCCTTCTGAGTATGGGCAAAGGTGTTTCCCCCCCTCCAATACTACAGATACATGATCAATAATTTATGTAGCTACAGGAAAGTTTAATTTGAGAGGATGGAGAGAAAAGCAGAATCAGTGGATAGTTGAGCTAGTTTTACGTTTAAGGCCTTTTTCCCATTTGAAACCAAAGATCAGAAATACAATCAAGAATAATCTGAATTCCAAGTGGGTGCTTGTGTTAGAACCGCGAGTCCAGGAAAAGGTATCTTACTGTCACAGTCTGCTTCATCAGATTTATCTTGGCAGTCAATTTCTCCGTTACACCGCAAGTGAGCATCGATACACTGTCCTTTCTCACACTGGAACTGGGACGCAGAACATATGGGGCAGCTGTCTTCATCACTCTGATCGTCGCACTCGGGAAATCCGTCACACCGCCACGCCATTGGGATGCAGTCAATCTCTCCGGTTGCACAGGTAAACTGGTCTGGGGAGCAAGTTGGGGGTTCTGGAGAAAAAGAAAACAAAGCGCATTTGCACGTTCAATTTTAGCCCTTTCGATGGGTTAAAAATGTGACGGACTTTTTCCACAGATGGGAAAAAAAAGTTATGCTGGACTGAAGTTCTTCTGTGAAAATGGTAAGAGTCCAGCAAAGAGAAAAACATCACTTTGCATAAGGAATGAAATTTTGCCGACCTTGCAACAAAAACTGGATGCATGCTGATGGAAGAAGCTTGCTTTAGCATGCGAGCGCTGGACTAAGGGCAGGAACTCCAAATACTTACTTTGGCTCTAATAACCACCTTTTGGAAGACATTGTTATGCGCATTAAATGAATACTCAGTTTCTGCTTGCAAACCACATTTTGCACAACTCTAATCCCTGCATTATATTAGCCTGGAACAAATCTAATCATAGCTTAAAATAATCTTCATATAAAACTGGGTTAATCGTTGGGTCAATCAGCAATTACTACACCTAAAACTTATATAACTTTTACTTCCACACTGTCTGTTTCTCTATTTCTCCCATGGTTTCTCCTCAGATAAATTTCTGAGTTATATATGAATTGAAAGATGCAAATGGAGAAAAATACCTGTCAAGGATTATTAAACTTTAAGCTACCTCCTCTTGCTCAGAAAGTCTCTGGGCTCACAGAGTATCCTGAGGAGCACTGCATGCCTGCCCTGTTCTTACATGCTTTCACTGCAACACTGGGACAGATGAACCTTTGGCACAGCCATTTCTGTGTTCGTTAGAATTAAGAAAGCTGGGGCTTTCTTGGAATTTGACTTTTCATGAACCCTAAAATCCTGGGATTAATCCATTCCACACCCACACTGTTGCTCAGGTTGCAATCAAACACTGATAGCATTAAGCAGCAGCTACAAGCTCATAAAGAGATGCAAAAATTATGTTGCAGAAAGATAATCAGAGCTGTTTTCTTCTGAATGGCAACAACCAAAAGACAAAGATGATCCTGATCAAGAATCTATTGCAAAAAAAGAAATGCTCCCAGCTCTTACATACAGCAAATTAGCAAACATTTTTTCACCACTAGTATCCACAAAAGAAGCAGGCAACATATTAGCCCCTTCAATCGTTATCAGTGCTCGTTACAGCAGTTAGTTATAGTTCATTAGTCGCAAAGCAACAACATGTTCAAAGTGAGGAAGCTGCCTCAAAAGACCACTGCAGCCAACAGACACATTCCCACTCATGTCAAAAGTTCCTGGGTCAAATCACTGCAATTTAAATAAATGAGTCAGTGTGACAGGGGCAAACCATTTTTAAAGTGCTACTATCCTTCTTCATCAGGGAGAAATGTTCAAGAAAAAGACCCAAGTATAATCAAAAGCTTGAAAAACAAAAGGCAAAATAAAAATCCAAATATGTTTTAGTTTTAAAAATCTTATGATTTTTAAGTTCCTGATTTATGATTGCTTGGGTGCAGCAATACTGAGAATTACAAATGTAGCCAGGGACCTGGCAGCTGTAGATGAGATAAAGATGCCAGATACACACATCAAGATAATTCTTGAATTAAATTTTGATTTGAATGTACCATTTAGATAATTCAAGAGATAGACCATTATTTCCTGATTTGCAGCCACATTTAATGTTGCACTTGGTTGCACTTAGCAGGCACAAGTTTGCCTTCAAAAACTTGTCAAGAGTGTTCATAAGGGTACATGGACAAATGTTCTCCACCCAAAATAGCTATTAATCTATTTTGACATACTGGCTATGGGCTGCCACTACTGCAGACAAGATAGGTTAAAAAGTCGTAGCAGGCTTAGTGAAGGATTAAGATGAAAAAGATGAATAGAGACCAAAAGGGAGGCCCCTGAATTTTTAGATTTATAGCTGAAGATAATGAAGCAGTGGGACATAAGAATCTCTCATTGGCAACGTCTTGCAACAGCAGCACAGCAAGAAGTATAAAGAGATTGATTTATTTTTTTCCCTTGCAGAAGTAACCACTGCTACTCAGAAACCACATAGTGTGTTGTGGTCATGGGAAAGAAAACAGTTTATAATGGAAATGACCGTCCCTAGGGAGGTCAGGGTTCAGCCAGAAAATGAAATCCACAGCAAAACGAATACATAAAAATAACAGGAGGACCAACAGAGCCAAACGATTTAAGCCAAATTTAACCCATGATGCCTCCCCCCCAAAAAAATATATATATTTTTTGCTTTTTAAAAATCCTCACTGCAAGTGCAGTGCAACAATTTTCAAAAATCCTGGGACTGTGAAAGGAAGTCTACAAGCAAAGTCCATCATGTGGGAAGAGAAGATTTACCTTAACTGAAAAGGACTGCAGCTGAGCTTTTGGCCTACCTTTCATTAACTAGACAGCACCATGTTTCAGGTTCTCAAGCAAAATCTATTTGAAAGGCTGTCAAGTATCACACTATGGGAATCACAGGCACAATTTCTGCTGCTAGGTCATCGTGGGTTGATGCAACATCATGTTACAAGAATTCGGTCGTAGCACAAACCTATCACATCATATACTTAAGATCTTCTACTGAGACTTCTCTAAGTATTTTAAGGTCAAACGAGCATTCTGCTCATAATGAAAAGTCACATATGTCCAAGAAATGAAGCAGAGAACACGTGGTAGAAGGATCAAAGGCCAAATCTAACTCATGAGGCAACGCACTTCACACACGAAAAACACTGTGTGTAAATCCATATTCTGGATTTGTATGTAACCTTCTGCAGAAAAGGTGGTATAATTTTATACCATGTGAAAGCCACAAATACCCTTGTGGGCATGTTTCTGGCATCAGGTACCCTTACCGATTCTGGTCACACTGGCTTCATTCATTCAATTAGTTTTTGAAAACATCTTTCTCCAGAAAGAGAATTAAAAAAAAAAAAAAAAAAAACCCACCTCATTGCGCTTCTCTCACTTAATAGTGCTTCAGCCTGTGACATAATCATGCCCACACCTGATTTTCCAATGGTTCTAAGTCTTAAGTTCCCTTGAACCACATCTTTTTTAATGTATGCTGCTTAGCACTACTGTTAGATGTAACCCACCTCCGCACGTTAAGAGATTCTGTAGAAGCACAAGGTGCTCCGGGCACGAACATCTCGGAGTCCCGTCCCCTTTGGCAATGCAGATGTGTGAACACCCACCGTTGTCACGAGAACATGGATGCGCAGCTGGAGAAACAAATACACAGAAAGGAGTATTAGCATAAAAAACCACCATTCCTAGGTAGGGCAAATTCACAAACCACTTCTGTGAAAGTAACTACAATATTTCACTATGAATGAATAGAAACGTAAATGCAAGATTTCTCAGGTCAGTGCTCAAAAGCTGATTTACTACTTCATGAGAACTACATTTCTCCCGGTCACAGTGATACAAACACCTTTAAATGACTTCTAAAAAGAATTTGGGAGCCCAGGCAAAGAGAAGCGAGAAGGTAGATTTGAGAAGGTCACATTTCCAAGGTTCCTGGACATCCCATCCTCGTTCCTAGGCTAGCCAGGCATCAAAAAGTGACATATGTTACTACAGAATGCCAAACCCCCAAACCCACAGAAGTCTTTAATCTTGACGAGCTCTTAACACCTAATGCCCCCCACTTCCTTGCTCCTCACAAAACCGCAATACAAGCACACACAGTTGTTATTTTTTAAAGACAGGAAGCTGCATGGTTGTGCTCCCAAATCAGTTACTCGGAAGCACTGAGTGCCTGAGAGCTCCCAAGGGAGTCAACCTGAATGAACATGAGATGGGCAAGAAACGTGGGCACAGAGAGGTGAAGTCGCTGTCTGAGAACCTCGGCCCGGCAGAGTGAGAAGAGAGCCAGTCTCCTGACTGCTCGTCTCAGGCCCTACACGTGCTGGCAGCCGAGCATCACCTGGGGCCATCTGTGGGGCTACAGCCCGTTTTATTTGTGATGCCGCTGAACAACGCGTTCTGTACTCAGGAAGTACTGAGAACTTCCACAAAGCAGAAACCATATAGATACTGTTATTTCTGTGCCAAATACGCTTTCCATCTGTTTAGGCTTCTCAGAAATCTGCTTTCACCTTTAACAAATTCCTCAATTTATTGTAGTGTTGGAGACACTACTGTTTGAGGCATGGGCTGCTGGCAGAAAATGTGCAGGCAGGTATACTTGTGTGGGCACATACGTATTTTTACTGCCCTGTTGTAATAGAAGTCACCGATATAGGATAGATTTCAGCTCTAAAGAGTGATTCCTTTCAGTGCGAGTCAGAAGAAACAGTACTCTTGCCATTAAAAAAATCTCCAATTTTTTAAAAACACATGGGATACAATATCATCCCTTGCTTTTTTGAACAGTGCTGAGATTTAAAGAAAAATTTACCCATGTAGGCAAGCTTGAAACTTGTTTCAGCTATCAGAGAAACTAATGAACATGGCACAAAGGGTTGCTAGGTGCAACCACTTCTGAAAATTAAACCATTATACGTAAAGGTACCTTCCTTATAAAAGACCTCTACCCCCCAGCCTGGCACATACTGGAAGCATTATTCCACTTCTGACCTCAGACTCGCTCTCCCTCCTTCTGACATCCTGCAGACTCATTCTCTGCATCTTTCCACAGGGCAGTGTGGAAAACGGAAGGGGGGACAAGATTTATTAGCTACTGTCTGCCAAAGATAAAGTAAACATATTTTTCCTCCGAAGTTTCAGCTACCCTGCATTCAGGATGCCCTGAAAGGGAAAAAATGTAAAAGAGACTGGGTTCACTAAGCAGTGTTCACTGCTGCACTGCATCACGCCAGTGCTTCATCCTGGAGCGGCTGTCACGTCAGCACATTTCTTTGAAGAAGGCAGCATGAGAAGGGAAAAAAGGTTTCTCTTCTCCCCCTAGTATCCATACCTGCAGCCCTACATGGAATAGCAACATGGGAAGTTCAACCCATCGCGGGCAACAAAGTTTAAAGAGGCCAGCCTCATGAGCCCTCTGCATTGCACATCTTGTTTGTGCTTTTATATTCTCAGCAGGGCTGTCAAGCAGGAGGAGCTGCTCCCAGGTTATTACTCTGAGAAGTAGATGACCTCCTAAGTACTACTCTAAGAGGCTTCTGCACTCCTCCACCTCTGATGGGAGAGAAATTCCCCATCAGCAACAAACCTTTCGGGGAGCTTCCTGCCCATTGCCCCTCTCTTACTGGAGGCTTTTGCATCATCAGTTGTGCTGAATCAAACCAGTCATGCTTTACAAAGAGGTCTGAAACCCCTGGGGGAAAGGCAAGTACTGTCCTTTTTCTTTCCTTTTAAAGGTTTTTCCAAGTCTGTTACTTGGTTGTACTTACAAAATTAACAATCACGATTCGCGGCAGCTTTTGGAGTGAATTCAGTATCACACGCGTTTATACAAAGCAGGTAACCAAGTGCTATGAAATCATATATTCTAGCTATGCAGAAAGACTCCTCTGGTCAGGAATAAGAAACTTGTTTCACCTCCTCTTGTAGGGGCCCAGTTCTCCAAGTTGAAAGCACTCCATGGCTCCCTTTAAGCCCACAGAGCAATGTTATTAAACTGTTCAGCTGGATCAGGAGTTTAAAAGAGAGTGACCAAGAGTGAGGGACATCAGATACTGAAACGAACTCACAGAATTCCTCCATATCGAGCTCTTCCACTGCATGAATGCCTGTTAGGTGAGCAATGCGGCCTTGAATTCTAGTCCTTTTGTACCCGTTGGTTTTCTCCACCCTCTCGATCATCTGCTGCTGACGATCAATCCAGTACAAGTGATTACCCAGCACAGTCAGTCCCATTGGCTGAAGGATGTTGGAGTCCTCCAAGGTCACACGGTTAGCACCTGAGATCAACAAAAACAAAGATCGATCTTACAACAATCAATGTTTAACTCTCATAGATTTTCTTTTAAAAAAAAAATTCTCATTCCTGAAACATGCTCTAAGATAGTTTCTGAGGTTCCTGAATCCAATTCCACTGAATTCTGAAATTATTTAGTTGTAAGGTCATTGGCTTCATTTGTCTTTGCAGACCAAGGCTCTGCCTCTTCAGCCTCACCTCAGGTAAATGCAATAAACTGCCATTTCATCAGGGCAAGCAGATACAATATAAAACATAGCTCTTCCTTGTCTGCCCTGGCTAACCAGCCAGCCATCATCAGCATCACGTTGATGCGCTCTGTTATTTACAACTGCGTGCAATCACTAAAAGCCTGTGTCACAGATATAAGGCTCAGCTCCTGGATCAAAATGTCTTTACTACATTTGCACACTTACCGGCACACTTGGTTGGAATCCATGAGTGATATTGCACAAGCTTTGCTAGAATTACTCAGATAAACGCAGTGATCATGCAAAGCAAGAGGCCAAGTCCACAAATCCTGTCATATGCTAAACCACATCCATAAGGATACGATCACAAAAAAACGCCCATATTCTAAGAACTGTACTTCTTTCCTCACCTTCTCTTTTCTCTTCCGTAACCAACCAGAAAACCAATTTCCATGTTTAGAAGAAACAGAATGTAACTCAAGATGCTTTTTGACAGTAACATCATCAAATGCTCAAGTTTACTGTTCCACAAAACAGTCTCAATCAATATGTAAAAATCAGGTTAAATAAAAAAAGAATTTATGACTGCTTTTAACTTTAATTGCTTGCAGTCCTCTACTGTGTGCTGTACTACACTCAGTGGCATTTAACTGTTGCTTTTTTAATTCTTGTCTAGAATGAACAAGAGATTTCAAATTATTCTATTATTTCACAGAAACCATTTTTAGACTGTGCATGCCTATGCGTACCAGATATATTTGATTTTAAAAATGAGGAACGCAAAAGAGATAATAACTTGGTGGTATCTCTGCTCTGGTATTCATCTAGGATAAGAACAGTTTATGTCTGCTTGCATTAAGAACAAGTTTTTGGATAGCTACACTAAATGAGATTATAGAATTTGGATACACAGTAAAAATGCTAATGAGCAATAGATTCAACTAATTTGCTGCATAAATTATGTAGAGCTCAGCCAAGCATACGACTGTAACATTTACCTCAATTACAGATGCTATTAATTTCGCACAGGAAATTACTGCCTGCAGTGACTCTTACTTGACTGCCATGATGAATACTGCCCATAATAATAAATAAATAAATAAATAAAATAAAAACATGCATGTGTGTATGTACGTATGTATGTATAAAGTCAGGAATTCTTGAACTTGCAAATAATAATTTTCCTGAAGTCATCAAGGCCTTTGTTAACTCTCACCCCTGGGGGAAGAGGGGGGCACTGGGAAGGTGACAGAAGAGAGATCCTTGTCCAGGACCGGTTTTAAATGAGCCTGCATCATTTGCCTTGAACTACCGAGGGAGTGACCCTATAGCACTGGGAGGCAAACGAAGAGGACAAGATGAAACGTAGGCCCAGGCACACAATAAAGCACATTTGCAATCTACCGCTCATGGGCCCTGATGTACAAGCAGCTGACTGACCCCTTGATACGTAGACTTCATTTGCAGCGTTTAAACTGCATCAGAAAGCTAAGAAGAACCCAGGCCTTTTAAGTTTCCTTAATATTTCCAGGTACCACTGGATTTTACCATTGTATGCTCATGGCAATACGCACTCTCATTTTTCTTTACTGTCCATGTCAAAAGGCCTGGGGCCAATGAAAGGACAGAGCTCGCCCTAGTTTGCCCTGGATGTCCTTAACCTCAACACTTAGGAGAAGCATCTAATTCCCACTGCTGAAGCAGGTTTCACAATTTCCAAGGAACGGATGCTGGTCCAAAGAGCTTTCTCCTCCCCTGTGAACATCAAAGCACCAAAGGAACTTTTAGAGCCAGCCAGCAGCTGGGAACTGCACAGCTTGCTGCAGGAAAGTAAACACTCACCTATAGCTTGCGCCTCTCTTCTAACAGGCTCAGCCAAAAATTTGGAAAGTAAAGCCCACTTCAGAACAGATGTGCCTGCACTGATTTCACTAAATATGCACTTAAATCTGACCCTCAATACTACTCTCTACTAGTGCAACCCCTCAGATGGTCTCTATCTTCTCCTAAACATACAGGTCTTAGAAATACTATTACACATGTAACATTTTGACAGAGGAAGGTACCTGGTGAACAAAGCACAGGGTAAGTTGTTCATTAGCTCTACAACCTGCTGAGCACCCTTAGGCGCTATGAACTTCAGCAGGATTGGACTGCCCAGCCCCTCGCAAGGAAGGCTGCCATTTTGCCAAACAGCCTCAAATTTTGACCCAAAAGCATAAGTTTCAGCTGCATTCAAGACACCACAAGAATGGGAAAGCCTCACTTACAGCTTGATATAAAGGAACCTCCCTCTGCCTTCATGATCTTTGAGTGCTAAATTGATCACTGGTGTCCTGAAAGACTTCCTAAGGCATCCTGAAATCATGGAATGTGAGGTGCCAGGTGACACGCCTAAGCTGGTAAACCTGCTAAAATACTAGCCTTTTCAAACAGTCTCCTAAATCCAGGCCTAGAACAGGCTGTATTTAATGGTTTGGGGGGTATATTTCAAGAATCATCTTTTTCCTCCCTCATCTGTAAAATCTGAACAGCGGCAATGTGAAAAGCTGCTGGAGATCGCATGGGATAAGGTGATTAATCTATATTATAATTATGTTGGATTTGATCTTGAGTAACCGACAGTCCAAGTTATTAACTAATAATTTTAAAAGGAGAGGCAAAGGGCATCTATAGCGCTGGATGACACCATTAGATTATTGTTCAGAAGAACTAACAAAATGAAAAGCTCGATCTGAATGAATAAAAGAATATTTTCAATAAATATGTTAAAAAAAAGAAAACAAAACACGTTACAAGCAAAGAAGTGTTGAATTTCCATAGTAATTAAATACTTTGATTTCCAGTATGAAATAGATGCCTTGTCTTTTCAAGGTGGAAATTAATATTTAAATGAACATTAAGCTGGAAGGACACACACTACTTAAAGCCTAATTGAAAACAAAGTATTTGCTTTCACCTTAACAATTTTATAGCTTCTCCAGTCACTTTAACAATAATATAAAACACTACTTTTTAATTGACTGATGTGACAGACTAAAGTTAGTTGCAAATATTTTATGAGATTCTAAAAAGCATCAGCACCTCAAACTGAAAAAGGCAACCACCTTACAAAGAAACCTGTCGCGCTACAGACTGGTTCGTAGTTCTGCCTTCCTTCTCTGAAAGTTAAGCACTGGACAGCTGAGGTTAATCCATCCTTTGGCGGGCTGCTCTTAACTATCTGGGCGCAGTGAAAGCTTCCACAACCTCCATAAACATGTCATCTCCCAAAGCCTGCGAGGGAATAAGATTGTCTGGAACTGCCTAATTAGACACTAGTTTATCCAAAAACCTCAGTTTACACTAAAATCCTTTTGCTAATACATGTCTATTTTTAAATGTTTTGCCCAACAAACATTTTAGAGAAACTTCAAGATACTTCTGGCTGTTAAATTTCTTCTGAAGTTGTGATACGAGACCACAAAATATTTTTAAGTGAAAAATATGCTGTTAACTTGTTAACCAAAATCAATTGGTCAGTGGATCAAATTATGGTGAGCTTAGCTGGATCAAATACAACCACAACTTTCTGACTACATGGTATATCCTGCAGTTAATAAACTTTTTTTTTTTTTTTTAAATCCTGTAGCTTTCCTCCCTCCTTTTTATCTTACCTATAGGGTTTGAGTCTTTAGCTGTGACTCCATCAAATAAATGTGCATTAAAAGCTTTGGTTCAATATTAACCAGAGAAAGTTTAGTTTTCACTGTAAAAAGATCCGAAGAATTAGATTAAAATGTTGATCCAGTTTCCAAGCATATCTCCTATGGTGTTTCCAAGCCACAGAAAAATGAGGAATGCATACTGCATACAGCGGAAGTTGCAGCTGCAGGATACAACTACCGCCGTGTAATGGCCTAGCCGCTGATGTATTCATATATCACTTTACCTGAGTCCTATTGTCAGGTCTTATTTCTCCAAGACATAGCTCTAAAACAATAAAAATAAAGCCAGCATGTGTCTCATCTGAAGGACTACAGAGTGCATTTTATTTCTTAACTGCAATAATTGCTTCCAGGCTGCTGGGCATTTTGTGCTGTACCACGCAAGGACAGTCCATCTTCCAACCAGTAGCCTGACAAGCAAGAACAGCTACACCTTCATTAAGAAATCAATTTTCCTATTACATGAGGTCACCTTTTCACCAGTAACAGCACTAATAATTAGTCCTCTCCTCCCTTCTCAATTCATAAACCTCTACCTGGCACGTTTCCCTCGTGCCAAACCAGCTGACTTCCCCTCCATCTTCCTTGGGGCCTCTTCTCTCCCTTCTTTTTTGGATTACACTTTAGCCCCAGTGCCTGCATGACACGCTGCATTAACCTCCTCTCCTTTCACTGCTGGCTTTCCTCCTACAGCCCTCCTTTCATCACTAGATGAAGCTCTCAGTATTTCTGATGCATTCTGTGTCCCACTGTTTTAACCTTTCAGACATAGGTTGTTTCGTAGTTCAATTCTTGTCTTCCCTCCTGTCCTCCGTTCCCCTATGGAGTCCTGCGTGCTCTCCAACACCTGTCCTGGACTGGACATTTTGTGGCTATGCATGCAAGTCCGATAGTACCACCCTGTCCAGCTAAATAAACTACCTTTGATGAAAGGCATGGGTTGCTTTTTCTTCCCAAACCCAGCTTCATGTTCTCATCCCCACTCTGGCAGAAGAGACCTGAGGCCTGACCCTGAGTCAGTTCTAAGTGCTCAACACTGAACTGACCTTGCAAAAAAGCAAACAGTTTTCTCCTATTTTAACTCCTGAATTGGCTTACTATAACATAAGGGAAGGGATGGGACTACATTGAAAGAAGAGAAGAACCACCAGAAACTGGAGAACAAGCCTTTTATAGCAGTTGCTAGTCATGAGATCAACCCAGCTTCCACTTCCTCAGGCTAAAGTTTACTTCTCTCTGCAGTTCTTTCAGGAGTTTGATTTCTTGATGATGAGGGAATGAAACATGAGACAGAAAACATGGACACTAAATTGTCCGTGCTGTAGTGCTCACCTAATGAGCAAGGACATTTCTCCATCATGTCTTCAACGCTGTCAAGTGCTTTGAAAAGTCAATGATGAATGGTGTTCTGTAAGAACCATGTATTGCTGCTGCTATGGGCCTGGAGTAATGTTTTTGTTTTACTAATATGGGGAAAGTGCAATGAATTGACATCTCTCTACTGTTTTTCCAGACAAACTGCCTTATCACCCAGCTTAAAAGAAATCCCTTCCTTCTGTTTGCTCTTCAGCTACCTTGATATTCTAGGCTGCAAACTCCAGAGAAAGAAAAATTTGAAGTTATGCAAAGTTTTCAAACCAACAGAAAAAAAAAGGAGGGGGAGTGGGGTTGTGATTTAGGGGCTTGATGACTGGCAACACCTCTCTCAATCTGGTCTTGCTAGAGTTGCTTTCAGAACAAGTCAAACGTCCCTCTTGGACAGTGGCAGCCGTCACAGACGCGTCTATTCCAATCACATCAAAGACGGGAGCCCACCAGCAATTGTTATCTGTGACTGCCTACACAGAACTGGCAACTGTGGAGCTAGGAGAAGCTACTGGGGTCAATATCAAAGAAGAAACGCTGTCATATAGATACACATACACTGCCGCAAATGTTTAAACTGCATACCACATACCTGACAAGTCACAGCTTTCGATGCGCTTCAGATCTGCATCCACCCAGAAAAGCTTCCCAAGCTTGTTGTCAATCACCAGTGCTACTGGCCGGATCAACCCAGTTGTAAAAAGCACTTCTCTCTCTGTGCCGTCAAGGGCAGCGCGCTCAATCTTGGGAGCTCGCTCTTGCATGTTGGTAAAGTACATGTACCTGAGAACAAAGATACAAGGTGCTTAAGGGAGAGCTTCAGAAGACAAGGGAGACTTTCCCCTCACACACAGGTTCCATGTCATAAATGGAAATGGTTTATACAGGGATGGCTGTGGTGACTATTGCTCCCAGCTGCAAAGATCCAAATCTGCTAGCTAGAGAACCACAAATGTTTGCCAGCTGGCGTACTGAGATAGCCTGAAATCAATAAAACTTAACCTTAATACACCAGGCCATAAAACGCAGTGACTCTGCACTGCTGCCCTGGCAGCGGAGTGTTCTGCAGTGGAGGTGGGTGTCGTGAGACAGTAGCACAGACCTTCTGCAACCATCCTTGTGTCAAGCTCTCCCCACCTGTGAATCAAAGCCTACGAGCTCCTCCTGACAAAAACCATCAACCATCGTCTCCTCTCCTCCCGGGTGCCTTCCTTGTCAGCAAGGAGTTCCAACTAAACTAGAGAAGAGCAAAGATCACAGAAGGAAGAACGACTGAGGATGCCCCGTATGCCTGACGACACACTTCCATGAACACTTTAAATCTGCCTACACTAGTTCAGCTGCAAGCAGAAGCAGTCTCTGCGCTCCTCTGCATAGGCAAAAAAGGGTTTGTACACCCACGTGGTGAAGCAGATCACAGAACTCACCTAGGGAAAAATCCACGATTTCTTCAGTATCACTCAGGGAAAAATCCACCATTTTTTAAGCGATGGATAGCTTGGGCAAGGTCCCTAATACAGCGTGCTACACTGCTTCACAGCCACTCACGAGCGCACAAAGGAGGAGAGGCAGCAGTTACAACATGCAGCCAAGGGAAAGCCGGAGGGAAGGACTTCTGAAACTATGGCAGGAGAAGTTTAGTGCTCAGATCACTAATTCACCTCTCCCGGGTAGTCATAGTGTTCAGCACAGTCTCTTCCCCATTTTTTCCTCTTTTAATTTAAAAACAGATTTATCTTTACAGAATTTGAAAAACTGACTACAAGGGTGTTTTAGAAATCAACAAACCCAAACTCCCATTTTAATGGATGAAACAGATAAGCTTTTATAAATACAAATTATGTTCAAGCGAGTTAGTTGCAGTAAGATTAGAATCCTTCCTCTAATCCCCCTCTTTCCCACAGCAGCTTATGAGATGGGTATAGTACACTGAGCATTGAATAAAATAACAGTCCTGCAAATGTTCCAGATAGACTGTCTGGGTACTCATGTAACCACCCAGTTATGAAATAATATCATTCAATATCTGTCAAACACCTGGTAAGCCATTTTACTAGTAATCTGGGGTTTAAGCATCTAACTTATTAAAGAGAACGATAAAAAGGCCAACTTGGACCTCTAAGCATGAAGTCACTAACTTCCTGAACTGGAGATGGGGTATGCCAAATCTAACCAGAATTACTTTGTAGCAAAACAATGTATTTTATTCTTGTGGGAAATCACTCTAGTGCATCCCACCTGTTTTCATTCATTCGTTTTTGAGATACACATGAAGGCAGAACTGACCTAAAATCGTACAGGCTTAGAACATAAGGGAAATCTCTTCTCTTTTCTTTTTTTTTTATACTATTCCATAGGTAGGAGTAGTTTTGTCAAAAGAGAGATACAAATTGTTTCTAGAAACACTGTTTTCACGATGAACAAACATCAGAGCCAGATCCCCAGATGCAAACACAGTGTAAACTGGCCTGTTTTTTCCTGTTTGGTGATGCTGCCCGTGCGCCCACACAGTGCACAGGATAAAGTTGTTTCGTTTTGCTTTCCCCACCTGGGTTAGCTCCCCGCTATAACCAGCCACACCGTGTGAACATCTATGTCGGCACACCAGAGGAGGCAGCAAAGGAAAGAGCAGGAAGAGGAAGTTGGATACCTTTAAAAGGCAGAATCAGACCTGCAAAGTCATCTACATCGTGAACAATTAAATACACAGAAGATTCTCCTTTAAAAAATATATAGAGTGATTCACACACACAGCTGGCATACACAGCTACAGCCCAGATGTGCTCTGTATGAAATGCAGAAGGGACGCTCACCCTCGCTCCGCGTTCACTACGATGGCTCGGGGCTTGTCATGATCCCCTCGCAACACCATGCCAATCGACTCGCCGTTCAGCCTATGCACGTTGACCGAATTGGTGGCCTCGCAGGTCCAGTACAACGTGTGGCTGTATATATCAATGCTGAGGTCGTGTGGCTGCTTCTCTGGATTCTGGCTTTGGTTTGGAGTACTCATGACAGTGAACGGCTGCAAGACAAAACATGGGAAACAATTTCTGGTAATCGTTCTGAAAACCCACCGATAGCACAGGAAGCATGGTTTACCTACCCAAAGGTCCAGAAGCATCCCGAATCACCAAGAAACAACAAGAATAAGAAGTATGATAAAGGTGAAGTTTTTTTAACTTGTCAAATGACTACAACTCTGCCTCATGCCCACATCAACAACGTTACCTTGCTTTTACTCTCATGCCTTTATGATGAGCCTTATAAAATTTGACATTTTTATTAAGGCGATGATCCTGGAACTCTGTCATTGCCCTCAGAAATATTAGCTTGAATACTAACATAAACTTTTATGCTTTATTTCTAAGAGCAGCACTAAAGCATGTCATAAAAATCCCCGAAGGAAAATAATCTTTCTGTTGTTTGTTTAAAATTACAGTGGCTCCTCTAGGGTACTGCCAGTTCCCATGCTGCTGGGATGATGTTCCTGCTGCCAGGACTCCCCACGTCACACTGCAGTAGCTTCCATATGCCTCTGGCCATATGATAACGGTCAGAGGAAAGTGGTGGCTTTCTTAAGTGTCCTAATGCAGCACTCCTGGTCCAAACACAAAAACAGTACCAGATCAAGTTTGTATGAGTCAAGAAAGCTGAATACAGCATCCCGTGCTCAGCTTAAGCCAAATGAATTGGCCACAGCAGCACAATCTGTAATTCTATGTAGTGATATAGGGGCTTTTCTTCTTTAAACCTTTATCCCTCTTTTGTCCTGACAGCATGCCTCGAAATATAAAGAAATCATTCTTTTCCTTATATCAAGGACAACATTACCCCGAAATGAAAGTCATAAGCATCATTTACAAAAAAACACTAGTTAGCAAAATTCAGTAAAAATAAAGTTAGTGAAAATTGGAAAGTCAAAATTTGCTGAGGAGCTGCATCTTCAAAGCTGCGGGCCCAGGGTAATGCAAAACACAGAGCAAATGAATCTCCATTGCAATTTGCACCTAGCGAGTACCAAAGAGAAGCCAGACTCCAACAATTAGCACCTAGCATAATCCAAAAAAGCAAGAGCAACACTTCTTCAAAACTCATCCACAACCCAGCTAGTTACTCATCCCAACGTACCTTCCCCCAATCTTAACAGTAATGGCCACAAAAATAAAATTGACATCTCTTTCTTGAAAGGATACCATAAAGTCACCTAAATCTCTAGATGTATGAGGAGACCAGCTCAGTTCCCCTGAAATCATGTCACTTTGTTTAGATATGACTGGCCAAGAACAAGGGAAATATGCCTTGCTCATTCTCCGTTTGTTTTTATATTCTTATTCAAACTGTAGTTTTTGAAGGATCTGTAACCCTGTCCTGGGAGTCAAGCTATGTTAACACCTAGTGCTGCCCAGAAGAACAGCCCACTTTTTTCCCACTGTTGTGCAGATAACTAGCACAAAAGACTTAAGCCCCCAAGCCAGTAAAACAATCAAGCGTGTGCATAAGTCTGTCCCTGTTAAGCACAGCAATCAGCTCTGTGTTGAATCAGGGTTTAAGTACAGCTTGGAGAGCTGAGAGAGTTTTCATTTTGAAAGAGCTTTACAGTGATGACAATACGATCACACAGTTGGCATGCACAATATTGATTTTGGTACGTAATTTCTCTGCCTTGAGATAGCGAGTCTGCCTTACTTCATCACCTATCCTTAACTAAACATTGCAGTTCAAGGCTTATAGTTTCAGATATACACTGTCATATTCTATTATACTACTTTGTGTACAAACTAAAATCACAATCTTAAAAGCCTTTGGTAATTTTTGTATGTCAGCAGGGTAGCACATGAATAGGTGCTGGCAAGACTGAAGTTTAAACTAATGATTCCTTGGTGCAAGGGAGAGAGAGGAAAGTATAAAGTATAAAAAAAGCACACAAAAAGGCTTGCACAAAAGTGTATCTACACCATGTAAACTTGCCTGAGTGCCATCATCTTTGGCTCTTTTTATAATATTCTGACGTCCATCCACCCAATAGATCAATTTATCTAAGGGATCATAATCTATAGCCTTGACATTCCTTAGACCGTGCATAGGCAGGATGATATCTGGACTTTGCTGGTCATCTGGTATCATCCGGCTGATTGCAGACTTCTGGCTAAACAACAGGAAGCTGGTAGGGGCTGAAACAAGCCAAAACAAAATGCGTAAGACACTGTCAAACGTATTGGTAGCAATCGCCTACACATCTAAGACAAAGAATACATGGAGCAAAGCCCCAAAGAGGCAAAAACATTCACAATGAAAACCAAGATAATTATAGCTTGCGATTTTTGCTATTAAGCTGAAAAAGTCTTCCTGTATCCTTTTGGAGAGCAAATGCACACACCCACACACCAAGACAGTATTTCCATTTTATATTATGAAATAATATCCATGTGGGATTTAGGTAACACCAGTGACATTGTGAAATACAGAGTCACAGGTTTTTACATATTATCCTCTCATCCGGTTAAAATTTCCTTATAAGCTGCTGTGCCAGGATGTCTGAAGGTCGGTTTGTTTGTTTAAGTCAACAGCACATTTTCTATTCGTCTGCTATTTTCATCAGAAACTTAAGATTCCTACGGACAGCCGGTGAACTGACAGGCTACTACACAATACATATATACATAATACTACACGGATGGGGAAAAGGAACTTACGGGATCTCCCAAGTGCATGTGCATGTTGCTCAGACTATTTAGGAAGCTGTTTTCCTGGGTGTTATTTTTGTTGACTTTATTAACACTTGCCTAACTAAAACACTTGAGAGGAAAAGATGTCTTTGTTTAGAATTTCTCTTCCACCCACCTACACGCGCTCAAGTAAAGACTAGGAAAGTCTTTACTTTTACACAGCTGAATCACCTCAGCAAGCACTTCTAGTGAAACAAGAAAAGACCACACTTGACAGTGCTGCTATTTCTAAGATGTTAAATGCAAATCTTCCAGCCATTATTTGTGTCACAAAAATGGACAAAGAACTCCACATTCTGACCTCTTATTCCAGATCACCTTTAAAGCCAGAACCTTTGATTTGGACATGCGATATCCCTTTCCGTTCTATACTAAAAGCAATACAAGCGGCCAGGAGCCCCAGGTACTGAAGAATACAGTAGTAAACAAACAGGCTTACAGCTACAGTTCCTGCTGTTGGGATCCAAGGTGTAATGAGCAGCACAGCCGCACCTAAAGCCGTTCGGTATGGCAAGGCACAAGTGGCCGCAGTGGCCGTTGTTCTGCACGCAATCGTTCAAGCCGTCCTGGCGTGAAGAATGAAAGACCAATATATCCATCACAAAATCCAGATGGCCCTGAATAAGTGTCCTGTTCTTCCCGTTGGTCTTGTCTGCTCTTTCTATACTGTGAAGATTCCAGTCTGTCCAGTAGATGTAGTCACTGTATTGGGTTAATCCAAATGGATGAGGTAGATCATCTGCTATGATTTCTCTTTCTTGTCCTGCAAAAATAAGGATAATCAACTAAAGGATAGTTATGAGGAAATGGAGGATGAAATGATGAAATGGAAAATGTGGTGTTTATTAAGAATTTTTTTTTCTTCCATTCTTAAAATAAAACTTCATTTCCCAGGTCAGCGTTGGGGGATTAAAGTTTCATTATTAAGCAGTATCTACTGAAGATGTAAAACCGAAATACGTGCATTCAAAAATCTTATCCTGATACCCTCTCTCCTGTAGGGCAATCTGAAAGTGTGCCAGCGTATTGCCATTTAAATAAATACTACTCTATGTCACATGCTTAACATCCCAAATAAACACCAGAAAACACCTTCAAGAACACCATGAACTCCAGAAATCACTTAAGCCAATAAAAACCCACACACAATTGGTAAGCACAAAAGCAACATACAACAAATTTGAGATTCACAGAGAAAGAGCTTTGAGAAATGATGGCGTTGCACTCAAGAAACAAAAACCATTTGCAGTACAATTTAACATACAGCTACCCAATGGGATTAGGAAACCATTTGTTTGGCAGAAATCCCAATACTCCCACACTCTGTGGCTCAGTTAGCAACATGCATAACACATTTAACACCTTCTAGAACATTATATGGCCATTGCCAGAGAGCCGATACTAAAGTAGATAAACTCTTACTGTAGGTCACATTCCTAAACGTTTTCAAGCACAAACCTCCATGAATTTATGCCATTTTAGATTAAATGAAGATATTCATTTAATCATCAGCATCATCTCCTCCTGCCTCAAACAACATCCTATGCTCGATTCTATAGAACACCCTTTTTTCTTGCCTTGCCCTCCTTTCCCTCATGCCCTCTCATATTTGGCCAAGAATGGAGAAAGAAAGAAAAACGTAAAAACTAGAACATGAAGCCATTTTCCTATAAACTATTACTAGAGCAGAGGCAATTTTCCCAACTACCTTTAGGCATCAAAAGTGTAAAGTTAAGAGCACCACTGTCCTGCACACCCTTGGGCACTTCTTAAAGCAATTCTGGCTCACGGTGATGAGTTCGGGAGACAGGCTCCTTTGAAGGAAGCAGCTAAGCTGCCTAACTGAACTTTGCTAGTTGCTAGATGGAGGAAAAGCTCCCAAGAGGATGATTTTTGCCTGCTGCGTAATGTTTGTCATGTCAAAGAGCAAGCTGGGACAGCATCACTCATCCACTTCAGAGCGCTTCATTTACTGCTGACAGGGTAGAGGCTTCTACCAGCAACTCCCATTCAGATCCTTTCCTGGCAAGGAGTCCGGCTCGGCATAATGCAGGTCAAGTTTTAGCCTAATAACCTTTCCTTAACCAACCAGCCCACTTGCTGGAAGTCTACCCGAGTCTTTACACTCTGCTAACTACAAAGACCACATACATCACTCTTAGCTTCAGCAGTCCTCCTTCTGCTTTCCCACCACAAAAAAATGTTCACAGGAGGTTCAGCTTTAGAACCAGTTTAATTTATCACAGACAATTTGAATATTTCTTCTCAATACCACAATCAGTTTCTAGTCCAAGTTTGCCTGTGGCTATTTTGTTTCTCTTAAGCATTATGCAGAAGCTTAGTGAGCGCTTTGACAGATCATTTACTCTGGATGAAGAAAAAAAAACACCTTCTGGAGAAAGACACAACCTTATTGCAATCTCCAAACAGTAACATCCATTCACCAGTACTTATCTCAAAGCAACGAATACAAGCAAGATGCAAAATCACTGATAGCCTTGGAATCCAAAATTGTACGGCTATGTCTGTTTTCCAGAGCTTTAATCCTTTTTGTTTAAACTTCTCAGAAAATGCTTTTTCTAAACATCACCCTCTAACATCAGCTTGTCAATAAACAGCAGTGTTTCACTGTAGCTAGAGAACAAGATAACACATCCATAAGCCGAGGCTGATATACAGTTATCACCAGAATAGCGAGTGATTGTTTCTATTTTTCTTTTTCTTGCACACATGCAGAAGCCTACGAAGAAACTATGGAAGCATTTATTTCAACATATCTTGGTCATCAGCTTGAACTGGAGTCCTGCAGCTCAGTGTATATATTAATAGAGAAGCAGAAAAAGGTGCAAAGGTTAAGTCAAACTACTGATACCGCTCAACTGTTTTCTTTTAAGTCCTTCCAAAACATACCAGAGATCCTTTTTCCCCCATGAACAGTTTTTCCAGGTTTACTTCTTTTCTTTTTTCTTTTTTTTTTTTTTTTGAGGGGAGGGTTTGTATTTTAACTAGAGCATGAGATTTACGAATACAAGCCCATAAAACCTTGTAGAAGCACAAGTAGATTCTCGATGCTCTGAAGACATGCATGCACAAAAACGCCTTAAAAACAAAAAAAACTCATTCAAAGGGTAGCTTTTCATGGAAGATTAAAAAAAAAATGAAAAGTGAGTTGCAGGGATGATATATATGTCATCAGCCAGAGCATTACTGCAACAGTCCTATGAGAGTTTGCTTAAATACCATGTCTTCAGCCACATAAACCTTCCTTTTTATATTGGAATCCCAGAGGATTAATTCATATCTAACAAAAGCATCTCGGTCGTTAAGATCCCAGGTCAGGAACTTCCAGATCCCATTTCTGATCCTGTCATTGATTCACTGTGTGCATTTGGAAACTTATGGAGGATGCTAAAGCTCTGTCAGCTGCAGAAATGAAAACTCCCTTCTTTTACCAATTAGCTATCACGTCAATTTTAATGTAAAAGTTTATACATCTTAGCACAACCTTTTGCACATCTTTTGGAATCCCAATGGAAGATATGAAAATGCGTAAGGTTAAGAACAAAAAAATGTTATGATACACTGCAGAAGAAGCTACCCTTTGAGAGCGCAGGCAGTGCAAGCAGTATTTTTGTTTGGATTTTGAACTAATAAAAATACTCTAAAGTTGGACTCTGGAAACGAAGATCTGGAGTTAGATAATACTTCGACAGGAAGTTAGTGTCCAGACTGAAAAGTCAGGGATGGTTTACAGTGAGCCTGTAAGTTATCCTCACCTTGAGGAATTCTGAGGTCATCTCTCTGCTTTGGTAAAACACATTCAATTTAATAACAGCACAGAGAAATGAGGTTAAAATGACATCGTATCTCACGTTGTTGTTCCCCATCTGAAAGCCTATGTTTTACTTCCTTGGTATGATATTTTTAAAAGTATGGTTATTAATTTAGGAAGCTTATTTTTATCCCTTTAAGCATCTAGCTCTTTGCTTACTCTCAAAAGGAAAATATACATATTCATCTATCATACTATTTCAATTTTCAAAAACATTAGTCACCACAAACTAGTAGCATACATGTTTTAAGTCTAATAAATCTAACACAGTCAACGTCTTAGAGAAAAAGCTAGGTGATTTAACACTTAATTATGGAATATCTCTCAAAAAGGCAAGGGTTAGTTTGTGGACAACAGTTCCAAAGGTTTGATTAAAATGCTCTAAGATCTACTCAACCCCTTCACTGCGGTCAGTGCATATTTCTGCAGTGGCTGGTGTAACTGTGGCGTAATATAACAGCAGATTACCTAGCATATTCGACGACTCAATCATGCTTGTATCTAAGTCAGTCCAATATAGCCTTTGGTCTGCGTAATCAATGGTGAGATCATTGGCACGACCCACTTTATCCACCAAAGTGATGCTGTTTGTTCCATCCATATATGCCCGAACAATCCTAGGTTTCCCTCCCCATTCTGTCCAGTACATGTACCTGCAGTGACAAGTGGAAGAAAAAGATTACGATAACTAGGTGAGATTGAGCTCAGCTCCGGGGTTTGATTTTTCTGAATTTATTTTCGGTTCAGTTCAAAGAAACGGGAATAACCCACGTGGCTATGTGTAGTTAATCAGTGTATTTCACTGCACTCCTTTCTTAAAGGAGGACAAAAAAAATATGATTGACAATTCTTAATTTTTCCACTGCAGCCCAGAGGATTGTGGAATTCATAAAATATTTATCACATTTCAAAAAGCCTGAGGAAATGGAGCTATAGAAAACGTCAGGTATCTAAGCACATACAAGTAGATGCAAACAAAGCTTAGAAAAACAACTGAGCCCCTTACCCTTTGGTAGGATCAAGAGCTAAAGACCTCGGGTTGTCCAAGTCCTTCCACACAAGAACCTGCCTGAACTGGCCATCCAGGCGGGCCACTTCAATTCGATTGGTTCCAGTATCTGCCCAGTAGAGGTTCTTTCCCATCCAGTCCACAGCCATCCCCTCTGGATAATCTAGTCCAAACTCAATCACGTGTTCAACAGAGCTCCCATTCATGAAAGCTCGGCTTATGGTCTGGAAAACAATTGTGTAAGATTATTACAGTGCTTTATGGATGCTCCACCAAAATAAAAGAAGCGATTATGAAGTTAGTGTACAAAAAAGAAGTTATAAAAAGATAAATCAGCCAGTGTTACATTTTTTAAATAAGCTTCTGCTGTCAAAAAAGATGCATCAATTCACAAGATAAAAAGGCCTCTATTCTCAGAAAAGCTAGCAGTTTCTGACGACCAGTCCAAGACATCTTAAAAGGACACGATTTTCAGAAAGCACTATGCATCTGCACATGCTTCCTTGTCCCTTCTTCCTCTCTTCCATTTGCACATAAAAAGTAAATATATTTTTTAAAAGTACTTAATTCTTTGTAATGTTTTAAGTCTCAGGAACACATCTCACTTCAGAGAAATTTGAACTGAATTGTTTTCTGTGATCAGTCACCGTGAGCAAGTTTGCTGATCCCATCTACATTTCAGCTATACGCACTCAGCAAAACAAGTCGTGGGACAAGGACTGTGTACGGATAAATAAACCACTCCTAACAGGGAGCACTGAAATGGTCCCCAGGTAAACCACCAGTAACATCCAGGACCTATGTACGATTCCCCTCTCCTGTTACCAAATTAACACTGAGCAATCATTCTACATTTATTCCTAACCGCTGGCTAACGTTTCAGTTATCAATTTCTTCGTCATTTGAGAAACGAACATACCAGCATAACAGCCATTTAACATTTTTAAAGGGAAATGTCAAAAACAAATTGCGTACTAGATTTTCACAGGTATAACCCACACCTCGGAAAACACGCCATCCTTTTGGAAAGCGAGCCCTCGCATCAGAGGGAGATGGGACACGAGGGATGTAGCAGTTGCCGCAGGAAAGGAAGCGGTCTAGGGAAAGAGGAGGGCGGCTCTGAAGTTACGCTGCCTGCGGGAGGGTTAAGGGCAGAGGGAGTGAAAACCCAGGCACCCGATGTCACATGTGTGAAAATACAATATACTGGATGACTAAGGAGGCCACAAGCAATTAAAACGCTTTCCAGTTCTGCACTATCCAGTGATGCTGGGACCTGCTCATTGATTCAGTGGAAGAAAGGTATTTTCCACTATAAACGGTTAAGACAGCCCTAGCCCTAACTCTCCACATGCTTGTGTGAGATTTATTTAGTAACCGTGTCTGCAGCACACTAATTTATTGCCTTGGCACTGTTCTTCGAGGAAAGGTATCTGCATCACAAACTGCACTGTTAACACTGACACACAACCCTCATTAGTCTTCAGAGAGGCTATGGAAACTGCACTACCTCCGCGATCGCTAAGTGAGCTCTGCCCTATTATGGCTAAGGCATATTGGCAAGGAAAATTTGACTGCTCATAGAAAACCTATTAAGGGGCTAAACAGAAGAATTTAGTCCCCAGTGAAATGGATCTGCCATTTTCTACCACTACTTAATTCACTTTAAAAAGTTAAGTGACACTGATGAATGGCACACACTCTCTTTAGCATGTACCTGGATATGAACCAAACATGTCACATCAAATTTCAAACTGCTGGGGAACGCTCCAACATAAAACTGGAGGGACGACACAGTGTGGAGAGGACTAGGCAAGCTCCTTGGCCTCCTCCGCATAGTTGAATCGCACCAAGCTGGAGCCACAGGCTAAAAGTAACTAATCCAAAGGTTCATTTGCCAAATGTTAATATTGAATAAGGTTGTCTTCCAAGTCAAAACTGGAAGGGGTTAGCAAGCTCAGGAGGTTGCCAAGCTTGATGTTTAAATTTCCCTGCTACGTGGCATGAACACAGCTCTTCTACAATAGATACATATATGGATGCAACACACGCGGCATCCGAGATTTAGACATTTGGTATGAGCAGACACCAATTTGGGTTTTTATTTGAAGCGGGAGCATGCCTGTCACCCAACTGTGCATTCAACAATGCAACTGTCTTCATCCCCAAGAGTCTCCTTGGATGCAATTCAATGACAACATTAGCAACTGCATGACAGATCGTGTAACAGAGACCTTTGTTAGATCAAAAGAACTGCTCTGGGACTTTATATTCAGGGAATTCGCATGTCAGTAATACCTTCAAACTAACATCAGTCCAATAGATTCTGTTATCAGACACATCAAAATCCAGAGCAGATGCCTCCTTGACTCCAGTAAGGGGAATAGCAACATCATTATTATTGGTTTCGAGGGATATCCTATGAATCGCTGCTCTGCTGGTGAAAACCAAGAAGGCTTCAGGAATGATGCAAGTCTTCATGTCACTCAACAGCTCAAGGCCAATGGGACAGGCACACCTGGTCTCCTGGGGTGTAAAGAAACACAGATGGCTGCAGCCTCCGTTGTTCTCCGCACAGGGATTAGTTCCTTAAAAACAAAACAAAACAGATATTGGTGCATTGAGGAAGAAGGGAGAAAGGAGGAAGGGGGCAGGCTGAGTGCAAATGTAGTTTAATTTTCAAAATAATTTAACCCTATGGGTTGTCAACAGGGAACTCCAGAAAAAGCCATTCAAAACTAGTTCTTTCCTTCTCCCCAAAGATTAAGAGGCTGGTCCTATCCTTCCTATAGCAAAAATAGCTGCTACAAGTATGTCCTCCTAGTTTCCCCAAAGATTAAATTCTTTCACTGAAGGCAGGCAATTACACATATGTTTAACCTGGCTATTTTTGGCCAAGTAACCAACCGTTGCATCTCTTTGAAAACGTCAACTTTAAAATGTGCTCGAGTTCAGTGACACAAAATAGTGAGAAGAGCTAGATAACTGCAGTTCTTTCCCAGCTGCTTAATTTAATGCTGAGTTTCATTAGCAGAAGCAATTCCAACAAGATCAGCACAATTTCACACTTATTTTATTCATGTGAACAAAAACTGCTAAATGGGGAGGGAATGTGCGGGGGGAAGTAAGTGTCAAAAGACAAAGGAGTGCCTTTCTCCATCACTGGGAACCAGGGATTTAGCTATTTAAAGACTGTTACCACAAGGACATCTCCAAAATCAGTCTCACCCAGGTTTCTTTTAATTTTCCCTTTCAGGATGTGCAGATTTCAGACTGATGCCTGAGCTTTTACAAGTTTGTTTAGAACCGTTTGAAATCAATGGATCAAATTGGTTTGCCCCAGTGACCCACCACTGGAAGGCAAGAAAGCTGTCTTCTGAGAGCTGAGTTCCCCACCAAACCCACACCTTTTCGGACCCACTTAAAGCTCTGGGGCCTGGGTATGGAAGTTTCACATTATACAGTATAAGAAAACAAGTTCAAGATCGCCCTTGTACCTACTGTCCTGACTTTGCTGGGGGAGGTTAGTACGAAATACAGTTTGTGATGCCCCCGTGGTGCTGTGACACCCACTACCATTAGGAATAACCCCTTTCACAGTGTATCAAGTTGCAACATGATGATTTTATTATGCTCTAAGTATAACTTCCTGAAAGGCTGGAAATCCACGCACTGGCAGGGTGTAATTTGGCAACACTCTATATGTCATTCTGTAATTGCAACTATTATCAGTTGTTTTGATAGTCGACCAGTTAATCCATTTACTGCCATGCCCAGGCTCCAGTCTTCCAGGTAGCAGACAGATCTGCGGTGAATATGCCTCTGTCATGAGATATTACGGAAGCCCGAAGGAATTCGGTCTGCCTGGCAACACCCATGACTTACTCCGCCGCGCTCTGCAAGCTGGGGCCCTAAACCAGCGGCCTCCGTACACCTCTTTACACTGCAAGTTTCATCAGAGGCAGTGGAAGGACACAGAGCTCCTGCTAGGTGAGGATAGTTCCTGCCCAACTCACGCTCTAATGTCATGCTCGGGGCAAGAGTTAAGTGCATTCCCTTTGCGTCCAGGCAAGACCGTAATGGCCACTACCTGTGACTATGCCACACTAACCGGCAGAGAGCGTCCTGCCAACTGAAGAACACTGAGACCTTGTACTGGAAGAAGAAAACAACGGAAAATGGAGCAATTCTGTGAGCACCGGAAGTAATGACGCCAGACTTCCTATGGATTAGAGACAGGAATGAAATACAAGCCCCGACTCTTTCCACAAAAAGACAAAGACAGTGTAATGGAAGCCGTGGAAGACTTGGGTTGAGTGTCACTAAAAACTGGAAGCAAATGCTTCTTTTGAAATACTTTGCTTTCCCAACTGCACAAAAAAGAGGTGCAGTTTTCCTTTAAAAATCATTAAAACATACAAGACCATAGTTATTCTCATCGCAAGCGCTAAAAAGTTACTTAATGGAAGCAAGCACATCTGGAAACTACGCTAAATCCAGTCTATGACTGCTTGTGCTTACCAAACACTTTGGTAACACTTGTTGCTTTAAGGCCCATTAAGTCTGGCAGTTGATCAATAATGATGTCCCTGCTAGCCCTTATCTTGTGCACCCTTTCAATGCTTCGTCTCTGCCAGTCAGTCCAGTAGATGTAATCTCCCAGCAGCGTGAACCCAAATATATGTGGAAGCTTATCTTCTAGGAGGGTCTTCCTCATTGTTCCGTCAACGTTTATGACCTGCGGGACACACAAGGAGAAAAGGAAAAAATAATCAGTTCTGATGTGGCTGCAATTAAAAAGACAATACCGATCATATTTTGACAACTCCTCCATTTTTACACATGAGCCTCCCAAGATGCACAGCATGCCTCCTTAAAAACAATATAGTTGTAGGTTTGTTCAAAGAGAAACCGATGGGATGACGAGCCTGCAAGTGGGTAATCTCACCCTTTATCCACTGTAAAAGCTAAGCAACATGACATCAGTTCAAACCTGCCAAGGCCACTGCAACGGCAGGGCTTTTGGGGATGGGGGTGAGGTTCAGGGGATTTTCCATCTTCATTCATGTCTTGGTCTCACTTCCGAACTCTCCCCAAAACAACGGATTGCTAGAGTGGCCTTTAGCACTTGATCATGGGGTTGGATTGCTAGAGTGGCTTTTGGGACTTGATTACGGGGAACAGACACACACCTGCTGTCAGGTAATTATTTCACAGCTGCTCACTACAAAGGCCTTGCACTATCCCACTTTGCTTGACACAGAAGGAAAGAGATTCACACAGACTGACCGTGATCAGTGGTCACTGGGCAAGATAGGAAAATACGACATTAAGTTACAATCCCCCATGCTTAAACTCGCATCCATCTACAGCACAAACTGCAATAATCTTTTCAATCATCCCAACAGTGGTTACCCATGCCAAGGAGTAAATATCTTTATCAGTCCCTGTGGGAACAAGAGAGAATTCAGGGAGAAAGATAAGGGGGCACACGGGAAAAACAGTACGTGGCAGCCAAAGCACACCACCCTTTTGCAACATGAGTAACGAACTAGCTGGTGAAGGCCAGACAGTTTGTTCCAGCTGCACGGCGGAGGAGGGAGCGATACGGAGGTATCACGGTCCGCCCCTGACCACAAAGGGTTGCATCCCAAAAAATAATTGCTGCTCACAGACTAACTGTTGACCTATAGTACCCCCAGCCTCATTATCCCTGCTTACCATATTAAAAATCACGCCCTTTGCTGCATAACGACATGTAAATAAGGGGGGCATACCCCCAATAACCGCGCAAATGGCAATCTGGCCAATGAAGTATGTCTGCCGCACTTCCACATCCCACCTTCAGCAACTATAAAACAGAGGACAGCTCACTAAAGTTTTTGGAAGGGAAGAAAATTGAACCGCTGACCTGTTCACTGGAGATTGCTGACGAGCGAGCCTCCTTCTCCCCTCCCCCAAACAGGGACGCCTCTTTGGTAAGACTTGCGCCTCCGACAAACGTTGGACGTTACCCGGGAAAATATATTATTATTGAAAGCGCTTAATTGTTAGTTTGAGCTCATAGAAAGAACATTTGTAGCAGCAAGTGCATTTATCAACGGCAATTCCGAACCTGTTTTATCTGTCGCTTTAATAAAATCTTATTCTTTTTACTTTGCGAAACTGTCTCAGGGAAAGTCCTCAAACAGGGGGGCTCTGGCAGGCAAATGTAAATTACACAGATTCTTTTTACTTTGCGAAACTGACCCAGGGAAAGTCCTCAAACAGGGGGGCTCTGGCAGGCAAACGTAAATTATAAAGATAAGGAAGGGCCTTCCGTCCCTCCCTTTCACGCGACAGTCCCCTCTGTGGAGCAGACAAAACCCAGAGTCCTCTCCACCCTACTTCTTGCAACTGATAGCTGCAACGTAACTATATATATTTATTTCAAGTGCTACCTGAAAATTTAGACTGTGGGCAGCATTGAGTTCACTTTCATACTAAAACCAAAACAACGACCACACTTAAGACTCTGTTTTCCAGTGTGATTCAATCAAACCTCCATTTGTTGCTAGAGACGCTTCACAGGTGGACAACTGCTGTGCTTTGACCTAGGTTATGCATAAGCTGTGATTGAGGCAGAAATTTAAGCCATCTCCTCTTTGCCATCATTTGGAAATTACTTGTTTATTCAGATGCAGGATGTTTAACCTGTATCTTGCAGAAAACTAAGCTGTCTTCCCCGTACGCCGCCTCTATTTTCTGTGATTTCAAGACAGCTACGGTGATTTCAGCACCGTATTCCCTCAGCTTGTAAAGTGTTAAGAGTTTAAGCAGTATCTGGTTTTGATTAAAAATGTTTATAATTTAAAGGCAATGCAATATTAATCCATTAAATGCCTGCCAATACACTGGGCAGTCAAAATCATCCACGAGCCAAGAGGCAGGAGCATGCACACAATTTGCTAACAGTGTGACTGATGACAATCACCGTGTCTTATTAAACCAGCACTGGAATTTCAACAGGCGCATGCATAGCCACGGTAGGTATCCAAATTTTAAAATGAAACCTGCAGTTTGAAAGCTGAAGCTCTGATTACTGTTAACCAATGTCTTATAAATTTGTGAAAACACCATGCGTTTCTTCCATGAGGCAGTTAACCTGGGCACAACGTTTCCTTTTTGGAGAAATTCAAAGAAGATGTCGTCACCAGTCCTGCTACATGAATTTTATCTGAAAAAATTGTTAAATGCTAGCACACATGGGACGGATGATAGATCTTCCAGCCACCACCAGGCAAACAGCAGAGGGGAGCAATCAGCTACTGCATCCTATATTTATCTGTGCTATTCACAAAAATCATCACTATAACACAGTCGTCATCTTGCATTATTAAGGTGCAGATGTCTTTAAAGACAGATGATTGAAAACAACTTCGTCAGAACTTTTAGACCATCTAGCAGCTTATGTGAATTTGAACACATGCTATAATGTAAATTTATTATGTGAGATAGCAAATATGAAGCTCCAAACAAGAAAATATTCAAATTTTGCAATGTTAGAAACCCCTGACACAAAAATCTCTGGGCCGTCAAGGAGTCCGCAGCAGAAAGAAGCCCCAAGAATCAGCACACACCTCTTGTGCCTCTTTTTTGTGCTCTTGACAAAGGAAAGGGCTCAAATTTTTCTTCTTTATATATATATTTTTTAATTAACAAGAAAAAAAAAGAGTTGAAGACTAAAAAGTGGAGAAGACGTGCACAGGCATCATCTGCAAGCGCTGAGAAATTTCCCAGACACCCTGAAACTATGAGAAAGGGGTAAATTCACGGATTCCCTCCAGATAAAAAGCCTCCTGCTGGAGACAGTTAAAAATAACAGTGACATTCCTTACTATTAAGTTTTGGGGAAGTTTTGTGTCAACCAATCAAGCTATAATTCCTCTACTACTGGGCAAAGTAGTAGAGACTTAAGATTAATGTCTTTTTATTTAGTTAAGCTAAATAGAGTACATGAAAAAAAAAAAAAAAGGTTATGTCTGCGGTTAAAAGCCAAATGGTTCTGCAATTATCTCATTACATCATGTCCAGGCAAACCCCAAATGCTCGTTTATTTAAAGCAGTATCAATCCCACAGGCAATACTGCGGGTTCAAGAGTTCAGCGCGCATACTCAGGTGCTGGAGCCAAACCGGTGCCACGTTAAGTAAACAAGCCACAATTTCCTTTACAAACACAACAAGGCATCGGCAGGACGATGATCAAACTAGCACATTGCAAACTACTATTTTATTTATATTTTTTTAAGTGGAGATGGACTGTATAATTCAAATATTAGCCCCGTCGACTAAAATACAGCAGTCTCGGATTGCATCCAAGGATGCAGGAGCATACGTTATTTATATTCACGCACATCTGCGCGTGTTGTTAACTCGCACGGTCACCACTGAAGCTACGAAATGAAAAGCCTGTTGGGCAATCTAGTCCTATTCTGTCCCAGTAAAGAACGAGTCCTACATTATACCACTGAGGAAACATAATGGGACGGGAGAGCAAAAATGAGGTACTGGACAGCAAAAAACATCTAATGGCTTATATTTTGGCTAAGAGGGAGATGGAGTAGGTGTTTTCTTTCTTTCTCTCTCTTTCTCCCCCCAAAATTCTGGTGGGCAGAGGAGCGAAGGAATCCAGGCACCTTTACTCAGATGCAGGAGGACGATCTGGATCTGGATGATATTTCCATGGTGGGCAATCGGGCCCTCTCGTTGGCAGCTAATCCGTGTCAGCAGGCAGGACGGGCTGACCATCAGACCATCTTCTAGTAGCAGCCAGGGCAAAGCTCGGATAACTAACGGTGAATGGTCACGTGCAGTTCAATATAGGCATATATACATTATCTGACTTGCAGAAGGGTATGAGACTAATCTTGCAGGTAAACCCTACCCATCTGGCATATTCTCTCTTTTGAATTTTGCTGTCATCCATCTTCCCAGAGACTCACCTCCTCTTTATAAAGCACATGAACTGAAACCATGAGGATGCAAAACAAGAAGTTAATCTACAAACAGGCCTCACAAGGTGGCCAGAAGCACAACTCCTCCCCTTAAAACTGCACAGCTAATAAATACCCCATCAACTCGCCATTTAACGTTTGCAGCTGTGCCGACTGCAGCCCAAGGGAAGCTACTGAGGTGCATGCAGATTTTAGCAGGAAGATAACCTTATCCACAGAAACTTAAGTGCATTAAGAAGCTCTCTGCAAGGTTCAAGTAGCTAAGGACATTGTCTCAAATACAAAGAACTCTGTTCAGTTTAGGCAGCTGCATTACCACTCCCTGTCTTGCACTGATATTAACCGCTTGCCGGACTGCATAGCAAACCCATGCACAAGCTGATCCGTGAAAAGAAACAGTATTTTGGGGTGCAGCTTTCGGTCAGAGTCAACTTCTTGAGCTGATTCATCGTTTGGCTGCACAAGCACTAGTATTAGTACAAGTAAATGGGCAAGAAGATGCAACAGAGCAGGAAAGAGGCCCCCTGGCCTTAAGCACTGTTCTTAGGTGGTACCAGCACATAATTTTATAAAAGAGCTTTCCTTTCCCCCCCCCATTATCCAAAACTTTTCCTCAAAACATCTTGAGGCCAGAATAGGCTTTTGGTACTCGGGAATTTCTTCCTCTTTCCGTAACTGATAAGCGGATCTTGACACGGGTCAAAGGATAAATGCAACACTAAATCTGCGGTGCTTTCCATCCAAAACGCTGCAAGGCCCCCTTGAACGGAGGCACACACTAAAAGCCCCTGATTACTCTGAAGACTCCAGTGATAAATCTTTTAACAAGGCATCACCAAGCATAGCTAAAATGGATCATGGGCAAAATAAAATCAACATCAAACGCCTTAATGAACTGAATTACACAGAAAGCATGGTAAGGTGATAAGGTGTGATTTTGTTTAGATGCTGCTGCTGCAGCATATGCAAAACGATTTAATGAATATTTCCAAATATAACACTCAAAAGCTCTTGGCGCTTTGAAGAAGATTAAAGTAAAACAATGCAATTAAATTCTACACATCAATGTGATTCATGTAGTTGGCTTGTATTTCAGGCGCATCTGTGAAAGAACAATGATTCGACACACATACAGAACGTCTCCCGACAGAACAGCAAAGCGAACTCGGACACCTTGCTCCTCTATTTAATTCATTAAGATAAACTACAATTTATTCAATTGCTACAGATGAAGCTGAGGCAAATGGAAACCAATTCTTGGACTGAGCTAAATCACTAAGCAAACGGTAAGCAGATATAGCAGGCTGGCCCCGGTACAACGATGTCAGCGGCACACAGTCAGGGAGCCACGAGTTGGCTGGGCTGCCAGTCGATGACAGTTTTCCCAGAGAGTGGGATTTCGGCCTGCGGAAGAGGAGAGCAACTTGAATGGCTTCTACCAATCCTCCCCAGAAGACTCTAAAAAGGCATCTTAAGGGAACTGTGCCCAGTCATCCTTGGCTGGGGAAAGGACCTGCGAGACATAAGCCATGGAGGCGGCAGTAAATAGGGAAAGAAAAAAGACAGAAGGAAAAAAAGGAGAGAAGTGGAAAACTCCAGAGGGTCAAAAACCCTGCCCCAGAGAGAGAAGAGGGAAGCAGCTGTGAGCAGGCTGTACCACAGTCTATATTCAGCTGAGTTTAAGCCATTCGTTAACATTTCCAACAGCTGAAATAGAACCACCTTTCATCAACACTTCAGGATAAAAGTGGATTCCTTTTTTTCATTCTGAAGGGGCTTAATGCCAGGCATGTATTGGCAGATGCTGGCAAGCAGAAAAGAGAATAAAATTAAAAACAAACAGTACCAAAACTCACATATCAACAAAGAAAGGGAGAGAAGAGGAAAATATGGCTGGCCATTTTCCACAAAAATAGACTACTTGAGTCTCTTAGCAAGCTGTTGGCTCAAACACTTGGGTCAGGAATGAGAATCCAGAAAGCAGCTCTTCATTGTTCTGTCAACTCTGCGAGAACATAAATGATTTTGAAAAGACTGTCATGCAATAATTCCAGTCCATCTTGACAACATTTAGGCTGTCTGGGAAAAGATACATCATAAATAAAGTTCAATGGGTTTTTATTGTCATTACATTTCATGGATTAATCATTCTACCACGACTCTTCTTTTAGATCACTCTCATATCATCAAGGTTTGATATAGTCACACACGCTTCTTTATTATTTTCTGAACTGTCACCTTGCTTAAGTATCCATGTTGGTTGCCAACTGCAAAGAATTTAGTTGTTTACTTCCCCCCCCCCCGCCAGATTTCAGCAATCCTACTTTTTCTTTAAAAAGTCCAACTATCGGCACCTACCCACATTTAGAATAAGCTGTGAACCAAGAGAGCATGCAGAATGAGTCTATACAACATAACGAGTGAAGCACCCCTACTGAACAAGGGATAACAAATCTAGAAAGTATCACAATTTGCAAATTTGCGTGTGCCTTTACGGCCTCCGCGGCTGAAACACAGCAGTAACAGGAGACAGTCCCTGCCACCGGGCTCCGCATCGCAGCTGTGTCGCTACGCGAGCCCCACAGACACGGAAAGCAAATGAGCTGGTGCATAATACCAAACTAAAGCAGTCTGAAAAAGAGCCCTCCCTCAAACGCTTTCCGATAGTCTTAAAAAACAAAACAAAACAAAAACCCCAAACCCAAATTCTCAGCTACTAACCACACGCTCTGTGGTGTCACACACTTCCACGGGTCAGTTAAAAACTCCACCCAGAGACAATATCACAGCACCATCGGCTCTCTTGAGGATCATGACAAGAACATATCTGTCCCTTTCCACTTACTATAAAATGCCTCTTAAAGTGAACATCCAGCTCTGAAGGTGCAGGTCCTGAGCTGAATTCAGTGCTCATCATCAGCTTCAGCCTAACAGCCACGTGCAATCGACAGCTTTGATCAATCCTCCCTCTCTTCCCCTCGATAGGTTTTGTTTTTAATGAGTAATTTCTCAGCTTTGTGTCAAGTAAGTCACTAAAATCCAGCTAGATTGCTGCTGTCCCCCCTGCCCCCTCCCAATCTCATCCTACAGGACCAAAACTGCTCCACAGGAGCAATCAACATGTCCTGACCACAGATACTGAAGTTTTGCCAGGATTTCACCCACAGTTTATTCAGCTTGACTTCTGGTCCCCTCACCCAGTGCAACTCCCGGGGCACAGCGGGCTGTGCCTCCTGCCCGGCAGAAGCCTGCTTTCAGCATCGCCACCAAAGCAGGGCCAGATGCCAATGTCTTTCAAAGGAAGAAGTGGTCAGCGCTGTGCTCACATAGGCTCAGACAACCTCTCCAGGCACCAGAGAGAAGCTTGTCTCAGAACATCTCTGAACAACAGCTCCAACCCTGAGATCATGTTGACCCAGCAATCAGGATCTAAAACTGCAGGACAAAGGCTATATTTACAACATTGCCCAATGACTTAGCTGTGGACTAAGGCAAAGGTGCAGCTAGGCTCCAAAAGCATTTTCAGTTCATACCATCTACACAATACTGTCACTTTTTTCATGAGCAGAAACAGCTGCTAACATCCCTTCATTTATGCTTTAGAGATCCCAGAACACTACTGGGGACACCCTTGTAGTTCATTCTTATCATTTTTTAATTCAACTCAGTTACAAGGTTGTTTGTCAAGAGAGACCTGGCTTGGTTGGTTCCTTCTTAGGCTGAAACAGCTTGTTTTAAGAGAGCAGGTGAAAAACAGGTGCAGTAAAGTCAAAAGTCCAAAAGATGGCACAAAGTCTGAGACACACAGTACACCTTTGGAAAATCACAGCCCCAGAAATCACTGTACCTTCAGCTTGAGGAAATGTATTAAAAACCTAATGGACCAAAACAACTGGAGTTATTAATTCTTCCCTAAATGTGTCAGAGTCTATCAGATTACTGCTTACAGGCTACAAGACAGAAATGGTCAAAGGTGCATGAAACACATACTGCTGAAGACCCTTCAGACTGCATCAGCATTTAGATGCAAAATCTGTCACATGGGGTGCTACAGTATAGGCAGAGAAACCAACAGCTTAGCAGTTCTCATGTATCATGTCACAGGACATAAAGAGTATTTTTAGTGGAAATGGGGGAAGCTTACTTAAATTTGACAACAATATTTGTGAAGAAATAGTTTAGGCCGATGAAAAAGAGTACACTAAGAAGAAGTTCCAGATGAGTATAAAATCATATCTAATGGACTGGGATTCTAGGGATGTTGCCTTCTTGACTGGATACTCCAAAACTGTTTGTTCCAAAAAACAAGAGTTACAACTCCAGAACATTTTCTTTCTCAATTTGTTCTGTCTCATGCAAATTAAAAACTTCATTTCCAAGTGTGTATAAGACAGTTAAGTAGTCACTTGTTCAAAAAATTACAAAGAAGCCAAATGTAACAGAACATAAATTTACATTATGAAAAACCCAGAGTCCTATGAAGTTTATAGTGATTTCTTGTTTTCTCTGGGAATAATATACACAAAATATATACCTATTGCAGTGGTCACCTTCCCTCAAAATAAATAGCTTTTATGCTCATATTATCACCATGTGAGGTGGTTATTTATTTGCACTGTACTTCTGTTCATATTTTTCATATGAAATCACTAAAACTACCACACCTGATTTTCACCCAGGACTTCACAAAATCTTATTAGTTCCAGAAAGAGCACTGCATTTGCAGACAGGCTTTTCAAAACTCAAGCATATATAACAAGCTCTAACAGAGACAGATCAACGGACAGATTTCTTCTTGTTGGCAAGGTTGCGTTGACATGATTGCGATCTTGAACCTGCCTATGTTTTATGAATCCAATCTAGGACTAGCTAATGTTCTCCATATGAAGTCCTGCTACATCAGCCTGACGTTTCCAGAACTTTGTTCTGCTTACAGGATATCAAAGGATTAAGGGTGCAGCTGGTCAGTTCTGCAACTTCTCTCTCATAACCAGGAACTGCAACACTACGGCACGCTGCACTCCTTAAAAGGGGAAAATATTGAACACAAACTTTTTCAAAATAATTTACGGCAACTGGCTGTGAGACCTTACAACTGTGCATGGAAGATGCACTGAATCGGTATTTCAGTTTTATTTTTAAGTAGAAGCTGCTTATTTAATACCCTTCAGGGAAATCTTACCTTCTGTAAATACGCTTTTTTGTTCTGAAACCCTGACCGCCATTAGTTAAGTTTCAAAGAGCACGCAACAACTCTGAAATTTAGCTGACATCCTTTATGAAAACAATATGCATTTCCAGCTTCTGAACAGCAAGCTAACGAGTCTGGGAAAGAGGAAGAATTCAAAAATTTTACTGTAATATTTTTAAAAAACAAACATGCACCTTAATTCTTCTCACTTCTTCCCCCATTCCCCTTTTCTTGAAAGTGATTTAAATAGTTCTATCAGATTTTTATCCTCTCCTTCCCAAATCCAAACATTTTCCCAACACTACAGAAACCTAAAACTCTGTGGAACAGCATACCATATAAATATTTACCATGCTGTACTCCTGCTGACAAAATTGGGACTGCACCTACATTTCTAACCTATAATTACAACATAAAACAGACTTAAAAAACAACATAGAGCAAACTTGATATGAGAAATAATCTCTGGCAAAGTTTTCAATGTGAAAAACAAATCAGCAATTTAAACAGCCAAACACAAATCTTTTAAAAAGTCAAAAGGATGTCAAGAATAACAACTACAGTTGATCTTGCCTTAAAGTACAGGACAGCATCAGTCCTGTTCAACCTTTCTGAAAGAAAAGATTGGCTCCCCTGTGCAATTTGCCATGCTAACTTAAATTTGAAATGAAATAAAAACTACACTAGATGTATTTACTAGTGCTATTTCTTTCCTGTTTGTTTGCTTACTCAAATATATGTTGATTAAAAACAAAAAAAACCCTCCTTCAGGCATCACCTTTTATCTTAGAGACAATGAGAGATCCATGAGCGATTAACTGAGAAACATGTGTCTAGCCATGACTCCCACTTGAGGTCCCCCCTTCCATCTCCATTTAACATGTGATTCTAGGTCTCATGCAGTCAACTTCTGTCCACTGCAAGCTAAGATACGGCTAGAAGTGTTTTGTCCTGAATAGTGGGAACTCTTGTTTGGAAATCTGCTTCCCAGTCCTTGGAGATTCACAACATTTTCATTTTCTTAACCTCATCACTGCACAAATAGCAGCAGCCACTTGTCGTTCTTCCATCCTCTTCCCACTGCAATAGATATGCATGAATAGTGCTTCAGAGAACCAATTGATAAATCCTTTACGTTCTAAGTCACCAAAAGTGTCACGTATGGAAATCCCATTGGAAGTCAAAAGTTAAGAGAGTAGACCCTAGATGAGTTGTCACGTCCATCTATACATGGCGCTACGCTTTGAAGCATGGATGCTTGCATTCCCACTTAATAATCGATTAGCCAAGCCTCATGCAACTCCTTAATAATTCCTCAGGAAAGGAACCAAAGCACTCTCATTAAACAAATAATTATATCAGAGGGAGACATATGAAATACCACTACAACCAGGCAGCAGGCATACACCACCTCCTGGGAGGAAGGCAATGAAAGTAAGGTCTTCTGTATGCATCTAGGAGAATCCATTCGGTTTCTTATCTTGTGAAGCCTCCTGGCTCAAGTTAACAGTAAATTCTACTCATGATTCCCTCCTTCTTTCACCCTTTCTAGAAACTCCGTATTATGAGTAAAACAGCAAATCCAGTCTTGCATGTCACCACATAGGGCATATATCCACATAGCACAAGCAAAAGCCATGCACAGAAACCCAAACTAGCATGTCCACAGTTAGCTGTACTGGGCCTAACCTAAAATACTGCACTAACGTTGCTAGCTCCTGCAGAACTAAAGCAGGTACCTCTGCAAAGCAAGCCCTGCTGCACGCAAGCCCCCTCACAACTGAAATGTTATCACTCGAAAGAACAGATCCCGGCAAGACTCTTCTCTTCCTGCCTTGATAAGATGCTTGCACTCCACTGTCACTTCGGATAAGCAGTCCTATCAATCATATTTATTGGAGACACTAAATAATTCTCGCTTATAAAATTCAATCCCATTTACAATTAATATCAGTAATTTGTTCTGGGTAGCACTCAGAGTTTATTGCTAAAATGTAGTTAGCAGATGCTCCTTGGTCCCTCCAAATCATTAAAATGCAAAACACATGTTTTCTGACCAGCATAACCTTCAGCTATTTTTAAAGAAAGCTACCCTTCCTTCTCAGGCCAAAGCCTGACAAAACAGACAGACCTCAGAGGATGTTCTGAAGCTCAACCCATTAGGTTCACCACAGGAAACCCAATCCTGAGCTGAAGTCCCTGTCTTGAAAGACTGTGGTACTGAATGTGCTTTGTGGTGTTGCATAGGGAGGGTGCCACTTCTGCAGCCAAAGCTCCAGCTCTATTGTGGGGTAAACACAACAGAGCGAGGTATACCAACACATCAACCCTCTCTTCAGCGTAGCAGCCCTCTCTGGAGCTCAGACCTTCAGCTGAAGCGTCCTGAACATTACATTCTTCACATAGACCCTAGAATTGCATGAGCTAACAATACCAGCCCCGTTCTTAAATGACTTTTTCACTGGATGAGCTCAGCATACTTCAACAAAAAGGGAAGCAACATTAGCCTGTTCTCCTGGCAGGGAAACAGAGGCACAGGAAAGCAGTTGCCTCAAATCATCAAGCAAGAATGAGAAGAGACCACAGAGCTTCTGAAGGGCCAACCTAACCCTGGATTCACCACGCTGCAGTGGCTCCCTTCACATACTTATGAAGAGAGAGCATTGCCAGGCGGAATAACCTTTTGAGTAAGGTTCATGTGTAAAATTTTCCACTTATTAGAAAAGAAGAAAAAAAGAAAAAAGGAAAAAAGAAAGAAAGAAAAAGGCTTTCCCAAGGTTCATATACAGGGCTGGTTTCATTTAGGAGAATATAAATTCTTCAGGCCATATCACACAGCTTACTTTCAATCCAAGGCCATAGGTGTAGTCAGCAGGGAGTGTGAGACATCTGTAGAAGGCCCCTGAATGTAGACCTAAGTGAGGTTGTTCATCAAGAGCTTCCCAGATTAAGCCGATATGAAACAGGGGAGTCAAGGGTTTAGCTGAAATTTAGGCTGTTCTAATAAGACCCTCGAGATTTAGACTGTCCTAACAAGGCCCTCCACTTTACATGACAGATTTTTAGGGGGTGATTCTCTCCCTCCCAGCCTAAGTAAATGAGACTTTTTAGCACCTACTAATAGCAGAAGAGTAGACCCACACAAGGTCTTTGGGAAGTTAGCTACAGCCAAATGTAACTTGCAAGCCTCTTCTGGTGGCATCATGAGGCTGGTCGTCACAATCAAGACCACTCTGTTCCAGAAGACAAGTACCTAAGAGTCCCTTCTATTCTAACTTGAGACATTAACTCAGATATCAGGAGGAAGGTTTGGCTTTATGGCTGGAATATTAGACAAAGTTTGATCCCAGTGTGTAACCTCAAGTAAGCCACCAGCTCTCTCCAAACATCACTTCTCCATCTGCAGAACACGGATAAAATTTCTTCCCTTTTCCTGAACCCTGCCTTGTCTGTTCAGACTGCTTCTCAATACCAAAGGCAAGAGCCAAGCTGAGATTTCTTTCAGAGCACAGCTTAACATTTGGCAGGCTGTGCCGCTCAGGCCAGTTCAAGCAGAGGCCACCTTGCCCCAGGCCCCTCATTCCAGTATTCGTACTGCCACCTTCTTGCTATGTCAGCACAACTACTTGTGTGGTCACACGGCAAGTGGGGACTGAGAAATATAAAGCTTTCTAGCTGGGTTATTTTCCAGCTGGATCAGTTCCCTGCTCTGGTTTGCCACGTGGCTTCGGAGACCACTATGCCACACAGAACAGGGCAGAAACGCACCGTCGGAGCGAGGGCAGGTGACTGCCTGCAGGCACCGATGCAAAGAACATGTGAAATAGCGTCCTCAGAGATGTAATACAGGACCCATGAGAAAACTATCTTTTCACATCACTGGGTAACAGGAGAGCTCTCCTTCTGGAACAGCAAGAGTGATTTTATACTTTAAATTAATTGGGGGCCATATTCTTAAATAATAAATACATTAAATAATTGGAGAACTATGGGTTGACCACGGTACCTGAGGGGACTGACAGTTAATTAGAAACAAATTATAAAGCTTGTGCTTCCTTATTCCCATGCAAATGCCCCCCAAAAGCTCATATTTAATGCGAAGCCAAAAGAGCTTGAAGACAAAAAAAGCCAACTGGATCCCAGACAAAAGGGGATAAAATACAATCAGCGGAAGCTGCACACGCAACTGAGTCACCCACAGGGTGTGTCTGCAAAGCCAAGCAATAAATAACTGACCACACACCACCTCTCACCTATAAGCTGCCCACTAACAACTCCTGCAGTAACTAAAATCCCAAACTCCAGGCTCAGCTTCAAGTTCTCATAGAGGAAAAGCGGGGGAGCCTGACATCAGGATAAAAAAAAACACTGTTTTTCACCCTGACCTTGCAGAGGAGGCAAGGACTCCCACTGCTTGCACTCCAAGATTTATCATTCTGCCCTATGTTCCATTGACCTTGCAAACACTGGAGAAGGGGAGAACCTCATCTTTCCGAACAGAGATTGCAACACTCTGCTTCTAAGCCCAGAAAGGTCCAGCTGAAAATCAGGATTTGATTATAAAGAGAAAAAACCCTAAGCGAATTTGAACTGTAAGAATTTCTACAGAATTCATTAACGATAATATTTCCCTCCCTGAAGGTCTGCCCAGCTGAAAACCCAATATTATGGAAGACTGGACTAAAAAGAAAAGGACAACGAAACAACAGTCACTATAGTGTTATGGTTTTGGGGCGGAAGACTCGTTTTTAAAAGGCTGCTCGTTTCTACAATAGTTGTTTCTATAGCACACATAGCATGGATAAAGCTTCAAAGAGCTCCAGCTTAGCGCAGTTAACCCAACTCATTCACATCTTGCTATTGCGACCATGGAAGCCCAGGCTGGAATAGCAGCGAGGGGGTAGCAGATTCAAAAGCAAAGCATTCCAGGTGAGCCACAAATACGCTCTTCCAAGAGTAAATTTTAAAACAGATATAGGGCAAAGATGGAAAAGGTGATCACTAAACAGTTAGCCACAAGGCATCCCAACTATTTGGATCAACTGTTGCCCTGCCATGTCAAGGGAAAACCCCTGAGCTGAAAAGCATTTGGAGCTTGGGGGAATAGTTCAGGTAAGTAGCACACAACCATCCGCTTTTTCGCTCTTTTGGAGTTATCTGGTTTTGTTCACTGTTGGAGTCAGGTACTTGGGGTAGACGGATTTTGGCCTGAGCCCAGATGCCCTTTTTAAGTTCTAACTCAATAACTTAACAGGAAGTCCTAAAGAGAACAAGAAATTAAAGTCGACTTAAAAGAAACACTGGGAATGATCATTTGAGCAAGGTGTTTCCTACCTTCTGACTTTAATGAGAAGGGGAAGAGTCTCCATATTACGATCATCTCTGCCTTTGCGCTCAAGCACAACATCAGCAGTACTCACGCTCTCAAGGAAAAGGGAATGAGCACACGAGATGCACCTACCTCTCCTTGCTGAGATATTATTAAGGCCTTTTCAAATAACACAACTCTCAAACGCAAGCAGAAAGAGCGAGCTGTAACCGATCAGTGCAAACCCAGAGCTATTTCTCTCATTAGCATCAGGCAGCTTTCACATACAGACAGGATGTGACATTTCTGGTTCCTAATACTTGATCAGCAGATGGCTAAATAAGGGGGTGGAAAGGAGGGGAGAACTAGAGACATGCAAATATTGTAGAACACTAAAAACTTTGAAACTCACACCAAAAAGGGTTCTAAAAAGAACACTGACTGCCAAATACTGTACGCGTGTACAGCAATGAGGGGAACAGCTTTCAACCTGGATGCAACTTTTGTCTGCTACCTTAACAAAAAAGCATAACCCCAGCACTTGTCTGTGCAAGTACCTTTAAGAATATATAGCATTACACTGCTCAAAAGCATCAAAGCATGCATTCTAAATGAAACAAAAATATTTGTAGTCACATTATCAGTCTACTTTCCCATATCCCTCCAGAAAGCTTGCAAATTAATCAGAAACATATGTTTGAGCTTTATTTAAACCTGCTGGAACTTCTAACTGCAAGAAAAAAAGCTTAAAGAAATCATGGGTAAGTTTCCTTTGAAAACTTATACAAAATCTAAAACTCTGCAAGAAATACCTATATTTTTAACCAAAAAAGTGAGCAATCACCAGTTACTTCTGAAAAGGATGTGAGCTACAGCTACTTAGATTTACAAACAAAATATACTCTGTTAAATCTAATCTTGAAAGCAATTTTTTCAACCTATGTTATAGATAATTATTTTAACCTTGTTAAAATAGTAAAATTCCACACTCTCAACATTATAAACTGTACCAAGGCAATAAATAAGGCCATTTTAAAATCAGCCTCCTTGGCTGGTCTAATCCATTATCGTGGATGCTATTAGGGGTTTAGCTTTAGCTAGGAACGACAGCTTTTACTAACGTTTCATAGAAATCCCAGCTATTGCAACCGCGACTCTAGCTCAGCGGAAAGAAGTGGTTCATCTCAGTGCAGCAGATGAAGGCATCACAAACTTTTTTTTTCATTTTTTAAATAAGGCATTAAAGAGCTCACAAAGGAATCTGGGTCTCCACTTTCCCAGTTGCCGAGATCCCCCAAGCGCTGGTACAGTGGGGACGCGGGACTGCGGGGAGAGAGAGGACCTCTCTGGAACAGGCTTCACGCCAGCTGCACAGTTTAACTGCACTTCCCAAAGAGTTCACCTGGTAACGGAAGAAGTCAACGGCACAGTGGAAAGATATCGCACAGTTATTTCATTTAGGAATCGGACAACTAATACTGTAAAAATATTCACAGTCTACCTGAAAATGAAGCCAAGAGCTGCTTCTGTGAAAAAAGTTAAATGACTGAAGAAAAATGATCATAGAAACTATTTTTGTGCTAAAAAAACACACACACTGAAAACCTTACTATCTTCTAGCCAAGAAAAGCTGAAGTGTGGCAATACAAATAGTATTAATTCCTCTCTCATTACTACCCCCTAGAATAGCTATTAGATTTCCAAGTTCTTACCTCTCTTTCTTTCGGAGGTATGTGCAGGTGAGAAACTGTGGTTCCTCATTGCTGCCACTGCAAAACTATCTGATACACTTCCTAGGCAAAAGTTCTTCAACATGACCTTCCTCCAGCTTGCAGCTCTGAACAGTTGGCTCCACGTACTCCAGAGAATTTAAGCCAGAGGTAAAGGTTTAGGCTGTTAATTTACCTCTCTCAACAGAAGCAGGTAAGCGGAGGCCGTAATTTTGTGACACAATGGCACTGTAGTTTCATTATCAATTCAAACTGAGCTGCCAGAAGAGACAGTCCAGGACCCTCGCCTACATCAGCCTTTGCAGCTCATTCTCTTCTTCCTTCTGTGCCAGCAGATGCACTGCTGTGGCTCTGCAGTTAACTAGATCAAGGATTTCATTCAGGATCAAACTAACTTCTTTTCCCGTCTCTCTCAGCTACAGTGCTGCCTTAAACCAGTCTCAACACTTCTGTGTAAATCTGGTTTGAAGGTGCCCATTTCCAGATCAAAAGTGCCACAGCCACCTGAAGTAAAGCATCCTTATGAATTCAATCCACCAATCTTGCTAAGAAAGCAATGATGGGTTCAGTTGGTATCCGTGAGTTTTACAGCAGTTTTATATAGTAGAACTATATAAAAATGATCACCAGTCTATTCTCGTGGGTATAATGCACTATACACAATATATATTCATTTTTCCTGATTACTCTTGGATAGCACAGTCACACAGAACTTGAAGTAGATAGATTCAATACTAAATTTTCTTCTACTTCTTTTCTGTAATAAGGACAACAACAGCTAAATTACATGAAACACATTTCCACGTAGTCTGTAAAGTCCAATATAGTTCTACAGTTCAGTCAACCCCTTCTGCCAATCCCTCGGCTGAAATTAAATTGTATTTCAACGTTCATTCAAAGGTTGCACATGGAAACTGCTGCGTTAACAAGCTTCTTTTATAAATGGATTGTGGGGAGAGTCAGAGAGATGGGGTGCAAGAAAAAGGAGAGAGGAGTGCTTCCCACCTCCACTATTTGCACTCCATCGCGTACCCTGTAAATTCCTCCACGCTGTGGTCTCCCGCACATATGGAACGCATTGCAAACAGACAATTCGCCAGCTGTGGTGGCCACTGCGAACCGCAACGTTGTTATAAAACAAGAAACTTCAATCCCAGTTTTGGTGCAATTATGTTAATAAGCCGCAAACATAACCATAACAAAAAAACTACTCTGCATTTTCTTTAGACTGATTTAATTAGGGGGAAAAAAGTAACTCTGGGAACTTGAATCCTAATTCAGGCTCCAAAGGATACTGCAGTGTGCAACAATATAAAATAAGCTGCACTTTGGTAAGTTGGGTTACAGAATCCTTAAGTTTCTCCTTCTAGATTCAAAAAAGTCTTTTAAAATCTAATTTTATAAAATAATTTTAAAAAATCTTTAGATTTCACATATATTTCTGGTAGTACTTTAAAGTATATGTATGGTTAACAATCTGTAAGTTTTGTTTGGTTTTGCCATCCATAGGTTATAACCACCTCGTAGGTGTGGAGTCTTCTACACGTAGCCAGGAGTTGCATCTATACAGACATGGTTTGTAAGTATGTTTTAGAATATCCCATAACAGATGACAGACTCTTGAAATCTTAATTTCCTTGCAAGGTCCCACATCTTTTCATAGAGTTGATTTATTGGTTAGTAATAGAAGAGGAAGTACCTGTGCAGTTTTATCATAGATTTCATCACACTTCCCATTAGGCCAAATCTATGCGATTCCTGAGTTCAATTCCTGAAAAAAAGCTCACTGTATCACATTAACAGTTCCTCAGATTTTTGTAATGTAGTGGGCCAACCTGCATACCATCTGCCAAACTACCACGATGCTTTAAGTCCATGATATCCTTAGTATGATGCAATTTTGCCAGCGTGATGCAAAGAGCCATGACCTTTTGACACCACCAAACTCTGGTATCAAAGAGAAAAACCCAGGTCTCGCACACTGAGCAATGCAAAGGTTCAGAAGAGTCTTGTGATCCTAGTGTGAGGCATCTTTATCAAACCCAGCTTTTGAAAGAACAGAGAGTACACCTTTAGTTAACAAATATTTCTCAGATGTGTCAGTATTCTCCTCTTAGCATTTATTTTATTTTATTTTAAGGAAAGAACTTGTACACTCTAAGTTTGTCCTTCCTAGGGTTTGTGGTTAGAGAAAGCACCAGACTTCGGTGCCGTGCGATCTTAGTTCTAGAAAAAGCCCGGGATTTGGGGAGGGAGGGTGGGTGGGTGGTTTGCTTAGCGTACGACCACGGTCTCCGTGGCTCCCAGTGTACTGTTCACTGGACACTGGACTACAGGACACGTTTCGCCCATTATTTGCATGCTCATGTACCTCCTTATCCGTACATTTGCAGACAATGTAAATGTGTTTCTCCTCTAAAAAAAGACTTATCTTTATATGGGAACAAACAAATAGGAAAGGATAACCTCTGCTTTTTGGGCTTGCACTTGCCACGCTCTCCTTGTGAATTTTGCCAGCAAATGTCCAAGCTCATTTTTCAAATGTTTAGTCAAGACGCAATCTTCCTTCCACAGCTAATATTCCACTCATTCCTCCAGCTAAATTTCAAGTGTTAAAGGCAGCTCATAAAAAGGCTAGACAGTCTGCTCCGGCTACCTTCTGCCTGCTCGTTTAAGAGGTCTGCAGCAGAAGCACACCAGCTATTCAGAATGAGACACTGTGCTGCATTCGGACTTCACGTGGATAAATCACTCCCTCCTGCATCTCTCAAGCGCCAAGTCCCACTCCAGAGAAGGCTGGCAGACTTCCATCTCTCGGGAAAGCAGGCCTCCTGCAGGGCTCTAGGTGGGAGACTATCAGTACCAGCTGAAGTACATTAACAGGCCATGGAGCCCCATCTTAACCCAAATCTCTGCCAGCCCCACATGGTAGTCATTGCACATTTAGCAAACTCTGTAATTGGCAGTGGGTTTTTTTCACTATAATCTCCACCAAGTTTACAGACCTGCAAAAAGACCTGGTTTCAGTTTTCACGACCACAAATATTCAGCTTCTTTTCTAAAGTTAGCTTTAAATTTTGGCTCAAAGCACAGGGCCTCAGCACTTGTGAAGCACGCTACCCCTGTTCCAGAAAGGGCTCAGCATTCCTGCAATGGCTCCAGCTCTGTTTTTGAACTAATACCTTGCGCAGCCCTTCTTGCTTCGAGGCTGCCGGGCCAGTCAACAGGAGTCACACAATGAAAGGCTAAAAGATTTCTTGGAGATGAGATTGGCCTCCTCAAAAAGCTAGGTCCTTGGATGTCCACCCGCAGCACAATCTGTTTTCTTTTCATTCATAATCACCTGAAAAGGGTTCATTTCTATACACCATGTCATCAGCAAGACTCTATCGAAAAATGCTCTGAAATAGCTATAGAACACTGACCAAGTGTTACTGCAAAAACAAAAATACACACCCTTAACGTGCAATAAAGTGGTCCTGAAGGCAATCTTCAACCAGACAAACCTTTCAGAAGGCTCTCTGGGGATCCAAGCAGCAGCTCACTTTTTACAAAGCAATGAGCATAACATCATGCTTTGAGAAAGAAAAAACTGTTACCATATCCACTTTCACCATGAAAAAGACTAAATAGTTAAGGAGAAAACACCATTTTCAGTGCCCCACTGTCTGTGGAGAGAAAACAAAACTCGAAGCCAGCATCTTGAGGCAGTTCTGCTTAGCCCCATTTATAGAGAGAAAGCAAGCATCAGCAACTAATCAGTGATGTGAGCACCAACAGTGATGCACACGAACATCTGGGTGCCTTTCTGAAAAAGGAGAAAGTCATCACATCCTGCAAGTAAATTTATCTGATGCAACAGATTCAACTGAGGTACTCCTAGTGCCTCCTCACATGGACAAAATGTAAACAGGCAATTACAGGCCAAAGACCACCAGACAGACTCGTACTCTAATGCAGACTGAAAAAATGGCATAAAAAAATCCACTGTGATATTCAGCTCCACACATCAAAGTTTTGGAAAGAGGAAGCTGACTTGCAAGCTCAAAAACAAAGAATAGTCACATTTGTATGTGCAAGCAGACACTTGGATATTTGCTGCACAGCAAACACATTTGAAATATGGTTCCCCCACATTGCACGAAAACAGTCTTTAGATAGGTACAGGTATCAGACAGGGCAACCGAGGACCAGAGGTTTGCTCACGGAAACCAGCAAACACCTTACACTACAGATCCTCCATACCGTGGTTCGCCCTTCTCTAGAGGGCAGAGACTTCTCAGAGTAGCTGGGAAGCACCAGTACCCCCTGGGAAGAGGCTTTTTTGCCAGTTTAGCAAGCAGTGCCCAGCCAGAACTCCAGCATCTGACTGTGCTCGCCTTGACTTCCGATAGCCACAAGATATTTCTCTTCTTCACCAAGTCACTTCAGACACAACCAGCCCTTCTTCCTGTGGCAGGATCCACATCACATCCTCAGTTAAAAAGAAAGTAAAAGGAGGAGTTGGGTGCAGAACTTGCTATGCCACAGCAGAGCTCAAGGAAGGCCAAGCAGAACAGGAGTGAGAGTCTAAAGGTGGCCAGCAAAAATAAATCTACCAGCCTGGCCGGGCAGAAAAGGGGGAAGACACAGACTGCCACACACTAAGCAGCTGCAGTTCTTCTGCCTAGTCGGGGGAGCAGTAGACCTACTGGACCTCTCAGTCAGAAGGTGCCATCTCCAGAAGAACGGGCTGCATAACAGGACAAAGAAGGGTGGCTGCTGTGAAAACAGTTTATTGCCCTGACAGGCAAGTAAGGCTGTTGTTGACTTAAAAAGATGAGGATCAATGTAACACAGTGGCTATACACACTCTGTAAGGTTGGAAGGATCTTGTTCCCCTGGACAGGGAACGGAGCACTTGGAGCAGGCAGGGAGCTAAACTTCATGCAGCTGGGGCAGGGGAACGATAATGTTCGTAACTGCTGTAAGAGTTCTTTCATAAACTGGGATGAAACTCATTTCAAACATGTGTAACTCCCTCTTGTGCTTCACAGGATGTCTGCACACACAGCTGTTGAGACCATCAACATCTCCTCAGACCCTTTAAAAGGTTAATTATTATCTTTGTACCTATTAAGGGGCAACTGGGGAGAGTTTTTGGCCTTGGTCTTCGCTTACCAAAGAGGGGGAAAAAATCCTGATTTCCCAGTAGAACTGTACATTAGTTCCAGAACTATGTTTGTTTATTAAAGCAGGGTAGGTAGAAATGGAGGACAAAATGTGGAAGGATGTAGGATGCATCCAAGTTCTCTGTATTTAAGAGCAACGCACTAAAAAGCTGAGAAAGAAAACAAGGAAAAGTAGTGACCACCATCCTGTTTTGATAGAAGAGAACCTGACTAGGTCAGAAGGGATTTTAACATCTAAATTAAAGAATGCGAACCACTTCTTCAAGCCCCGGTTAAAAAAAAAATAAAAAATAAAAACCTTGTCAGCATGGGTAGGAGGAGGAAAGGGGAAGGGACAAAACAGACTGGTTGAGACACAGCCAATATTAAATATGTATTAAATAACCATGCAAACAACAACTAAATCACTAATCGCATCTGCAGTGATAACACTCATCACTTTCTCCCAACCCCAACCCCCCTTCTTGCATCAAGCTGATGCCCACGTGGGCAATCGGCAACCTCCGGTCTTTCCTCAACGCAACTTTTTCCCCACAATGCTGCAAAAATGGGGGACGTAGAATTCAGTCTTTCCAACAGACCAGGAACATTTCTTCGTTCTCTCTCTCTGGGGATAAAGAGCTCATCAAGAGCGAAGTGAGGGCGTCCCGCAGAACCTGCAGTTTCTGATTTTATGAACTCCTGGAGACTTGCAAAACCTTTTCTTTCACTCAGTGAGTCTAAGAAATGGGATTTTTCCCTGCTACTGGCCACGTGCAAGACTGAACGAGTCTCTTCGTCTCAGTGCCTCTGTCTCTCCCTCTCCCCTTCCGTTTTGTCTGTTTAGCTTCTGAGCTTAGCGGGTGGCTGCTGGCTTTTTGTTGTTTGTTTTGGGTTATTTTTTTCTGCAACTTATATCTGGTGTTTTACTTAAACCTCCAGCTCCTGAGACATATTGATTGGGTGGGAATTTTGGCTTAATTTCTCATGTAACTGTTTCAAGTGCTCTTGGTTGCAGAGAAATTTTAAAAATGCAACATGAATCCCTGAAAGGCTTAAAAGAAAAGGGCAAAAGGCAAGTTACAAAAAGTCATTTTACGTCCCCATTTTTAAGCAAATCTTCTCGAGGGAGAAGAGCTGTTTCATGTGCAAGCTACACTGCCTGGGGCAATGGGACAAACCCATCATCTGGGTTTGGTAATACTGGAACAGCCACACACTGTGTGTTCAGGCTGTGACTGGTATTAGCAAGTATCACAGTCTTCATTAGGAATCAAAAAATAATCTTCACTTTGTCCCTATCAGGAACTTTCTCATAAAAGCATCCCTTCCATAAGGGCTGAGAAAGAATTCCAGGATCTGGCTATATATCAATACACACACACACACACACATACATATATATACACATATACGTGTGTGTGTGTGTGTGTGTGTGTGTGTGTAAGATGTTTTCAAAAAAGTTGTTTCCTGTTGGAAGATTCAAAGACACGAAGAACCCACCCATGGACAAATCTGTTACATATTCTTTACTTCTCAAGCCAAATTTTCCTGGTGATATATAATGAGCTTTTACATACTTGTGCCTCGTTGACTAATTAGATCAATGCAGGCTACTCCCCCTGCCCCTCCCTTTTCGTAGCAGGGACTTTCATTGCCTGTAGCTACGCAAGTGTGGTTGCCTTTGCCAAATATTTGGAGATACTGCTAATGGCTTCATTTGAACTTTGCATTGCTGCACATAAGTACGGAGGAGGGGGGCTGTGTATTTTAATCCATATCGCAATTGCTTTGAAGTTGTGTTTGTGATGAGGAATATGTTTTTATTTATACATATCAGAGCTGTTATAGGAATATGTCCTTCCCCAAGGATTAGATTTCCACTATCAAACAAACACAGGGTGCAGTTAGGAGGAGGGGGGAGGCTAACTAGAGGTCAATTTTCCTCTCAAACGACAAAACTTAGCCTCTTCTACAGCTCTTTCCATCCACAGATCCAAACACTCTGGAGAGAAAGCTCTCGGTTATCTCTGCCTTGCAAGCAGGGAAATCGAGGCAGGCAACTGCCACCCACTGCTGGAGGTCACCCACATGGTTAATGCAGCATTACGAGTAGAGTCCCAAGACCCACTGCTGCCCCCAGACTGACACTGCCGCCCATGCATTTCGCAAAACACAGAAACCACCAGCAAAATGATCCCTAGTTTTCACATCCCTGACAGGCAGTGCAGACAAGGGCAGGAAGAACAAAGCTGGGGGGAGGATTTAACTGGAGACATTTTTAGAAGGAATTTAAAAAAAGAAAAAAAATTAACAAGAGGAGCATGTGTGGCTCCCATTTCTCCTCCTGCTTCCAAGGGCTGCAAAGCACTGTGCACGGAGAGTAAGGAGAGACACACACAGACCACAGCACTACTTTTTCCTCCCTTCGGAAGCTCCAAGTCCACTTACAAATTATTATACACTCTTGAAATTAGGCATTTATGCCAGGGGCAAGAACACAACTGCAACTTTACAATACAGGTAAAGGATATCCCATTGCTAATCGCCAAGGTCAAGCACCCGGTACCCAAGAGGCGGGTGACTGCTTTGAAAAAAACTCATTAAAGAAAATTTTCGGAGCAGCTCACTTCCATGTAAGGTAAAGCTTCACTGAGCACCAGCTCCCACTATATGAAAGCCTGGAGAACAAATCTGTCTTGCCAAAGTGAGTTTTACCTCCCAGCTGTCATTTTGAGAGCAGTGCAACAGCTTTTTATCATTTTAGAATCAGAAGGTCTTCTCATCCTTGCTTCAAAACTTATTTCAACACTAAGATCTTTTAAAATTACTGTATCTGACCACTTACCATGGGAGAAGAACTTTTAAAGGATTTTGTGGACTCGCCAGTGCTTCTTTTTCAGACCAAATCTTCTGCTTGCAGTATACCTTTTTCTCCCTTCATATTTATTCAAACATTTTTTTGGACAGATTTGTTTAAATCATTAAAGTTAAATCACTAAATTATCAGGAGGGTTGGACTAGATGATCCCCAGAGGTGCCTTCCAACCTCAACCGTTCTGTGATTACAGCATTTTGGTGCGAAGAAATTATTTGGGTGAAAGTAGAGGGGAAAGGAAGGAGATTGACAGGGTTGGGAGAAAAGGCACTTTAACAGAGCAACATCTTTTAGCATCCCCTGAAAACAGTCAGCCTCTGAGCTTTGTACCCCGCGCTGTGCGCTCAGCCAGGTACAGGCAGAATTACTGAGCCTGACATTTATAACAACCGTTCCGTATGTCTACTGGAAACGTAGGCTTTCCTTTTCTCTTTGAGCCTGAGGACATGGGAGGAGGCAGCCACCGCGACTACAAAATACCAGTTTCCTGTTTAAATTTGGGAGGGTATTCAGACTTGACAGTTTATAGTCTGCGAGGCTGCTCTGGAGAGAGGGAAGGGTTGTTTGTTTGTTTGTGCTAGGGATAAGGCAGTTTCCTGCTCTGGATCGCGCTGCTTATATTTGTCAGTTTTATGCCAATTGCTAATAAAAACGGAGTAACTTCATCAAACGCTGCCTGTGGTGTATTTGTTTGGTACATCCGAGCCCAACTCGTTTTAAAAAGGAATCTGACATTTCTACATTGAAAGTACTTCAGATTTCAGAGACGTTTGGACTACACAGTTGCTACATAGTAAACTACTACTAGATGCTCAAGGGAAGTTACTCTCCAAGTACGCTGAAGCTGGGTTGACCAGAAATAGGAGACTTCCCATGACCTTCCACCGCACGTATCTTTAGTGTCACTCTGTGTTCCAACTGTATATCCAGAAAACAGACTTGTGCCCTACCCCCTTGGCCGTGAACAGCTGGCACTGCCCACTCACTTGGTTCTCGAAGGAACTGTCACAAGCAGCTGCAACACGGAGAAAAAAAATACTTGCCAAAAGCTAGGGTGAAAACTCTCACCCACTTATTTGGGCAGGCAGCAGGGTCAGAAGTCGAGAAGAGACATGCCTTTTGCCTATCCAGCATTCACGTCTCCAAAGCAGAAGAAATCTGAGAACTTACTGAAATGAACTTCATTTCACTCTTTGCTGGGGGCTCTAACGGACAAGCTCAAGTCAATTTGCCTTAATGCACCAAGGCTGAAAAACACAGTGGTTCTCAAGTTGATTCACCAAGGGAAGAACTCAAAGAAGGGCAAAGAGCTGGATGTTAATGCAACCAGCTGCCTGAGCCTAACCTGCTGACATAAATTTGTCAGATTTTAATACCATATATAGATGCACAGAACCTCTTCACTCTACCCATGCCTTTCCTACAAGCACTCCTTTAGGCTTGGAAAAGCTGAAAAGCAAAGCACTTGATTTGTACCAAGCTCCGCTATAGCCAAATTGGGAGAAAAAGAAACAATCGTAGCTGTTCCAGGCATTCTTCATAGCAGGAGGTATCCCATTCCACTTTGGAGACTAGACTGATTTAACAAGTTTAAGAACAGAATTTGCTGCTGCACACTGATAATAACAGGCAAATCATTTGGTTTGGGAGCAATAGACTACCTTTGATCTCAGCACACCTTCCCCTTTCCAGCCCTCACTGGCAATCTTTTCTCTTTTTTGAGCCATTTGCTACGTGCTTGAAATTTGTTTCGCAAGATCTAAGCAAGCTGGGAAATTCACCAACAAAAGTAACTTGAATTGTGCACTGACAAAGCTGTCCTGTGGTACTGGGTGCCCTATCCGGATCACACGTGCAGGCTTTCCAAAGCCAGGAAATAGGTAACGAAGGCACAAACTAATGCAACCTGAGATCAGTTCCTAGAGCTGGTAAGTAGCAGGTAGCATTGACTTCTATACGTTTTTAGCACAAGCAACAGGTTACTGAAGACTATGAAAAGGAAGGAAAAAAGACCAGTTACCTTGTAGATCCTTCCCATCTCAGAAGACAAACAAAAAGCATGGACGAGGAGCTCTCAACTACACAAGGGGGGCACAAAGTACACTGTGCTGTGGAACAAATGGGCTTCCTCTTCCCTGGGAACCACCCCCGTAGCAGGAACAACCAGGTGACGGGCGAGGTAGAGCCGTTGTGAGGGTGTTAAGCTAACACCAAAAGGAGATCCCGTGAATGCACGAGCCCCGTACGACTGCTCCAGACCCATACTCCACAATGCCACGAATGCAAAGTGTCAAAGGCAATGAAGGGAAGACATTCCTTAGCTGTCTGTTTGACAATGCTAGAAGCCTAGTAATAAAACAAGATGAAAAGGAAATGCTGGTACTTGAGAAGAATTTTGACATTTGGTCTATTACCAAATCCTCAGGGGTGGATTCATGTGAAGAGAACGTTAAAGGCAGGAGACAAACCACAGATAGGAAAGAGTAGGCCAGAGGAAAGGCAGTGGCACCCCGCAAAGCTGCCTTCAGTCTCCCACTTCCTGGCATCCATACAGTATTTCACAAACATGAAACAGTAAGGCTTCAACAAGCTGGAAAACACTAACCTCCCTTCACAGATAGAAGGAGCAGGGGCACATGATGCTGAAATATCCAACCCAAGGTCTTGCAGCAAGTCAGTACAGGTACCACCTCCTTTTGTCCCCCAGGGAAGGACTTTATGCTAAGAGGCTTTGCCAGCACGCCTCTGCCAGCAACGCCCACCAGCAGAGAAGCCTCCCATACCAGAAGAGGGTGTGCTGGTGCTCTCCGAGTGACATGCGCCCTCCGAGCAAATGACCTTCCAAGCTCTAGCATAGGTGGAGGGGCATGACACCTTGCACACTTTTCATCAGCCCAACTCATAGAGCTGGCCTAAGTCCCAAACCTAACTCCCTTGAGGCAATTCACTTAACTGAAACATGTCTCAATTTAATCATCTGTAACGTGAAGGGCAATGATGCTCCCTACCTACAGAGCTCTTCAGCCTTGTACAAGTACTGTGGGAGGGGTAGCAGAGCAACAAGCAAAGCTGAATCCTCCTCTGAAAGGAAAGTACTGGTGTTCCCCTGCCTCACAGGATGCTCTTGAAAAAGTCACTGCAAAATATAGTATCTGCCTAGGAGTATTCCAGTCTCAATAGAAAAATGAGGGGGAGCAAAGCCAAGATAGGGCCTTATTTAACCTTTGCTGGGCCTTTAGAATGCAGCCAGCCTTCAAGGGATAAGGACCCGGAGTTTCATACTTACCACACTGGCATAATCTGCAGAAGATCCTGGTTCTGACCTCTGCCATCTCACAGACCCCCTGCATAAGCTGGCATTAACTGCTCATTCTCCTTGTGCCTAATATTTCAGAATCATTAAGGTAACACCACAGCTTAAGCTGGACATTGCCATTTTAGAGTGGCAGTTCAGCAGGGCAAAGTACATCTCTTGCATCAATCTGGCACTAGCAAAATGGTATCTCCAAAGCGAGGCACAGTCTGCAGGAGTAATGTCTAACCTAAGTACAAATTCACAGGCAAGAGATTTCCCAGCTGCAGTAATTTATACACAAGCTGTCACAGGTAGTGACAAGCTGGGTGTCAAAAATTTGCTTAAGTTGATATTGCTTTTGTGGAAGCTGTACAAACAAAACCAAGCAATTCTCTTTTTAATGCTCATGACAAATATTTCACTTACACCTTTTAACAAATACACACGCTTTCAGTCCAGCTTCTGCTTCACGTTGCTACATGCAAGTAGTACTGGCTCTATTTTCAAACTGGTTGTAGCTTCTCTTGAGCGCAAACATTCGACTCATTTGATTTAATAATATGCCTCCCATTAATACACAGGAAGGGGGCTTGCTCTGACAATAGACTTGGATGGCTGTATTATTTCCAGGGAGCACGAGTCTGCATCAGCAAGTCCAGTGCCCAGACAGCCCCTTGTTATTCAGTGAGAACAGGGAATATGCAATTATTCTATTGTGCCCTATGATGACACCATCTATCAGAGTGGAAAGCGGAGAACACTTTCTGCCAGAAAGAAACGTTATCTGCTTTGCCTTCCAAGCAAGAAGTTTGAACATGAAACCACCACCTCAATAAATGTTTCACGGAATTCAAACTCAAAACCGGCTATTAAAGCAGGGTCCATTGAATTTCATGCACATCTCTCCATCCTGAGCTCCCTCTAGTTGCCCTGAAGACTAATCTGCATGCCACAGGCAGAGCAGATGGCACCAATATTGCCACGTACACCCATGGCTCCCACCTCCATCCAATGGTCAGAGTAAGAGATTCTTACACCAGCCTTGACAGCAAATTCTCAGCAATCTGGAGATTATTCCTTCCTAATCCCAAATCAAGTCATCCTTATGGCTCTGCGCATATGAATAAGGCACACCAAGTACATATTAGAGAAGGATTTTCTGCATCCCCTCAGACCATGACCTCTCATTCAGTGTCACGCTTCCAGGCGTGGACAAGCTGAATACATCTTCTCAGTCACATGCGAGAGGAAAGTCTTCTCTGACTCCTATGGGCACTGAAACCCTGAGCCTTGAGAGTTAATGATAATGTAACCTTCTGAAGTTAGACTGAAGAAAAGCAAATGAAAAAAAACAAATACACACAAGTACACAGGAAAAACAGTATTAAAGCAAAAGCAACCTTTTTTTTTTTTTTACACCGTACATCACTGGACAAGTGCAGTTACCTAGCCATTACTGCTCAGAGCCCTGCGCCTCTTCCATAACAGATGAAGCTCAAACTGCAAGTCTGTCTGTCAGTAGCACAAACTATAGCATAGAATTGGGATGAGTCTAAAATATTCATTGCTTCTGGGCTAGGAAAACCTCACATGACAAGACCAGAGAGGAACCTGAGGGGGTGAACTAGAAGACTGACTATCCACACTCTTCAAGTACAATTTGTAAAACTCTCTGTATTGTCATCTGAGTAAGGTGGGGAGGAGGCCTCAAACCAAAACAGATCTTTCACTGGAGACATTGTATGATGCACTAAAATTGGAACATGAGCTCTGCTCCACAGATTGAACTGTATTCTTGCATCTCACCCAGAGGACTTGATGGTATAAGCCCTCAGGGAGACTGCACGGTTTATACCAACAAAATCATGCCCCAAAAAAGCTGTGATTCCAATTGATCTATAGGCATCCAGTCATTCAGATTAATACTATGAAGCTATGACTAACAAAAACGGCTATAATCACCTCCACTGACAAGACATTTTAGGATTATCTCAAAGACCCAGATAACAACTGTTTGTTAAATCTTACCGATAACTTGGTAAGTGGCGGACCCATTCTGAGATGTTTTCAGGAGACAAGGGGTTTGAGTGGGCAGTTCCTTCATGTAGGTCTACGCTAACTGCTCGGGGCTAGAGCAGAAGGATTCATGTTCATCTGGCCTGGAAGACGATAAACGGGCAGCTGGTCTACAGTGCCCCTTTGAGCCAGCTCAAGATAGAAGCAGCCCAGGGGAGGCAAACAGAAAGCAATCCTGCTTCCTAGAGACAGATCTCACTTGCCTGCTTTCCAGGGGCACAGCTTTTATGGCTGTTGGTTTCTAAAGCAGAGGTGCTCTCCTGTGCTTTACCCGCTGGGTGGGAGCAATGGGGGTTTCAGGCATCCCAGTTAATAAAACATATACCAGAAAGGAATTACCTAGGTTCTAATGACGTCCTTCTTGGGAAGTTCATTCTTTCCCCAAGTTCAAAGATTTGCCAAAAACGTTTGATATTTTAACAAGGAATACAACCACATTCATAGCTAGGAGAAAGGTGCACTCTGCACTCAGCACCCATTTTACAAATTGTAGTGTTTTACTTCCCAAGATTGTATACATAAGTAATTATTAAATATATGTTAAATAACCATAGAGATATAAAAATATATTATTGAATAAGAAAAAAGCATGCAATTCAAAATTTCACATAATTATAAACTAGTGGGCATTATTAAAAATAAGTCAATGCAATATTTGAGCTGAGAAAAACACTGCATTTTTTGTTAGAAATAGTTATGAAAGTAGCCTTAACTCCAGTGAAGAACTCAAAGGGAACTCAGACAAATAACTGACAAAATATAACCTGAACAATCCCTTGTCTTTCTAAACTCAGACCTAGGCTCAAGAAGATTTATAAAGGCAAAACATTCCATGCAGCAGTCACTTAACAGGCAGAAAAAAACGACAGATACATAATGTGAGGAGCTAAGATGGCAATAGCGGCAAGCAAGTTTTACAGCTATGAATGGATGGTAGGTGACATCTACAAAGTGGCCTCAAACGTCGGACAAAAGTCACCAGAGACGAGGCAAGATGAAAACCGACAGAAAGAAGCCAGTGTCTTCATACAATGGCTCACAACAGGCTCCCAAGGGAAAGGGAAAAGGCGACAGAAATACCTACGCTAGCTGCAAAAGCAAAAGGACAGCAGGGGCCCCTCTTAGGTAAAGGAAGTCACACAATAAAAGGTGACATGGAAAACATATGGAGCCCCAGACTGAAACCAGCCCCCAGACAAAATGACAAGGATAATCGAGATGTCCCAAGGGCCAGGATCAAGAGAAGGAAATGACCAACTTGAATGCATTTCTCTATAGAGTTTATTACTCATATGTCCAGCTATGAAAAATCCAATTAGAGTTGGTAGAAATGTAGCCTTTAAGTGAAGGAAATTACAATTTAGAAAACTGCAAATAAATTACAAATTATATAATCTCTTCCCTCCTTCGCCTGTTTGGAGACCCCTTAATCTGCTTTCCTAGGCTTGCTGAAAAGCACATTTCTTTTTCTGCTGTTTTTTCCTTTTATTAGAAATACTTTATATGAACAGCAACTGCATATTACTCCTTTTATTACCTGTTTGTTAGCTGTTGCTTTCATTTTATGTTAACACTAATGAAAAAATATACTTTTCCACTACAAACCATGAACAGACTAAAATACAGGGGGGGTATTTTTCAACCTTTTCATTCCTCTGTTAAAAAAACAAAAAAACAATAAAAGCTAGGAATCCAGCAGTAATGAAAACAGCAATGTAAGAAATATATAGAACCATTCTTTAAATATTCTGAATAGAGAAAAAGCTTTCTACAAAGAAGGCTATCCTTTCTCGGTTTTAGAAGGCAGAAAAACTGTGAAACAAAAGGTCCAAGGAGAAAATTAGAAGCAGCTTTCAAAATAATTCTGCACAAAACAGCAGTGTGTTAGGATGAAAAAAAGAAAAGGGAAAAAAAAAAGAAAAAAGCCAGTCCAACAACTTGGACTGGGGTGCAAGAATCTTTAATTCTGCCAACTCACAAACCTGTCAAACATTTTTCTCCAGTCCACTGTGCTTCTCTCTTTAATACCAAGAGTAATTCTGAAAAGGGAGGGCAAAAAAAAAAAAAAAAAAGATGACACTAGATTTGCATAACTGCACAACACAGGGGATTTATGAGCATTTTTAACAGCCAAATCAGCCAAACAAATTGTCTGCAGAACTGCAACAGTAAGCTACTGGGGTTCTTATGTCGGCAACATCAGAAGTCTGTTGGGAGAATCAAATCTTTTATAATAAAAATCAATCACAATTCCCATTCTGTTCCTCAGACTCTAAAAAAACCTGAGTGCCACTAATTTAGCCTTCTTACTGAAGAATGAACACAAGATAAAAAGCAGCCGACAGCTGGAGCAGAGCCAAAAGAAAGCTTTCAGCAGCAAAACGCAGAGAACAATGTTTGTTCTGCGTTCAGACTTTTACACGAAACTCTGCACAGACAAGACAGGCATATCTGGCTACGCGGCTAAAGAATATATATTTATTACGGAGAAGGCTGCCTTTAAAAGGAGAAATAAATTAGAGATTAACGCCTTTTATGCGAGCCGCACGGAGAAGAATTCCTGGAGCAATTCAATTCAGCACAAGGAACAAGGTTTCTTTCAAAAGTCACCCTTTACTGGGAAGGGCGCTTCTTTGCAGGGAGCCTGAGCTGAGAAATACGCAGCTCCTAGCTTGCTATTTATAGTCATTCAGGCAGTGAATAGTCTCATTCCAAATGCCACAAGGCAGACTCGCAACCTTTTATTCCAGAGACCTGATTTGTGTTTCATTTCAAAAAGTCCAGCGCTATGAAAAACCGAGGGGGAGGGGGGAGCGAGGAATAGCAATGCAACAGGCAACAGAAACACTTCTTTTTTTTCTTTTTTTTTTTCCTCCCCTTCTTCCAACTTTTCCTTTATGAAGCCGGTGCTAGAGAGTGTGGAAAAGAGATTTTAGAGACGTCCCGGTGGAAAGGGGGGAGAAAAAAAAAAAAAACAACAAAACGCGAGCTTTGGAAGCGCCCGCATTTCTACTCATTAAGACTGAATGCTAGCGCCCAGCAATCTAAGGGAATCTGGGGGAAGGAGGGAAAGGAGTGAGGGGTGAGAGCATTTCAATTAGTTGGCTTTGAAGGACCCTTCTGAATGAGAAAGAGACAGAAAACACTTGTCAAATGCAAGTTCAAGTGAAAGCCACTTCTGCCAATGAAGTGTGCAGATGGCTGTGGGGGTTCCCCTGAACCCAAACGGGGCCTCTATTATGTCTTTATTGCTCACAAAAAGGCAAGGGTCACCTTCAGTTGAGAATAAGTTAGCTTCCTTTCCCACAGAGTGACTCTGGTCAATCAAGCCAGCAAAGGAAGTCTTCCTTTGAGTGACTGCTATCCCCTCAGCACACTGAAGGGTTTTTCCAAAGGCTAAATAGACACAAAACCCTTTGGTCTCGTCTACACGGCAGACATTTGTAAGGAAAGTTTCCCACCGTCGCAGGCAGCCTTGGGAGACTTGGGCAGGCTGGTGGTGGCTGTCAGGTCTGGCCGGTAAGCTTCGTTCTCATTAGGGCCACGTGACGCGAGTCGAAAAACGGTACTGACGGCTTTCAGAGTTTCCCGAATCCAACACGGCACCAAAAGCAAGGCTTACGAGACACCTCTCTCTGTTCTCAGCACGCGTTCTTCAGAAACGCGGGAAGCCCTGTGTTGGATGAGGCCAGCCCATCGTGTCAGGGCTCCCGCTTCTAACGGCACCCAGGCTCACATGCGTCCCGATGGGAGGTAACAGATTTTGCCGGTAGGTACAGCCTGCCCTCCCGACAGCGGCACACTGCGTTGCTCTCACGTTAAACGGGACAGCCCAGAGCAGTCGCTGCCGCGACAAAACAGCAGCCGAGCGAAAGACAAACCAGCCGGTGTTTTCCAGCACTAGCTTCCATGCCACTGTGAAATACCATCACCAGGGCAGAACCTCCCCTTCCAAAAAGGAGTAGCAGTTGAAACGGAAGAATGCTAAAATCTGCGTTTGCGGCACTAACTCTGTGCTTTTCATTTGAAAAGCTCACACCTAAGGTCAATAAACACCAAAAAGGGTGCGGTGTCCTCCCCAGCGCGTTCAAAGGGTTAGCTACGAGGAGGAGGAGAGTGCCAGACACAGAAAGGGCAAGTTTCTCCAATACTTTCCTTCCAAAACAGCAATAGGAAAATAACAGCAGGGGAAGGACTTTTTCCCAGTGAAAAGTTAAGTTTCCAAACTACGGTGACAAACAGACCTATGTGACAGGGTCAGATCAAACAAACCCGCCTCTTTCGACCCGGTGGTAGGACAACATTCATGGGGCATCGCTAGCAGCAACTCCTTATCTTTCCCCCAGGGAAGAGGTGAGCTGGACAGCAATGCTCTGTATTATTCTGGGAATAAAAAGGTGAAATTTAGAAAACAAAAGCAAAAAGGAGAAGAGAACTACACAACCTCACAGCTACTGGCAAACAACACGGCAAGTGAATTCTAGATTACTAAAGTTACTAAATTCAAAACCCGTTAACTATCACGTCTGCTAGCCTGACAAAGGAACTCCAAGTTACAAGCAAGACAGAAGCCACCTTCTTCTTAGCAGCTGGAATACTTATGCTGAGCCAGAAAAAATATTGGGTTCTCATAAGGGGGGAGAGGCATGTCCCCAATGCCACACTTCATAGGTACAGAAGCCTTCATACAGCTGAATACAAAATCCCTCTTTTCAATACGGAAAGTTGATCCCAGTAGGGGGAAGCAAAGCAGAATTCTCCCCCTAACAAAGCGGAAAAAGGTGATTTGATATCAGATAGCCTAAAATAATTCTTCAGTGAGAAAGGAGAGCCTCAAGCATGTAAAACTCAAATAATTCTTCAACTTTGTAGTTTAATACATCCTCAGGATTTCCTCTTGATAAATATAGCAGAAGCTGCACATACAGAAGTAATTCCTGAGCACTCCACAAAGACCAAAATTAGCAGCTCTTGGTCAGCTGCTCAGTTTTTAAGTTTTCCCTTAAAAAAAAAAAATACAAAACTATATGGTCCCTGGAAAATTGACAAGATTTAGAGGTTTTTATGACTATGCAGCAACCCGTAATAAATCACAAATGGTTGTAGAGGAAAATAACTTTATACTAGTAGAGATTCCACTGTGTGGAGAGACTCAAAGTAGTATTGCAACTTGCAGCTGCCAGTATCTGTGGATTTTCATTGTCAAGCTAATGGATGAAACATCAAGCTGGGCATAAAAAGTTTGGGAGAATCCCTGGATCAAGAATATTCTACAGAGGGTCCTCATTTAATCAAATCATTATCTGAGAGTCTTTTACTAGTGCATTAAGTGGTATGACTAGCATATGCCACATCATGTTCTGCACCCTCTGTTTGGGAAAAGCAGCCCATGCTGTGCCTGTTTCCACGGGACAGGGTTTCGCTGCAAGGTTGGTTTTGCTTTACTTCTTTACAGATGTACATTCCTGGGTATTTATGATGGTGAAGGCAAGGACAACTAATAGGAACCTTGCACTTGGAACAGAGTACTGAACTGATGGGTTTTTTTAGGTCCTGCAGATTGGGGGTAGGGGTGTGTGTGTGTGTATGTTTAATTCCAGTGTCTCAGCACAACCCTTAGGAAAAACTTTACTATAGACCAAACTCACTTTTACTGTGGAAAATACACTTATTCTCAACAGTACTGTAGACTGTAGTCTTCACCTCAGATCAGCAAGCTGTCTTTTCAATATGCTGGCCCTAGACCATGAAGAAAAGAGCTGGGGGTCTTCAATTTGATTTGAAATTCTCTGGGACCACTCAGCTTAAAAAACTAAGAACGCACTCCCAGCACCACATGCTGCTGAGGAGACACAGTACAGCATTTTTGGTCTGTGACATTTCCCTTGAGTCCTGAAGTCTTCACACCCCTCTACTAGGCTGCTGCAAAAGGTGATCCAGACAAGCATGCCTGCGGCTAGGTCGTCACCCACCCTCGGGGGCACCCCACATCCCATCCCATCAGGAAAGGCAGAAAGTTTTACTCGGGACTGCTGAAGTATGAAGAAAAAAAAAAATCCACTTTCCTCCTCAACACTGTCATACCTTTCCCCTTCTCAGGTATAAGTTCACCTAGTAGCTAATTTGAAAGTCTGAAAGAGGACAGGAGAAAATTCATGTTGATCGGTTTATTTTCTGCTATTTGGTAGGTGAGTCTCTCTCTCTCCTTACTACATAGTTCAGAGCAGAGAGATGCAAAACTTATGATCAACTAGAGCCTCTCACTTGGTATAAACCTGGATCTCACTTTCTCCAGCAGCTTCCATACTTGCTAACAGTTCTCTCAAAAGCAAACAAAGCTCACTTGGTACAAGGTATAAAATAACACAGGGAAATTCCTAATTAAACAGTAAGCAAATCCAGACAACTAGTCTCGTAATTAGGAGAGTGGAGCAAGAAGGCTCTACGCTCTTAAACATGACATGGACATCTTGTGTTAGCAGGTAGAGCCTGACTATATTTCTGTGTTCCAGAAAGAGGCAGTGTCACACCAGAAAATCCTGAATCAGAGATGGTCTTAAAAATTTATAACAAAACGGAGAGAGTTTAAATTCAGAAGAAACCATTAGGATTTGCAACCATTCAGAGGCCTGACCTGCTGAACGCTACCGAGGATTGCATTTCACCTCAGTGGTCCCTCTTCAAAAACTATGGCCTGGCGTGTCCAAGGTTCCAACTGCAGCACCATTTCAACAGCAGCAAATTAGTTAAGAAAGATCATGCCAAATATGCCTGAGCAGAAAACTCAAAATTCATTCAGCAGAGGAAGTTGAGACTCCACCAACATCCCTGGCGGTCTGAACGGAGGTGTTTATTCTTGCCTCCAAATCTGATGACGAGCCTGATGGTGCAAGCAGAACACAGCAGGCAGGCAGATGAGAGACGGGGGATTCTTGAAGAGAAAACGATAAAAGAGTCTTTCCTCCTAGCTCCTGGATTTCTTTCTTCTTCCTAAAGCTGCACTCCTCCTTTCCCCAAAGAAGCCCTGTTAGGCTTTACATCATTTTTCAGGATTAGTGAGAATCTGCTTTATTTTTTATGCAGCTCTCAACAGATATTTATAATTGTCATCATTACAGCACTGATGTCAAAGATACAGCTCTCTTCCCTCCCAGAAAGCCCGTGTTCCATTCCAGCAATGTCCCTCTGGGAAAGGCAATCATATCTCATTTGTCATCAGTCCTAACAAAGTCCAAGAACTGCCGTAACCCTGTGACAACATTTCAAGATAGGAGGAGTCATTTGCGGGAGGACTATCCAGTCTACTATGACTATCTGGCTGCTGGCAAAAATTCGGTCCCAAGCTCACTAGTATAGATTATTCCTTCAGAATCTTAAAAGACAGTTATAAACTAGTTTATCGGACGCTGTGCAACAAATCTAGCTCTCACGCAACGATGTTCACTGCCTAGATACCAAGTGGCTCCCTTCAAAAAAAATTCATCTACAACAGTGTTTGTGCTTGCTGATGCTTCAAGTACAACACATAGCAATACTGGAGCCTAAAAGTTATTTGAAAGTACTAAAAACCTAGTGGTAAGTAATGCTCCCAAATTACATATGCAACTTCCAGCAATGAACAATGGGCCCAATGGCCACAAATGGACAGAGGTCTATATGCGACTCCTCGAACAACAGAGCTTAATCCCACAGAGCAGTGCATTCCAAAAAAAACAAAAAACAAACCCAAAACAAATCCCCCAGAAGTGGCACTAATGGCAGTATTCAAAGCACCACCCCAGGCTGCAAGAGTACCATCCTGGACAGACCAGTACAAGCGGTAGGAAAGGACATGTCATTTGATTGCCCAATTCTGTTCTGTGCTGTTCAAGATTAACATATCATATGGCTTTAGATATGTAGCACTCGCACCTAGAAAGGGTACAATTTAAAAGCCTACCTAAAGTGAAGTATTGGAAGTCGGAACTTGTATTTCATGTTAGGCACCAAAGTATAAGCACTTTGACTCATAATTTATTTCTAACAGTTACATTTAGCTGCCATTTCATCACCACAGTTCTAAATCAAATCGTCACTAAAAAGTTTTAAAATCACTGAATTGAAGGCTCCCTCGCTATCATCAATTTAAGTGATTTTATTACTGCAGCTGTCTATTTAGACTGACATGTACTCTTTACATCAAACAGATCCTGTATTTCCCATTTCTAGATCCATTTCATTTTTCTGTTCTCATGCATTAATACAGATACGTAGTATGGGGATTATTTACATTAATATAAACTAGGTTCCCTAAAATATATTCACGTTTATAGAGACCTGATACGTCAAGTTTTCTACATCAGTCTAATGAGCGTTTGGAGATAAGTTTACAATAGTTATTTTCTCTATGAGATTTGTTTGTCTCAATAAATTGTTTCAGAATAAATCAGGCAGACAAAATTGTATCAGTTATAACTTCTCATATAGAAATTACATATTGCATTTTTCAGGTCAGATGGCTGGAAGTCAAACTGTAGTATGTGAAGTACACTCAGGCTTGTTTAGAAAAAGCGGCTTTAACACAGATTAATAATTAATTTTTCTCCGGAGTACAATCAATTTCTGCTAAAGCCTACCCCAATTTAAGTAGCAAATTGTTTCAAATGACATTGCACACTATTTATATGGAATATAATCAACAACAAACTAACTACAATGATTGTTTCTTTAACTTTCAAGGACAGCCCTAATACCTGCATCTTGGAAAACTTTTCAGTGAACGGCAGGATTGTCATCTGACGTTGACCTACACTTCAGACTTGAACATCCTACAAAATGGCAAAAAATTACTGCACAGAATTATGAGTCTTCCTCAAAGATAAATGAAGGGCATTTGTCGACAGCGGGGGGGGCGGAGGGGTGTACAACAAGGGTGAGCTGCCAGAAGGGATGTTCTTTGTAACATTTATTCCAAGAACATTGCACAAACTTAAGTCAAATGCATGCATAATAACAACCACCTGAGAATTCAGTAATTGTTCATTAGGCAATTACACCTAAGGCACTTTAAGCAAACTGAAGAAATAGTACATGGAAAACTTGGCTAACCACAAAATTGTTTTTTAAGGAGAATTAGGAAATTCTCCACGTGGATGCCATTGGGTCTTTGCTTCTCTCTCTGCTGGAACCCTGTAATCCTTATTAATCTAGTGTTTGTTCCTGGAAAGTACCTTTTCTCTGTCAATAAAATCCAAAGTTCTGTTGGATTAATTTATGCCCCTTACTCATAGCTGAAGCTGTGCGGACAACTGCACGATTTCAACAGACATGACTCAAAATTTACTATATATTTTTCCTTGCCACGGACTCTGCCAAACTAAGCAAGAAATTTTCAAAGCCGGGAACAATGTTACCGCGGGGTGCCAAATTTGCAGTGAAAGCCCCATAGGCTGCTGTCACGCAAAGTTTGACAAGTCTTGCCAAATGGTTTCTTCAGGATGCAAACCGCTTGCAAAGTGACTGGGCCCTTTGTATTGCGGCTGAATGCTGCAGATGGGAAGGTGCCTGCCAGGAAAGAGTAACTGCTGTTTTCACCCCGTGAAGCTTTACGCACACAAATAAGAACACACTCTCCTGGTAGAGGACGCTGCTTGGTACCCTCAACAGCTCTGCAGCGTTTCTTTTCCGATTGTTGAAGACTGCACCCAAAAAGGAATGGCAAGATATGTTACTTAAAAATAATAATTAAAAAAGAGACACATTCGCAATGCGTTACAAACCCAAGGTCTAGCAAAAACAGGACAGATGTCTTTGGCTTATCAAATTTCCAAGCTGCATAAAGTTTAGTGTCTGTTTAAGAACTTAGTACATAAAGAGGCCTTCCTGGGGAGAGTAAGATGATTCCCTGCAGATCTAAAATACCATAAACCAGAGCGGAATAGCAAGCAGAGAGATGCACAAATAGGCACAAGCGATATTCGCTCTTGTTCTTTCTAAATAGAAAGCAGTTGAATATGTATTATATGATGAAAGCAATTCCTACAAGCAGTCTTCAGAAGGCTCCAGAAAAGCTACATGCTTTTAATAGCATACTTTTCACATTATCAGGCATTAGACTTAATACTATTTCCCCCCCTTCACAGGCTTTAAGTGCAACTATGCTCTATAAAGTAGTAGAAATTATGATTTCAGTTTATTCCACTTTGCAATTTATACACAGTAAGACTGGGACATTTTGTGGCAGGTAAAAGATGATGGATAGAGGAACATGACAGAGACAGGAATTTCTCCTTTACCTTACACCTTTTGCAGATCCTCGGTCCCTGGAAGATTTAAAATTGCTTCAGGAATCTGGGACTGCAGCTTTTAGATAAGAAAACTATTTATCAAGTGACAGCACTGCAAAAACCCAGCAGAAACTTGTTCTAAAAAGAAGAGGGTGTGAGTAGAGCGTGTGCCTAAGCAGCCCACTACACCAACGCAGGCTGGCTATTCCGGCCCAGTCAGTGTCCCTCTCCCAGCTCTTCTGCCTACCATCTTCAGCACACACACAGCAGCACACACACAGACACCCCCACATGCCACCGGCCACGTGCTACCTCCTTTGCCTTCTGCAGTAGAGTGCGGCTGCAGCGTTTAGGAAAACTGTGTAGGGACCCTCCAACCCGTAGGAGCCTTCCTCCTTCAGGAGTGCTCAACGTACATCTGAATGTTATTTTAGATGAACCAGGAACTCTCTTCTCTCAGTGCAGCAACTGAGAAAACCACCCAAAACTTCATCAACTTTTATTTTTTTGCTACCATAATGCATTACGAGGCAGCTCACTGCCTACCATCCTACCTAGGCTGGTTTTTAGATGTTAAGATAACTAGATTTAGGCAGTAACTCGCCCTTAGGAAGTTTTAGGTGCTTACTTGGAAAAAGAAAAGAATCCTAATACCCAGCTAGGTCGACAATAGCATAAAATATTAAACACGCATCCTCGACTCGCAGCCAGCTGCTTTTTGTTTTTGGCAAACTGCAGATGCAGCAGACCTACACGCACATACAGAGCGAATCACCAAGACGCCAGCTGCGTTGGCTAGCCACTTAAATGGCATGTTCTTGGCAACAGAACGCACGCACGAGAGAATGAGTTCATGTTCGAGTGAAGAGTAGCTTCAACGGTAAGTATAAAATACTACCAGAAACGTCCCACCTCATATACCGGACAGGGAGATTCAAACACACTGTAGCTAGCAGGTAGGAAAGCAGCATGAAGCATGGCTTACTAGGGGAATCTGGGATATTGAAGGAACCTCAAACACACAAACGTTTTAAGAAAGGCCCATTAGGGTACAAATACACCAAGATGAGCAATAAGTGTGGCAATACAACCTATCAGATAAATTTCCTTCTATTACAGAACATCTCCTGAGTGCACTCATTTGATCACGCAGCACAATATTAACAAAAAGAAGGTCTACCAGAGACCGGTTTGGAATTGGCCAATATCTGAGCTGTGTCAACGACGGGTTAAGTCGTGCAGTGCTTTCCCAAGCAGACAGGAGAAGGCAAACGTGTCTGACACATGTTCCAAAATGGAAATTGAAAATTTGCTTTCTGATGCAAGTTCTGCAATAGACATTTATAAGCCATTTCTGCTGATAACATGCCAGTGCAGTTTTAACTCACACGGCTGCGCAAAGCCAGTCCAGAAAGGACTCTTCCAAGCTCCAGACAAAGACTCCTGACATTTTTTCCCCACCATGTCCTAAATGGGCCTGTTTAGGTATTTGTAAATGTCAGAAGGAATCTGTTCATGATAGCTAGCAAAAGTAAATTCCAAGCATGCAGAGAACAAGGTTAAAAAAGGAATTCAAAATAAGACTATTTATACCTGTTTTAATCGGAGAGCATGTGGAACCAATTGCTAGGAGGCCTGAGATTCAGTTTTTGGTGCTAACAATGAAAACTAGGTTGCCAAATATGTAGCAATCAAGATATCTACAAATGTCATAATCCCATGTAAAAAATATCTTCTGTTTGCAAGACCAAGCAAACCACCTTCTTCTCTCAATTTTTCAAAATAGAAAAGAACCACAAAAAAGTAAGTATAATAAATAAAAAAAAACCTGGGGGAATAAAAATCCCTTACTTTGGCTTCCCTGATTTTCCTAAACTTTGAAGCCAAACTAAATAGTATCATTGGCTTCCCTGTCTTACAGTGAAGACAGGCTGAACAGACTGCTTAACTCAAGTGAAATGGGTTGCACAACGAAGGCCCCAGCTCTAAAAGGTGGAAGCTGGAATGTTCTTTGCCCTGCAGGCTGAAAGGTGAGGAAGGGAGAGGACTGCTCCGCTAGTCCCGGTGCTTAGCCGCTGCCAAACTCTAAAGTTACCTTTCTGGAGCTACGGGGCAGTCTTGCTTCCCATTTTCCTGAGCGTGGAAATTTGAGAGAGCAGAGCTCTTTCCAAAAGCCGCAGAATTCATATATCCAAAAATGCAGCATATACTACACCCCCGAACGACAGGAGAGCTCCATGGCCTTCACAGGGCATGGCCGCGGGTGAAGTTTCTGTTTTTCTTTCCACGGGTATCGGTACAGAAATAGACTGCTAGAGCAGCCTAGCTAGTAGCCTCGTCCAAACGCCACTTCAGCCAACTAGTTTACGCCACGGGAAGAAAACTTCTAACTAATGTTTTAAAGGAGGGAAAACTTTTTCTTTCATTCTGACATTCTGTTTTGTTAATCCTGTTTCTGAACTGATTTCAATTAGCTAGGTTATTCCCCTCTTCTTACTTTCAAATTCCCTGGAGAACTCCCTTTTGAAATAATCACCAGAGCTAATCGTTTAGCAGCTTTAGTTTTAAAAATGTTTTTCCACCATCTTTGCAGAGGAGAGGCTACTACTTCATATTAACAGCCCAGCTCAATTAGCTGATGGAAACTATTGCCACCAGATGCCCAGAGCTTAACAAGACGTTAAAAAGAACATTTGTCTGCGTGACAAATCTCACAATCTAATGATAATAGAGTAAGAATTTTTGAATTTGTCTGACCTCAGCTCAAGTCTCATGCTGCCACCCAAACCCTGAAATTCATCATAACCTACCGTAACAAGCTTAGAGCGAGGCTCAAAATCCCATTTTTTCCTCATTTCTCAGAAATATGAGCAAACGCACCCAGTGACCAGATGCAGATCGTAACTACTTGATTTCGAAACTAAGCATTTGGGAGAGAAGGGCTGGGGAGACACGACAGGATCTTAAGCAACTCTTTCAGCCTCCTCTGCGAGACCTGGCTGTATTCAGATCCTTCTGCATCCCCTCGGAAGAGCTTCTCTCTTCCCAGTCATCTCCCCAGCATCCTTTTAGCTGACTTGCATCCCCCTCCATGTCTTTACTGCTAGCCATGAAAAAACAGTGAAAAACTTACAGCGGTTGGCCTGACAGCGGCACCTCTGTCACTAACATCACATTCAATACCTTACTGCCAGCTCTCTTCTAAACTGTTTGTTGCTCCTACAGCAACAGTTGCCAAACAGTATTTCTGTCCTAGGTAAGAGGCCAAGTTTGCTCAACAGGCATCAGGAGCTGGGTATTGCTGCATCTGTGCTGTGTTTACCGAGATGCCCTCCCGCCTGTCCTGACATCTCAACCTTGCCCGTCTCGGCTGCCTCTAATTAGAGAGATGCATTCGTGCAGGAAAGCCCACTACTATATACAAGACTTCAGCAACTCCGTGAACACGTCCACCGAAATTTATAAAGTGATTGTAGATCAGTGTTTCTAGATTACACAGAATCCCCATGCCCTTCTCCATCATGGTATTATCAAGCTATAGCAATTTGCTGAATTTCCTCTCAGTCAAAAAGTGCTGCTCACAATTCAGTGAAACTCCAGAAGTTCATGAACTCATTTTCAGAAGCTCAAAAAACCTTGCCTCAAAACCTGATTCTAAATTTTTAAGTTATTTAATCTATCGCCTTCTGTTCTCAGTGGAATTACCTTTGTCTTTAGCTGTATCTAAGACACGATTTATTTCTGCGGCAGCATACTTCACAATCATTCTTTTAGATTAAGATTAAATCTTAGGATACTAACGGAAAAGAACAGCAAAAAAGGCATCTCCTTTAGGAACATGTCTCTTGGTACATCTCAGGCCTCCCCTGTGCCATTGCCAAAGTACCTGACTAGACCAGTACAGATGCCTGCTTTGATCATATCTTAAACTTAAAGCAATGAATCTCAGAAAAATTATGATCTCCAGGGACAATTCCTGACCTCCCTCCTGGGAGCATATTATAGCAAATGGATGAATAATTTGTCCAGCTTTGACTAGTACAGGAACATGTCTGCATTAGATTGATAAAAGTTTGAGCAGTAGATAGATGGGATAAACATACTGCATTTTTTAAATGTTTCTTCCCAAAGAAAGGGGGGCACAAGGCAATCACGCCATATTCTATCAGACATTCTTCAACAATTAAGAAATATTAAATATTCTCATAAATGTTTATACAACATTGTGAGGAGGATTCCTGCTCCACAGATTCAGAGGTAGAACGCTACACTGTTTTCAAAGCAGGCGGAATAGATTTTTTTTTTTTTTTTTTTTTTTTTTTTTAAGTGTCACAGTACATGAAAAATTACTTCTCTTCCACATGTCTGGACGCCACATAATCCATTGAGGTCTGGAAATACGGCTCTTTAGGGCCTCCGCACCCATCTTCTCCTGTATACAAACCTTGTACCAGCTCTTTTGCATGCAGCAATTTCAGATACTAGTACCAAGCACCACAGCCAAGTCAAAACACCATTTAGATAGGTTCTACCCAAGTATCCCCATTTGTTGCAAAAGCCTCAGATAAAACCTGAGGTTTTAAATAATTAAATTATACCCAGTACAAGTGCAGGAGTGTTATCTTCTCCAATGCTTATCCGATGACATAACAAATGTAACATTTGTTGCAAAAGTTTTCTGAACCAGGAGAGCACATGAATGTGCTTCCTTTCTTTCCAAATGTCTTGTTTTGTTAACTATAATATTCAGATTAACAGGACAATAAACTTCTCGAAAAATGGATAAATAGATCCAAGACTTAAACCTGAACATAAGAACAGTGGTTTTTTTCTAAGAATGTACACACCTATTGCTATATTACTCACCTCGATTTTATCTGTTTTTGCATCTCCCCAGTAAAGTTTGTCTTCTTCAAGATCCAATGCCAAGCCATTAGGCCAACCTAGGGACGTATTCACCAGAACTCTCCTCTCTGAGCCATCCAGAAAAGCACATTCTATCTTTGGACTTTCACCCCAGTCTGTCCAATACATGTAGCTGTAAAGAAAAGGAGGGAAAAAGTCAATGCAAATAATGTGCAAGACAAAAATTATCAAGACTTGTTCCACTTTTGAAAGAACTTGCTCACTTTCTGTTCTCCAGGTTGGATCCAGGAACAGCAAACAAACCGATTCTAACCATAACCAGTGATGTCGATCTCAGATTTGAGGTTTAAATAAAATCAAACTAGTAAAAATGTGCAGGAGCCCAATTCTTTAATAGTTATGATAATATTAGAGTTGCAGAAAAAAAGATATTAAAACAAATAGGCAACGTATAGGTTTGCTGAATAACATTATACTTAGCAGTCACCATCTATATATGTGGTGCTAAAGGGGTGAAGCAAGGGAAAGTCAATGATTTCCGGTAGAACAGAAGGAACGCTTGACAACTAATATACACACCATCTGATAGTCTGCAGATTTTTATAACAGTTTCAGGAGACCAAAAACAGGACCCCAAGACCTGTCACAGTTCTCTCATTTAAAAAAAAAAAAAAAAAAAAAAAAACCACAAACAAAAAAAACCCCACTTACCCCATTACAGGATTGAGCACTATTGCTCGGGGCTCATCTAGGTTTTCTGAGATAAGGATCTTTCTTGACGTTCCATTCAAGCGGGTCACTTCAATGCGGTCTGTTCCCGTGTCGGTCCAGTACAGGTTCCTTGCCACCCAGTCCACAGCAATTCCATCCGGATGGTTGATTTCTGTGGTTACCAGAGTCTGTGCTCCAGAGCCATCAAGGTAGGCCCGACGAATTGCCCGGACATCATCATCAGTCCAGTAGATGTAGCCTTCCACAGGATCGTAGTCTATGGCAATCGCGTGTCTGATATTGTCTATCTGCAGAATAATGTCAGTGAAATCTGGCATGTCCAGGGAGATCCTTCTCAAGTCAGTCCTTCTAGCGAGCAGCAGGACTTCTTCAGCACCTGGGGAAAAAAAAAAACACGCATGGTATCTTTTTGTTGTTGCTCTTCTTCTCAACAAGCTAGCTGCACTCACACCCTTATTTCACAGTGACAGCATCTTTATCTCAGCTGCTAACCTATTACGGAACATAGCGTTCTCTATCCAGAATGACAGCATACACCTAGGTAGTTAAGTGGGGACAACTGATGGACTTTAAACCAGCAGCCTTCCTTTACTCAAGTAAAATTTAACATGCAGATGATTCCTCAAAGACCACATCAACGACCAGCTCGAATGGGTTCCAACCAACGCAGAGGTGCAGCCTGCAGACAGTTAGCTCCAACTTTCAACTTGTACCACAACCTACCACATTCTCCAGTAAAAAACAAGAGCTGCACAACATTAGCAAGCTGCTGTCTCCACAGGTGAAATAGTGCTGGTAGGAATGTTGTGCTGACCCAGGTCTAACCAAGTTTCCAAACCAATATTCGTAAAGTCATCCCTGAAAAAGCTGCTGGCATCAAACCCTGTCCTTGTCCCTGCCATCCCTCCAAGCAAGCAAGAATTGGATTTTTTTTAGACCAGTTATATAAAGTGGGTTTATCCATTGTGGGTACTTTATCCATTGTCAGGAAAGATATAACAGGGAAAAAACTGCAAAATGTTAGATTACACCAGGCTGAAGGCAAAACAATGACATTCGCTTTATTAGCATCAACCAAAGAAGTAATTTGGTGGGTTACAACCAGACATTTAATGGTGCTGTATAGAATTTTCCAGCTCAGCCAACCTCCCCACTAGCTGTATGAGCACATTAGATGTGGTTTTCACACAAAAGCCCTATGGAAGAAATGACAGGAGTAACATAAGAGTATTTCGTAAACAAATTACATCAATGATTTGTTCCAGACAGTCCAAAGAGAAAGCAAGTTGCAAATATTGCAAGTACATCTCATCTGCCCAAAACTGACACAAAACCAACTCTGAGGCAACAGGATTTTTCTTTTCTTTCCCCTACTCCTCCTCCCAATTGCAGAGTTTCAGTGCTGGTAAAAAGGGTGAAAAACAACCCCAGAGCACATTTCAAACACTAATGGAGTCTCCAGTGTTGTCTTCCTGGCAACTTCTTTTATCACTAAGAAAACAAAAATAATCCAGTTGCTTAACACATTTTCCCCCCATTCACCCAATGCATGCTTCTGCTCAAAAAAAGAAGTAAGAGAAAGGGTATCTGTCTTTTTCCTACTCCATTACTAAATCAGTGCTGTGGAGTTTGAACACTGACAAGGTAATTTTTATGGTTTAGTAATGGTCCAAAACTGAGACCCAGAACAAAGTCACTTGCTTCATTTCATCCAGGCATCCAAGCACCAGCAGGAGGTGGCAGCTTTCAGTTCCCACCAGTAGCCCAGACTGAATGAAAATGGCCAGCATGGGAACATCTTTTGAGCCCACTAAGAAAAACAGAAATGGAAATCCTCATGAGAATCTCCTTCTAGGAAAATGTTTTACCTAGGCATGCGTAAGAAGTTTTAGAGACTCTGAAGTTTAATATATTGTGTATCAAAACCAAATTCACGTTCACTCTGGGGGGCAGACTGTACTATCTGCTTTGGGTTTGGATATAATAGCTTAGTCTCCCAATACCATCTCCAAAGCTCTGAGAAGAAATAGTGCCCAGGTTGGAAGCATATTCTAAGAAGAAAGGAAGGACCTAGAAAAGCAGTGTCTTACATCACCCAAGCAAGATTCAACACCTACACAGCACAGAGGACACGGTTTGATGGATACTTTGAGCTATCTTAAGTCACCGCAGCTCCTGAATGAAGTGATGCTGCCCTTCTCCTTGCCACTGGCTGCTCGTACTCACTTCTGCACCACCCCTTCTCAAGTGCAAGCGCAACAGGTAGCATGGCTGTTTGTTGCAAACCACACCAAAGAGCTGATCCGACTAAAAAACAACTCAGCAGAAATAAAACCATCAGTGTAAGTTTTCAACCAGACCAGAACACGTGTGCTGGCACACAGTCAACGCTAGCTGACAAGGTTTGATTTCCAGAGCATCAGTTGTACCAGCAAACTTTGAGGGAAGGCTCGGGCAGAAGGAAAGCAACAATAATTGAGAGCACAGAAACCATGGGGGGAAACGGGGGAGGGAGAGCCCACATGTCCCGGACAGCTACGCCTATGTGAGAGAGCAGTCGGCCATCAAATTTCCTTAAAACAGATTTTCTAAACTCAAAGGCTGCAAAATAAAAACATTTTTTCAGGAAGAGTTTCTTACGCTTCAAAGCTCTTATCACTTCTTTAGACATATCAAAACTAGTAACTTGTTGCTTAAGTTGAGAGGGAACAGCCCCAGGTGACCAGACAACCTCTAAGGCTTCCTTCTCCCACCGTCCCCTTAGGTAAACACAGCAACAAGGTTTTCATTTTTTCAGTTTCCTTTCTGTTAAGGGACACATGTCAGCAGTCATTAGAAGGCACTTCCAGCAGAAGTATTCATTTTTAAAAGCTTTACGAGTCTCCTGGAAAGAAACATCTTCAACTAAATAAAAATAACGGAATTTGATATTCTACATCATGTTTGGAGATGATGGTTATCCCTTCTGAACAGAGAAAATGAATTAATCAACCATTTTGTTAAAAAAGACTGTGATGGATAGAAATCAAATATGAAGTTTATACCTCCTTTTCTACTGTGCTTCTTGGCTAAATGCACAGTCAGAGAAATAATCTTTAAAAGATTAACTATATATAATGGCAAGGGGCATGAATAAAAGGTGACGTCAGCTATTTTGGAGCATATCAAATGCAATATAAGTATCTTTAAACAGGCAAAAGGCTGTACCTATATACAGACTGTACCTGTATTTTAAAAAGCTATCTGGGACCAAAAGAAGTCCCTAGCTTGTGATTCTGTTCCCTTCTACGTCAAGGATTGCCCCATAACCGGTATTTCTGGGCTATGCTGACATCTCCGAAGCTGGGTTAGAAAAGAGGTCACACAAACAGCTATGCTGATTTCAAACAATGTGCAGAAAATCCACATAAACAGAAAGGGACCATCTACAGCATAGTAAAAGCATTGTATTCAAAATTGACATATAATGCTGTGTTAAAACAAGGATTTCATGAAGCCTGTTCAAATAGAAAGGTTTTTAGATCTGTTTTGTTTCATTAACTTCTTTGCTTCATTTGCTTCTACACTTCTGTTCAGAATCACTCATTTCTGGGACTCAAAATAAAATGTTATGTTTAGTCCAAGCTAGGCAAAGATTCAGGCCTCAAAACTCAATATGGAAAGGAGGATGCGTTTGGTCATCAAAACGTTCTGTCAGACCAGAAAAGTGGGGATACATTATTTCAGTTCTCCTGTCTCCAGAAGTGAGCAGCCCTGGAGCTGTTCAGTTACCCACAGCGCTCTGTTTCACATCCATCTGAACGTTCTGATTTCCAATGCGTTAACGTGCCTGCGATGACAATATTCAAGGCAATGTGACGCGAAGCAGAGACGCACCAAAGGCACACTTGCAAACTGATAACGCAGCAATCACCAATGTTATACGCGTTTCTAAGACGACCAGCGTTACAAGTGTCACTGCACGGGAGCGGACAGATAAGAATAACACGCGTATGTTTTGCCTCTTCGCACAACGCATTGGCTCACCGTGAACAAGGTCAGGCTTGAATGTAGTAGAGGGAGGAACCGCGAGATGAAAGTCTAAGGCCCAAATCATGTCGGCGGATGCTGGCTAGGCAACAGGCTGAAAGACACTGTTAAGATCCCCCCAAAATCCACAGGTAATAGCAAAGCAGCCTTTGAGGCCTCAGAACAGCAATAACCAGACTCAACTTTATCTCATCTAGCTTTGTCATGTGTCCACCTGTGCCTATGAACACACGCATGCTTGCCCACAAAATGATATTTTGGCCAGAGAGCAGTAACAGGAGAGCCACTACCCCTTGAGCAACAGCTCCACTTTAACTACAGCCTTCATGCAGAGGGAAACATGACCCTGCCTCTGCCCTATTCAGCAGCTGGGGCTTGTTCTGCAGGCATGCACCACTCTTCTGTCCCATGGAGGAGCACGGCTGAAAATGAATGTGGACAAGGAAAACCACGCCTTCTCCTTCAGGATTAGGCTGTTTTCTCTGTTTACATAACAGACCACAAAAAATCTCCACTCCAGTTGAAAATCTTGACAGTTTATCAGTAGTTGCACTGAATGCTTGGAAAATTCTTACAATTTCTAGCATACCTTTAACTGCAACTTATGTGGAAAAGAAATAATAAGGAGAATGAACTCCTTGGTCTATTTGAAGTTGTGGCTGCTTAGCAATTTCTGCTTCAGAGATGCATCTGCTTCTAATGAAGCTGAATTATTACACAACCAGTTTCTTGACAGCCATGTATCCAGATCCTTAGACATTAAAAGACATGTGAACAGGGAAAACGTTATCGCAGCATGTCTCATTAAGCCCGCCCCACCATTTGAAGGTTGGTACAAAGATCATTACTGCGGCCAGTTCTGTGATAGGCACAAAAATATTGGCCTGTATCACAATGCAGCCGGAAATCACAGTGTTTGCTATATGCATATTTGCCTTGATTATTACTTTACTTCATTTATTATTTCTGCTAGAAAAAAAGAGTGGACTATGGCAGCAGGCTCTGAGCACAGCACTGAGAGGAGAACCTACCTGAGCACCGTCATGGGTGCTCTCTGCACCTGGACAAACACACTTCTCTGGCTCATTTAGTTTTATCTCTGCCATGGAGGCATTTTGATTATTAACGTTGGTAGAATGTTTTGAAGGCTGCAGAAGAGTTATGCTGTGACATGTCTCGTATAATATTAAATATAGCCTGTCTAATAGAGTTTGCTATTTACCTAGTGCTAAAAAGTTCTACAGCATTTAATTCAATCAGTCTTCAAAAACCTCTCATAGCAGTCACTTTCTTAATCACATGATCAAGAGATTCCCAGCAGAATTACTGTTAAAACATGGTCATATGTAACACCTCACAGTGAGCAAAAGCCTTCTTTTTTTCCTTTTAGAGAATGCAAACTGTTCTAAGTGCTACAACATCACAACTGCAGCAACCAAACACTCCTGCAGAAGTTTATGTAAAGTCTTCTGTGCCAACCATAGACCAGAAAAACAGAAGAAATTAGGTCCCTCTAAAATTTCCATTTAGAAAGCATTTAAAAAGGCCCAAGTCCAAACTGTTGTTTTATTTTTCCAAGTGGTTTAAACTTTGAAATGTTTATTTTTCTCTAGTTTTTTTTTTAATTCCCCTCAAGCTTTCTGCAGACCTTCCATGGCACGTTTGAGTATGTCTAATAGCCATACAAGCCCATGAACTGTTCTGGTTAACATGCAGAACCAATGCTAACAATATCTGAATTTAAAAAACAAACAGAACAGAAAACAAAATAATACAGTTCAAGAAAGCTAATTCTCACTCCCCAAAGACTATATTCTCTCTTTGCAATCAAGAAACCCTACAGAAACAGTTTAAGAGTCTTTTTTTGTTCGTACATGTGATACTTTCCTCCCACACCTAGTAATCCATTATTTTTAATGCCCATGGTAGGTATAATGTTTGCTGTGATTTTGTTGTTTTGTGCTCCCATTAATAAAAATTCATGCTTCAGTGCTGAAAATGGCAGCTGTATTCTATTTGCAAAATTAACTCCAATCAGAGCTGACAGCAATGAAGCAGGCCATCTCACCAGCTTGACAAGGGCCTTTTTTATTCTTCCCTTGGCCCACTTCACATTTGACAAGTGACAAGACATCCATAATACAGTAACAAATGCTCCAATTTATTCACCCAACCTAAACAAATGTAGGCTGCAGTGGTTGCCTTTGCTAATCCATGCCAGAAAGCGCCATGCTATTCCCTTCCCATTTGTCTGGCTGCTAATCAGGCTGGAACAATGCTCTATTGTGGGATTCTCTTCCCCCAATTTTGTGTATGCGCATGTGCATGCATCTGCACATCTGCGCTCAGGCTACTTCCAGGCAACTGGTTGGAATCCCTATTTTTGTGGGAAAAATCTGCTAAACTGTAGAAATGGTCGAGCTTTTAGTGCTTCTCCAAGGAACAAAATAGTAAGCGCTTTTTGAAAACAGTGCATTAAAAATACTTTGACTGTAGGCGACTTTTTACAAGCTGCTTGAGTACAGCTATCTCAGCACTCTTGATAAACCAAACAGATTTATCAGAAAAGCAAGGGATTCTGTTAGTTGAAGCAATTTAGTGAGTTATCTGGCAAAGTTTCAGGGTATGGCAAAAAGGAGAGAGAAGGCAGGGGAGAAAGGAGGGAAGAAAACTTCATTATCCTGCACGGAGTACATGAAACACAGGAAACGTTGCCATGCTGTTTAATAATCTCGCCAATATTCAAAACAATTACAACACCTCACGCAAACATTTAGCGTGAGCCACACTTCCCAGGAAAAGTGATGTAACGCAACTCACTACAAGAGGTTCCAATCCAGTATCAACAGCACCGTGTAAAGCCCCATGCCTGGAATTCAGCTTCCATTGGAAACACAAGTACTTCAGGAGCTGAAACAAACTGTGGTAATATCTAAAGATACATGGAAATTCTTTTTGTGTGTTCTCCTTGATTTTGGTACCTTAACAGAACCAGCTGCAACACTAGCAATACTCTGTGTCCCAGTTCAGTTCCTGATTTATCGCCCAGTTAGAGCGGAAGAGAGCATTGCTTCATGCTGCAGGGGCGATGGCTCTGGGTTGGGAAGAGCGAGGAACGTACTCTCCTACTTGCCACTGCGGACTAGGAAGAGCCTGTAACCCACATCAGGTTTACCGATTAAAACAGAGACTTTGCAGATGGTGGGAGCAGGCAACCAACCAACCAGAACCAGGAAAGGTTTATCTGAGAGAATGTTTTGCGTGACCTCACTCAGACAGAACTCGATCTAATCGAAAGGTAAGCAGGCACACGGAAAGCTAACACTTCTGACAAAGAAAGGAAATGCCAGCACACTCACGTCACTCATAAATTACATCATATCTGTCTGCATGCTGCACTGAAAAGCTACTGTCCACTGTTTCTTCCATCATCTCTGTGGCAGACTTCTCATAGCTACTTTCCCTGAATCAGGAAAAAAACAAAACAGTTGCAGACAGAGTTATGACACATGTTCACATGGCCACTGGGGGGGGGGGGAAACCCTCAAACAGAATATTAATTAAACTTTACAGCTGATAAGATCATTAGCACAAAACAGCTGACTAAGCTGGATGTAAAGTTTCTCTTCCAGAGAAAGCTGTTGCAACACAGACGACAGTTACCCTACTCCGGTAGTCTTAATATTATTTGACGGGATTGAGGTTCTGTGAAGCAACCTAAGTTTGTACATATCCAATCTTACACTTGTGAACACAAGACTTTATAAAGTTACTACTGACAGAGGACTAGATAATTCTCATGAAGACTTACTGAAACCAGGATTAGTGTATCAGTCATAACTGCATTGCGGCAACCAGAATCAAAGATCAGCACAACTGGCCATCGCTCTACCAAGCAAACAACTGGCATTTTTACAGAGACTTTATCCAAAGACCTCAAAGAGCATGAACAATTAAATCTTACCCCTTATCCTGAGGTCTGCCTATACTATACGTGTGGCATACCTGAACGTTAGATCACAGATATCTTAGTCCCAGCGACTACTTTTCATTTGCACAAAAAGTTAACATTCCTCCGCACAGAGTTCTTAATAACAGCTCATAGCAACCCATAGGAAAAAGGATGGGCCAAGAAAAAGTCTGTGAGGAATCCCCAGTGGCAGAGAAAGGGTACACTGGTATTTCCTTGGAAAGCATAGACCCAAAAGTTGTAAATCACCTATTCTCTGCTGGAGAAATACAACCGTATTGGCTCAGAGTATGAAATCACTGCCCTCAAAAGTGGCTCAGCCATTTTACCGCCTAGTTTTTGTTAAACAGAGTTTTGCTGGTACACCTTCAAATATGCAGTCAACCAAAAACCCATTAAAACCCCTCAAGACACATAATGAACACATTTCTGAATACTGACCAGAAAGAGAATGGTTTTACTACAATCCCAGTTCTCGAGTTCCAATTCCATGTGTTCCCAGCTCACCACGAGACCTTGTACATATTAGTTCCTCTGCACTGTAGTTTCTTCTTTTACACAAACAGGAATAAATACTTTACATCCCACAGGCCCCCTCTGAGGTTAATAGCTGTACCATCCTTTGAAGTTTAAGTGTTAATTATTATGTTCCAAATATTATGGAGCCACAGAAAATTCAATTCTGAGCTAACACCATCATCTGTCCAAAGGGTAAACATCATGGGAAAAGTTGTAAACAACTGTAAATTGGGGTTGGCAAAGCTAGGGAGCGTCTCAACCTTACTGCTGCAGCAAAATACAGAGCTTTGCCAGAGAGCATTTGAAGATGCAGGCAAACTACAGCAGCGTAGCAAGTTATCACTGGGTCTTGGGAGCTTTTCATGTCTATGTACTCAGCCCATGGTGAGTGCAAGATAACCAAGTTTACCCGTAAACCTTTTCGGTGCAGACTTAGGGTGTGATTCACACACAACTAGACGTGTTTATGAGACCAGGACAGTAGTCAATCTGAAACATGCACCAAGACTGAAAAAACAATTTCATTCAACAGTCCTGTAAACTCACTGAAAACACAGCTAGAAGATGACGTTCCTTATAGCATTAGAAAACATGGCTTTTATCCAATGAAATTTTAAAGGCAGCTATTTCCATAAGAGGTTATTTCATTTTTGCTACACAAATTACTCCCCATTTAGGAGGATAAAAGTTGCTACAAGGAGAAAGTAATGTAACCTTTTCATACAGAACAAATAAAATCATAAACATAAACTAACAAGAGCAAGGGAAAAAAGGCTCATGACAAACAAGACCTACAAATGAATGAAAAAACCACTCGTGACATTTTTATGAAATGGAGTAGAAATAGAGGGGGAAAAACGCCTATGATCCAAACCTCCGTTCTGGTCTAACACAAAACACCCAAAGATGAGGCCTTTGACCAGACCATCCGCTTGGGAAAAATCACATCCCAATAGGATTATGAAACTAGTGTGACTGCTGGCATTTAGGGAGATGCCAATTACACAAACCCCTCCTTCAGAGGATGAAAAATTGCATCACCTCATTTTTCGAAGAAGTCACCGCTCGGTCTAACAAAGCGAACAGCGAACTTGGCAAAGGAAGCATAATACACCATTGGGAGGAGCACAGTAGGGAGAGGGGGACTGAGAAAAAGCCCTGCAGAACTTCAGGATGAGAATCTCCTTCTGGTAGCCAGACACTGAGCACAGGACACAAGGCACCAAAGAAGTCAAAGTATTTTCTAACAAAAAGATTGGGGTTTTCCACTGTCGTATTACAAACATAGGAGTGGACAAGGGGGGGGTGGGGGCAGCCATGCAGGCAGCAGTCAAGGCAGCTCTAGGAATAAGAGAAAATAGGATTTTCCTTTTGTTTCTTCATTTCCCCCGTGTTAAACAGAGTAGTACATGAGTGGTCCTTCTCAATACAACCAAAATCAAGGCTAGAATAAAATCAAACCTTATATATTGATATGTGAGATTTCTCTTCCAGCATGTTCCAAGTGCTAGAAGACTCCTGACAGTTACTTTATGTTGTTCATACAATGCCAGCAGCAGCTTTCTCAGATACTTGAGAGCGCTGGTTTACAGCAATTATCCCAAATGACAAATGACTCCCTAATCCTTCCCTTTCACAAAGAGGCAGTTCATCTCTAATTAGCAGTTGATATACTTAATCAGAAAGTCTGGCTTTGTCCACACTGTTTCTCTTTATTACTCAGAAGGAGATGTATTAGCAAAGGGACCTTCTCCTATAGTGGTCATAAAAGTTAAATTGCACAGGGAGAAATATTTTACAACGGAGGTATTTGTCTGCCTGCTTTTCTTGCTTGGAGGCTTCATTGCTCAAATAGTTGATGGCTGCTCAGCCAAAGAACTGCAAACACCATATTTTTAAAATGTATGATGTGTACCAAGAAACACGCAGGAGATGAGCAGAAAGTGCCTCAGCATAGCATTGAAGCAAGCAATGTTATCTCCTACATAAACACTTATGACCCCTGCAGTATTAGCCAGCAGATTCCAAGAAGAATGTTTTGTGAAGAACGGCAAGGAGAACTTGGGAATATTATCCAACCCTGATCAACTGCTTCAACAACAGGATCAGGGATAAAAAAGGGAAGCTGATTCTTCAAATGCCAGAAGCTACTGCTTTCTTCCCCAATTATGAAACGTGTTTTTCTTTTGAGAAAGCAGAATTTCCTAGTTCATTTGAGAAAAGACGTTCTGCCTTCCCAGCAGAAACCCTACAGCTCTTACCACCACATGAGTTTCGCTCAACAGACAAAGGTCTCCCAGTTTCAAACAGGTAACAGTTGCTCTCAGCTGGAAAAACGTTTCTCTGGTGTGTTGAGGTCAACATGCCATTTGTCCTAAATGACCACTTATGTTCTGACACACCACGGACAAGATTCAGCAAAAGCAGCTAGCCATTTTAACATCTAGCCTGAGACATCTTAAAGGAACCAGATTTCTAGGAAGTACCCGCCACCCATCGGGGTGAGGGGGAAGGAAGAAATTTTCCTCATTACTACTTAAAAACAAACAAACCCCACCATCAATTACCTAAGCGAAGAGACAAACAGTCTTTTCTCATTCTGAAAATAAAAGTGACTTTTTTTTTGGTTTGACTCACAATATGCAAAAAGTTAAAGACATGACAGCCACTCTCACACTGGCATTAAGGAATGCCCGCGCTGACATACAGTAAGAACTTACTTTCTGCTCCCCAAGTAACATAAAACCTCTCTTCTATACAGGTAGATTCGCCAGGCTAAAGAAGCCACTGAGGTAACAGAGAATTCAGGCATCTATCTCAATCTCAAACCTGCCAGCTGGGCCAGGAGGCCAATCACAGGTAAATACTACCTGTGACGTACAAACGCTCTAAGCCTCTTCACTTCAGCATTTATTGCGTACACTGTGTTTTTCTGTTTGAAACATTCATACCTAACTTCTAAGCCAATTCCTTCCAACACAGGAAAGATGATTCTCCTTCATTCCAGATCAAGCAAGGAATTTAAAATTTAAAACAACAACAAACACTTTAGTGTTATCAGAGGACATGACAAAATATCCAGAGATGATCTTGGACACAGTCCCTAGTCCCAGTGAAACTTATGGGAGTTTTCCACTGATCTCGGTAGGGTCAAGCTGTCCCCTCCATGGCAAAACAGCCAAAACATATTTCCATGTACTTTCCTGAACTTAAATTCATCTCCAAATTATCTCTAGGTTAAGAATGAGAAATGTAAACTCGAAGGGGTCCTGTACGTGATTATACATAAATACATACAAAAGCATCTGAGAACAGGGATCCAGAAAGAACTGAAACTTCAGAGAAGGAAGGAAGAAAAAAAAGCGTCAACATCAAAAATAGTATCGTTCATCTATTTAAGGGCCCAACTAAGCACTCACCATTGTATGAGTGCATCTTCTATATCTGTATTTAGCTGTGGTTACTAAAAGGACCTGTGCATTCGAGGGATGTAAATACTCATATTCCCTTTATTTCTGCCCTAGGTGTCCCCCTCTGTTAAATCTCAAACCAAGTAACCAAGAGGAGCAAACATAATTTGACATTTATCCCCAACACGTTAACCAGCTAAAATTTTCTCACATCCCTTGGGGATAGACCTCTGATAGAAAAAAACACTATTATCAAGCATTTTAAGTGCAGCATCAAGCTTGCAAAGCTGTCCAAAATATAGGGACAGTTTCTCTTCCCAGTTCAGTATAATACCACAGCAAGTAGAAGCTGCGGTACCATTACTGTGTTGTTGCTATTGCAGCCGAATTCCTTGTCATCAGTTATTGCAGAAAATCATTTACATTTTTATAGCACTTGCGGGGGATGGTTGTGCTCAGTCTACTTAGATTTATACTGCAGCAGTGCTCAGAGTATTAAAATTACATACCGTAGCTGACACTGCCCTTCGTTCCATGCATCACTCCTTTGTGCAACAGCGTCGCCACGCCGAGCACACTTCTCCGAGAGCACAGCAGTCTCGGAGATCGTGAGCAAAGAGGGGATTTCTCACACTGGTGGACATCAAGCTCTTAATGGCCTTAAAGGTCAGGGCCTGAACTTCACCTCAGAAGACAGGAGCAGTCTAACGAGGAGGGGAGACTACTGGTGCAGTACACCCCCAAAGGCTTCCTCCTGTCAAAGGCTTGCTTCAGTTGCACTTAATGTACAGTGTCACAACCTGCTGTCTGTATGGCATGCAAACACACCTACAGCCCAACCGCTCCACGTCTTCTTATCAACAGGTCTCTCCTCCTGCTTTCAAGGACGAGAAAGCAGACACTCATGGTTTTTCCTTACACAGATGGAAAGAAAAGAAAAAAAGTCAGTATAAAATTAAACTTCCAAGAGATTTCAATTTAAACGATGCCTGCAGAAATACACAAAAAGGGTTTTTTGTGAAAGCGAGCATGAAAACACCCCTCTCAAGGGAGATTTAAATTTAATAGGAGAGGAATTTAGATATAACAAATGGGTATAACATTCAGAGGAATGTTTGATTTATTAGAAGTACGTCCAGCCACAGCTTGCACAGGAAACAGAAACAACCCAGTACAGAATGAGCTGATAAAATAGTGGAAAGGAACTTGCTTTATATTGGGAAGTGAAATATAGGTAACCTGCAAAATTAAAAAGAAAACTTCACAGAAGCAAATCCCTTCCCTCCAAACCTTAGGCAAGATAAAAACGTCAGAGCTACCGTTTACACCATTTTAGTAAAACGGATCAAAAACTAATGATACGAAGGCCAAATAAAACAGTTATAATGAAGTTATGTAATGAGTAAAGCTCTGTAGTTTTTACTGAACTATTTTACCCATATACTGCAGCATTACACATTTATTGAGAAACAAAATGAAACTGGAAAATGGTTTTAAAGCCTTGGGGTATGCAGCTTTCAGAAACTACATGCATCCTGGACTAATTCTCAGCTTACATAGCTCTGAGTGCCTCTACTGAAGTTAACAGATTTATTATAAATAAGATTAGCTGAAGTCCTAGTTTTCTCTACTCATTACAACTGTGTAGTCATAGCTACAACTTGGGTGGGAGGGGTGCAGTATTTGAGCTTTCACTCAAAATAGTTTGTGCTATCAGCCACAGATAACAGGTTTTTAAATTCAGTTAAAGTAATTTTAGTCCAAATCAGGTTGACTTGTTTAGTATCATGATACCAGAAAATGACATGCAATGAGAGCGGGATCCTTTGCTGCTTCGTGTTGCATTTTCAAAGGAGGGTATTTAAGAAGCCAGAGGGACCATTTATTGGTAAACAAGAAGCCATATCCACTTTTAAGAAAAAAGATGAGGCTTTTGATGTTCGTTTAGAAGGCCTGCAGCAATAGCTCTATGCCAGCAACACTGAACACAGCAAAAAGAAACCATGTATTTTCCAGAAATGCAAAAAAACCTAGGCTGCTGAACACTATTTACAAAAAGGGACTCAGTCTTGGAAGGATGCATACAGAGACCTATAGTATGAGAGACTGCAATCAGGGCTTAATCATAATTAGCTGACAAGATATACCACAATCCTCTACACTTATTTGAATGTGATTAAACTGAACCACATGGCAAGCCAAAGGAGGGAAGGAAAAAGCAGGGGGAGTCATCCAACATTTTGAGACTGCACCTCTTTCTAGCAGAGCAAAGTAAACCCACTCCAAAAAAGCAGAACAAGATGGAAAGATCCTGGTTTCCATTTTGTCTGGGAATACTCACATTGAGTGGTGCAAATTATATCAAAGCTGCACCAGAGCTGTGGTCAGAAATAGATGAATTCATTCTGTTCACTGTGTACCAAGGAAAAGGAGCCAAGAGCAAAGACTGCCAGAATAAAAAGCATGAGAAAGATGAAGCTGCTCATTCTTAAAAACCAAAGGAGATGACATGCAGCTATGACCTCAAGACTCTGCACTGCAGGGTAAGAAAGATTCATATGGTTTACTATTGGAGACATGATACTAACTATGTCTCTCTCCCGACATTTCAAACCACTTCTGGGTCAACCACCAAACTCACTAAATCCTACAAAGGGAACCTCAGGACAGAAGGAGAACGAACACCTTCGTGAAAGGAGCCCTCACAGACAAAATGAAAAAGACCCAGGAATCAAAACAATTTTGTTAAAGATAAATGTGATGCTTCAACAAACAAAGAACCTCAGGGCAGTTACAAGTCAGCAAAAAGACAAAAGGAAGGTCCCCAAGCATTCAAAATTTCTATACTTCAGCTCACCTCTGCTTTTTTAACTGGCCTATTTGCTGCTGTTTGTTTATTGCTGATCAAACCAAACTTTGCTTCTCTGAAAATATGCATGGAACATGTACAATTTTTACTGTGGTCTTAAGTCTTCCATCATTTACATCCCAAAGCATCCAAAATAAGAAACTGAAGAGTAACTAAAGCAGGTTTATAATGTGATAACTGCATGAACAAAGAGCTAACTAGGTAGCATTGCACATCCCTGTTAAATGGCTGCAACCAAGCCCTTGTTCCCTTCTCAAAGATGCCTGCCATTGCTCAAGCAGAAGTTATGGACAGCGCAAATGCAGGTAACACTGTCGCCTTCATTATACAGGATACAAGACCAGATCATTGTATTTTTGTCTTCTGGCCTTTAAAGAAACTTGAACTTGTTGAACAGATGCACATACCTATTTTTGCCTAAAAAGTCAGCGAGTTCTTAACCTTGCAATATGAAACTGTTAATGAAATAATCCTACCTTTCCCTTGCTGTCCTCAGCAAAAGCCAGAGGGGTTGCTTATTAAGAGGCAATTAAAATCCCAAAGAGGTTGGTGAAGATAAACATTCCACATGACATCAGACCTTTATATAATGAGCAAATCTTTTGTGAAATCGGTTGACTGAACTTCGAATGCTTTTGGTTCCAATAAAATTCATATTCCATAAGGCAATCAAATCTCAGCTACACCTTCATTCCACTACAAATTCCTGTTTCAGTAGCTCATAACTTTGTCAAAAGTGTTCCTTATGGGCATGAAGCTTCTCTTGCCTCATTTCTTCCGAAAAAATTTTCATCCTACCATTATTTCAAAAGCTTAAAGAAAAAAAAAAGATGGGAAGAGGCAAGAGAGCTCATGAAAACCATGAAAGCCATCTAACGTAAGAGGTGAAGCTCCTGTTTTGAAACAAGAAATTTCAGAGTTCAGTCTTTCCTGGAAGTTACAAGGTCCTAACAGTTGCTCCTCAAGGCTGCTCTCCACAGGCATTTCACACTAGAGTCATGGGGCTCTGCTGGGCATTACAGATTGTGATTTCACTAACTTCTGAAGGGGCAAGATCAGGTTCAGACACTTTGCTGAAATTCTGTATTTGGACACATCCACAAAGAGCGTATTTTAAAATCAGAACAGCAGCAAAAATAGTCCAACTGCTGCTACAGCTCAGTTCCGAGACCTGCAGTATAAAAATAAAACGCTGGTTTTCAAATAAAGTTTGACCAACTGGGAATAAAGGCCTTTTTTCAAATATACAACAATGCTAGTTTTAGGATACAAAGGAGAAGGAAGGCATACAGACAACACTGAAGTTTTTAATGGAAAACTCTTACCATTTTTTCTCATGCTACTTAACTCTTGCTCACAGCAACAGAAAATACTTTTGCATAGGCAACTGGGTCAGGTTAACTTTGTTATGAGCATTACAACCTTTTACTGACAAACACTGTGATAAATCTGCTGACCTTAACAAGCAGGTCACACATCAGCGTGCTCCCCTCACACACACACATTGCTTTCATTCATTCACTCCTGACCAAAACCACCGGCCTTCCTCTGCAGAGGGCAACAGCAAGAACAGCTTGGGAGAATCATCTCAGTTTGCACACAGCTCCTCTCAGTGAGGGATCCCAGAGGCGCGTGTGATTTTACACTTCACACACCACCTGTCAGGTAACTAAACATTACTGCCGTTTTGCAGATGAGCTGCCATTACCAACACAGGCTACAAAACCACCTCAGAATTGCACTGAACTTGCAAGACTCCCAGCTGTTAGTGTTACACTGACTAGGACCTAGGTGTTTGCAGTATCTCCAGCCATGGTTCTAGCAGAGCTCCTTGCCCTCCTTCTGGTAAGGAGTTGTCCAACACGACTTTTAAATAATTCCCAAAATCTTAGCTTGAATGCTTACTTTACTAAGGGCATGGTCAGATGCAGCTGATTTGCATTCCAAGTTTACCAGCATCTGCTCGGTGATATGGGGGCTCCAAGGCCCCTCTTTGCCCAACTCTCCAGCAGCCAGGAAAACCCTCACCTTGGCTGTACCTTCAGAATGCAAACACACTGCCAAACAAGCCTGTCCAGACTGGGACAGGGACTGGAACCACATTGCTAACGCCTTTCAAATACCACCCTCATCTCCCTCTGCTACTAGTTCAGCTACACAGGTTGGGGGGGGGGGGGAGGGGGACCAGGAGATGGAGAGGAGAAATCAAATAACAAAAACTTCAGGCAACAGGCACTTTGTTTTCCTGCTAACCTTGTAATTATGGCCTTTTACCCCTTTTCAAGTACAAAACCTGTTCTTGCACTGCAAACAGCTCTATGCAAGCAGTTCTCTGGGTACTTTATAAGTACTGGTTCATGTTGTCACTGAACACGGAAAACCACAGACAAACAGAGCAAAACAGACTAATACCACACGTCTGGAGAGAAGTGACACCAAAGCAGCTACCTGCACAAAACAAGCAGACATTCCCAGAAAGCAACTTGTACTCGATGCCAGTTGCAAACCATCCATATATACAGAGTAACTGCGTAGAACCACAAAGAAAGCAAGAACGAATCAACGCTGGAAGCCAAAACTAGAGAATAAGAAACTATTCATTTATGTAGATACAATTCTCATAGCTTCAGCAAACCAACAGTTTTACATTTAGAATTAGAGCAAAAATCCAGAGTTTTGGAGTTTCGATGCATAAAGACATAACCCATAACAAAGCAAATAGCGGCAGCGCCTGCCACTGAATTCTTGCTTCCTTGATTACCAAGGCCCATCACCATCCAACACGCTTACTCTGCAAAGAGCTACGGAGCTCTCACATCCGAATATTCTGTATATGTATACTCTTCAGGACCCAGAGAGCTGAAATCACCTAAAAGCCTAAAAGGGCTTTTCTACACAAGAATACTTACTTACTGACGGAGCTATACAGTAACATTATATAGCTATATTTGTGCCAGTAAACTCCCCATTGTAGGCACAGATTTTGAGGACTGAGAATGCCTTTTCCTCTTGCAGATAAATCCCTGGTACCATTTTGTCACTTCACTTAAAAGCCTAAAGTCATATAAGCTGATAAGTGATTTAGTACTTTTGCACTTTAGCCCAAGCCAATAGAGAACAAAATGGAGAGGTGGTCAACACTGTTGCATCCGTAGCTCCCAACACAACTTTACTACAAAGGACTCGTGCAAAGAACAAAAAGTCAGTTCCTTGCAAACAAGGAGTTAATTAATAAGAGTGGAAAGAGAAGCACATGGATGTTGGCATAAGGCAGACAGGACCACAAAAGATGTGGAGCTTGGGAAAGAAATAATCCATAAAACTGAACCAAAAGGCCACATTCTTATGCAAAACCAGACTTCCTGTTCCCATCCCACTTTTTTGCCCTCCTTTGACAGAACACTCTTGACAGATTGTCTGGCCCGACAATGGAAAGGTGAAAGCACAGTATAAGCAGTCACTCCTGTTTGTGCTATCCGCCAAAATGCCAAAAGCAGGCTGACCTTCGTTCCCCGCTGCCAGAAACACAAGGTCAATATGAACGTCTAAAAGGTTGTCCTGAGCATTCAGCAATGTTTTTTAAAAGCTGTGAAAGGGAAACTTTCCAAGGCTGGAAGAAGGGGAAAGAAAGGTCTTTCAGGAGCTGCAAAAACTACCTTATAAGCCTTTCAATTGCGGCAGGATGAGCTAATGAAGCTGGCCCTTAAACCCCGTAGGTTCAGTGTTCAAATTCTGCTTCAAGTTCGTAAATGAAAGCAGTCTATTATGCTTGCTTTAGTACTCAGAGGAATCAAGCCACACCAGAAAATGACTATACTCTTTGGTTAGCCTTGTGAAAATGCACCAGAGACAGGCAGCGGAGTGTTCTTCAGTCTGTTGGCAGAACTTTCTTCAAAACCTTACCTCCTAGAGCCTTCCAGCCACACCAGGGTTAATCCCTCATTTTCATAAGATGCATTTTTAAAAGAGGCTTCCTGATCAATCGTTAAAAGAAATAAAACATAAAAGCTCTCCAAGCACACAGCTTGACTCACTCAGTGTATGGATACAAAATAGTTGTACTCTTCAATTCAAGCATATACTCTAGCTATTGTTCTCTACACAGACTTCTATTGGTAACACGCAAGACTCGCCCTCTACTCTGAGCGACAGGGAATGGCCATCTAGAACACTATTTTCTCTAGCCCAATTATATCAAGCAGCAAACTTTACAAGCTTCTTGGCACAAAGCCTTGCCTCTGATTAAAATTAAATAAAAGGCCTGAAAACCCAAACTAGACCCAGCAAGAAAGTTTTCCCTGTATATTACCTCGTATCTCTCTCCACAAGGAGCAGCCCAAAGGGAAAGAGAGGGACAATTAACCTTCAGCAGCAGAAGAATGACATTTTTAGTTTAAATCCTAATTTAGCATTTTTCCATACAGATTATTTCTTCATAAAACTAATTGAAGCAGGGGCAACTTACAGGGTTACCTCTGAAATAGCACAGGGGTGCACAGACTTAGCTTTGACCAACTGTTCTGGCACATTTGTGTCCAGAACATGTCACAAGCAAATTGTTCTTTGAGACGCAACTGGAAGGCAACAGTTGGGTCAGTGCTACTGCATGGGTAGCTACTGGCCAATGAATGGGAAGGAGCAAAGCTCTGCCCCTGGTCCACTACCCAAACAGTAAGAAGTCCTACAATAGCTTCCTTGTAATAAATTGCATCAGCAATGGCCTTCACATACAACTTCATTCCTACAGAGAACTGGCAAAACATAACATGGTCAAAAGGCACAAGAGCTTCCAATTACTAATGCAATTCATGAGTCCAGTTCACAAAATCACCCTCTGCGCGTTTAACTTGGTAGGAGACTTGGAGGCAGAATTCCTGCATTCTTCACCTGGGCCACCGTGAAATTTCAGTGTGTCAGGTAGTTCTCAACTCATCTCTTTAAGAATCAACTTTTAAGCAGCAACTTTTAAGTAGCAAAACCGACTCAAGCCAATGCTGCTACTGTAGAAAACCCAAGAAGTTCCTACCTGATTTGCAAGTCCTGCCGTCATCTTCTAGCTGCACCCCCGTGGGACAGGCACAACTGTAGAAGGGGTCTCTCGGAGACAGCAGGCACAGATGGGAACAGCCACCATTGTTCTCTTCGCATGGCGTGTGAACTTCAAGAAACAAATAAAAAACTTTTTTTGTTTTTATTTTCTTTTTACTGGAATCCTAAAGCCTTCCTCCCTCCATAAGGAAGACATTACAGATCTGAACTGACTGACACCAGCTTTAGCGCTAAAAGACAGAGGAACCACAAAATAAGGAGTATGTCATACTTGCCCTCCTCCCCCCCCCCCCAGCAAAAGCAACTCTTGGGGGATGTCCTAAAAATTGAGATGTATGTTCAAAAGATGATCTTGAAAGAACTGGCAGCTCAGCACTTTCTCACTATACAGTTCTTTCAATGTTTCTAAAGCTGCACATTGCTAAGAACTTTGGACACCAGTTACTTTGTCAAAGCCTGGCCTGCTAAGCAGCATGAAAAAAGAACGGCATTGTGAGTGGAGAAGCGTACAGCTCTGAGAAAGAAGGAAAAGTATAGGAATTTGTACATTGCAGGAGTTCTGGATATTGGAAAGATCTTTTCCTACCACAAACCTTCCACAATAAGACATATCCCTGAATTACCAGGAAATACAGAAAGGCAACATGCAAAGCCCCTTAGATATTACTTCAACTTTAGGAAAAGCAGATGACAAATACTTCATCTTTCCTCTCAGTTCCTCAGCAATTTTGAAAACTTAAGTTTGGTTTTTTTTATTTGGGGGTGGGGGAGAGAGCAAAGACCTCTCTCATTATTTGAAACAAAAATGACTGCAAGAGATGAAACTGTCCCCTTTAATTATGGAGAACACTGTCAGACAAAAAAAAAAAAAGAGAAAAGAAAAAAAAAAGAAAGACCACAAGCTATGCAAAATTTCTCCAAATCGTTCATGCTTTGAATGAACATTTGAATTGCTTTAATATTAAAATACAGAAATTACGGTTAATTTGGCTTCTGTTAGAATCACAGAATCACAGAATCACTGAGGTTGGAAGGGACCTCTGGAGATCATCTAGTCCAACCCCCCTGCTCAAGCAGGGTCACCTACAGCACATTGCACAGGATTGCATCCAGGCGCATTTTGAATATCTCCAGAGAAGGAGACTCCACCACCTCTCGGGGCAACCTGTTCCAGTGCTCTGTCACCCTCACAGTGAAAAAGTTTTTCCTCATGTTAAGATGGAAGTGTCTGTGTTTCAGTTTGTGCCCATTGCCTCGTGTCCTGTCGCTCGTCACCACTGAAAAGAGTCTGGCCCCATCCTCTCGACACCCTCCCTTCAGATACTTGAACACATTGATAAGATCTCCTCTCAGCCTTCTCTTCTCCAAGCTAAACAGGCCCAGCTCTCTCAGCCTTTCCTCATAAGAGAGATGCTCCAGTCCCCTAATCATCTTTGTGGCCCTTCGCTGGACTTGCTCCAGTAGTGCCACATCCCTCTTGTACTGGGGAGCCCAGAACTGGACGCAGTACTCCAGATGTGGCCTCACCAGGGCTGAGTAGAGGGGGAGAATCACCTCCCTCGACCTGCTGGCAACACTCTTTCTGATGCAGCCCAGGATACCATTGGCCTTCTTGGCCACAAGGGCACATTGCTGCCTCATGCTTAACTTGGTGTCCACCAGCACTCCCAGGTCCTTCTCAGCAGAGCTGCTTTCCAGCAGGTCAACTCCCAACCTGTACTGCTGCATGGGGTTATTCCTCCCCAGGTGCAGGACCCTGCACTTCCCTTTGTTGAATTTCATGAGGTTCCTCTCTGCCCACCTCTCCAGCCTGTCCAAGTCTCTTTGAATGGCAGCACAGCCCTCTGGCGTATCGGCCACTCCTCCCAGTTTTGTATCGTCAGCAAACTTGCTGAGGGTGCACTCTGTGCCTTCATCCAGGTCATTGATGAAGAAGTTGAACAAGACTGGACCCAGGACTGACCCCTGGGGGACACCGCTAGCTACAGGCCTCCAACTAGACTCTGTGCCACTGAGCACAACTCTCTGAGCTCTGCCATTCAGCCAGTTCTCAATCCACCTCACTGTCCACTCATCTAACCCGCACTTCCTGAGCTTGTCTATGAGGATGCTATGGGAGACAGTGTCAAAAGCCTTGCTGAAGTCTAGGTAGACAACATCCACTGCTCTCCCCTCATCTACCCAGCCAGTCATTCCATCATAGAAGGCTATCAGATTGGTTAGGCATGATTTCCCCTTGGTGAAGCCATGCTGACTACTCCTGATCACCTTCTTTTCCTCCACATGCGTGGAGATGGCCTCCAGGATGAGCTGCTCCATCACCTTTCCAGGGATGGAGGTGAGGCTGACTGGCCTGTAGTTCCCTGGGTCCTCCTTCTTGCCCTTTTTAAAGACTGGGGTGACATTGGCTTTCTTCCAGTCCTCGGGCACCTCTCCTGTTCTCCATGACCTTTCAAAGATGATGGAGAGTGGCTTAGCAATAATGTCCGCCAGCTCCCTCAGCACTCGTGGGTGCATCCCATCAGGGCCCATGGATTTGTGGGTGTCAAGTTTGCTTAAATGATCTCTAACCCACTCCTCCTCCACCAAGGGAAAGTCTTCCTCTCTCCAGACTTTCTCTCTTGCCTCCAGGGTCTGGGGTTCCTGAGGGCTGGCCTGAGCAGTAAAGACTGAAGCAAAGAAGGCATTCAGTAACTCTGCCTTCTCTGCATCCTTCGTCACCAGGGCACCCACCCCATTCATCAAAGGGCCCACATTTTCCCTAGTCTTCCTCTTGCTGCTGATGTATTTGAAGAAGCCCTTCTTGTTGTCCTTGACATCTCTAGCCAGATTTAATTCCAAACGGGCCTTAGCCTTCCTCGTCGCATCCCTGCATACTCTGACAACATTCCTATATTCATCCCAAGTGGCCTGTCCCCCTTTCCACTTTCTGTAGACTTCCTTCTTCTGGTTGAGTTTTGCCAGGAGCTCCTTGCTCATCCATGCAGGTCTCCTACCTCCTTTGCTTGACTTCCTACTCATAGGGATGCACCGCTCTTGAGCCTGGAGGAAGTGATGTTTGAATATTAACCAACTCTCTTGAACACTCCTTCCTTCCAGGGCCCTCACCCATGGGATTCCTCCAAGTAGGTCCCTGAAGAGGACAAAGTTTGCTCTCCTGAAGTCCAGGGTTGCGATCCTACTTGGTGCCCTGCTGCCTCCTCGCAGGATCCTGAACTCCACCATCTCATGGTCACTGCAGCCAAGGCAGCCCCCAACCTTCACATCTGTCGGTTACTTCCACCAGCAGTCACAAACAGAAAAAAAGAGAGGGAGGAAAGAAGCCAAACCTGATCTTAGTGAAGTCAGTGGCATCTGAGCTATTTTCAGCAGATGCTGTTTCCCTATGTACCACATTTTCTTTGTGACTGGCCCAGAAATACTGTGACCCAAGGGCGGGACATTCCCGGAGCTAAGAGCAATGACAAGCATTCGGCATGCAGACTCCTGTCCGGAGCTCTGCGGCAAACCAGGCTGCTGGGCATACCTGAAAGCCTCAATGGAAACCTGCACCTGTTCCATCACCAAGAGGATCTCCAAACTCCTTTTGTTTACTTTCAAACCTGTTTACTGACATCCTATACACTTCACTGTTCCTATAAACATTACCTTTAGGAAAGCAGACTTTACGGTTGGCCTAAATGAATAAGCCAATCCAAATGGCAAGAGTATCTCCCCCAAGCAAGAGATGATTCTTCCCATGGCTGCTGCATTACATACGTTTCCACTCTATTGCTTTTTGATCTCTGCCTTTGCTTCTGCTGCCCCTAAGTCTCATTCTCACAACCCTACCAATCAAGCCTAGACAAATCACCCTTAGAAACCACATGCATACCCAAAATACATACAGGCTCATTCAATTCTACATTCTCCACACATGGCATCTATTGAAGAAGCATCATACACAAAGGAAAAAAAATAGAGGCACAATATCTGTTTCATATAAAAGCTCAGGACTAAGTCCCTCCCATACTTAAACATTCATTAACTGTTTGTTACATATTGAAGATAATCAGGATCAATTCTGGACTGTAGAAATCGTGTTTATAAGAGCAACACAAGTATTATATATTTTATTGTCATTATATTTATTACCATATGTAATGAGATGCATTTTTTCAGCTGCCTTTAAGATAATGGTATTTTAAAAGAGGATGGGCAAGTCTTTATCATTCCCATTCAGATATCCAAACAGAAAGATGTCACCGAAGTACTGCACTGGATTTTGGATTTTATTACCAACTGGGATGATAAATGAGCTCACACCAATTCAGGCTGGCATTTTCAAAGAACAGTAACAGTCCCAGGTACTCACACCTTGAAAAACTAATTTCTTGGCAAGTTTCTGAAACCTTAAAATTTGATTCACTAAACATTTTTATGATTAATGGTTTTCATGACCAAATAAATAAAACAGTCATTCAAGAAGTTTAGGGAAAAGTAAAGCGTACAGTATGGCTGTCGGTCTGGACTCAAGACTTGGATGTCCATGGGTGAATAGAGGGCACTCAGTATTTCTCTCCTTTTCTCTCCCGTCCTTTTGTTACAGGCGTGAATGGAGCGCGTCTGCCAGTCCGTCCAATACAAAGTGTCTCCAGACAATGTCAGTGCAAATGGATGCGTAAGACTACCTTCAACAACTTTTTGCCTAGATCAAAGAAAGAACAAGGATTAACATATAGAGCTTTCACTAGGTACATGTAGAAAAAATGTCTGCATTTTAAAAGACTCATGCAGGAATTATCTTCTTTAAACAAATACATTGGAACCAGAGATTCACCTGGTGATAAAAGTAATAAGCACACAGAAAAATTAGAACAAGTTTTTACAGTAATCTGGAGGAAATGCATATCTGATGCATTTATTTGTATATCTTCATAAACTATTTGGCATATGTCATCCTCTGCTGCATCTTAAAAACATTCACAAACCTTCATACTTCAATCATAGACTTTTTTTTTTGTCAGTCTACAACTTGAAAATAAGTTTTTCTTTTAGAATACCTTCATTTTGAAAATGCTTTCAAACAAATCACTGCTATCAGCAGCTATAGTAGTACAAGCTTAACAATTAATCTCTAGGACAGTTTTAGTGACCACAAGTTGCACCATATTAGCATGCTCACGGAGCGCAATGGCAGGCACCTCACAGTAAGCTAGGCAAAATGTAGAAATGAAAATTTAGACTTTGTTTAGCTCCTTCATAGCAATAAGGAAACAAATATAGTGTTTCATAGCAACAAGATATCTGATTCAGCTATACACTGGCTTCTGTAAGGCCACACCAAAGTTCCCTAACAGGACTGTGCAAATACCCAAACACAATCACCTTTAGGAGGAAGCAGGTCTGAAGAGCGCTCCTCCCAATGAACACGTTACTTTTTTTGTCCTCTCATGCAACATATGCCGTGTTTGCCCAAGACTGCCTCAAACTTCCACATTTTGGCTCTATCAGTTGTACCCAGTCCTTTCTTAGAGCAGGAAAAGAAAGCAATGCCTTGAGAGTCTCTTTAAATTATTCCACTTAGCTTGATCAGCAGCAGAAACCAGTATTTCTCAGATTATGTTTTGAAATGCAGAGCAAGAACTCTCCCTACAGAATCACAAAATCACAGACTACTTAACAGCATCTAGAATTGTATTTAGCCTACTACCAAGACCAACTTCCTTCCCACTGCAGTGGCCCATGCCATCTTAGAGTTGCATGAAAAAAAGCCAGCGTAGCAATTCTGAAAGCTCAGAGTGTGGCGAAGTCCCTTCAATGTCTTATTCTTCCCCTAAAAAGTTCAAACTTAATGACAGATTTCTGTTAACATCCTTCCTCTTCTCTTTCCTTCCCCCTGCCCCCTCAATTAAACCTTTCCAGTCTGGATAGTTTATTTCTCAAGCAGTGTTTCTGCAGACATTTGAAATACCAGAGACTTTGCAGGATCTCTGATATTCTTATTGGCGTGGCTCACAATAAACCTGGGCCTGAATGAAAGTACCTGCTCTTCACTCTGCTGTAATTCTGTGGAAGGCTGGGCCCTGGGACTCGGGTTGAAGCTACAAATTTAAGAAAACTTCACATGCACAAGATCCTTTATGAAACCATATTCACTTGCATTAGGCTCTGCCATAAAGCAAACTGACAAAATTCATGTCATCCATCACAAAATCCAGACTCTATTCAAAACCATATTCTTCATTTTTGAATGCTCTTCCTAATGCTACAATCACCAGTTTGTCTCCTGGCGCTTACACTTTGTCTAAGACTTAACTATAATGGATATAAATCAGAAACATTTGAGATGTTTCTCAACCGCCGCCTCCCCCACTTCAGCCACACTCCTCCTCTTCTGGAGGTGCATATTTTTTGACATTTATTATGAGCTGAACTGAAAGTCACAAATCATACAAGATTTCCAACATGTTATCTGAATGCACTGGATCCACATATTGCAATAACTTGGTGTAATTCACTTTCTGAAATTTTGGGATATTTACTCAGTAAGTGAAAACACACTTATTTGACAATTTGACAATTTCTTAGTCAAAAATAATATGAACTCAATTTTCACAAAATTCATGCCTTTGACGTTTGTACAAACACAAAGGCATACATAAACCTTCCAAACCAGTGTTCTGACACAGTAAACCAGTATTCAGAGTTTTCATCACACAACTTTAAGAAAGCTAAAGTCTCAGCATCATCCCAAAGGACAGTGAGGAACACATTTTCATACACCTGTAATCAGATCTGCATTTGCATTGTTTCCATAGAGGTTAAAAAAGATCAGCTACCACTTGACAGGGAAAGGACTCCGTTTCATTTTTACCAGCAATGGCAGCATCTGCACTTTCCTGGAAAAAAAATCCCCCCTAAATTCTTCATGTATTCACACGTGTCATGCCCATAAAGGTCAGGCTTGCAACAGATTGACATATGCAAACAAGTATTTGCAAGAAAAAGAAAACAAAACAATTCTTCTACCTTCTGTTTCAGAGAGAAAATTAAAACCGCTCTGAAATTTCTGTCCTTCAAATTATACTGGTTCTCTCATCATAAAACACAGCTGAAAAAATAGAAATACGGGTTTCTCTTTCCCTTTCCACTCTCACCTTTGCTGTTGCTTCTATATTACTCACAGCAACGGCTGAACTTGTTTGAATTTCTAGTGTTGTAGCAGTTGTTTTCCAGTATATATCTTCCCCATTTCTACCATTCCAGATATTAAGTCTCCCCCTCTCCCATAATTAGGTCCCTGGAACTACTGAAACAGTTCCAGTTGACATACTTGCATACCGAAGCTTGCTAACACAGAAAAGACAGATTGCTCCACTAACTTTAATCCACTACACAGAATGCAAATTTCCATTTTATTTGAATTCTGAAGTGATTCTGGGATAGGAGGAGGAGAAGTGTTTGAAATACCACAAAATTTCTTTGTTGAGAAGTCTGGGTGAAACTTATATGTTTTCAAGTAACTTTTATACAGTTTGCATGTGCACAAGAACTGCAGAACCAGATTGGAAACTCTCCCCTCTGCCACCCACCCCCAAATTACAGAAAAATATTTACATTATATGTTTGAAATTTTTGATTTTCAATTTTGAGACAGCATTTTCTTTTGGTCTATGAACCTGCACCATGCCTTTGAGCTCCCATTCCCTTCTGAAAAGGCCTTTTCCCTTGTCTGTACTTCTGACTGTCACTTAGTACTTGTCATTTATTACAATGCCACCATTATTTAGCTCTTACACAGTGCTATCAATCGAACTTAGAGTGTTTTATAAAGCATGTCAATATTGTTATCCGTCTTTTATGAGTGTGAAAATCAGGCATAGAACACATTTCTGTAAAAAAAATTTAGAAAAGACCATGAAAAATGCAGTGTTTTTGCAGGGAGGCATATTATTCTATTACACAGATACACATTAAAAAAATCCCAATTTTCATCAATGCAAAGTGATTCCATAAGAGAGAAATCTTAGATGCTTTAAAATACATAGATGATCTGCGCTATATAGAAGTCATTGTAATTTCCAATTCGCCTTAGGGGGCTGTTGACACATTGGGATAGCAACCTTCAGACAAGTCGCCATTCAAATTGTGTTTTGCCATAGTCCAACATTCCGCTGTTTATTTCCTCAAGACAGATTTCTTTAGAACGAGTGCCAAAATCTCAGCATCCGAAGCTGTTTCAGGACAAGAAGATTCAAGCAGGATAATGGAGTTCTCAATATTTCTTGTTCTTTACTTCAGTAGAGCAAGAGACTCCACTCTCGTCTGTGGGGGCAACAGTTGCCTAACTCACTTTTTAGAAAACGCATTACTTTATTGCGAGAATACAGTGTGGGTTTCTTTTCAGAAAAAGAACAGCAAATTACATCTCCAGAAAGACTTTAGCACTGTGAGCTCACTCTCAGTGGAACCCAAGCACTTACTTTGGGCTTTCTTGAACACCAGAGCCTGCGATAAAAATAGCTAAGCAGGTCATATTTAAGAAGGCATCATTCTCGTTTTCTCATCCAATCAGACCAAGCAGCATTTTTTTAATCATATATAAACCAATTGCTGTGTAGCACTCAGTAAACCACCGACTATTCCTTTAAACTACCTGAAGAGCAGAGCTGGTCCAGGATGCAGAAATTTGCTTCCTTGGCAGGACATTTCACTGGCTGATGATGCACAACCTACCCATCGACCACTGGAGAGAATTTAAGGTACAAACTGAAACATCTAGGTCTGGCCTGTCTGAAGGGTCATCTCTCTCTCTACAGCCGCCAAAGTCAACAGGGGCACTGGGACCGGAGCCCACTGAACAAAACAGCCATAATGTGCTTTCCATCAAGCCTGAAGGAAAAGCAGCTTCCAGCTAACTCAGTCTGAAATAAGCTGAATTTGGTTAATTTATAGGCATGCCACAAAGAACATCCTTGGACAGGGCCAAGGATAAGCATCTCTCAAGATACTGTCGAAAAAATTACAGTAACAATATTGTAAAATCCCAGAAGCATTAGTTAAATGTTGGATTGCCTAGGGCCAGTGATAAGCACCTCCAGTTATTTTCAAGATAAATATGAACGTAAAAAAGAAAAACCATGCTGTAGAAGGCAGCTATGAATAGTCTATAGTGAAATCATGATACAAGTATACTTACTTTCATTTTTAAAATGAGTTTTATGAGCGTGAGAGGCTGCTTTATTTTTGCAAGGTTATTAACAGTTGGGTTTAGCAAGAACAATAAGGTTCTGGCCTTATTCTAGATTACTGTAAAAGCCTCAGTTCAAAATGAACGCTGGGGGAGAAATGATTCACAACATATTATTAACTAAAGGAAACTTACCTAAAGGAACCATCCAGATTTGCTCTGTGAATGAAACTCAGTTTTGCATCAGCCCAGTAAAGTTTCTGCTCATCAAGATCTATTGTGAGTCCATTTGGCCAATAAATATCTGAATCAACAATTATTTTTCGGGTGCTGCTGTCCATTCCTGCTCGTTCTATTCTGGGGGTTTCACCCCAGTCAGTCCAATACATGTATCTAAAAAAAAAAAGAAAGCAGAGATGCACACAAATTAAATCACAATAACTGTTGGTTGGCTTTAGGAACAGAAGGGATAGCAGCTCTTTGTGAAGCCCAGGGGTGTTTTTGTTTTGATTTTGCTTCTTTTCTGTTCTACCATAGGGCGGCATATGCACAGATCTATATGCCCCCAAAACACATTAACATACAACAATCCAAGCCACAATTCCAGAGGGTGGAAAAAAGTCCTTTATGAGCTCATCTCTCAGTAGTATTGCCTCCACATATCGTATTGCCATTATCTTTCAAAGCTGGACAGCAGCCTGGTTGTCACAAGCATTTACAACTGCAGATCATGCTTGTGTGCCCAGTTATTTCAATGTAATATCCTAAAATCACATTCAGAAGCAACCAGTTACCCACCCAAGTAAGCAATTTCCACAAAGACTAAAAATGTACTTCCTTTTTAAAGTCTCTAGACAGCAAAGAATGAAGTTAAGTGACCTGAAGTTCATTTTTCTCAATAAATAAAAATATGAATGTAGGCAGACTTAGAATGACATCAGATTAAGATTCTGGATGCTTTTCCCCTTCCCATCCCTGCCCCGCTTTCCCTGTCATTTCACTTACCCGCATGGAGGCAATTTAAGTAGCCTAAATTGAGACATTAGCAGCAGTTATCAACTGGAAAGGACCAGATCAAAAAGGGGCAGCGACATGAAAAGTTGCCATGAAAAGTTGAGGGCGCACAGTTAGGAGAAACTGTCTGCTCAGAAGAGGACACCCGGCTGCCAGCTGGTAAACGTTACCCAGAGAAATGCATCCAGCTTGCAGATTAGTCCTGCCAGGGGTACAAACGCAACACAGCCATCCCCAGGCACAGGCTCCTCAGGCCAGTCGGAGAAACACAACGATATTGCCTTCCCCATGCCAGTACAGCCTTTTCCGCTCTGCCTGTGTTAGCAAGGCTTGACCTGAATGAGCTCGCAACCACACTAGTTAGGTATCTTTCCTGGCGCTTTATTAGACCAGTAGCATTGGATTGGCGCCGGCTGGGTATTTACACTGACTTACATATCAGCTAAGTCCTGCTACCACTGGAGCTCTGAAAGCAGAGTGAAAAGGCATCTATTTGGTCTTGCAGAGCCCATGCTTAGCCAGAGTTTCCATAACCGGGTTTATCCCAGCACCTCAGATCCCCTGAAGAATACAGCACGGGCCACGCAGTTGCGCTACGAGCCTCAGAGCAGGGAAATCAATGTGTGTTCTGATCACACATGGGAGAAGAAAAAGCTTCACGCTTTCTTTTACAAAAAAGAATGGTGTCCACTTTGGGAATGAAGAGGAAACATTTGTAAATACTGTCATGTTTCTCGGCTTCTGCAGGATGCCCTGCTCTCCCCTCCGTAAAAAAAGATGCTGGGCTGTAAGCTGCAGGAGCTGCTTCGCAGGCAGCTGGGCCATCATCTCAGCAAAGGAGGAACAGACAGCTGTACACTTATCCCAGGCACATGTGCCTCAGAATAAACTTAGGCTTAAAAGGCTCTGGTCTAGATGTACGTACTGCACCCTGATTAAGCCGGACTTCCAGTTCTAGCACAGCCCTAGGCACACCACAAGAGCTTCTTCTGTTCTGAGCCACAGCATTTATTTAAACCATTCTGATCGTAGCAGCATATATCATTATTAGCCTCTGTTTATCCTGTTTGGGGGGGGGGGGGGAAAGGGGGCTCCTTTATGCTTTTATGTGTGTATATATAAAAACATATATATATATAAAAACATACATATATACGTGGGTCAATCGCTCCTGAAGCGGCAGAAGCAGCAGCAGCTGAGCTGCCCCAGCTCACAGGCCACCGTATGAATGCAACGTGCCACTCATTTTGGTTTTCCTTAACAAGTCGGTCTGTAATTTGCGGCAGTCCAGGCTGTGCAATGAAGCAGCTATTGACAAACAACGGAAGGCAGAGAAACGCAGACACAAAAGAAACGATCTGCACAAGCAGCTGCTGAATCAGACTGAGAAACTGATCCGACCAAATATTTATTTTTGGCCAGGTCATTTTTCAGTCAAATTAGTTCTCTGATCTGGCCCACCTGCACTAGCTTTAAGTATTCAAAGGACACCTGGAACCATCTCTGCAGAAATGAAGAAGGACAAAAGGAGCAGGGGACAGATACGAGGCTCAATACAGCTGTCCCAGCATCAACACTCCCTGCTCCTGGAAAGAACCCCATAATTTCTGCACTTGAATTTTCAGACTATAAAACCAAAGTATTTCTTCTCTCCTACATCTTCGCTGATTTACAGGGCTATAACCTCACTAAATTCACTGGAATGTCTTCAGTGGATCTTAGACGGGGCACAAATTATTAAAAGAAACACACCCAAAGACAACACAGGGTCCAGTGTTATCTTCTAGATCTATTCAAAGCTAGTAATAGGTAACTTGCCTTGAAAATGTGACTAACCACTCTCAGTTAGGCTGCTGTGCTCTTTAATATGAATTAAACTGGCCTCTTAAACACCCAACCGAGACAAGGCTATTTTGACAAATCTTCACTGTTCTGAAAGACAGCTTTCATGCCAAAACATCCAAGCTCACCACATTCATGTTAATTTAATTGCTCTGTTCCTTAAGACTAACCTAACAATCAGTTCAGAACAGTCGAGAATCTGACTGTGCGCGTAAAAAAAAAAAAAATCTGGCTATTAAAAGTTGACTTTGGGCTGCATCATACAGCTACGACAATCCTGCATTTACCTGTATAGTTAAACACATAAATGCAGACTATACAGGAGTTTACACCAAAATCAGAAATTCTGTGGCAGTTATTTAGAAGCAAAACAAAAAAAAAGACAGAACTAGCTAAGTCCAGTCAAACCTTAAAAGCAGGCTGAAACAAAAAGGATGAACAAGTATCCCAAACGCACCAAAAATTACCCTTGAGCAAAAGCCCTAAAATAGCTTTGCAGCCTGCCCTGAAGCTCCATGAATTCAGATGAAGAAGTCTGGAAGCCAAAGGGCCCCGATGAAGTATTTTCTGTCAGCAACTGTCTTTTCTGTGATATTAAAGGGGCTCCGGCTCAACATTTGCCCCCTTACCGCAAGCTGCGGCTCTATTTCATAGCTGATGTGGTTTCCCATGGGGGATACCCATGGCCACACAGAGATTACTGGACAAAACTAGCACTTTCAGCTTCATGCATGGTTCAAAATTATTTGATGCGTTTGCCACAAAAAAATACACATACTGCAGCCTTCCCTAGGCAAGTCAGCTCCACTCCCAAGTTAGGCCTTGGGCTCCACAACTGCTAGGGCAGTCCCCGTGATCCTCCTTCTCCCACCATACTATCTAGGCTGTTTTGACTTTTTTTGGTCAAATAACTCAAGGCACAACCCAGCAGCTCATGCAAGACACTAATAGGCCATAAAATGTCATGTTTTAAATGCCTGTCTTCGTGGGATTTTCAAGAACACACACAGTGTCAAACTTTCCTTTTTTACCCTCCTCTATTTTATGAGTGACAAAGCCAGTTTGAACCAAATTAAGCACAAATATTATGCTGGCTGAGATATCCTCCACTGAGATTCAGCTGAAAACAGAATTTTTCTGGGCAAGTTATAAATCCTGGAAAAAATCCATGGTTATTATGGAAAGAATGACACAAGCTTAGCTACAGCACCCCTAGCAAACTCTACTGGAACAATACTACTACAGGGAGAGTTTATCAGAGGAGTCAAACATTAAAATAGGTCAGGATAGGGCTGGGAAACAAGCTCCCAAATCCTTGGGCAGTCTAAGGAAGTGACATGCTCACAAATCAAGTTAAGTGGTGTGGAAAAGCAGCCAACTGAGAAGGCCTTTTACTACTAGCATCGTAGCTAACCAAGCAACGGCACCAAGGGAAAGGGATGGGGGAAGAGGAAGAAAAGGCAGCAAGAAAAGGGAAATTACCCAGAAGCTTGAAATTCCCAGCCAAAGAAGCTAAAGTAAAGTAACAATTCAACAAGAGCACAACTTGTAAACTAGCAAATTAAAAATAATCATCCTTCAGGATATTTATTTAGTATAAGAGGATATAGATAGGCTGAATCGTTGGTCAAGCACCACAAGAAAAAACCTTCAGGGCAGGGGGAACAAACCTTGATGTGATTAGCTAGCAAGAGAAAGCCAAAGGTTTCATGTCTACCTGTGAAATAACACATGGATCTGCTAAAGAAATTTACAGTCTTCTATCAAAACTACAGAAATCTGTTCATGTTGTGGGAACAAGAGAGAATTCAGGGAGAAAGATAAGGGGGCACACGGGAAAAACAGTACGTGGCAGCCAAAGCACACCACCCTTTTGCAACATGGGTAACGAACTAGCTGGTGAAGGCCAGACAGTTTGTTCCAGCTGCACGGCGGAGGAGGGAGCGATACGGAGGTATCACGGTCCTCCCCTGACCACAAAGGGTTGCATCCCAAAAAATAATTGCTGCTCACAGACTAACTGTTGACCTATAGTACCCCCAGCCTCATTATCCCTGCTTACCATATTAAAAATCACGCCCTTTGCTGCATAACGATATGTAAATAAGGGGGACATACCCCCAATAACCGCGCAAATGGCAATCTGGCCAATGAAGTATGTCTGCCGCGCTTCCACATCCCACCTTCAGCAACTATAAAACAGAGGAGAGCTCACTAAAGTTTCTGGAAGGGAAGAAAACTGAACCGCCGACCTGTTCACTGGAGATTGCTGACGAGCGAGCCTCCTTCTCCCCTCCCCCAAACAGGGACGCCTCTTTGGTAAGACTCGCGCCTCCGACAAACGTTGGACGTTACCCGGGAAAATATATTATTATTGAAAGCGCTTAATTGTTAGTTTGAGCTCATAGAAAGAAAATTTGTAGCAGCAAGTGCATTTATCAACGGCAATTCCGAACCTGTTGTATCTGTCGCTTTAATAAAATCTTATTCTTTTTACTTTGCGAAACTGACCCAGGGAAAGTCCTCAAACAGGGGGGCTCTGGCAGGCAAACGTAAATTATAAAGATAAGGAAGGGCCTTCCGTCCCTCCCTTTCACGCGACACATGTCTACAGGGCCCATCAGAGAACAATGAGCCTCCACACAATGGAGGAATAAAAACATGCCAATTCTTTTTAAACTGCTCAGAAGTCCTCATTTCTTTTTGTCCTCAGCAGAAACCAAGAACTTCACAACAGCTTTGCCATCATCAAGTGTTTCAGTGATAGCTGATGTTTTTGGCTTGGTTTTTGTTCTTCAAATCTAACCTTGTTTGCTGGTGTCCCATATTTTAACAATCCTTAGGTATCATTTTCATTTCATTTTAAAAAAAAAAAATTAATTGAATATTTAGCCCAGACAGGATTTCAGGAACATTCACTAGAATATGCAAAGAACATCAGTCCAGTATTATCCGCACCATTAAAATGCTTTCCGTTTGGGAAGCCTGTTGAAAAGATGCATGTTCAACAATAACGGAGAGCTATGGGCACTTGGGTAGGGTTTTTTGTTCTTACTTCTTAGGGTTAATTACAGTTTTAAACTTCCTTGGGCTAGGGCACACTAACAACTGTAAGGAGCTAAAAATACAAAGACCAGTATCTCAGCACACATTAGATCAACTGTGTTTTAAGGACTAAGATTCGGCATCACAGGAGTTTTGTATCCCGCCTGGGCAGCAACAGGTCAAGGAAAGCAGAGCAACACTGAGGCTGTAAAAGAAAATAAAAACACTGATTTCTAAAGAACTAATTAAAAAAAAAAGTAAGCAAAATTCACTGCTAAGCAACTATCACAAATCAATACTCTTAAGAGAAAAACCACAGAGCCCTAGAGAAGCACAGAACAAAAAACAGCTATGGGACAATCTCTCAGCTTATTTTATTCAGTTCTCTGGGGATGCTTAAGTACCATTTACTGTGTTCCCTTACTGGGATTTACCCTTTACCTCCAGACCTTTGTTTTAATTATTATTATTTTTTTAGTCTTGAGAGAGAGCAAGAGAGAGATTAACCTCTAATAATTATTTCCCAACAATTGCACCAATTCTGTCCCTAGGGTTAATCATACTTTGCTACACCAAACAGACAGCAGGAGCAGAGCAGAGCAAAAGCCAAAGCTTCACCAGGGAGAAGACAGAAATACGTGCTTCCTTCTGATCACACAACCACTAACAGACCATCGAGTCCATAATTAGGTAGCCAAAAGTTTACTGGACTCAGTGGAGTCTGTAAGATTCAGTCGCTCATCTATTAATAGTAGTAAGCACAGTAGCTCCAAACTTCACTACCAAGCTTTCTAGTCAGTAGACAGTTAGATACATGCAGCCCAACCACGGTCAGCAAGCCACTGGATTTTGCCATATACTTAATTACCCCACTGAATCAGGGCTTAAACGGTGCTTCAGTAACATCAGAAGGGGACCGAAAGCCACCTAGTGAAATAAACAGATTTTAAAGTTGCTAAATCGCACCCCAGTGGCCTTACTTTTGCCTGCTTAACTCATTTTAAAATTCCAGGTGCAGGAGCAAAAACAGGATGGAGACCATATTTCCCCTCAGTTTTAAAGCTGCAGGTCATTCTTATTTCCTGGTACTTTATCCCTCTTGTCAACGTTTTTGACAAGAGCAGAAATCACAGCCATGCCCTCAAAGAGTAGCCAAGCAGCAATCTGAGCTGGAAGCTATCATCGGCGGGCAGGGGGAGCCCACACTGCCCAAACACTGCTTCCATCTCCCCAAATGTAGTATCATTGCCAAATCTTATACAACCTGCTTACACAAAAAGGGCCAGTTGCACAGAGGATGTAAATCAGCACAAACTTCTCTGATTTTAACAAAGTTCTCCAACTTACACAAGCCCAGGGCACAAAACAGGAGTTTCCAGGAAACTGCCATGAAGTTTAGGTTCCTGCACATTTAAAACTTACTTCCTCCATCCTATCATTGAAGTTACAAAAAGAAAACAAAAGAAAAAAGGGGTAGAAAACCCCAGGAATGAGAAGCTGTAGAACTGACAAGAGGGATCAGAAATGTCAGCTAAATTCGACTGCGAAATGACACAGTGCTGATCATCAAAAGAAGGGAAAAGAAGGCTATACTTACACAGCATTAAACTGCAAATTACTTGCTCAAGTTATCTTATATTTTACAAGCACTGAACTTTGCAACCTGGATGTTCTTTACAAAACACATGGCACCAAAAGCTCTTTCTACTCCAGACCAAGAATATGTACCCTATACCTAACCCATGTTCAAAGACATATATTTAAAACAAAACAAAACAAACATCCCAAGAACCACCTCTCCACTATGGCCTTCCTACAGTAGTTCTTTAATTTGCACAGGTTTGATCTTTTAATAAATATATATATATATATCTAGGATAATATTTGGAGACTGAGAAGTAAGATGAAACATGGTTGCTTATCAACCAATAAGTGGTCACACCCTATTGCAATGAAGTGCTTTCAAAGAGAGATCACGTCTTTCCCTGCTCACCCATACGGAAAGGAGTAAGATGCCCTAGTGATTTCTCAAAGGCAAACAAGCATGTATTCAACAGCTTCAACCCTGTTAAAAAGCCAGGTTACATGACACAGCGTAAAGCTGAAGGATCCTTGGAGAGAGGGTGCAAACAATCCCAGAACCCTCAAGAAAACTTCCAAATATATTAAGCTAGAGAAGGAGGTCAGCAGTAAGGAGATATTTGCTGCAGTGTTCAGCAAGGTTAAGAACAGAATTCTCAACCTGGAACGCAATAGGACTGCAAACCTCTCCGGTACTTTGAGAAAAAGAAATTGCATGGGTAGAGTTTCCTGGAAAAAGAAGAGAGTCACACATGCTTTGTGTGTTATGGTAAAGCACCTTCCCCTCAAAAAATGTCTAGCCTATTCTTCTTACTCAAAAAGCTCTACAGAAAAACAGTCTTAAGGAGCTAAAATGAGTCCTCATATTCCTTTTAAATACATCTCACAGTCAGTAGATAAGGTACAAGAAAAACATGCAATACCACGTATTCTTCCCAGACATACCTGAGAAGAGACGAAAAAATATAATATTTAAAAGAAATGATCTCGTATTGACAGCACTTTGCAAGCCACTCAGCATCATACCACCGCTCTAGGGTAGTCCAGGAAACCTCACAAAACGAGCAGGGAAAGGACCTTGGGAGATCACGAGCCCTACCCCAGAAAGGCCCCACTTTCACACAGTCACTGAGGCTGGAAGGGACTGCCAGAGATCATCTAGTTCAACTCCCCTGCTCAAAGCAGGTTGCCCAGGACCATGTCCAGTCAGGTGCTCAATATCTCCAAGGATGGAGACTCCACAACCTCTCTGGGCAACCTGTTCCAGTTTCTGACCACTCCCTCAGCGAAAAAGAGGGTTCTAATGTTTAAATGAAGCTTCCTGAACTTTAATTTGTGCCCATTGACTCCTGTCCTTTCACAGGATACCACTGAAAAGAGTCTGGCTCCATCTCTACTCCCCTCCCATCAGGTATTTATACACACTGATAAAATCCCCTGAGCCTTCTCTTCTCCAGGCTAAACTATTCCACGTCTCTCAGCCTCTCCTCGTATGAGACACTCCAGTCCCTTAATCATCTTTGTGGCTCTTTGCTAGACTCACTCCAACAGGTCCATGTCTCTCTTGCACTGGGGAGCCCAGCACTGGACATGCTCCAGACGCGCTCTCACCAGCGCTGAGCAGAGGGGGAGGATCACCTCCCTCAGCCTGCTAGTGATGTTCTTCCCTAACGCAGTCCAGGATGTCGGCCTTCTCTGCTGCAAAGCCACACTGCTGGCTCAGACTCAGCTTACCGAGTATCAGGACCCCCAGATCCTTCTCTGCAAAGCTGCTTTCCAGGCAGTCAGCCCACAGCCTCTACTGGTGCATGGGGCTGTTCCTCCCCAGATGCAGCACTTTGCAAGGATTTTGCAGAGGCAGAAGCTGAGGTCCCACATTCTGGCACTTTATCCAAGGCCACACAGTGAGAAAAGCGTTAGAATCGGGCCTATAAAAGAAGAGGAATCTGGTTCCCTGTCCAGTGCTCAAATAACTAAAAGACAGCTTTTTATAAATAAAAAACTATTAATGGAAAGAAAGGACATAGGCTGGTTAAACAAGTTTTTCTGGCCAATACGGATCTTGGATTCAGTAGCTACCATGAATACCATATGAGCAGATGACAAAAAAGAGCCTTCAAAATTGTTGCTGTGGAGGAAAACGAAAAAACTGATCTAGTTTTTATTTCTTTTCCATATGCAGAACTGGTAATCCTATCAAACTACTGTGTGCAAGACAGTACAATAACCAAAGAGCTTTTTCCCCCTTGTGTATAATTTAGATGGACATCTTTTTCAGAAGACAAACCATCTAGTCAGACCCTAGCTAGAACATCTCCGATGCTATCATAATCTTGCAGTTGCACAACCCAACTGATGCAACTTACCTCTCTTTATTCTGAGGACAGTCTTTAATCAAGAAACCACTATGGACTACAGAAAATAAGTCTGGAAGCAATTTCAAAAAGTCATTTAGTCTCCTGCATCCATAATGTTGCAGAAACTCCTCTTACCCTCATGCATTCCCCTCTGAAAGGGAACAGTACAATCCTGCAGATGTTCTCCTTCCCAAGCAGGGTCTGTTTAACTCGAGCAAACAGCAGCAATTCCTACCCCAAAGTTCAGAGAAAGCTCAGCTGTTGGGTATCAGCTGCTTATCCACAGTTTACAACGCAACCTGCTACAGCAACCTGAAACTACTGCTGCTTCACTATAAAACGATATTTCCATAGTGGGAAGGGAAGCAAGAATCATCTCCAGCTAATCTTTTCCCGCTCAGAAATCAGAATCCCAGGAATACGAGCACACATCAGTGGGACTGGGCCACGGAGCACTGGAGGAACTGCAGATAAAAGGTCTCTTAGGCTGCAGTTCATTGATAAGTTATCTTTGGGAGTAAATCTGACTTCAGCTACTCCTGCCTCCACTTCACCATTGTCCTCTCAGGAAACCACGTTTCAACTAGGCTGACACCAGAGTTAGCAAAGCAGCATTATAAAATAAATCAGGAAACTGATTTCCTTAAACAAACGGCTTACAAACGTTTTCAAAGGCAACAAGCCTTTTTAAACAAGATAGCTCCTTGAACTCATTCACAACACAAAACAGAAACCTTGTGCTAGCATAACTGAAGAAGGAAAAAAGGGAAGGAGAAAAAAAAAGCAAAAGGCCAGAATTCCTTATCCTCAGGGAAACGCAAAAGCTGCAGCTCACACACTGTCTGGGCAGCAACGGCAGGTGATAAAATGCATCAGGATGCTTTGCAGCTATGCTAGTAGCTGCAGGCCCCCAGCCGGGAGATCCTGACCTAAGTGAGCATACGTCACACAGCAAAAGAAACACTGCGTTTGTAAGGGGTAAGGGGACGAGGCCAGTTGCTAATCCGCCAAACAAATACACAACACTTTACTAGCCCACGGTCACAAAGAAAAACTGCAGCAGAATTGGAAACTGGGACAGTATCTTTGAATATTAAATTTAATATTCAGCTTACCGTCTGTCCATCAGCACCCCCAGCTCCTTTTTTTCCTTAAAAAAAGAAAAATCTTTCCTTTTAAGAAAGGGAAAAATAGTCCAGATCTCACAACATTCAACTCATTTTAAGATACTGCAGCACCTCAAAAATCAGAGGAGATCCACCTAGTGAAAGGTGCAGAATAAACTGTTAAACTCTCTCCCCATCAGATTACAGAGGTACCTCCCTCCCTCTGCTGATTACAAATGGGGACTCAGTGATGACTTAGTGAACTAAGTCATCCTATTTTTAAACACAATTTTAAAAAAATCAACCAACCAACCAAAAAAAACTATTTAAGTATGCATTCAACAGGTTGCATGGAAAAATTCCTACTTCAGCTTAAACTATTGCTTAATTTTACATGAAAAAAATATACATAAAGTTAAACCAGAGCCACCCATCCATGATTGGCAGAATGGCACGAGTCCAGCCAAAGCAATACATCATGCATGCCGTCATTTCTACATTATTTCTTAATTGTTCCAGTTATACACCACATTCCTGACTTCACATGAGAAGCACAAAGCAGCACATGTTGGCATTGAGACGACTGAAGCCATCCCATCGTTGCATTAATCAACCTCCTTCTGTTCGCCTAAAAATGGTGTAGAAATAAAAAAAGGTAAGACTCATATGGCTTCCAAACTACTTAAGAAGGCTAAACGTGTACAGGGCAAAGAAGCCTCAGTCACAGGGACTCAGCCCCTTCATTCGCATACGAGGAACCACAGAACTCGAAAGGGAGTGCTTAATGGGAGAGGGAGTTTTATGGGGTTATTAAAGGAGTCCATAGGCTTCCACTTCTTCCTCAAGCAATTCCAGCTGGAAAAAAATCCCACTTTCTTCTACCCCCTCTGAACAGGCAGCTCTGCTCCCAAATGAGGCAAATGGTTTTTGAATAATTTATGCCCTTTAGTCATACCTATGAGCAGGAAGGGAGGGAGGGAGGGAAGGGGGACAAAAGAGAACGATGAAACATTTACGGCGAGGCTGTCACCATCAAGGGCATCCATCTGAAAATTAGAGTAAATAACACTTCCCACAAGAACTTCAAGTTTCTCATGCACTTGCAGCTATTTGGCCACACAACGTATCAAAAGCTTTCCAACTACCAGAAATTACAGCCATACCAAGAGACTGGATATGACTCGTAACCAATTTTATGGTTGAGTACTTTTCTTACATTATTAGAAAACAACCGTGCTACTCATACATTCATTCCCATTAGAGTGTTTCAAACAATTAACCAAAAGCTTCAGAATAATTGTATACTTCAAGTCAATTATTTAGACACAGAGGATATAAGTTAAGCTCTGCCTTCCTGAGAAGTAATCCAGAGTTCCACTCAAAACAAGGCATCTTCTGCATTTTAACTAAGTAGCCACAAATAAAAGATGTTCAAAAGCATACTCTTTACCCATATCATGTTTAATTTTTTTCCTCTCTTATATTTTTAATAGTTAGAAGTTTGTATCGGTATTCTCTCTCCTCTCAATGGTTTCAAAAGAGATAAGATCAGACTGATGATACACTGTTAAAATACATTTCACCATACAAAGCAGCTTAAACCAAAATACTCAAAGCCTCAGTCTCGTACAGCATATATAAACACAAGCTTTGGCAAACAGATGATCCCAATGATTTCAGAACAGGAAAGCCAACATGCTTAACCTTAATCATGCAGCACAGTGTTGTGTGGGAGCAAGATCTTAGTGAATCAGCACTACACACCACTAGGGCTCTACTTAAGTGCAGCTGTAAACACAGTTGTGAATTATATAAGAACAGCAAGAGGTCTGGTTCATGGTGCTATCACGACACTGAGGAAGCACTGGATTAACAGCTAGGTACATTTGAGACCTCTCCTTTCAGACTCAAACTAAGAGCTTTCTAATCTTGATATTATCCCTTCTGAATATGTTTTTATAACCCACATTTGTCATACTTAGTCATCCCATTCTTTTCTTCAATGGCAAAATACAACTTCTTAGTCAAGGGCAGTCATTGCTTAATGATTTTAGCTAATGTACTATAAGGAACCTGAAGAAGTTAGACTAAGCCAGGGAACACAAACATTTCCTTAACACTGTTCAGAACCTGACTAGACTTGTTTTAACCTCTAAACTAATGACCATTCTGCAATATGCCAAAGATGATGATTAATAGCTTTATCCTTTGTAGCCAATAATTTCTTAATTGCTGTTTTCTAATTTGCATCTTTCTCATTTCCTTCCTTGAAAGCCTCCGTCATTCCAAAAAGGGAAGGCTGCTACATAAATCAAGTTAGCTACTGCGCTACCCTACTGGCGATCCCATTGTCCAGCAGAACAAAATATCTTTCATGCCGTGGTATTAAGAACTAAAATGAGGGAGGAAATATAGAAAGATGCAACTAGGTTTGCAGCTTTCCTCTGCAATTCCTTCAGCCAATCAAACCATTTTGAAGGTCCTTGCTCTCCTCCTTCACAAACATCCCCACTCATTCCTGCACACCGCACCAGGGTGAGCATGCCAGCTCAGGTATGCCAACTCAGCAATCCCAGTAACTACACCAAGCCAACGCTGCTGTCACACATGCACAAAGATATACCAGACAGCACTTTTTTTAGGTGGTTTTTTTTTTTACTTTTTTTTTTTAAACCATTTCACAGAGGTTTGAAGCACAACGAGCTGAGTCAGATGAGAGATGGGGCAGAAACTTCTTAAGCAGCATTCTCTGCTGAATGAACCATAACACAGAAAACACAGGCTAAACTTCAACAGCAAGCTTGCTCTACGTAATATTGCCACAGCCGTCAAACAACCAGGAACAACTTCAAGATTTTTATTAATCAAAGTAGATGTTTCCAATAAATTGTAGGCTTTAATAATGTCAACTAATTCACCTTACTTGAAATGGTGTCCCAAACTTACCTTCACTGGCACTTAGCAGTGAACATCAGGTCTGCGGATGAGCTCCAGCTTCTCAGAATCGGAGCCATGCATTGCAGGTCAAAGGCAGCAGAGTCTCATGTTTTAGATTCAGAGGCCCTAGACTTAATGTCCCTTGCCAACGCACATTCTAGGCTGTTCAGATCCAAGACCTTCCCTACGTAACTGCAAATTAACTCACTTGTTTTGGCTGTGCATTCACACATTCTTTAAAAATTTTTCTTTTGAGGAAACTCAAGTTTCCTTGCCTGAACACATAGTAAGCACTTGTTACTGAAATGCTTTCTTGCTTCTTCACACAACATTCGTAATATTTTCATTCTTTTCACTTGGCCACACAAAAGCTTTCTTTAGGCTCGAGTAAAACTTTACATACACTAACTTGAGTTTTGGTAGAAGCTGTTGTGCTGAAAACACAGAAATACTTAAACAAAAAGTGCAAACTCAAACTTAATAAAACACAGACTACTGAATCTCCCACCAGCTGTTTACCTAGCAAGAATATACGAGTATATAAATGCTGATGTTTTTCAAAATAGCATGTAGAATTTGGCCACACATCTTCCATTAAAATAAACTCAGCTTCACATACAACCCACACCAGGTCTGGGATCTGGATGCTCAGACCAAATTGCCAACCAATCTGCAGAAAAATGTTTTGTGCTGTCCACTTAGCTTATCCTCAATTTCAAGGAAGCAAAACAAGTGGTGTAGCATGTTTTCAGTTTCTCCTGATTCCAAGAACACACAGTGGATCCCGCAAGAAGGCTTTGAGGTGCATGGAAAAGAATGCCACGTTATATATTAAACAGCTGCCTGTTATTATGATACTGTCTATGGTCATCAGAAAATCCTGTACAATTAATAATTTTCACTAGCTCTTTGAAGACTGTATTTTAATCCTCGTCTACAGAGACCTAGAGATGGTCTGAAACAGTCCCTCACAGTCCGCCTTAAAAGAAAGAAGTTTTAGAAATGCTCTGAATGATGGTTTCTAGTGGGGAAAAGGGAGACACAAGATGACAAGGACACCTCTCTTTCAAGTTACAACTATGTCTGGTTATTACTGCTGCTTCATTCTGTCTTTTCTAAGACTGCCTTCTCCAGGCAACTGGCCCTTTACAAAGATGTCATATAAACTTTCAGAGTATTCAGATATTCTAAAATCCATTGCCACAACACAGAAGCCCTTAGATGACCATTAGCTTTACAGAAGCATGGTGGGTTGAGTGTGGAAAGAATAAAGTTCACTTTAAAAACGTCATTATGCCAAAAACTTCCAAGCTACTATTTAGCAAGCCTGCCAAAACATTTAGAAAACATGCTTTTGAATTTGAGCCTGCAATCACAGAAAAAGAGGCTTGGGAAGGAACCTCTCAAGTCAGCCAGTCCATCTCCCCCACCCTAAGGCTTGGTCCATTACACCTACAACATTCCTGACAGATGACCAAATAACTTGTTCTTAAAGGTCTTTAGCAATAGAGACTCCATAAGTCCACAGTAAACCTGACTAGAAAGTACTAAGCTTAAAAAAACCCACCCAAACAGCAAAGGGGATTTAGGCTGGCTTTCAAATGGTGAGGCTACTTAAAGCTCTGGAAAAGACTGCCTGGGGAGGTCGTGGAGTCTCTGTCTCTAAAGGCTTTTAAGAAGAAGGGCAGGTAAAATGGAATAAACCTTTTCACCAGGTACAGAGTATTCTTGACAAATTCATGTTGTCTACAAGTATTAGCTAAGCATTTACAAACTGCTGATTTGCCTTATTTTTCTTCTGGAAACTGAAGTTGACTGGTCTACACTTAATTTTCTTCCTCTTTTTTTAAGATGCCCCACTCCTCCAGAAGAAACTGGTAAAAAGCCCAAATCGTGCTTAGCGGAGACTCTTCCGCGCTGAAAGCAAATGTCTTGCAACTTTAACACTGCACCAGGCAGTTTTAAGAATTCTAGGCTACATTTCATCAGATTCCATGACTTCAAAACAACCCACAAACTTGCTGACGTGCTCTAAACTGTTCTCTTCTATTTTAGCACAAGTTCGTAGTCTTTTGCCACTAGTAATAATTGCATTACCCATCTGATTACACAAAGTTATTAACAAGGACAAAAGCAAAGGCACTAAACAGTTCTTTCTGTCTTAGTGTAACCCACTTTTCCTTCCCAGCAAATAACAGAAAGCAAGGAGCAACTGGTTTTAGGGGAGCTCAAACCCAGAGCCTGTTGTGCCTAAAACAAAAGTAGTGGCCACTACCCCACAAGACAGCACCTACAAAATATTTCAGAACCCCCACGTGAAATGAAATGGCTGTAAAATTACAGTAAACTTGAATGTTTTATTCCACAGACAACTATATGCAATGTGAGATGTGTCGATTGATTAATTTCACTATATTAGACCAACTGGCATAGTTTATTTGGGCAAACCTACATTTAATTCAATAGGATCCTTGTGCAATTACTGAATACGGGATTTGTCACTTAACTCAGAATGGCAGCTCTATGGAGGCTGATTTTAATAGACCATAAGGGGATGAACTGGTTAATTATGAAGCATACATGTATCTTCATAATTCATTTTCACAGAACCACTTAAGGCTTATTTATGTTACTGTGTTGCACTGAATTAACACATGCAAATTAAATGGGCTAAACATTAAAAATGTCTGCCACAAGTTAAAATCAATAGTTAAAGGCTGCTGTTACCACTGCGCAGGGGGGAGGGGGGGGTGGAAATCCTTACAGACTGGACTGTTTCAAGCCAAGTGCAAAAAGAGGTAACGCTCAGGAGAACTGCACTGGCAATCCAAGAAACCCACCTGAGCAAAAGTCAAAAGATTTGTCATTCTCTCATCTCAAGCAGTTACGTCAGTCAAAAACAAAGTCTTGAAGTGACTGGCTCACATGCAGACATGCAAAGTTTTGACAAATAAATCCTGTTCCTTATATTAGCTCATTCCATACTTTCCTTAGAGGTATAAACGCAAGATACTTGGAAGTAGAGAAGTCCTCCAGGAAAAAACCTATGTACCACAGACCTGTGGAAAGGCAAAAGCAAGATACGCTACCTAACACATATCAGAGAGCAATGTGGGGTAACTTCTTTATGTGCCAGACTTCTACACTTAACTTTTGAACACGGTTCTTAAAAAGCAATATTGAACAGTGAGCTGAACATAATAAACTCCTAGGCAGCAGGAAGCAAGCCTGAAACAATGTCTTCTATTGTTACACTTACCGGATAATGTATGTGTTTAAGAACTAGCGCACATCTGCTCTGCAAGAGTATTTGTACTGCTGCACAGAACTGCCTTCCAAAGTCACACAAAATAAACCATGCCTGTATCCCTCCTCCTTCCAAATGCAAACAAAGGTTAGATATGCAGAAGTACTACAACCTCACCAACAGTACTGGAGATTTAAAGAAAAGCTCTCCATTCCATCTCTATCAACACCACTTTCTCTGCCAGTTGTTCTCTTCTTTTTTTTTTTCTTTTTTTTTAATAATCTAGCACTTCCTCTAGTAGAGGAGCAATATGCTTCCAGAAATCCCCAGCTAATCCCTGTCATTAACTTCTGAATCCAAGTCTTCAAATCATGCAAGCCAAAAAGCGCAAACGTGGCATGAAATGAATAGGCATCACCAACATTTAAGCTACCCTAAAGAAACTGGTCAAAAGCTAAGAGGAACTGCATCCACTTAAGAGATGCTGACCTGGCATTAGTATTTAATGGAAAGTGCCATCCCACTATCTCTGATCTACCTTAATATAAAAAACTCAATATAACACCATGTTCCCTCTTTAAATTATACCACTGAATTTTAGATCTAGAGTTAGCATTCACTAGAATTACTTTAACCTTTTGCTGTAAGGATACAAACAGGATTCCTGATATTTTCATTTAAAATACTTGCAAACAGCAATTTTCTATGGATAGAATTTTGCCAATTTCAGGTTTTAAAGACTTTTTTCTTTAAATCCATACTGTGATGTGAACTTCCCATCTCCTGATGTTCCACGAATTGAATTCCTCCCTCTTCCTTTCATCTAAAGGCATCAGTAGCAGCAGTGAAGCCAGGATTTAGAAGACAAGGTCCCTTTGGAAAAGCTGTTCGGTCCCCTCTCCCTGATTATTACTGGACCTCTCTACCAGTTATCTGGAGAATACAAGCAGCTCTAGCACTTGGTGCATCAATAAAACTAAGGGTATTGTTTCTTAGGGTACTGTTTTATTTAGTACTTGTGTCCTTTGGATATTAATCATATATGTACTCATAATTCCTCCAGACCATTTGGAAAGACTTACACAGGAACCACTGCAAAAATAACCTGACAAAGCTCTGGTTTATAGCACAGCAGTTGCTGACATGGCAATCTCAAGTCATCCTTCCTCTTTTGTTGCTCAGTTTCAATCTTCACTTCTTACACAAGTGAAGAAGGTGATTTCTCAAGAGATTGCCTGTCTCCCAGTACACGGTGATTTCCATTTTACTAAAATGCAGTAAAATGACTTTATGTTTGTGGTTTATCCCATGACCTTGTTTTTGCTCAACATCCCTTTGCAAAGGGCTTAGATTCCATGAAAATGTCAGCTGATGCCAGATTTGCTTAAAGGTGGTGGTGGGTTCACCTAACTACACATACCACACACCAGAAGAAGATAAAGTGACCGGTAGGAAAGAGTTGTGAGGTTGGCAGCAGACTAGTGGCAAGTCACCTCACTTGTGTGCATAATACCGCTTCTCTTTTCCCCTTATCCGTGGTCCATCTTTGTCTATGGTACGATTTCCTTTGGGGCAAGGGACGCTGACTTGCCACACACCCTTGCAGTGCTAGCACAAGAGACCTTCAGTCATCACTGCAATGAATACTGGGCCCAAAGTGAACACTGGTATAATTTATGCACAGGGACAGTAAATAGCACATGTGTAGGGGTGGGGGTATTGAGGAAGGCGGCAGGAAGCAGACAGAGATACAAGTATTTTCAAGAATATTACAAGCACCTAACTGGCTATAACGCCACATCTTGCCTGCTCTCTTATTACTTCCTAACCTAGTCACCTCAAGCCATTAAGAGCGCATGATTTCACTTGGCTTCTTTCACCTGTCAGCACAAGTGTAATTATTTCAAAATCATCACTTAAAAATATCCTGGTTTTGTTTACCAGAACATAGCAAGTGAGAATTCCTGTTTTGACTCAGATTTACACACCTTGTTGACTAGACATATTAAATACATATCACATCTGAAATGAATGTTAACTTATCAGACAAGATAAATGAGGGAATAATAATAAAAATGCTTGGAAAATTAACTACTTTTCAGAAGTACAGTGGAATAAGTTAGGCAATCAGACTGATTGAGTATTTGACTTGGCACCTAAGAACAGCTGTATTTTTCTTTCTGGCTCTATGTCTGGACTGTCATTTCTTGCCACAAAATATTTAAGCTTAAACATATGTTCAGCTACAGATCTTGAGAAAAATACCTTGAGAAAATATAAACTGAAACAAAAGACTGTCTCTTTTACAGAACTAAAAATCCAACATAAATCACCACCGTATCCATTTAAGCATTTAAGCCAAATTAATATTTACCCATGAGCAGGATCCAAAGCTATTGCCCTGGGCTGATCAAGGTCTTGCCAGAAGAGGACTTTTCTAGATGTTCCATTGAGATTAGCTACTTCTATCCTATTGGTTTCTGAATCCGTCCAGTAAAGCTTTTTCCCAATCCAATCACATGCCAGGCCATCCGGGGAAACCAGACCAGAAATGATGACATTCTGTACCACATTCCCAGTTTGGTTAATGTAAGTTTGCTTGATGGCTTCTTCACTCACATCTGTCCAAAAAACGATGCCTTGTGAATACTGGAAGTCAACCGCAGCAGCATCTTCTAAACCACTGACCACCACAGTGGACTCCAGCTTCGTGCCTCCAGCATCCACGAGTCGAACATCCCGACGGTTGGCAAAAAGCAGAAAGGGAGATGCTACAGAAGGAAAAAGGAAACCATATTAATATTATTGGCATCTACAGATGCTAAAGTAATGACTATAAATACAACAGAGGAGGATTTCTTCTCCCAGATCAGCAGGGCAGGCAGTTAAGAAGGAACACAAAAGTTTCACATGAGAGCGAAATGCACGCTACCCATAACTTCTTGCTTCCACGTGTCGGACAAAGGCACGAAAGAAAAGACAGAGGAAAGAGCAGGCCCAAATCTGAATCTATGACAGGGCCTTCCAAACGGTCAAGCATTCAGAATGTTGCCTTTCAAAATTTAGGCCAAACTCAGTTAAAACTCCTTTTTGCATATCAGCAAGTGGGCTGAGGCAAAAGAGCATTTACATAAAGACTAACATAGGCAAGGTATTTCCTGTGTTAATGTTGGCACCATGTCTGTTTACATTAAAAAAAAAAGTTAACTACTTGGCCACATACTCAGCTTCCAGTTAAATTGTGAATGCCCAAGATCACATGTGCAGGTATTGTCTGTCAATCCAGAAACTTGGGTATAAAACAAATTAAGTCTTCATGGTTTAAAAGATATCACCAAGTCGAACAGAAGTAGCAAGGACACAGGGAAGGCAAGTTCTGATATCTTTCAGTAGCAGGCTGCAAGCTAACAGTACTAGTTACAACACCCTGAAACACTGCTATAAAGTGCCCTCATAGATGGCAAACACTGTGATAGAGGACCTGAACTACTGTCTTTATTTCCCGACATCACAACGAGAGAGAGATTCAAGGACGAGTTTGAAGGAAGACAACGATACAGTTTGTGGAAGTTTATGGGGAACTGCTGTTAGCTATGAGAGGCAACAAGAGCAAAAGCACAAAGACTCTTGTTGTCTGAAGCTCTAGTGGGTGGTGGAAGCCAGCACCAGAGAAGTTGGAGTCTTACTACTGAATGAAAGGGAATAGGTAAAGATAGGCTCTGAAAGGGGAACTAACCTGTGACTGGTGCAAAAAGGAAAGGAAGTTTAAACACACATCAAAACTACAGCTGTAGAGACACCCCACCAGTATCTGCAAGATTTTATCTCTTGGGTGTCAGGTCCAGTTGAACAATGTCATTATCTGGGAGGATGATGCTGGCACTCACAAAGTAAAAGGAAGGAGCTAAGAGTGAGATTCAGCATGAGAGGCAGGGAAATCGACCTATTTGAGTTTAACCTGACAACAAGACATACAGAAGCAGCAGAAATACTGGTAGAGATTTTAACATAGACAGGACGAGGTCTGCTGTGAAAGATAAGTTGTTGGCCACTGTCCTCAAAGAAAAAGATAAATCTGTGCCTGCCTATTGAGGCTGTCCCTCCACCCTGAGAGGGAGGGGAAGGTGTGAAGGTCAGAGTCCTGCAGTCCCTCCCAGCCCTCCCCACATAAGACTGTAAGATCCTCTGAAGGACACACTGCACTGATTGGGGGGGGGGGGGGGGGGAGTTATTCAGACAGACAGAGGCACAATTAAGCCCAGCTGCTTCTTCCAAAAGAGGACATTAAGTAGACATACTACAGAACATTCTTTCCTGACATACCAACCAGCCTGATGGCCAAATTAATCACTTCACATCTCTCCTGTAAGTGGAGTCTTGCTTTCCCATCTGGCAGAAAACAAGAAAAATGCTTATCTGCAGACATGGCTCGGAAGGCAACAGCCCAGTACGATGATGCCACCATACTGGCCAAGCCTGTGAACACCACCAACAATTCATGAGAATGGCAGTATTTCAAAAAAGGTACTAGTTGCTAGAAGTAATGGAGTTTGCTCAGCTTTTCCTAAGATTGCCAAAGTATGGTAGGGATCTTATGTCATCTAATGAATGACAACATCTTATCTCATCTAATCTATTTTAATTTGCCCCAACTATTTGTCATGTTGAACCCCACTACTCCCACCTCCATTTTTCCAACTCAAGCAACAGCTGCTGGAGGTCTATGCCAATCAACTGCTGACTCCTAGCTTGATGTACAGTCACTCTGGTTGATGTTGCTGCTTCTCATATGCACTCAGCAGAGGTCCAAAAACTTGCCACTCAGCTCAAGGAACAACACACACAACAGAGCAGCAATGATAGATATGTTATTTCATCTTCTATGGCTTCAAGCCTGTGATATAAATACCTTCAGTTTCAAATTCATGTTACTGTATATAATATATGAAAGTTAGCTCTTGATATTGTCTTTCAGATTCAATTCCTTCTGCACTTTAGAAAGCAGACAGCATATACTAGTTCTGCATTGCAGGTCTGCTATGTTGGCAGCTTTGTCACAGAGGCTGATGACTTTCTCGTGAACTCTGGCTCCAACTACATGCTCATGGAGAGTGCGTGCCATTGCACAGGCCAAAGTGAAGTACGCTTACGACAAAAAATTATGTATTTATGTGCGGGTCAAGGAGCTCAGTCAGAATCTACAACTCAACTTCGGATGAACTTAAAACATGCATAAAATTTCAGCCCGTTTTATTATCATTCTGCATGGCCTTCCCCCCTCCACCCCAAGTCAGGAAAGAGATGGCTTTATTTTTCTTTTTGGAGGAAGTCTCTACTGATGAAAGTAATACGGAAAATTTAAATCAGCTGGTGGTTTCGGTGAGGCTCTTGGACAGCAAAGACACAGACAATTGTTACTGTGAATGTTTCGCTGAAAATGTAATATCTTTGTTTTCTACAGTATTTAACTCAAGAAAGTTTATACAGCTTGAGGAGAATTATTTGTTAGGAAATGAAGTCCCAGTAGCACTCCCATCTCATTTCCAAACTTGCCAAGTCTCTCTCTCCTTCATCTTTAAAAACAATAGTAATAACATCACAAAAGCTCAACAGGTTAGTTATTGAAAACAGAAGAAAAAACATCTAGAATGCAAAGTGCTTATTTTATTCTCTGCAACTTAGTGGGTCCTTATAACCATATATATTTTAAGTGGCGCTGTACCAAACCATCCGAAAACTTGAAAAGATTGGTGCTAGAGAGCTCTGTTTAAGTCACAGGTTCTTTGGGGCTGAGAACTTTTCAGTTATGCATGCTGCTTCACCAAACCAGTCCCATATCCAGACTAAGATCAAAGCCATAAAAAAGTTCACATACAAATTAGAAAAAATACTGTCCCAAAAATGTGTTTTGAGGAATACGCATAGAAGGATTTTCATCTAGACATTTCCACACTGAAGCCATTATTACCACTACAACAAAGGAAAAAGGAACCTGAAATATCAAGTCCAGTCATCAGCAGAGGAATTCAATAGCATCTTAACTAAAGATCAGACATGAACAATGTCTAATTCAATCAGTATCAATATCATCCCAGTTCCTCATCCCTTTCAAGAGATTTCTTCCCCACTGATGCACACGGTAGGGCAACAGCATACAGATAACACATTAACCACTGTGTTCTCTGTCACTTCTCCGCTCCAGAGCCATCCTGATTGAAGTGCAGCTGTATTGTGCTGGCTATGAACACCCAGCAGGGAAAGGACACTGTCCTGCTTGCAATTGTGTTGAAATTTTACTGTGTTTATACACTGATGCAAACTGATTGATTATTGAAAACGGCCAGAGATCACTCCTTTTAAAAACAAATGAGTATTCAATTTCCAGCAGGGGGGCAGGGGGGAAAGATTTGGTAGAACTCTGCTTTTGAAAACTATATTCATTTCTCTGCTCCTCCCTGCCAGCCTATTTTATTCAGTCCACATTTTACAAAAATGGGTGCAGAGCCCTTTTAGAGCATTGCTGGTATGAAAAAAAAACAGTGATCAAAACAAGTAACTGGTTCTCAAGATTGATTCTTGCTTGGAATGCTGCTGAAGAAACACAAGCTCTCCTGACCTTACAAATAATGCAAAAGCCAGAAGAGTGATTAACTGCTCCATTTCCATGGTCTTGCATTTAACGAGTCAGGTCAGAACTCGAAGGCAGTGGCAATGTGACAGTTCACCAGAAGGCAAAGTTGGTTCTGTTAATGTTGAAGCTTCAACTAAATACAACCTCCAAAAAGTCCCCCCCAAAAGTTTACAGAACTTCGCAAATCTTCTGGGGGAAACCCGGAAAGCAGACCCCTTTCTGGAAAGGGACAGCTCAGACAGCAGAATCTATACACAGTATCAGTCTTTCAGAGTGCTGAGATGGACCCCTTCTGATAGTCAAATATATCTGACTTCTCAGACTGTCCAGACCAAAGAAAAACCAGTTTAGACTTCTAAACAATCCACTGAATTGTTAACCAGAGAAGCCAGAGGTGGGGAAGGGGACGGGGGAGGAGGAGACCACCACCACTCTGCAGGCAATTAACACGACCTGTGACTAATATCTCTACAGTCCTTTGCAACCTTTGCAGGCTTTAAGACATCCAGGAAAGAGAGAAATACGTGCCTTACACCTCAGCTCAAGGTCCTAATACGCTGGTAACTACTACACAGTGTTTAGCTTCACAAAATTACTAAACTCAACAGTTTAGCAGTTCAAAAGATACATTCATACTCCATGTGAGCATGAAAACCAACAGGCTTTTTAAGGCATTAGAATAAGAAAACCAGAGAAAGCTGTAAAAGCAACAAAACAAACAACGCTGACCATAAATTTGATTTGCTGTGCCATCAGCAAACCATCCCAGAGATTCAAGATCATCCCACTGATACATGGTGCAAGTTTGTTTGCTTTTAGTCCCACATGTATGTGGAATGGGAGGTTCATTTCCAAGAATGTACAGACCAATCTCCTTTCGAATCATCCTGCCTTGCCAGTATGCATCAATCCTGAACTGGGCCTGATGGTTCAGAGAACACTTTATCCTTGGTGCATTTAAGTCTTTACTGCGCAACTCTTGACAAGGCAAACTGGAAAGTCAGTTAATACCAGTTTCTTTTCTCATCACTGTCTCCTCCCTCCTCACCCCACAAACTGTCATGTTTATTATGCTGAATGAGTGAGACCAATGCATTTCTCCTGATTTTACAGTCTGACTGAAAGCAACAATTTGTAAACTCTGTAACTACAGGCTGTATCCAAAACCCATTTGCCTTAGGTCAGTCCACTCTGCATCCCACTCCCAGCTCTTCTGAAACCTCTAACACTTCTACTAAGGGAAGCTGGAGGAGAGGGGGGAAATCTTCTTCCCTCCTCCCCCCAAAAAACTAGCAACAACTTTGATTACTGCTGACCTTCAAATGAGCTTTCTGTTACACCACCAGATACAACATCCCCTGCTTGAGAAGTTATTTCATGGTTAGCAAGTTACCAGACTCTCAAAGGAACACTTGGTTCTATGCTCCATTTTGATCAGCGATGCTCCTGACAACTGCAAATTGCTTGAAAAGGGAAACCGACTTCTATTTTGAAAAGGGAAAAGAATAAACAGTAACAGAATGAATGATGAATGTGGAGGACAAACCGTTTATATGCAGCCTATTACCACCCAATTGAAAGGACAACATTTGAATGTTGTTACCAAAAAAAAAAAATGTATTTTTTTTCAGTAAAATTAGAACACTTCATATTTTTCCATAATAGGCAATATTTAAAACCTCTGTACATAGCTGGAGTTCACAGTTCTTGGACAGAACAAAAAAAAAAAAAAAAAAAGAACCTGAAAGCCCATAAATATTGTATCAAATGAACTCTAAACAGATAACAGCCTAAACTGTGGAAAGTTACAGACTTCCTGTAGTAATTCAACAGTCTAATTTGGATAATACAGTGCTTGATCAACAACGCTTCATTCTAGAAAGTGGTATTATTTATATCTGGAAAAAAAACCCAAAACACTAATTTTCCAGTGGTTTTCTGCTAATTGGAAAACACATCCTTAGCTTGATGATGGAGCTAACTACACAGAGCTTTATTCCACAATAAGCCAGGGTGAAAATACAGTGTGAAAATACAGCTCCTCATCAGTTTATTAACTGCAGAAAAGAAAACAATCCTGATCAAAGTGGTCAGGACTCAAGCACAGGTTCAATTTCCAGCTCTGCTCTAGATTTCCTGAGCGCTCTTGGACAAATCTCCCGTGCCTTGTCTATGTTAGGAGGGGTTTAACTACTACAGGTTCATCGTTTTACTTGCATCAGGAAAGCCTTCTTGTGCAGACATAACACTAGAGCATTTTTACACCTCATATATAATTCATTAGACTGGCCACTATAAGCAGTATCAGTGTTAACACGTCTACATCAGCTCCCTTACCGCTATCTCTATCACACTCCTAAGTGATGGAGATAAGCATATATGTTAAATGCATAGAGGCTTAAGACACCTCTGCACTTTGCTTCATACCTAAAATGGCAGTAAAAATCTTTGTTCTCCTCTGCTTTCCATCCATCTTTATTAAGAAAATAAGCTCTATGAAGTATGGGGAGTCTACAGCCATCTGCTACTTGCTTCTGAATTCAGTCATTTACTTTCATTTTTGTTTTAATTTTACCAATCCTAGCTAGAGCATTTAAAGTTTATGAAGTGCTTCATGGACAGCCATTAGCCCTAGCAGAAGCAACATGGGACAAACAACTGAAAATGGTCCTATATGATCTTCAGAAACTGCATTTGCTATTAGTTTCAATAATACTTCTGAAAACCAGTTCCACACAGCTCGACTCATTTACAGTTTAAGACTAAAATGATCACAAAGCAATAATGACAGAGCATATGCTACCAGCAGTTGGTCAGCTGCAAAGTTGCAATAGTTCTCCTAAGACAAGCTGAGCAATAGTTTTAAACAGTGATATTCATACTTGTAGAAATGCCTACATTTCGTCTGCTCCCCTTGAAAGCTGAAGTAGAAAGATATGAGAATACTAGACATGAACATGATTTTTACAGCGATATTCTTGAAAGCACCGAAAGTGCAGAACACACACAAATGCTACGTATAGCAGAGAAGAAAAGCCTTACTTAACAATTCTTAAAACAGCAAACTAGGCTAAAGGCCAAGGAAAGGTTTAGCTGCTCTTTTAACAAAAGTGACCAAGGATCATGGGAGCCTGGTTCACAACACAGCACGAAGACCTCATTTTAATAAGCATACAAGCTAAAATAGCTATCCAAAAATTTAGTACGTGCAACAACTTATATTTTAAATATTATATATCAATTCTTAACAGGACAATGGCATAGGGGACCTCTGTGGTTAAGCTGTCTGTACTGCTGGACAGAGAGAATAGCATATAATTCTTGCAGCAGTCAATGCCCCAAACCACACAAACATTCATTACTGTAGAACAAAAACAATCCCCCCACAAGTTGGTAAAAACAAGCATGTCAAAATTTTTGCACCCAAGGGTGTACAGTCTCGTGGAAACTCTAAGACAGGATATGGAGTAAGCATGCAACAGCTTTCTATACTTTAAAAATAGCTGCTGCCCAGAAATAGAGCAGGTAGGTAGGGTCCTACCACCTCTAAATTCATCAGAGTAACCAGTTCTACAGCACAAAGTGATCCATCTTCTTTTCCAGCTCCTCAACTTTAGGAACATAAGGAGACTAGACCTTTGACGCTCAGCATAGGGCTCTTCCAAACACTGAGGGAAATAATTTACTCCATGTGCTGTCCTCTCTTTGGGTGTTATCCCAATTTTTCACGGCTTAGGTCTAGGGGAGCCAGCAGCTGTCAGCAGCAGGCAGACCACATTCAAGAACACACCGATCACTACAGCAGCCATAAAGACCAAGGAGAGAACGTAAGGAGGAGTGACATACAGACATGGAAGGAAAACAAAGGGAATCAAGAGGTTAGCCAAACCTGTCTCCTAAAACCAAGCACAACCAAAAACCCATTCTACAACACCTCACTAGGCAAGAAGGGAATATGGCATGTACAAACCACATAAACCACACACAAGCTTCTTTTGCTCTTTGAATACAACTGTTACACATTCAGCACAAAAAAGTTTCCCTTTCTTAAAACCCTAAGCTCTGTCTTCTGCACCCCAGTCCTTTTTACTGACAGCTGCTGCTGCTGCAGAGAATCTGAAATCCATTGATCACCAACTTCAAAAGATAGATTAAAAGTTGATCTTCTTGTAATAACTGCACATATTCAACCCGAGTTTAAACTTGCCAGGTACAGTCCTCCAAAGAATAGAGAACTATTACTTTCATCCTCAAAACACGTTATTCTGGATAAGGTGAATTCCCAGTGTAATTACTAAATTATAGAATATTTCTGCTGCAACACAGAGGAAGGTGGTTGTTTGTAGAGCACAGGACTGAAAATCAGCACTCCTCACTTTTACTCCCACCTCAGTGAACCTGGGCAAGTGCTTCAGCAGCCTGCTTATCACTCCCATTGGTGAGACTCATTCCACCCACAGCCAACACACCTCTCCTTCTTCTGCTAACTATCTCAAAGGGTGCTGCAAAGCCTAACTATTGCTTGCTCACAAGGACCTTCAAGCTCATCCAGCAGAAGGTTCCGTGACATGTTCAGAATTTCATTCCTGCCACTACCAAGACTCCTCTCTGTGAATCAGGGAGTATGGGGGGCAATGAGCTAAAAAGAAACAGTTATTCAGGGATGGCTGGTTTAAAGACCTTCTCCAAGAGGAAAAGAGAGTCCTTCCCCCACATTCCATCCCATTCCTCTAACCCTCCAGCTAAATCCATTTGATGATAATTCCCCTCCCCAAACCGTGAAAGAAAATGTTCTGGTTATCAAGTAAGGAGGATTCATTTACAACTTCTCTTATTTTAGGTGGAATCAAGGTTCAAAATTCAGGGGGATACAGGGGTGTTATTTTAAACCACTAAGAATACCCCATATTTATACATAGAATTTGTAGCAGATGTCAGGCAATTTTGTAAATTTTACTCTTTAACAGCCTATATTTTAAATTGTTTACATGGTTACACTAGGCACAAACCAGCGCAAAGTAATCCAATCCACACTAGTATCCCAAAATATGAAATATTTTTAGTGCCAGTTTTATTTATATACGCTAAGTATTATATTGAGTGTCATATTGCTGAATACTAGGAGACAGCCTGGATCTCGGTGATCTATTTGCCAATAGGCTGCGATAAAAGGGAGTCTGTTCATTCAGCGACATACCTACAACATGCGGTGCAGCTTTAGCTACAAACACGCTGGGGGGATGAGGGGGTGCAAATCAGCTGCAAGTTTAAAGTCCATCTGGTTTAGCATCAGCAAGTTGGAAAGGGTCCAGAAAAAGTTAAAAAAAAGAAAAAAAAAAGTTGTAAGTGGGTTCAGAGAACATATGAAGAAAGGTTAAAGGAATTTGTTTTGCTTGTCTAGGAGAGGAGCTGGGGCGGAAAGAGAAAGAGAAGTAAAGTAACAGCGTCCAACCAGTAAAAGCTTTTATCAGAGGGTGAAGATCAACTGTTCTCCTCAGCCACTGGAGAAAGGATGCGCTCAAGAAATCAGACGAGATCAGGCTTTGGGGGGGGGTTGTGAGGGGGAGGGAGCACAGAGAGAAACAGGCGCTGAAGACACTAGAACACACTAAGGAAGCTGCAGAATGGCCTGCAACAGGTGATCTTAAAGCAGCAACTGGAGAGCCATTCCCCAGACCTGGTTTTTGTTCAAACAAATCCTGCCTCAGTGAAGGAGTTCCATCTAGGCTTCTTGAGATCCAGCCTGATTTTTTTATTTTCAAAATAAATTAAATCAGGTCCCCGGGGGGGTGGAGAAGACTCTACTCTTAAAGGAACTAAGGGGACAGAACTCCCCACATAGCTTTGCTGAAAATCTGGATTCCAGTGGTGCGGTGCGGCTTGCTTCGTCTGCTTGTTTTTAAACAAAACAGCTTTAAAAAAAGCTCCCAGTAACATAATATTCAAATCATTGTTCCTCTTACCTTCCTGAAGCAGATGAATTTAGTACCCTTATCAACTACTAACATTAAAATATTATGTTACATAAACTACTAGATACCTTTTTTTTTTTTTAATAAATAGGCAGTAAGTTTTTAAAAGTGCATGTTACATTTTCTGAGTTGTATAGGGCTTTTCCCCCCCACTAATGACAGGGTTTTAAGAAGACGAGAGATTTACTTCAGAGTTCTGGTTTTCCTTGGCAGCCTGCAGTTTGTTACTGCTAACATTATTATTTACAACAAAATATAGCACTCTGATTATATAGCATTTCATCTCATTTGGCCTGAATTAGTTCATTTCCCTTGGATGACAGATGCCAAAGGATTCCTCTGAAGAGTATGCTCTGAAAAAGTCCACCAAAGGTGCTCTATACAAGTAATAAAACTCTAAGATTTGTTCAGATTCTGTGCAATGGCAATAAAACGTTTTAAAACCCTCCAACAGGACACTCTTAACTTATTCATTCCTGTTTTGTCCTGCTCCTAACTGCATCTCCTACTACAAGTAAAAACCTTCAGCTACTAGAAAAGTCAAATGACTGGATTCAGTGTGCATAATCTAGTACACTTCCACCACTGCAGAGGCAGGAACAGCTCTCTCATGGGTCTTCAGGATCACTTTTCTATGGACACATTACTTAAAAGGAGGGTTCCTCAAACTTTTTATTTTTTATTTTTTTTTCCTCCGCAGACCACCCATCAAGCATGCCACAAGAACTCCCCTCCTGGTGTACAAGGCAATGGCTCTCTCACATTGTCATTAATATCCTTGTAGCAAATACTGAAATTGGTTACATGGAACAACGTATTTCATTTTCTTTTAACACAGTTTAGCAGCTGGAAATGAGGACAGCCAAGTCCATGAGAGCAGCCAACTATCCACGGACCACCAAGCGGCATACAGAACATGTTCAGAGATCTGCTGTATAACTAAACAAAAAACAGAGTATCAGCAGAGGTTTGAGGGCACTTTTATGAAGTTGCTGAGATACTTGTCAGATAAGACTCCCAGCACATTTACCATTTTATTTCAAGGAAAAGACAAATTCACTAGGGTATAAAGTAATTTTCATCTGGTCTATTTCGTTAAATAGAGGAAATTTCTAAAGGTTATTGCAAAACTCCTGGCTCTTGGCAATCTCTCCCTATGCACTGCACAACTGGTATTCAGCCAAACAGTTGTGAGGACTGCAGCCTCATGCAATTCTGACTAGCTAATGCTAAACAGATAGTATCTGTCTAAATCCCCACCTCTTCCTGACCTCAGGTTTTCCATCTGAGCATTTACAGAGGGTAAAACATCCATAGGATTTTCCCAGTTTCATCATACTAAAAGCAAAATTATATTATTCATAGCAGTTTGTTCATTCTTTTGGGGATTCTGCTGCAATTTGTCACTTTAAGCATAGTATTTCTGAAGTTGCAATCATTACATAAACTTTTTAGGACAGCATAATAGGACTTTGCTGCTCAAGAATCACAGTGCGCCAGACAGCTTAAATGCAAATATGTTGTCTACTTGGGATTAAGACATTTCTCCTCCAAACAAAAATCAAAAACAAGCTTTCAAGACCAGCACTGTGAGAACCACTGTTAGCTGAGCACCCTCCAATCTTAAAAGTCCGCTATTGAGATGGGCATTGGTTAGAGGTTAGAATTTCCAATGAATCCCAAAAGACTTTAAACTGATAAATTCCATCAAATTTCCAATGCTCCCAGGCTCCACTGAAAATCAGTCTAAATGAAGACAGTAAGTTCCAGACATTCCACAAGAGAGCTGAAAAACTTTACGGACTCTCTATGAACCACTGGACAAAGTACCTCGTAGGTCTAGCATATCAGTTAAGATACTTACTGCTGCCTAAAAGAACGGCTGACACCTTTAAAAATAATGATGGAGCTACGTTAGCTTAAAAACCAACACATATCTGATTACAATCTCTCATTAAAAAAAGAAAAAAACCTCTCTCCAGTCCTCTGCTATACTTTACCTAATTCATCGTAGATGCCTTTTTACCACTGAGCAGAAATTTCATTTTAAGTTGTTCTAAAACTGGCCCCTTTCCAGTTTCACCCTGCAGCTTTTTTAATCTTCAAGGGATCATAATATCTGGACCCCAAGGGCCTGGCTCCTGTCCTCCACGCTGCACGCTCATACAAAGCAGAATACCTGCACACCAGAGGAATCAACAGCAGCTTCAAGGGCTGAGCAACGAACTCCACTTAGTCCTGTGTAAAAGCAGTTGGATGTTTGAGCCTGTCACCGCATCCAAACTAAGGAATCGGATAGCAGAGGAGAACCATCACGTATGCACGCGCCAAACACTGGCCCCAATCACAGCCAGCTGCAGCTAGCCTCCAAATCCCCTCTATGTTAAATTAAGAAAAGCATGATACAATGAAGGCTGTCATAGGCCTCATACACCAGCTGCTGTCTCAAAATATAAGGAGTAAACAGCTCCAGATACTCCACAGACCACCACATCGAAATCTCACTTCCTTTGCCTACACAAAACCATGATCTTTAATGTGCCATCTGTAAGAATGAGAGATGCAGCAAGCACTCAAGGTTGTAACCACGGGTCCAAAACCTAGCAATAGCTGCACAGGCAATCTTTAATGGCAAATTACTTACACCGAGGGAAGAGGAGCATTTCTTTAAACTCTCTCAAACAATAGCCGACGGTGACCCTTCCTCAGCTAGAAACACAGTTCAGAAGGCTGAGGAAACAGTCATTCAGCAAGTCACTGAGAAGACATCATCATAAAATACCGTCGCTGATGGCAGGCACATTTGCTTCAAGGTCAGGTATAAGGTCCATTTATGAGACTACAGCACTGGCAGCACTACTACAGCTTGCAAAGCATTTGTTAAATAAAAACTAAATAGTAATTTCAAAATAAATGTACTGCAACAGTAAAATGTTTCCTGTGTTTCCTGCAGGAGTAAAGCAAACCTGTGCATGCCACCAGATATTTTTTAGCACAAAAACACCCACAAAGTTCTCTCCACTGAGCATTTTGTGTACAAGACACAGCAGCATAGAGACAGTGCTCTGCAAGGCTGCAACCAGACAATATTCTGTCTGCAGCTGAGCTGGGTGAAGAAGTTGCCTTAGCACATTTTTTGTCTCCTCTTTTTTTTTTTTTTAAAATCTGGATCCTTTTGACAGAAGTAGCTCAAGGAGAGCAACTACGTGTGCAGTCATGCTGACAGATTTCAGGGCACTGAAACATCTAAGAGGCAGGAGAGGGACTTGGGGGGGGGGGGAGGGAGAGCAACAAGCAGCTGGAAATGGGCAGGAACAGAAAAAAAAAAGACAAAGAAAAAAAAATCAACCAGACAGAGCTTCAGGCAGAACAAAACACATTTGACCCAGCCCAATACAAAGGCCATTTAAATCAAGATGCCTTCTCTCACAAAGTGGCTGGAGCTTGCTTTGCACACAGCCCACGGTTTGGTCTGGAATACCGTGTTGGCCAGGAGCTGCATACTACAGAGTGCACTGCCTGGGGGGGGCTGGGGAATCCCTCCAACTGTCCTGCTTTTTGAACTTTTACAGTCGTCCCTGAGTACACAGTAACACCACTTCTTCCATATTGCTTTCAGCCTCCTTTTTGAGAGCATACACCCAAACATGCTGATAGCTTTATTTTTTTACCCTAGGTGTTGAAGAAAAATATCATATGGGAGAAATGAACCAAAATGAAGCCTTTCTGCATTCTGCAGCGCAAACAGGAGCTAATCTTTGTTCAGAAAAACTTGCCTATTTCGACAGGACAAAGGTAAGAGAAAACACAGACAGAAGAAGGGCAACTGAGTCCAGTGCCAAAGCCTCACCCAAAAGGCCTCAGGTTTCCTCTTCTACCAGTCACATCCCAGCATATCTAAAATTCATTTCCAAGTCTCAGTGTCACCTTTGAATTCAGTGTTGCTCAGCTTTCTCATGCCACCTATATCTGGGCTTTGTTCTCATTCATATAATCACACTACAGGTGCAAGTCTGCAAACACCAGAAGAAATAACAATTCATAACCATGAGATTATGCACAGCATTCACCTGTAAAAACAACAGAACCAGAACTATTAAATAGTTCCTATGTAACTCATCTCTTAAGACCCCCAAGACCCTAAATTTCTAGTCTCTCTCAGATTTGCTTTAGTTAAGGTTAGTTTTATCTAATTATCTAGACTCCAAAATCTTTTCTAAGAAAGGAAATAAGACATTCCGAGACTACATTCCAAAACACATCTCCCTTCTTGCACACACAGGTTACCAGCTTATAGAAGTAGGTACAAGGAGACTGACACAATCTGCTTTCGGTTCAGCATTATCTACACGTGGCCAAATTTGGAGAGCCTCCTGTATGCAAGTGACAACTGGCTTTCTGAAATGTCCTTAAGTTCAACACTTTGGAGGGACGGATAGCACAGACAACTATTTTATAATATTTCTTCAGCTCTTCTGGCATTTGTACTTGGAATTTTATTGCTCTTTATTAAGGACTCTTTGCATACTTTCATAACAGAAGGACTAGCTTTTGCCTATTTCCAGTCTAAAGTCAAGACTGATCCTCATGAATTTGCAGATATTACAAAACAACTTCACAGGGAAATATCACTCAAGCTCTTCTGACGGTAACATACTGCCAAATCCTAGTTCAGTACTAAGAGTCCCTGCGAGGAAGATCCTGTTGCTCTTAGAGTTGAAGTAGAATGTAGCCACCAGTGGGAGACCCTAGCCGTGATTTATGGACCCAGGGAAGAAAACGTGGCATGGTTGCAGGCCGTGGCTGCCAGGTAAATGATAATAGCCTGTGGTCTACACTCTAAAACAAATACATCAGTTAATGAGCAGTATTCACTCACCTACATTACTCAGTTAAACTGGAGCTAACCAAACACTTTGCATGCGTGTGAACTGTAACATCACTCAAGATAATGTTGCAGTTAATTTGCATTAACAGCGCAGTGCAGGCATGCCCTAAAGAGCATAGAATCCTGTTTCATTATGTTCATAAAAATCATACACTGATCACCATAGACCCATAAAAACACTTTATCAACACAGTTATATCTAATGGCACTGTGACACCCCTTTAACTAATAGGAGCACCTGCAATTCATAAAGCTAACAAAAATTTAAGTCTGGAATTTAACTAGAGAGAGAGAGAGAGACTTGAATAATTCTGCTTTAGAAATCATACAGATAACGTCCTCTCAATGCCTTTTTACACTTAACACATCTGCCAATGCAAGAATTGATGCAATCCAAATAACAGCTGTTCCCCTCACCCCACTTTTTCATCTGCAGTATGGTTTTCAGACCTCTGCTACAGATGTAACAACTGAGTTAATAATCTTTACAATCTTAAATATTAATCCATACATTCTTTCAACTGTAGTAAAATAAATGGACATACAATCACTGACTTAATGCATTCTGAAAAAGCAAAGAAACTCAAGGCAGTAATGAAAATTGGTAATCCCATCTAAATCACAAAAATTGCTCCAACTGACTCATTTTTTAATCTAAGGAACACTGGACTCCCTACAGGCTTTGGAGTAGTTGAATTTTCTATGCGATTTACAATTTACTATGACCACTTTAACCCAAAATCAAATAATAAGTCACTTTTTTTTTTTTTCAGATCATTGGCAAACTTCAACAATGCAAAGAAAAGTTAGTAAAATCTTGAACATGCCTTTTTCTCCCAGCAAATCCACTATCTTTGAACAGATGTTTGAGAAAAAGTGAAATTATTAGAAGCTCCAGTGCATTTTCATCCAAAATACTGAAGAACAGTCAGATTTATAGAATAATAATAATAAAGCAGAGAACAGAAAATCTCCCTTCATGTAGTTCCAGCAGGACAAACACTGTTGACCTTAGAGAGAAAAAAGGAGCCATAAGGAATGAATTTAGTTTAATCAGTGTTCTTGGCTAAAGCAGAATTATCTCCAACAAGAAGTGATTTACAAAGCTTGGAGTAGATTACTGTATTTATTTGCTACATCAGAGGGGACAAATTAAGTGTAAGCAGTGATATAAATACAAGCAAAATATTACAGATTTCATTAGCTTAAATGATTCTTTTCACTTCATCTCCTTTTTACCCTCCTTCATATCAAGCCGTCAGGAAAAACAAATCTTGAATTTCACATTACTGGTAGGTTTCTACCTTCTGTTTCCAAACTTAAATATCATGAATGTCGGTAAACAGGTTTTGTTTTAAACAGTGCTGCAATTGTTGAAAATTAAAATTCACCATGCTTGAGGAAAGCGTGCACTATGGCTTCTGCACATCTCCAACAGCCTGGCTAGAAGACAGTCAGGAGACTTGCATAAATACTGGAAGTCCTGTTCACAACTTTTCACTAAAAATTTCCCTCAGCACCACACCTTCTAAAGCACAGCACGATGTGGAAAGTTTTCTTTAACAAGATGGTTTTAGATGGGAAGATTCTTAACTGTTAGAAGAAAAAGACAGGAGGTTGTGGAACCTGCGTTTCAGTCTTCCACAACCGTCTTGCTTTTATGCTTTTGTCCCAACGAATAACATTTGCTCCCAGTGAAATCTGGCACATGCAGCTTCTGAACGGTTTTCTACATTTTACAGACGTATTACATTTTCAAGGCCACATAGCATACATTTAGCGGAGAGAGAACTGGAAAGTCTCTTTCTAGCTTTCCTAAGATTGGTGTCCTTTGGAGTTAACTGAACCTAACATCTGGAACTGGAACTGGAAATTGGAAACAATGCAAATCAGAAACAAGCATACCTTTGTCAAGCCTGTATTTGTCCAAGTCCTGGAGAAATTTTGCAAGCCAAATTTTCCAAATGATGTAGAACCCCTATTTTATCCATTAAAAGTTTGGAACCATCATCGTTGCATAATCTACTATTATTGGCTAAGTAGCTATCTGCCAAACCAAGGAAGAATAAAATAAACTGCAAAAAAACAGAAAAGAACCTTGCTCCCTTCACACGCATGTGGTATCCAGAATCTAAAAAGGCAACACAACTGTGGGTTTAATTTATTTTATTCATGGACTGACCCAAACATTTTCAAAATAAAACAAGGACTTAGGTGTTCAAGGAAGTAACCCCTTCCTCTGCATTTTTCTAATCCCATTTATGCCTAAATAAGACAAATCTTCAATGTTTTCTGTAGTTTTAAAATTCCATTGAGTGTAACAGGAGGGTGGGAGAGAACAGAATCCATGCCTACTACATTTAAAATAACAACAGCAAAATTATTGTCATGTACTCTGCATCCTAGAATGTGAAACATCCAAGTATGGTTTTCTTCTGTCACATCCCCCATCCCTATTTTTAAACACTGCCCTTGCATTTACCCATTTTGGCAAAGCCCAACTGCAATACCACGTAAGACACTATTTCAATGCCACTTCTGCTCATTCGAAAAATCAATAAATACCAGAAATCTCAACGGACAGGCTGCTTCCATTTTTTGTGGTTACAAACACAGTGCCGTATTAATTCTCACAGAGAAAACTGTTTTGAGTCAGCTGACAGCTCCGGCGTGGTTTGAAAATGGTAAACACTGCTATGGAATTAAAACTAGTGCCTTAATATATTAAATACTAGTATGTGTTTTAAAAAATCCTTAATCAAAAGGTAAACCTGTTTCACCGACAGGACAGCGAAAGTAGTCAGTATTACAGAACGAATGCAAAGAGGTGCAATATTTCAACAGTGGTTCCACAGGATGGTTTGGTAAGTCTGGAAATCAACTCCTAACCTGCCAAGCCTCTTTCCAGTCCCATGACCTCAAGAATATCTATTCCTAACTTAGCTCTTTAGGTCAAACATAGAAACACAATCCTATTAGGAATTCCTGCACACTGCACCACCTTGCAAAGAGAGAGTAACAGGGTGGACTTTGCCACGCACACAAGCACCACCACTCATATCAAGTTGAAGCCATTCATTTCACAAGTCCCACATCAGAATACATCAATACAACAAGCATGCTGTCTGAGCAGGCAAGAAACAAATTTGTGTCTCAGTTAAAACTAGCCAAGCTGTATAACAAGCTCAGGAGACGGGTGAATTAATTGCTCTGAAGTGTCTGAACAGGTATGGACAACCCAAGCCTGATCTCCTAGCATAGATGTAGCCACCAAAAAATTCACAAACTTCAGATTTCAAACCATTTCCATGTAGAGCTACAACCAACTATCAGTCATCTTTAGTTTTAAGGTTGTGCTTATTTAACTCTTGAAATTTTCATTTGAGTCTCAATAACATCCTACTGGCATAAGAGATTAACTGTCTTTATTGCATAAGCAAGAGAAGCTGTCACAATGCTGTCAAATACTCTCATGTTGCAGAAACACCTAAGTGTCAGAACAGCAAGTAGGAAAGGGACTAAAACGTTCTGTGCAACTCAACTTCAGCAGCAGGCAGAAGGGAGAAAAAGTATTATCCTCCCTGTTCACTCGGAGAAGTAAGTTTCTTCTGCCCAGAATTTCCTCACCTGTATAAACAGCCGAGCCTAATTACTGTTTTAACCCAACACACTATCTGTCTTTCCCAAATTAAAAAGGAGATGAATGTCTAAAAGGCTTTCAGTTCCTCATGGAAGAGGTGCAAAATTAGAGGAAAGTCAATGTGTTCCCTAGAAAAGAACTATGTGGGGAAAAGACACAAGCTTTACATAATATAGTCATCACTTAAATTATGGTAACACCCAGAAACCAAAATTGAGATTCCCACCATGGAAGACACCATGTAGACACATAGTGAAAGACTGTCACAGCTGAAGAACTTGCAGTCTAGATACACAGGACAAAGAAGGAAAGAAAGAACATGGAAGACTGATTTAGGGTCTTGCCTGTGGCTACTCATGCCATCCACGGTGGAGGCAAGCTGAGAACCCAAATGTACAAAGTAGAATACTGAACCATAATGCCACATAGTCTCTCTCCAGACAGAATAAACTTACAGCCTTTTTTTTTTTTTTTTTTTTTTTTTTACTGTCACACTACCTTACAAATGAGCTTTAACAGAGCAAGAAAGGCACACATTTTACTACGGCAAATGGATTAGGAACAATCTTAGCCACTCCAGCACTCCCATCCCTTGGGCAGCCTAGACAAGGTGCACTGCAAATAATAAACTGGACTCCTGATAGTCCTATTTCTAGCCACGTTGCATAAGGTTTTTTTCCATCTTCTCCACTCCCCAATTTCAACAAATTTAAGTGCCAAAAGAAATAACTCCAGGGCCATGCTATAACAGAAATGGTTCAAATACAGAATAAAACAGATAAAAATGCCACAGTCACAGTTAAAAGAAAATCCAAGATATGAGCTGTCACTTTAGAGACGCAAAAGACTCACAGCTCAGCTCCAAAATCAGAGGACCACTAATGTAAGCAGTACACTGCTGGAAGGATAGACAGAAAAACCAGGAGTACAGACATTTTTCTCCTACAAACAAATTAAAATACACTAATTCTGAAACTGCCCAAAAAATGAGGTGACAAAAGGCTTTTTTTTTATTTAATTTAGTCCACAAGCTACTCGCTCATTTCTGCAGAAGGAAAGCTACAAGCCTATTAACATTACAAAAGGAAGCAGTATCAGAACAGAGCCAAATGCATTTGCTTGCACTAAAACAGAGCTAACTCAAACAATGTGCGGCTGTCGCTGATCTGATCGTACTGTTCTGTGCACTGGATCCCTTTCCTCCACCCTTCATTTGCACTATTTGGCTGTGGCTTCATTGCTAAAGAAAAGGATGTAATAATTACGTTGAGATAAGCACCAGTGGACAAAATGAAACTTTTATGTCAAGTAAAAGCCAGACTCTTATTCACTCCTCATCTGAAATTTCATCAGCTACATGTAGCTTGGAGTACACTGGCTCTGTCTCTATTAGGATTTTCATGGCAAGATTGCCATATCAATGTAATAATTACACTTGTTCTAGCAATTAAGACATGACCCTGGACTGCTTGCCTTTCAGAGCAGGAAGCATTCTCCCTCTGTGTTTGGAAAACATCCAGCTTCAGATGAGATGGTATTCCAAACAACAACCAAGCACACTTCAGCAAACAGTTGCAACTCTATGCTGTAGTTGAGGAAAAGAAACAAAAACTGCTGTGATTCAGGAGGGAATATTCAGACAGGGAATATTAAATACGGCAGAACAGTCAATACACCCAGCACTGCAATGCACTGCCTAACATTTAACATGCCAATAGTCACTCACAGCTGGACCAAGCATTTGTGCCCTGAGCCCCTCTCTAACGACTACCCTTTAAGCACAGTAAGCTTATTCTAATTCATATTTACATCTCTTCTATTTCCAGTTGTTGCAGCCTGTTTGGGGGGTTGAAATGTCCTGGATTCTGCCCTACACAGCAACACATGCAGATTTGTTACATACAAAAATCACCGCATGCCAGTTAATAGAAACAGCTACAGACCCACAGCCTAAAATCACATTTCAAATCTGGAAATGTGCCAGACATGGCACATTCAACACGCCAGACACTTGTACACTATCAGCAATTAACAAACTACATTTTAACTTTTTCTGAACAACACTCTGCAGCAAATTGTAAATAAACATGAACTATATGCAAGAAACGACCTTGTCCGTTTAAGTAACTCCCCTCCAGGTATGAACTATAACAGCAAAACACAGAAGCAGACGGCTACCCTCTTAGATTACAACGAGCTTATGAACTCAGTTTAACCCGCACATTTACACGCAAAAGGGAACAGCTGTTCTTTCTATATGCTAAAGGTGGAAGACATCTTTAAAAATATATATTATGACCCCCTTATAAGCCTTACATGATTAATTTAAAAAATAGAAGACACCTTAAGTCTCATCAGTAAATTGCAAGAAAAGCAAGCATGGTCTCTGCATGGAGATTTTGTATGATTCCACTTTCAAGCCCACTTAGCATTAGAAGCAGTCTGAAAGAGAAGACCAAACAACCAGAGTATTGGCAAACAAGAGGAAAAAAGCTACCTTCCCTAAAAACTAGATGTAAACTGAACTGAACCACAAAAGCACTTCTATTCCTTGTTTCGTATTACAAAACTCCACTTCCTCCTCAAAAAAACCCCCCAAAAACTCCATACCAAGCACACACAAACTTGAAGCATAGTGACAGAAGCATCTCACTTCTATGTTAAACTTTTCTATCTCATTACTATAAAAAATACTTGCTGAGAGTTAGAGCAACCTTCACTTTCTGCTGACAGAAAGCACTGTAACATTATGTTAAGAGCAAAAGTAGTACCGAGTGAAAATGAATAACTCAATTCCTTTCTCAACCTCATCTAGTGCAGAAATAAACACAAGAAGATGCAAAAGGAAATGACGGTTTTCTTCTGCTTTAAAAAATAGGACCTAAAATCCCAAACCCCACTGCTCATATCAATCTTCTAGTAATTACCATGTACAATATGGGTCAATCTTGCCATCAACAGACCTCACCTGCATGAGAGGAAGTAATTCAATTTTGAGGCCAACTTAGTTTTTTGGGCTCCTTTGCTGCAACTACTACTTGTGATGTAGAGCGGTACTGTGTGATACACATAACCACTCCACAGGAATGAGTTTCAAAATCACCCACTCATTTCATACAAGTCACTGAGGAGCCAATGACTAGACATCATTATCATCAACCTACTTCCTCTTCTCAATAATTGGACCATGAAGCACTGAAGTGAGAAGATGCATCTTACTTCCTCTACATCCTCAACATGTGAAAAACATCAACTTTGTGTTTTACTTGGAGGCAGTTAGGGCATCGAAAACCTCTCAAGAACGTGCTGCACCAATTACAGCATTATGTCGTTTCCTTTCTAAAACCCTACTATGGCTAGAATGTGCATATATGTGTCTCTGTGTGTGTCCGTGTATGTATGGTAACACTTGACATCAAATGACACCAAACATTGTTGGCCATTTCTTTAAGGCTATTTATGTTGAAGCTTCACAACTAAGAATGTCATCTCATGCAGTAATTGTCCACAGACACCGCAAAACAACACAACATCAAAGGAGAAAACATCTATCTACTCCTGCATAACTGTTAATCCATACAATTAACCCTCTGTAACACCACACTATAAATGCGAACACATGCTCCATTTCTGTGATGCTTAGAAGATTCTCCAAGATACTATTCTTGTCACTAATGAGGTGCAGAACAAACAATTAAAGATCTGCAAAAATAACACACTGAATTTAGATTTAAAAAAAACAAAACAAAACACAGAGAACAAAACATCATAGGCTGTGTAACATCTGAACTGTATGGAAACATGTGGCATTACCCTTCCTTCAAAGCTGACTATGTCAGACTCATCAAACCCTTGGTCTTCAGTATCACAGTTTTATGAGACTAGAGAAGAACTGATTTAAATCATATTTTACCCTGTATCATAAAGCAGCCTCCTTCTCTACTGATGCAGGTGTTTACTAATAACACATTTGATGTATGGCTTCTTGACTGTACTCACACCATAAGTACTGCTTTTGCTTTCCAACCACCAAAATACTGACAAGGCAAATATGGCATCTCTTATTCCCAGAAAGGGTAGGCTAGCTATATATGGCCTATCATCCTTTGCTTCGCAGAAATTAAGTTTGAAAGGATGCAATGGGAACCTGGCAAAGCTGGAGTAGGCCATTTCTAAGCTAAGTTTTCACCTCTACGCACAGTTGTTGTTCATAATCTTCCTAAATTCTTACTGAGTCACAGGCATCTGCCTGCAACATTCAGTCATTCAATTACAGGTGTTTTTGTGCCATGGATATGTTAGTGAATACTCTCAGTACTAATACGGAATTGCTCACCAACAATAAATGATGCATAGTATATCAGGACAATGAGGAAAGGTAATTTAAAGATTCTCAGAACTTTGATTTCAAGGGTTTTCTGGTTTTGTTTATAAATACTCTTTCCAAGACGGTAAATATTGAGAACTGAACAAGGCAGATAACAGTTTCTGTGCAGCAATACCAGTATCCTATTACAGCCTTGTATGGCTTTAATATTACAGTAAACTGCTTTGAGAGGTGTAAACATGTTTATACTGTGATTCATTACGTGCATACAGAGACACACCTCACTTCCCCTCAAACCAATGTTTTGCATCAGCTTACAGTGACTTGGTCAGTCCATATATTATTGTTGAAGCAAAAAAGGCAGTTGGGGAGAAGGTGGGTGGCAGAGAGAAGGAAGGACCTGCAGTCTGGAGATACTCAATACACATAGCCAGTTTTGCGGCTGAACCACCTTTCACCCAGTAGCTCTTGGTCCCAAACTATATGTTATGCTGTCATATTTTTCTGCAGACCCTGCTTAACCAAGACAGGAAAAAAGATTTGGCGGGGGGGGGGGGTTACCTAACAAGAAAAGGAAACCCCACAAAACAAAAGGTAACCTTTATAACAAAAAGTTACTTTCAGCCCCGTCAGTCCTCTAATCTAGTTTACCATATAGTCACACAAAACACTTCTGTGCTGTCACTGGATGGAGCACAGTATGGAAACTGGATGCTGCTTAAACCAGAACTACTGGACAAAATACTCCCTTAGAAATGTAGGCTCTTCTTAATCTAAGCCAGGTTTTGCAACTAAATTCCTCTTCATTTGGGCTTAAAGCCACACAGTTAGTCAAGAAAAGGTTTCAAGAAGATTACAGAAATCAGTAAATCCACTAAATGGAATTACACTATTGCAACCTCACTTGCAGCGACCTATGCCCAAATATTGTTTCAGTCATTAAAAAAAAAAAAAAAAAAATCAATCTTCTACAGGACTTGGGAAGTAATAACAGAACGACTGTTGAGCTCAATTTAAATATCAAGTCAGCCTCTGGGGAAGAAAAAAATTAATTAAAACCTAAACAGTAAGTTGCAGATAAACCAAATTCTGGGCCATTTGGGGTTTGCCTGTAAAGTTTTGTGTACTATTCAAATACAGCCTTTTTGTTGGTGCCAAGAGCTTTCAGGAAATATTACTATACTCTATTGAAAGGCAAGACATGTTCCGAGGTTAGTAATAGTCAAGTTTTAGGAATTCTTGTTTTGAGACCAGTTTTTTAACATGAGTTTACAACTGTTAGAACTAGAAAGTTTCATGCTGTTTCAGACACTGGGAAGCATTTTGAAAACATTAGTGCTTTAGAGATGCATCACTGAAGCCAGTGCAACAGGTGGAACTGAAGCCAGATCTGTGGTATCTACCAAAGAGAGTCTCATCATACATTTGGCATATGCTCAGCAGACCCTGGGAGAAAGACAGGAACATAATGCTACCCGCTGTAGACTGACCTATTTGATAATGTTTTGGGAACACTCCAGCAAAAATTATTCTCTCAGCAATAAGCAGCATTTCTGACAGCATTTTGAATAAGTTGCCATTCCCTGTTTCAAAAAGTCTTTCTAAATAAAGATAGTAAAACACAATCATTTCTGGCCACATATGCAACTGTAATCTGACAATCTACATCATACATATCAATAATCACAAAAAGAACAGATTTTTTTCCAGCCATCTTACCTTCCTGATTAAGGGCAAAGTTTTGAAATTGAACTTGGATGGCTCAGAAAGTTAAGCTTGCATTGAAAGAATGCTGCCAAGCACACTAAGAAAACATGACTTATTCAGATACAGTAATCTGTTCCCAGTGTCCTGCTGATGTTTAAATAGGGAAAAAAACCTGCAAAGTCCATTCCTTTTGATAAACAGCCAGCATTAGTTCAGATCTTATAATAACAAACTAGTGCTAAAGTTTCTTTTTACAATTGTAACTGTGTGCACGTAATGCTTACCCATCTCTCACTGTACTTGACTGCTCTATTCTTGCATACAAACACTGCAGTTTAAAAAAAAGTTATCAAAATTCTGCTTGGGGGATTCTTGTAAAATTCAATATATTGCTTCTATCTCACAATAAAGCTGCAGAGAGTCGTGCAGGACAAAGCATTGCATACAGCTATAATCCAGAGTGCAGCAGCTTGCAACTTAACATTTTTATTTCGTCAAGCTCCACACGTGCCTATTGATGCCCAAGACTCCAGAAACCGTGCAAAGGCTTTTCATTAGCATTAGTACATAGTCTCTTGATTGCTATGAACTTTACCACACCAATGGCGGGGTTTGTCGACACAGTTGTTTGCAATAGCAATGACAGTCACACAACCAGAAAGAGAGGTCTGAAGTCATTTTGGTTTCCAACACAGGGCAAGATTTTATTTATAGCAAGAAGAAAAGGAACTGCTGCTAAAGTATCAGGAGAAGCAAAGGAAAGTAAGTATAAAGTAGCTTCCTACAAATAAATAGCCAGGAAACTGCAATACAGACAAACAGCTGGTGAATTTAGCAGTAATTAAAGCACTTGAAGAGCAGCAGAATTTACAAGTGGAAAAACAAACTCTATCACATATTATTTCACTGGTCTGAGTGCACCTGCCCTGCAGTGCAGGCTCCAAAGCAAAGCAGTGCATTTACTGTCATCCTTTCCAACATTCCTCCCACCTACCTCAGGCAATGACAAAGGGTACTAACAAGTACCAAACCCCAGAAAACATGCATCAAGACAACACTCTTGCCGCATGACCCAAAAGATGGTTCTTATAGTCTCCTGGCAAGCTGTTAAGAGGAGGAGTGCATAAAGATGGCATCTTCCCTCAGAAAGTAGCTTTTGTGGACAAAAGGGTCTTGACAAAGGCTGTCAAGAAGCAGATGGATAGTTGTTGTGTTATAAACAGCCACGATAATGAATCATGATGTGACCAGAAGATGATCAGATTCACTAACATGATCCTGTTATACAGCCACAATTCATACAGCAGACTTGTAAATGAGCTCCAAGGCTAATCCTGGGAAAGGACTGCAATAAGGTATCCCAGAACAGGTCTCTGTGTGGAAATCATTCCAGAATATGAGCACCTTTGGGAAATTTATTCTGGAATACTTGTTAGAGTTTCAATTCATATTCTATCTCAAATGAGGCAAGTTTTGTTACCTAAAGAAGCCTCATAATCTCACAAGCAAGGTGATACAAACAGATCCCAACACACTCCTCAAAGTCTGGCATTATACCGCATCTTCTTTGAAAAGAAAACTCCCTTCTTCCATGTCCCTGCAACATTGATCCCACAGAATCCTAGGAATCAGAAAAGCACAAATGCATGCCAGAGTCTGCATCAGCATCTACCGACTGCTTTCTGAATCAACACAGCAGCTTTTACACACACACGCACACACACTTTGCATATTTAAGAGCTACAACCCCAAGGAGTAAGTACGATTCGGAGTACTGATTTGGCTGCACCAAGAGCTCACAGTACTTCATATCCTCCCTCACTGCACACAGACTTCCTCAGGAAAAAAAGAAAAAACAAAACAAAAAAAAAACACAGACTCAGAATAACCAGGCGAGAGGCCAATGGTTACAAAGATCCCATAGCCATTGTTCAGAGAAAACAAGTCACTTGCATCATTCCCCACATGCAATAAGCTTCTGGCTGATTGAATTCTGCCTCCGAGGACCAGCGCCAGATGTGCTCTATCTCCAGATGCCAGGAGCTCCACACCCTGGGGATCAGCAACCAGAGTTATTTTCCATCAGCTGTAATTACTATAGCAGGATGGAGAAGGCCTGGATGTGCTGAGGTGATAATCTCCAAGGTAAATGAATCCTAGATCACTTAAAGTTTTTGCAGATAACAGCGAAGACCTTAATTTGGGACCATGTAAGTCGAGAGATAATTTGGAACAGAGGTCACAAATGTAAAGTACTTCTACCTGCTCATCTTCTTGGCATTGTGCACTAGGCTGAATGCCAAACAGTAATCCTCAAACAGAGGCTAAGGTGCAGCTACTCCAGTTTTACCATTCCACTGTGGGCAGACAACATCAGTGGAGCCACATGCTAAGAGGACAGCAGGCAGTCTCTTGAAACAGCCAGAAAAGAGGACTTGGGGAGGTTGGGGGGGGGAGATTCACTGACTGATGCTGCCTCATCATCATACTTAGAGAAGTAACCCAACCAGTTTCCAAGAGTTCTCTTGACCACTGTTTTTAATTACCCACCTACACACATTACAGCCTTTAGCAATCTTGGTTCTTCAGACAGTGGGAAAAAAACCAGAAAGCAAGCAGGCGAAAAGAATAACAACACACATGATCCCTGCCTAGAAGAGCTTACAAACTGAGAGGAAAAACTGTCAAAACAGGAGAAAGATACAACATGCAGAAATGGTAAAATAAGAAGACTGCATAAGGAATGGAAAGCAGAGATTGGGCAAGATCAAGGACTTAGGTGCACAAAATTATCTGGTATAGAATTTTTGACTAGTAAAACACAGGTCTCCCTACTTATTCAGTGATACTTTACCTACCATTCTGCCAGTTTACAACTTCATTCCCTTCTAATGAAGCACCATTCACTGAGAGAGCAGAGTCAAACAAAGTGGGTTTATTACTAGAAAGCTATTTTGAAAATAGGAAAACATTACTCTGAGGTGGTTCTCGGGTAAAACACTCCAAAATGCACGTAGAGAGATCATTTAAGCATTACTGTCAGCTTCTCTCACATGAAAAGTTAAGAGTTCAGACTTAAGGGCATACTTCAGTAACAATACCAAGAACAAATCCCAGACATACTGAATTCCAGTACCCCCATACCTAGTGGCTGTGAAACCTTCCTCCTTAAAATTATGAATCAAGAACTAACAGCAGGAGTTAAAAGTCTAGACAAAAAGCTTTCTTTTTTTTTTTTCCAGAAAAGGGAGGTTAGTCAATAATATAACTGTTAGAATGAAATAAAAGTCTGAGCAGAAAAAACTAGTTAACCAAATGCTTAAGTACATATATATAAAAAACATAGCTCCCCCCACTCCAATCTCTCTCATCCTTCCACAGTACATAGCTTAGCATAAGCTAGCCAGCATCCCTTAAGTGACTGTTTCTGCCTATGTCAGCACTTCTGGGAACTATGAGCAAATCTGTCTCTGCTCTGGGGAATTAACTGCTCTGGTAGCAAATTTAAACACCGACTAACTACTAGTCACCAAGTAAAATCCAGGCATTTTTCAGTCCTCTGGGTCATACAAAATATCTTCACTTTGTACAACTGTCTTAAAGACTCTGTAAAACACTGAAATTTGCAACAGCAGAATGATCTCAGCATTAACAGACATCCAACACATGGATTTTGTCACAACCATTCAGGATTCCTTCAAGCACAGCAGTTAGCCCCCTTCAACCTTTCAAACATGTTGCTTTCTGTTGTTTGATCGAGGAAGGGAAATTGAAAAGTGCCCAGGGTAACTCCATGGCCAACTCTCTGCCCTTTAAAAAAAAAAAAGTTTTCTTAGCTGAGCATTTTATTTTTCAGTTGCAGTTAGATGTGATAGTAACAACAGTAGAAATGACCAGAGCCATGAAAACATTTCAGAGAGAAAATGTACTCGCAACATACATCACATTTTTGGCCACAAACTGGCTGTGAACAGACAGCAATTCCTCTGAAAAAAAATATTAACCATCTGTAGAACTTGTTTGTCAAAGTTTATTAGGCAAATAAGACCTGGCAGCAGCCTGTTCATATACTAAGTTTCAAGCAGACAAGTTGAAGTTCAAATGGTATGTATCCTCTCTGCGGGCAAGTTAACTGAGCTCACTGCAGTTATTCGCCTGGTTGACGATAGCTCTTTCAGAACACCTCCAAATAAATGTTTACTTACTGCATATATCAGCCAATGTTCACTTAAATTTTTGCTGTTTTGTGTGCATTTCTTCCAGCCATGTCATTAGTTATACTGAGCTCCCTTGGAATTGATTTACGCTGTACAAAAAAAGGCTCCAGGAATATTTCCTGACTCTTGAGGGTTGCATGGTTCACGTGCACTTCTAGTAGTCGCCATATCCGACTTTCTCAATTGAAAAACACACCTTTTTAATGGTCTCAGAGGTAAAATATTCTCCTTCTGCACACAGATTCCAAAGTCACAGCTGCTATCTAGTATAGTGGGGTTTTGTGGCTCGGGGTGGGGAGGAAGAAGGGAGTTTTGAAGGAAGTAGATTAGATGAGATGAAAATCCAGGATCATACAGGTATTTGGGGGAGGCAAAGGGAAAGACTTGCAAATGATTAAAGTTCAATTTATTGAGGCTTCACTATAGTTTTGCCTGCATTTGCCACACCCTACCTAAAATCTCCCTGTGCAGCTTGCCTAAGTAGGTCCAGATGTTTAACTATTTCTGCATGTACACTTTCTAGCTTGCGAACACCTGCAAACTGAGTTTTGGAACACGAGTAAGTAATATTTTTAACTTTATCCAGACAGTAAAAACAAGCTGTTAAAACCCAGACAGACAAAAATTCTCCACAGCTACAGGTTTCTTTTACTCAGCTATTGAAGAAGCATAAAATGTATGGACTTTTTTTTTTTTCTCCCATCATCTGCAGCTGTTCAGACCTTCTAAGTGGAAAACGCTACCCATGTGCATTTTCACCCTCTTGGCTTTCACTTGAGAATATGAACACTAAAGCAGCAGTTTAATTTGCTTTCATAGCTTTTGCAAGAGAGACATCCAGATAAGTCACCAATATAGATTTCCGAGGTTAATGCATCTTCCCCTCAAAAAAACAAAAAACAAAAAAAAAGTTTAAATATATCATACCTCACACTGCCAACTCCCAAATAGGAGAGGCAACCAGAGAAAAAACACAGAGCAAGAGAAAAACTTTTTTACATGCATAATTCATTCCTGTAGGGCAGGCAACGCTCATCTGAGCTTCTCAATCATTCTGGAATCAGAAAATTTTCAATGACTGAAATGAAAATACAGTGTGATAGAGAACATTGGTAAATCTATGGCTGTGAGTGGCCTTCCTTAAAATGGGATAGACTTCAGAAACAAGCTACACCTTATTCGAAATAACTGAAGTAATGTAAATTAGAGCCTCAGAAGCTACTTCAAACTACAGCAAAATGCGCACAATACAAATAGCGACTGAAACACACCTAACGCCGAGCAATTTATGATTCAGCTGTCAAAGGCGACACCTCCTATAAAACAAAGGATCAGGTTTTTTAAATTCTGTTGCTTTAAAAAGTTCTAGAAACAACAGTCTGGCTTTTGTATTAAGCTACAAGTGCTAAGAAAGAACGTTAAGTATGTCACACAGACATCCCCTAGAGTTAATTACACATCAGAGAATAAATTTGATAACCTTCCACTCCTCTTTCTTGAATTATTCACTGTCAACAGCGTAAGGCTTGAGAAAGTTTCCTATTCAAAAGTCAAACTCTTGTTTTTTCTCCTCCTCCACAATGAAAAATAAGACATATGCAAATACACTTATATTTCAGAACATACTTGTGGCTTCACCAAGACACTCATCCAAGCAATTAATGAGAAACCAGTATCTGAAGGCACATACACAGCAGCAACACTCCCTAGGTTACTCCAAATGCTATGGCTTAGAGATTGTTCCTGTTAAAGCAGTCAGTCTTTGCCCCAAAGGGCTGATTTTTATAACTGCATAAAGTTATTGAAATTGTCCCTTCACCAATTATTTGGATATATTCCTTGGATAACAATAAAAAAGACATGGGGCCTTTCAGATCACCTAAAATATCGAGTATATACCACTTGTAAAATTAAAGCTAGAGAAATCACCTTAGAAGCCTTTCTAAAATTTTAAGCACTAAGAGTTCAACCCTCAACAGTCTCTTTAGTCAAAGTCTGTTGACCAAGGAATACGCCACTGCTTACACAGCATCCCAGAAATGACACGTTGATGGATAAGGACATGACAAAGTGCTCAAGAGCCACAGGGTGCAGGAAAGTGCAAAACCTCAGAACAGCCAGGCAGGCCACTCAGTCAATGGCAAAAAAAGCCTTCCGTTTTACCTGAACGGCCAGACATAACCAGTACTTTATTTAGGAAGTCTGAAAAAACAAGAAAAAATCCACACTACAAAGAAAGCAAGCCTCAGATGGCACATGCCAGCTACTCCAGAAGGTCAAAAGCTCACAGAAATGTATCACGCTTCTGCAAAAACACTTACCTACACCACACAAAACCCAGCTCCTTACTCCAGGAGCACGTACAAAACAAAAATGGGGCAGGGGCAATGACAGCAATGTACAGATATAGAGCTTGGGTCAGAAAGTGACAGAGGTCACGTACTTTGGAACATCGCTGTTGTAGTGGATTGTCACATAGATGTCACTGAAAAAGCATTTTATCGCTTACAGCAAGGCCAAACCCAAATCTTTATTTAAGAAGCATCTAAATAAAACAGAATGCCAGAAGTGTGACATAATAAAGCACAGTTCACGGGCTTAAAAGTTCTAGGTCAGCATATCCTATGCACTGGCTAATTTGGAGCAATATAATTCTCCCAAAGGCAGTTTGTTTGGGTTGATCCACAAGATATTTTGTCATTTAGGCATTCCGTAATCGTTGTTTATTCACGGAAAGAAAAGGCCAAGCTTCTGTCTTCATTTATAGCCACCTACCTCCGATCTAACCTATTCTTGCAGACTGAGTATCAAGAGTCCCCCACGGCTAATTTATCATCTCCACTATCATGTCTAAAGAGTTGCTTGGAAAAAAAAAGCGATACATTAATTTAAACGTGTATTAATAAATTTAACGTGGCAACACTGTGAAATTTAAGTCAATATACACTCAAGACAACTTAAAGGGGAAAAGAGAACCTTTTGAATCACCATTACAAAATGTTCTCAGGCCAACTGGGGTCCTGTAAGAACGAAAGCAGGACAGAACAACCAGAGTAAGAGCACCGCACTTTCACAGGACAGTACATTCACTTTAACAGTAATCCTTGAGAAAAATGCAGAAATCAAGCCCATCTTATAACTGCACTACCCATTTCTGCTATGACAAAGGGAGAAATACAATTTTCACCTTTCCACTTTTCACAGAAGAGGGGAGAATTACAAGCTAACACATTCGCAACTGCATTTTCCCAAAACAGTGTGTTACATCACTTTTCATGATAGCTTGGGAACAACACACTGCATAGTTTTATTTAACAATTACCTGTTTTACCTGTACAGTCTCAAGAGGAACACAAAAGCTCTAAATTTTAATTCTGCCTTCTACATAGACAGTTGGGGTTTTTTATAATTGTTTAAAGGAAGTCAACTTAACCTGAGATAGTCCAATTTCTTTATGTATAAAAGATAAATAATAGCTGGTATGTTAGCAGAATATTTAGAATTAGCTAATGCTTATATAGCACTTCAGAAACCCAGAGTGTCAAACCGTATTCAACAACTATTATATTAAGTCACAACAGCAGGGGCATTAGCAAATATATATGCCAGCATTTGAGGTTCTCAGACCACTGACAGCTGCACCAGGAACTCACTGCTGCTTCTGCTGTTGGTGCTGTTTATTGCAATAAAACCTCTTCTGTTAGAATTACAACAATTCTGTAGCTGATGCATATTCAATACATTCCCCCTCCCAACAGGCCTGCCTGTATGCAAGACTGCCCTGGTTAAGCTAATCTAATGCAACACACTCATATAAAGTATTTATTGGTTTTAAAAGAAGTTTCAGTTGATTTAACTCCTTTGTACTTAGGGCAAGCTAACGAATATAAACCAAGTATACATCAATTTACTAGTGTCCTTACAAAAGTCACCCACAGATTTAACCATGTCAGTATAAAATGACAGCTTTATGGCTGCCCATGTTGGCAGGTGAAGCATAAGTCACGCAAGAATAAAGGAAGCAGCAGATAAATTAGAAAACCTGTTTATTACACAGGCCCTCAACACCCTCACTAACCCCTCACCCATTCTTTAAACTTCTTGGAGCTTCCCAGTAGAATTTTGTGGCTTGACAGATATTTTCCATCTATTCTTTAGTAAACAGAAACCACAAAGATGAAACACTGTTGAGTTCCACATTCTAATTTTTCCGAGAGAGGGAAGGAATTGGAAGAATTGTCGGCCCATAAACTCCTAACAAACAACAGTACTGAACCATGCTTTGTGGGGTATACAGTTACTTCCAATTTTCTCTCCTCCTGTCACCAGGACTGTTTCATCACCCAAAATCTCAAAAACTGCCTGACATATCCTTTATTATGTGTCTTTCCACGGCCTAACCTAACGGGTATAGGGCTCTCCAGAAGTATTTTTCCGGTTCAGAAGTCCCAGCTGTGCACTGTCAGGAGACAGCACATCTGTGACTTCTTCAGAAAGTCCCAAGTGTCCAAACAGCACGTGGCTTTGGCCAGCCAACGTCCGCAGCCAATATTCTAATTATTTGGCCATGCCCTAAGCGAACTTTCAGTGTTGATGGACACATTCTATTGGAAAGCAATATAGAGTTTCCAAGTTTAAAAGGAAAACTCTCCACACGCCTCAAGTTTCTAAACAAAATGATAACTCCATTGTGCATAACAGCATTGCATTGTTGCTGGCCTGTGCTACGAACAGAGAGGATACCTATTCCACCGCCATTCTTCACTCAAGGCTCGGGCTGACACCTATTTGAGTTCTTTGCAGAGATCTTGAGCACAAAATAGCAACTCTATTTCCTTCAAGTGTTTTCAGTACTGTGCGTTTTCAGCCATATCAACTCCCATGAGAAATTATGAACTTGCATAAGCCAAACATTTTGAATGTTTAATAGCTCTTGGGTTAAAGACAAGAAAAATTGAAAGATTTCTTAGAATGAAAAGCAATAAAGTTATCTACAATGCAGAGGCTTCTTTCTAACAACGAATTTAAAACCTAGTCAATGTTCTTAACTTTATGATTGCACGTCACTTTCAAATAATGCTGTATGTGCACACAAAGTACTGACCTAACACGAAACAAACTAAACTGCTGTCATTAAAGCTAACTACTTCATGAACAGCGAGACTTCTTTTAGTTCTGCTCTGACAAAAAGAGAGCAACTACTTTTAACTCTGTGTTACTGGCTAAGTTTTAACAAGAAGCACAGCTATATTAGACCCTCTTCTGAGGCTTTTTTGTAAGTCAACTAAGTATACGAGTCCACGGGTGGTGTGTAAAACATTATTTGTTGTTATACTACCAGGATGGTACACGAAGTTGTGGTAACAACAAGCAATACTATGTTCTCAGAAACAATTCTCTGTGTTTATTGCAAAGTTACCTTGGCTTGGAGAATGCATTCTCAGGCCTGCTTGTTACTTGAATAAAATTTACAGCTGGAACAAAACCAGGCTCATTTTACTAACTACTACATTATGAACAAGTAACAAATTCCTAAGTTAAAAGTTAAAGCAGCTGAGGAAAAAAATGGTTCAAAATAGCAAGAGGCAACGATGTAATTTACACTAGGCTATTGATGAAATACATTCACACTCTTCTGAAGTGCTGACTTTGTGTGTCATACTGATTTACGTACTATGTACACATCTACCGCATGAGTAATTTTAAAGCATCCAGAACTAACAAATGAATTCACACATCATTCCTAAAGGACAGTTAAAGCCATTATCCTTTGTCTGGAGAAAGGATATTCAGTGCTCTTAAAATATCAACTTAAACTTTTTAGTCAGTCTGAAGTTTCACCATTTCCTCACTAATTCAGAGGATTTACGACCATAATTTGTGACAGACCCTCACATCACGCTAGTAGTAGTTACTAGGAAAACAGACCCCTAAATCTATGATAGACAGATTGAAACTGCACTGAAATTCAGATGAGGACTCCTACATAACACATTCCCCCTTCCTAAAATAAGCATGTGTCCTATCTTGCTACCTTCCATGTTTAAACATAGAATGCAATGTTTCATTGGCTTTAGGTTACCAGAGGAAAAACATTACGAATGAAAAGCCATTCTGAAGTTGTGCTCAAATATATCTTTTTATTTAATGCTGCATCACTAGTTTCAAACCTTTGTAATGATCCCATCATTCTTCTCTGTTCCCCTTTATGTTATAGGTCTTAATATCAGGCAACGAATTATTCCACTATAGAAAACTAAGATACAATTTCATAATTCGGGGAAACATTCTAGTATACCACAAACAACAGCTAACCAAACTTTTGTGAATTTAGGCAAGCAATTACAAAGAAGAATGATTTCAACTACTTCTAGGTTTTAAGAGCCACACATAAAACATCTGCTATGCAATAGTAAATGTTCAGACCTTAAAATATTTTCAGACAAAAACATGTCCTTGCCACAACTGTCCTGTTCCTGAATATTTCATGCAGGCAAGAGATTCCTCCCCTCAAGGAAGCACCAAATGCAACAATCATTTTGTCTCATCTCAGTGAAAGGAGAGTTAAGTATAGCCCATTACCTCTAGGTATCTCAACCAGGTTTATCACTATGTTAAGCCATGTAAATAAAGCCACTCCTGACATCTCCACCTATAGAGCAAGGACTTTGCTCCACAGCGAAATTATTTCAGAGTCAAAGTATTCAGAATCTAGCATAATATGTTAAACTTAGCCGAAGCTTTAACACGAAAGAAGTTCCAGCCCATCCCCAATACTGGAGAGAGATATTTACATATTTGTAAGACAAGGACATCAAAATACTTTTAAGAGATAAAGGGTCCCTTAAAGTCAGGCACCTGCATAGCTTTTACAGAGGCAGGGTCTTCAGGAATGGAAGCTTAAAGCACAAGCCTCTTAGGAATGTTCACAACCAGTCTGTCCCATACAAATACAAAACAAGCTGTAATTCTTTGAAGTTACAGGAATTACAGTTTTACAAACAAAATGCCTGGAAGGTGGAAATACAGTACACATTACACTTTTTGGACATATTACAGACTACAGTATAGCATATACCATCATTAAAATTAAAAAAAAAAAAAAGACTACTTCACTGAAAACATGAGGAGAGAGCCTTTCATAGAACATTCTCGCTCATCCTAAAGGGACAGGTGAGCTCTCCTTAGAAGCACCATCCAGATCAACCTAACAAAGAATCACATACCTTCGTACTAAATAGTCAGAATGAAAGCAATGTCATTAGGATTTATAACCAAGACTCTTCAGCTAATTACTAAAAGACAGCACATTTAGAGAGGAGTTTTTCCATGCAGATTTGAGCGAAAGGTGGCTATCAATACAGGACATACTATATTAAAAGAACCACTGTCCTTAAACTGAAATAAATGCAAATCAAACTTTAAGTTACAACTTATGTCTTAGTTTTAATGTGAACTGAATCACATTATTTCCCCAAGAGTTCCAAAAGTAAAGTTTTTCTTTTTCTAAATATTCCTTTTTATAACTATCCATTATATCAGTGAGTAAACGCAAGCTATACTGTCAGTGTGTTCTCTCTGAGACTCCTACAAACTGATTGTTTTTCCTAAAAATACATAGTTCAATTTAGTCAAGTAGGAACACAAACAAACGCTCAGAAAGGAACAAATCATACTTCATGTTTTCTGAAATATTTTTAAAAGGTTGAGGCAACTTGTACGGAGATGGTGCATTCAGATGCAAAGGGCATCTTTTTCATATAACTGTGATAGAATAAGCAGTGCTTAATATACACCTACCAAGAATCCCAACTAAAAATAGAGAACGATGATGCCGGCAGAAATCAGTCAGTTCTCTTGCGCTAAATGACAGTTCTGATAATTACAGATGGTTTGAAAAGGTGGGTGGCCTAATAAAAAAGGGCCCGAGGTGATGTTCTGCCAGCCTTGGCCGCACTGCCGAGTTTTCTAAACTACCTAGGAAATTGCAACAATTAGGTTTCAGTTTGCTAAGCGCTGAGGTGATGTATTCGAGCAGACCAGACGTAGCAGCAATAAACCAGAAGTTTCACACGTGCAGCTCTAGGTCCTCATCGCCAGTGGTACAAATTCAAGACTGAAGCAGCACGCACCGAGAAAGGAAAGGAAAGGAACGAACCCCAAACCTTTCTCCGCAGATGCTGCGGGCAGGACCCTCCCTTCGTTTATTTATACTTTTAAAGGATTAATGCATTTCAAAACAGTATTGCGGAGTACTGCGAAGAGGAAGCCAAGAGCAGCCGTGGTGCCCACGTCTCAGCACGGCCAAAGCCGCACGCCCTCGTGCCCGGCACGAAGCGCAGGGTCCGAGGCCGCGCGTCCCGCCGGAACGGGGAAGCCGAGCGCCGGGAGCGCCCGGCGGGGCTCGCCGCGGGCCGGGCGCGCGTCCCGCGCTCCGAACCGGGCCGCCCCCCCCCCCCCCCGCTGCTCCCAGCCGCTTCCTCCCGCCGCCGCGCTAACTCCCCGAGTCAACGAGGCCAGCTGCGTGCCCCCCACCCCTCCGCTCCAACCCTAAAACGGAGATGCGGGGGGTGCACTCCCCTTCCCCCCACCCCCTTCTCCCGGCCCTGCCAAGAGTTTGATTCCGCCTGTGAGTGACACCCGACACCAGCTCCTCCAAACCCCGGAGAAATCCGTGTCTGAGACCGCGGAAGCACGGCGCGGGGGGAGCAACTTTTGTCTCTCTTTTGCAACTGTACGCGTTTGCCAGAGCCACCGCCGACTCCGTCCCCAGGGAGGGAGCAGCTTTGCACCCGGACTCGCTGCCAGGACGTGCCCCCAAGGGGAGGGGGTGGGGAGACCTCGTCTCCTCTTCCTTCTGCCCCCCCCACGTGCCCCTCTTACAAAAAAGAGGGGCGAAGAAAAGGAAGAGTTGGGGGGGGAAGAAGGGACGCGTCCCCCCTCCTGTTCTTCCTCCCCTACCATGAGACCCCGCTCGTCCCGTCCCGTCCCGTCCATGTGCGCGTCCTTCCCCCCGCGGGAGCCTCGCCCGCGCCCCCTGCCCCGAAGGGGGCTCCGGCTCCCACCCCCGCCCCGCCGCGGCTCTGCGCTCCCGCCTGCGCGGCCCCCGCACGCCGCCGCCGCCGCCGCGCGGCGGACTTCAGGGGGAAGTTTGGCGAAGTCCGACAACAAAAGGGGCAAAAACGCTCTCCTCCCCGCCGACCCCACCGCCGCGGGCCCCGCGACGCCCGGCGCCCAGGAGAACTTACCGCCGACCGAGCCCGGCTCGCACCGAAGCACCGAGGCGGCCAAGAGCCGCAGCAGCAGCAGCAGCGGGAGCGGCGGCGCCGCCTCCATGTTGTGCCGCAGCAGCAGCTGCCGGAGCCCGCGGAGTGTCTCAGGCAGGCTCCATGCTCGGGGCGCTGCGCTCGGCGGGGAGGGAGGCGGGGAAGGGGGGAGGCGCTGCAGCCGACCCTCCTCCTCCTCCTCCTCCGTGCGCTCGCTCCGTGCCCCCGCCGGCGCGAGGAAAGGGGGCTGGGATCCTCCCGCTCGCACCCGGAGCTCGGGGAGGAGCCGAGCGGACGGCAAGGGCCCGCCTCTCCCCTCCCCGTGCGGGGCGAGGGCGCACCTTCCCACCGGGTCTTCCCGCCCCCGCCCGCGCGGGGAGCCAACGGCCGCCAACGGCCGGCGCTCGCGCGGGGGGAGGGGGCTAACAGCCGCCCGCGCGCACCAACGGCCGCCCGCGCGCGAGGGGAACCAAGGGCCAGCGCTCGGCACCTGGGCAGGGGCAGGCTGCTGGGGAACCACCCTCGCACAGCCCCGGCCCCTCAGCTTAGCACTGCCCTTACTCCAAAATTAGGAACAGGTGAGGGGGGAAAGAGATTGCTTACCAAATGGTTAAAAAGAAACAGTTCTTTAATTGATTTAAAAATCAGGTGTGCAGATCTTCACTCCTTTTTCCCTCCGCAGGAAAAAAGGGGGGTTGTTTTCTTCCCAGATCTGAGTTTGTCTTTCCCTTCCTCCTCCCACACCAAAACAAACAAGTGTTTTCTTAAAAAGCAACTCTCCCATAAAGCATTACCTTTCAAAGAAAGGTGTATTTCAGCAACAATGTTTCCTTGTTTGTTTTCCCTCCTGAACCTGCTCCCAGTTCACCACAGAAACCCCAGCCCAGGGCACGGGGGCAGAAGCTCCAGGCCCTGGGGCCCCAGGCCTTCCCGGGCTCTCCCCAGCAGTGCAATGAGCGGAGCAGTGCCCAGCTGACGTGGCGTGTCCTACACCCTTCTCACCCCACTTGTACATGCTGCACCCACCGCCTCAGCCGGGCTGTGAATGGAAACAGCATGGCCAAGGGGCTCCATTGGGGTCTCCCCTTTCCCTAGTGCTAACACAGTTCTGCAACAGGAAAAAAAGTTGCTAGACTGCCTTGTATCCAGACGGAAGTGAAGAGGGTCTGACATCCCCTTAAAACATTTTCGCAAGCCTCAGAGCAGGAGCAGGGGCTGTAAATCACAAGCCCGTATTTTAACAAATGGGTGCTTCGTTTAATAGTTGCTCTTCATTTCAGAGATGAGCAAGTTTCAGGTTTCCCTGTCTCTGGCAATGTACTAATTTAGCTGCTTTGCTGCAGGTGCTACAGCAATGGCTGAGATTACTTCTTGGTGCCCCATGGATCCCTGCCCATTTCAAACAGCAGGATCAAGTATTCGATAATTCTTTTAGGTCCTGTTAGTTACCCAAATGCAGACTTTCCTCAGACTTGGTGGGGAAGGGGAAAGGGCATATCATTCTGGTTAGGGTTTTTTTTTTTCTTTCTTTCTTTTTTTAAAGTCAGTGGTAGTCAACTTACCTAAGAAAGCAGTTTAAAAATTCAAGGAGTTAAAGGGCTTATAAGCACTGACCTTAAAATTGACCTGCAAGGGAAAATAAAGTGTTTCTGCTCTATCTTGCTGCTTCTTTAATGCATAAAGAACACTTATTTTAAAGAGGGTTCATTCTCAGTATTATTTAAAACCTAGAAAAATCTGGACTTCCTTGAAGACAGGAAAACCAGAAGTTGGTCTTTCTTGATAGAAGGCCTGTAATAAAGTGGAGCCCAAATCTGGGCTGTTGTAAATCATTAACGGCAAAACTTTGCGCGAAGACCAGCTGATTAAGGGTTTTGTTTCGAATCTGTTTAAACAACTGTTCAACACCAGACAAGGAACCAGAAGAAAGATTTGTTAAGACAGTAATTGGGCTTTACATGCCAACTTTTGACCAGTCTGACCTCCTGCATCATGGAGATCACCCAGTACTTCTGGCATCACAGTAACTGGGGTAATTCAAATCAGAGCCAGAGGACAGGCACAGGAAACAGTGGCACTCGCAGCAGGCAGAGGGCAAAGACTGTGCACAGAGACCAACACCTCGAGCCCCCTTCAGCTGTTACGTCGGAGAAGAGGAGCACCCACACACAAAACTGTTTCATGAGCCTCCACGGAGAGCTGGGTTGTCCCAGGACAGCACCAACATCACCCGAGTTCCTCTTGCCACCAGGGCAGTCGGGTTCCCTGCCCCGTCCTCTTCATTGCCCTCACAGGGCTGGGGAACACAGGGCCGGGATGACTCACCTGTAGCACCAAAGCAAGCAACAAGGCACCGGTGGGTGAGCTTGCTGGAGAAGAGAAGGGACTTTCTCTCCTGAGGCTGGCAACTGCTCCTAACGCTTGATATCTTGGGGCCTGTGGTCCAAAAGCAGGATGTAGCATGGCTGCTGTTATCCCTGCTCCATCCAGAGTGCTGCTTATCACCGCATCTGCCAGGCTGCATCATGGCACTGTCAAACTGCACGGGAAATTTAGGCTCGGCAACATTTTATACCAACAGAAATAGCAGTGTGTGACTGGCCACAGCATAGAGAGAAGCAATATTTTATACAAAAGTGAAAGAGACTAAAAGAGATAAAGAAGAGACTGACTGTCAAAGATTTAGACTGAGACATTTCGCCAGAGAACAGAAAGCACGTTTTTCAAAAGACAGTATCTGCCATAAGAGCTATTGAGACCAGAAAGATCCATTGGTGACTGATCACAGCCACGCACCAGCCTTGCTGTGACAGGTGACTATTCACAGGCATAAACTGCAGAGTTTCATTATCACATCGAAGCTCATTCTTCACAGTAGCAAAATCTGAAATAAAAGCTCCTTTTTGGAGAGTGTAACATTCTTGTCTGGTATCTTGTTCCTTCCCGACTGGGCCTACCCCAATTAAAAGATTGGGTAACAGACTCAAAGCCAAAAAGAAGAGAGGAGTGAGACCAGCCCATGGAAACAAGCAACCAGGGAAGACAGTTTTATGCATTATTCCTTGGACCCAGCTATCTTAAAACTCACTTAATATATTGTAAGAGTATTTGGAGAAAATTAAATGTGAGCAACTCTGGAAAGAAATCAGACCTGTGTACTGAGAAGGTTGTCTCTCACCCCAGTTTTCCAGTCCTGCAAAAAATCATTCAGCAAAACTAGAGAAGGCAAGGCTTTGACATTCCTGAAATCTTGGGTAAATACATTTTTGTAATAAAGTAAAGAACAGTAAAAAAATAAAATAAAAAAAAAAGAACTTCTAGGAAAGCAAAAACTGAGTGTGAGCCCCACTTTTTCTTTCCCTTTCTCTTAACAGAAAAAAGATGGATTACTTTTAAAGAAGGTCATATGTTCACAGCACCCAATGGGGCTCCAAAACCAGAGCCAACACTCTTTCACCAAAGACTTCTTGTGTAATCCCGGGTAAGTCAGTCTAGCATTCCTCAGTTTCTGCTACATAAGCAGGGCAGGGGGAATAATTTTCCTAACTTCCATCCTTTCTGCATGGAGTGTACAGGAAGCTGCAGCAATTTGGGGACCTGGCTGCAGGAGGGAGGAAAAATCCAGACTGCCAGCCCAGCATTTCCCCTCCAAGTTTCAAGCCAGCCAATTCTTGCTTTCTGCCATCGTTGTCATCACCGATGGAGAAAGGAGGGAAGTGCAGAGCCATAGGAGGGATAACAAAGAGCCCAGCTGTATCTGAGCTCCTAGGCATGTCCTCCAGGATAACCTAGCCATCCCACTACAGCTGGAAAACTTGGCTTGACTGAAATGCTCCAAATGTTTTCTGCATATTTACTCCTTGTGGATTTTTCCCCACCCACCCCAGTTTACAGCATCCTTCTCTCCCAGCTGCCAGAGCTGTCTGAGCTCCCGTAGAGGAAACGCTTAATGACAACTGCAGAAGCCCCTAAAGCAAATTTACTGCCTTATGAATGACATTCAGGTTTATTTTATGATGAATATCAATACCAAGACATATCTCTCTCTATATATCTCTGAGGCAGCACTATTTAGCCAAAATGAAGTCACTAGATCCAGATAGGCTGAAGATGTACTTTAGTGTTTTGCAAAGGGGAGGTAAAGTGAACAGTAGAAAACAAAGCACCAAACATTTTCATTCTCTGCTTCTAAGGCCTTGGGACAGCATCATTTTCCTTTTCCAGTGTGTTTCAGATACACTTCTTCACACCTCCTTAACCAGCTTCCAACTAGAAAGCAGCCTCAAACTAAACATTGTTAGGGATCCTTATTCTTTCTCATCCTGTATCACAAGAGAAAAAGTTTACAAGAAATCTAGAATGAGTCGGAAATGACTGAGGAAAGCACCATCCCCCTGGATAAAGGTTCCCTCATCTGCTCCAATAAAGAGTCATGCTAAGGAGAACACATAACAGCTACAACTAAGATTACAAACCCCCTGTGAAGAAAATCCATTCAGGAGTATCATTAGCATGGATGAGTTTGGTCATGGACTCTCCAGGACATGCTTCAGAAAATCTGGGTTTAGTCTCCAGCTCCATCACAGACTCTGTAGGCATCACTCGGCAGCTCCTCCAACATCAGCTACTCATCTTTTACCTGCATATGTTGCATTTTCACTCTTCCATTACCTGCTTTGTTCAGAACATCCCTCTCTTCTCATTAGAGGCTACTGCAATAGTGGCCTGAAGTCGCATGGGGCTTTTAGGCACTGCTTTAAAAAAAGGTGGCTTTCAAGTATTAAACAATACTTAATGCTTAAAACCTTAAATCACTGCACTGGCACTAATTAAGTTGCCTGACAGGGTGGTAAAGCGTTACCATTATCACCTCTTTATCCAAGGCAAAAGTGACAGTAAGACAAGTAATACCTCTGTTTATACATGCAGTTTCCCTGGCATTGCACAAGGATAACAGCGAATTTTGTTCGGGGAGATTATTCCCTCAGATATCTCAGCAACCTGACTTTGTCTACACAGCAGTTTCCTTTCTTTTCTTTCTCCCTCTTCCCCAGAGAAGCTATAACATGAACTGAACAGTTAAACCAGCGCAACCTGCCATGCAGACACAAAAAGGAGTGACCTTTTTTCAGCTGAGCTTAAATCAGTGACTTTTCAGTCTATGGTTCATATGCTACTTTTAAGACATTCAAGACAGTAACAATGAAAAAAACAAGCCAACCTTCGGTGCGTTTAAGTTTTCTGTACAGAACTCAATATGCCTCTTGGGAAAGCTTTAAGGGTTCAAGCATTGAAAAAGGTTGAAAGCCACAGGCTTAGGTTGCTCAGGAAAGGTTTGAGGTTAAACATCAGAGAAGCTACTCATCCAGAACATAGGCAGCCATGCAGAAGAGCTTGTGTGCATTATACATATATAAACTGGAGAACTTTCCTACATGGACAGAGCTCCTATGCCATGCCTAGGATTACAACCCTGGCATTTCTAGTGCAGCCATTTCCAAGCAGTGTCATGACCCTAGTGAGGTTATGGCAATTACAAACAGGGCTCAGAGCCAGCCAAAAATTCGGTTTTGTCAGATAGACATGCTAGATTTTAGGGGAGGGAAGTGCTGCAAGTAATCTAGGTGGGACTACAGAAGAAAAAAAGACAGAGAAGAGCAATCTGCCAGTGCTCAAGGTTTTCCACAATACACAGAGTCCATCTGCCAGGAGCTTCTACTCTAACAGAGACAAATAGGACACGCACGCCAATAATTCAAATACAGGAAAATCTAGAGACACTGCAAGTCAAGAGATCAGAGTGCTATGGGACAGAGACTTCCTGGCAGAAGTGAGTTTAAGGAGAGATGACTGACATAAAAGGCTTGCAAGAGGAGAACTGATATAAAAAAAAAGTATGAAAAATGTCCTGTTAGTATCATTTGAAATGCCGTTTAAGGGTTTACTGTGCTAGTGAGGTGGCGAGGGTAAAGAGTTGTTCCCAAAGCCTCCTGCTGGCTAGCAGCCTCAGGAACAGAGGGGCTGACACTGCCTGAGGAAGAGAAACATGTCACCATAAAAAGTTCTGAAAACATAAAAATAGTTCAGCGGGTTTTTTTGGTGGTGATTCTTGGACTCCGAATGCTTTTCTGGTCGCAGCTAAACTCTCTGCTACAGCCACCAGAAGAGCGGTCATTGCATTTCCCTGTACTGTACAAGCAAGAGTTTCTCTTTAAAGCGTCAGGGTCAGCTATCTTTGCAGAGCTGCTCACAAAATTAACCCTTCTTGGTGCTGGAGCAGCACTTTGTGTCTACCTATTAGTCACCACATTTCTGTATCAAAGAGAGGAAATATCCCTTTAGTGAGAGATAAGGAAACTATGAAAGAAAAGAAGAGTGATTCTGCCTGAAGGGACATGGAAAGTCAGCCACAGAGGAGGGAGCAGATTGCCATCTCCAGATTCTCAAAGCAGGAGTCCACTCCCCGGAGCTCCTCAGCCCTATGTTCCTTGTGAGGAACCATCTCTCACTATAAGCAACTCCAAGGCAAAAATTAAACAGCAGGCACAGAGATGATACGTATTAAAGTAACAATAAAAATCCCCAAATGAAATACACTACCCATAAAAAAAATGCAAATAAAGGAAGTTGAGCACAACAAGAAAATATGGTTTGTATCCTCTCCTCCCTACATTTCTCCCTTTCCCAGGCTGTGAGATCATTCAATCTAGCCTCTGCTGCATCTGCGTAACCAATCCAGTAGGCTTGTTTGAACAGCTAGGAACCCCCTTTCCCCCAGTGCTTGCAGGGATCCAAAACACCAAAATGTACACACCCATTGCTACAAGACATTATTTGAGGGCTCACTACAGCAGTCAGCAAGTGATACGTACTAAATCTCGCTGAAGTGCTATCCAGCACAGGGGAATCCCTTAAGAGTAGTTTAGCTTCGGTCATAACACAAGAAGATGAGTAAACTGAGATACTTTGATCGATACTTCAGTCAGAGAGAGGGCTCATCTTAAGATAATGAGGATGTAAGAGCAGCTGCTGAAAAGGTCATGGAGAAATGCCACGATTTAGGGTAGCATCTTTACATGCCCGTACACTGCTCCAAGCAGCTCTGCGCTGCACTGGTGCCTGGTACCAAGTAGAGCAAGAAAAGATTAATTTGAAAGAACCTGAAAGCCGGGTAACCCCGTCTCATTGCTTACAGAAAAAGCATTATACAATAACTGCATGTAAATGAGCACTCCACAACTCCCATCCACCCACTCACGGTAGTTGGCTTTGCATCATGACGTTCAACTCACTGCAGCAAATGGTTATGTTGGGTATTTTTGCCTTCTCTTCTCTATGCTCCATAGGTTTGTTACAGGTGGCAAATCGATTTAACGGTGGTGGTAGCAAACAGGCAAACCCTACACAGTCATAGATGAGCAGCTGAGTAATCCACAACTCTACTAGCACAGGAGGCAACTCTGGAACCAGGCTTCTTTCAGAGAGATACTTATTCATACAATAGCCAAGTCCTGTCTTCACTTATCCCCAACCCAAGTGTGGCTGCTATGCACATCTAAAATAATGGTAACCAGCTACTCTCTACAATGTGGGTGGCATGCCACTGAGCATGCAGCCTTTACAGCATGATTACCCTTTCAGCGAGCACTTGGTTTTATGGAAGAAACATTCCAAAACACCATGACCTGTTAGCACTGGCATATGCCTCTCATTCATTCATTCATTCATTCATACCTTAAAAGACAAAGCTCTCCTCCACTGTTAAACACATCCCCAAGTCAGGAGGTCATGTACTGTAGAATTAAAAGATGTAGGAATAGTATGAAAACAACCCAGTGGTAATACGTTACCATAACTTCATTATAGCTAAGGCCACAGACTAAGGTTGTTTCTTTGACATTTTCAACATTAAAAGAAGTGTCTCTTACCTTTGAATGCTGCCCAAGATAAAAAATGTTGTAAGCTGGGGTGAAGCCATGCTCTACTAGTTACCGGCTGACTAATTTTTGTGGGCGGTTAAGATGCCAGGCAAGACTTGCTCTGTCCTGACAAGATGGGAATCTTTCTTGCAGGCAGTGGGAAAGGCCCCATGATATGGCTCAGTGCTGGGACTATTTAGATATTAAAATAGTGGATGTTGAAAATGATCTAGAGCGCAATCCGGTCCGTAAACTGTACCTGCCATCTGCTTGCTGACAGCACTTGGAGCAGTTCTTGGTGGGATTACATTGCGTGTTCCTGTTGGCTGCCAGGGAAAAGAGATGGGAGTTAAGGGAGGGGGGGAAAAAAAGGAAGTTGTCTTATGTAAGGAAAAGTTGCAGACAGGTGTAATTGTGGGGAAAAAAGTCTCTTGATTACAAAGTTTCATACAAGATTTAAATATTACTACACAGCAATACACACACACACAAGCTTACTGCATTTAGTATGATCTTGCACAGTATCTGGTCTGCACTTTTTAAGAAATAAGTACCTATAACATGCCTGTCACTGAGTTTGCTATGTGGCAAATCAGATGACTGATGCTCTTCCTATACAGCAAAACTATTTCTCTGGTGATGCAACAGTGTGAAATGGGTCTGAAGCTCCGTAATAGAGAATAACATCCTGTAGATGGCAGCATTGGTGAGCACCACTAGTTAAACCACAGCTCCAAATAGCCAACCTAACACCTATGATTCTATACGAAGTTTTTGTAGCACCTTTGATTGCGGAAAGCAGTTTTCTTCATCATTAATTTACTTTTCATCATTTGTGATTCTTCAAAAATTAAGATTTTTCTCTCTCATCCATCTTAGACAAAGCACATGGGCCTGGCAGCAATAGAGGTCTGAACAAAACCAGAATTATTTCAGCAGCTCATGGGAACTCCGATGAACAGTAAGGGACTCACTGCACTGGGCACCATCTAGCTATAATAAAAATTGCTGCTATCCCTGAGAGATTCATAATTCACAATAAATTAAGATTCTAGAGAAGACAAAATGTGAGGTCCAATCCATTGCTCTGTCAGCATTACTTAGAGAGTGGGCACTTTCTTCTGTAACGGATCTGTGCACTGACAAAAGTTACTGACATTGATGCAGTTATACTAGTAGGACGCTTTTGCAGCAGAGTGTACTTCAAGTGCTTACACACAAGATCACATGCCTTCACCTGCTGTAGATACAGTTTACACCACAAAGTTTGGCAGAAGGTCTATACCAGAAGACGTTTTCTGGTTTGGATCTGGTCTAAGTGGACACAATGACTGAATGAAGCTGACCAGTGGAGGATTAGATACAAACCCAGCATATTTTTGGTCATACAAAACAACAATCACCACTGGTTATCACTTCAGAGTTCATTTCAATGTCAAGCTCCCCCATGCCAGCAGATACCTGTAGGATTTGTGCTGCAAAAACTGCAGAACTGATCAGGTGCGAGTGCATCCACCTTGGTAAGCAGACATGACAACACTATTTCTCCGTCCTCTAACCGTTTATTTTTATGAACGGGCTTTTGGGCTGGATTTTCCCTTCCTAGCATCTATGTAGTTCTTTGCACAGTCTGCACATTACAGATCTCTAATGTCCAGAAGAGAAGCTGAAAATCTGGTCAGACGCTTGGCATATTCTGGACTCTTCACATCTTCTCTTCACCCATCTCTCTCCAATACCAAGAGTATGCATTAACATAAACATATAGCACTTGCATAACACAAATACATAATGGACATGCATTTTGACGGAATGATATACTGCACAACACATAGGCATCAGACCATGATGCTGAAGCACCATTTGATCATAAGCTTAAATTTTCAGGAGTTCACAACTTATGTACAAGAATTTATGCCAGACTAATGTCTGTATTAATTAAGCATCAACATGACAAATAGAGAACATACGGTGTTCTGTTTAGGAAACAAAAGTGTTAAGGTTTCATTACTTTCTGGATTTCTATGAGATTAGAAGAATTGTAAATTGTAAACTCAGGCAATAAAAGAACAGTTTAGAAACGAAGTTACAAAACTTTAGCCAAACTGAAGCACGTTAATGGTTACCTGTAATTGCTAGGAGAAGGAAGGGACTACAGCGACAGGAACGTCGCAGAACACAGACTGTTCAGCAAGTTCTTGTAGTATGCGAGGAGAAATGCTGCAGATGCACAGTCCTGTGAAACCACACAGGGGAGCGAAGTCTGTGCTGTTTGACTGTAGCAGTGTTGGAACACACTGAAACTGTAAAGCAGAAGAGTAAGTTGGGTGAGACCAACCATCAAAACTCTCAGTCTTAGAAGAGGAAAGAGTGAGAACAGCTAAATAAACTGTTGTGAAGAACACAAAATTAAATGAACAGAATTCAGAGAAATGATGGGAAAGAAGTGGAAGGGGTAGAGGTTCAAAAGTGTCGCCAGTCCTTAAACAAAGCTTACCTAAAGACACTAACTGTCCTAACAGAGAAATGACAGGAAGAAAGATAAATTTGGCTAAATCATGAGTTCTTCAATGACCTTCACCATAAGGAGGAAGCATACAGATTGCTGAAAGAGAGATAAAATTACAAATGAGGTTTATAAACTATAGTACAGATGTGAAGAGATAAAAATCAGAGGCCACGGCAGAAAGTGAAATATAAGTAGCACAGAGGAGAAAAATGAGCTTCCATAGGTGCATTAATAGCAAAAGGAAAATAAGTGAAGAGTTGATCTACTTAAGAGGGAGAGAAAGCTCTTGACAGATGTAACTAAAAGGGTAGTGATTAATGAATTTTTTGCTTCAGTGTCTACTTAAAAAAAAAAATCACTGTGGATCAGACAGCCAATACAAATAACATCAGCAAGAAAGGAGAAAACCTCAGGCTAGAATTCAGAAAGAACAGAATAGATAAGCTACATAGTTTTTAGTTGGAAGAAATTCATCCTAGGAAGTTTAGGAGAACCATTAGAGCCATCAGCTGTGATCTCTGACAGCTTGCGGAGGACCAGAATATTTCCAGAAGACAGAAAAAAATGTAAAGACAGTGTCTTTGAAAAGGGAAGAGTCAGGATTATGGCTTGCTTAGTTTAACTTCAATTCTAAGAAAAAACAAACCAACCAACCACTTGGAAGTACCTGCCAGGTAATCAGGAGATAAGTAACATCCAACACATATCTGCTGAGAACAAATCACCTGAAATAGGTTTAAATTTCTTTCGGAAACAGGCCTTGTACACAGAGGACAAACATGAGGGAACCCACAGTCTGACTCTGCTAAGGGCTTTGACACTATTTCCCTGTGACCTTCTAGAAAGCAATCTAGCAAACCGTGGGCTGAATGAAAATACTACAAAGTAGCTGCAATGTCTGTTGGAAAAGTATGTTCAGAAAGTAGTTATCAATATGTCGATGCCAAAATGGAAGGACAGATTAAGGGAAGTTCCTCAGGGACCTGGCACTTTACTGTTTTCATCATAAACTTGGAAGACAGACTAGAGAATATTCATGACGTGCTTGCAGACGACAACAAGCTGTCAGGGGCTGCCTGCACGTTGCAGGACAGGCATGAGAAAAGATCCTAAACTGGGGCACTGGTCTCAAAAACAGAGGATGCATTCAATACAATAAAGCGCAAAGTTCTGCAGTTAGGCAGGAATATTTGGTTATATGAACACCGGATAGTAAACAACAGGTTTGGTTACAGCTCCACAGAAAAGGATCAGGGGTTGAGTGGCTTACAAACAGGACATGAATCAATGCTATCAGCTTCTTATTAAAAAAAGCCAGACATCATACCAAAAAGTGTAAACAGAAGCATTGCTTGCAATGCACTGGAGTTACTCTTCCTCTCTGTGCGGAACTGGTACAAGCCTCCACTGGAATCTCATGTCAAGTTTTGGGTATTATATGTCAGAGTAACACGGCCCATTTGATTTTCCAGAAGCAGCAACAAAAATGCGTAGAGGTCCAGTAAAACCTGACCTACGATGAAAGAGGGAAGGGAGGCAGGACTGGCTGGTCTAAACAAAAGAGAGAGGACCAAGAAGAGGCATGAGAAGAATCTTCCAGCTTCTGTAAAGAGAAAGGGAATAATCCATCTTCCATGCCTTGGTAAACAGAATGAGAAGCAAGGGGCTCAAATCACAGCCAGGAAGGTCCAGGTTAGACACAAGGAAAAACATTATAGTGATAAGGATAGCTGGAATAGATGCTAAAGGAGATTGAGGAATCACTCCTGCCAGAGGTTTTAAAAGACTAGGCAAGCTTCTCTCTCTTGCCCAGACTGAAAATAATCTAATATTCACCAGCAGAAAGAAAAAAAAAAAAAAAAAAAGGAGACCTGACCTTAGTAACCTCAGTCCTCAGTAAAAATATATTTTTAGAAGGGGCAATACCAATTCCAAATACAATCTCTTAGAATACCCTGCAAGGAAAACAAGAGATCTCAGTAATTTCAGGACCTCTCTCTGCCATTTCAGAGGGCAGAGCAGATGCAGGGGTGGAAGGGGAAGGGTGAGAAAAAACAAGACTCTCCAAACTTACCTTTCTGTCATCTCTTTCCTCCACTTCTGGGAGCCCAACGCATTCTTATTCCGTGCCTGTGCCCCAGAATGACCCCATGCAGGTACCAACCACTGATCCAGGAGCCTCCTTTCTCCCCTCCTGAGCGACCCTGGACTTGCCACAAGTGACTCGGCGCTGCTTTTCCCTCGCTCAGATCCTCGAGACGCCTCTCGCACGACTGGCTCAGGACTCCTTGTGGCACCTGCTATAGGATTCCCCCCGCGTCATCCCTCCTTCTCCTGCACGTGATCTTGTACCCCCTGCAAGCAATCCCGTGCCTTTTAGTGCAAGCTTTTGAGCAATTCACCTTGCTCCCACCTGAGCAGCTCTCAGGCCCTCCTTTCCCTTCACAAGCATTTCTGCTTATATTACCACATCACCCTGATCAGCTGTCAGTGCTACAGCTTTGTAATCACATTCTAATCCTCTCCATTATTTCCTGTTTTTCTCCCCCACTGCTGTACAAAAACCTCAGAAAATCACCACATGTCAATGTTAGCTTCCACGGAAGCAATAAGCGCTGCCTCCCAGCATTTTTATCATCCTTTTGCTTAAATCCTCTCTGCACAGGGGAGAGGCAAGCCACAGTGTCAGGAAGAGCTCTGTCACGCTCCAAAGGGCTGGCATTTGTGAGGTGAAACAAGTCCATCGGGCCTTGGCACACGCTTGCCTCTGCGGTCTCAGGGCTCCGGTCTCCAGACCCTGGGCATTATCTGTACGTTAATCCTTCCACCCCTTCCTCCAACCCTACCCAACCAGCAGAGCGACCCCAGAAGGACAGGCTCCAATGTTGTCCAGAAATCACACTGATTGTGTGTCTAATTGTGGAGTTGTATCCAGCTTGGACAGGAGGCAAGTTTAGGCTTGAGCAGAGACTTTGGCCAATGCTTAAAATAGCGAGACCTCCCAGAGAGACTTGTGGGAGGGCTGTTTTGAGAAAAGCCAGGGAAGCTCTGCTAGCCCACAAAATGCTCGTGTAACGAGAGCCCTGACACCAGCAGGCAGATGAGGACAGTGATGGTGTGAAAACAGAGGCAGGATCACCTAATGAATAGGGCACGGTCTAAGACACTAGAGACTTGGGTTGTATCCTCAGCTCAGCAGCTCATCTGCTGAATAACTTTGCCTTCTGTGTGCTTTGGCTTTCCCACCTATAAAAGGGGGAATAAATCTTACTTTCCTCTGAACCGCTTTGAAGTCCACCAATGAAGAACACTATGTAATAGCTACACGCTAGTCTCATCAGTTCATCAGTAAGGCAGGCAAAAGCAGCCCTGCATCTAAATCACAGCCTGCCTCCATCTTCTCTTAAATGGTAAAGGGCTTTTATGATGTACTGCCCAGCTAGCAGCTCATGTGAACAGGCCCAAATCAACAGTGGGCAGTACTGTTTTGCTCTGCGCAGTCTAGGACAGGAGAGAAGCCACGCTGACATCTGTTATTATCATAAGATGACACCATAAGCTTAGGAACTACCAAAACCAAATGGAAAGCAAAGGCAAAACACAACAGGAATAAAGGATTCTTAGCAACTGGGCAGTAAAAAGCCAAAATGGAAAGCTTAAAGTGGCTACTTGCAAGCAAAAAGCTTGTGCTTTATCTGCCAAGTCTGAAAGATCAACCTCAAGAAGGCATGCCAGGGAGAAAAACAACCTATAAAGCAGCAAGAGCGCTGTGTCTGAGAGCATTAGTAGGCATAGGCTATAACAGGTTATTAAGCAGCTCGGCTTTGAGAAAAGCCAAGTGTTCATGTCCAAGTCTCTGAAAACTACAGGCTGAAATACGGTCATGAGTTTACTTAGTATAAAATATCAGTGCTCCTCCTTCTTGAACTAACAGGTATGTCTTAGTCTCTGTGAGCAATTTGCAATTAAAAGCAAGCAAGCGATAGCTAAATCCACAGCCGTTAATTTTAGCAAGAAGCAGTGGAACGTGCTCACGGCGTACTACTGCTTGGTCAAAGGGAGAGCACTTAAAAGTTGCTCGGAGAGAGTGGGTGCGGGGAAACCTGCCTGTGCCTCCTCTCCGAAGTGGCTGTATTTGGAATATGAAAATCTGGTCTCTGGAGGACAGGAGAGGAAAAGCAAGAAGCCACATCCCATGCAATTTCAGCTGCCTGGTAAATGGGAACCACATCTGCTATAGTACTTAAATATTACAACCTGGTTCGGGGGGGTCAAAAGAGAGTAAAGATGCAGATTAATGACAGCCAGGCTCTCAAACTATCCTTCTGAAATTCAGCAGTGCCTTATCACTGCCATCTCCTTTGGCATCATAACCAGCCCCTCCTTTCTGCACTGTCTTCACCTGAAGAGAGGACACAAAGCCCAACCCCGTGCTCCAGCCCACACCAGTTGGATGCTTTCTTCCCATGTCTCTCCTTTACTTTTAGGCCTTGTGAGTGATTGATAATGGTGCTTTGGGACCCTAGAAAAAAGTTGGGGGAGGAGGGACAGGGGAAAAGAGGAAAGGAAGGAGGAGATATTTGAGCAGTTGACTTGGTTGTTATGGTAGAAATGAAAAAGCTTAAGTTCTTCTCACTTGATTTTCCAAGAAACCCATGACGTTAGAGAGGCAGTCAATGCTCACCAGCCATTGCTTAAACATTTACTTTGGCTCCTTGACTGCCCCTGGCCCAAGCTCTTGGCGCCATGATGTCACCTCAAGAAGCCAACACCAGACCCCTGGTAGGAGCGGTGGCCATCAGGCTGGCTTTCTGGCACTGCCCTCGGTTAGTCATCCGCTACCCTGCTCCCCATTATCACGCCAATGTCCCCGCAGGGAGCAGTCCAGCTTTTGGCTTTAATTTTCTTATTTCCCTGCCATCTGCACTGAGAACTCTCCTGTATTCGCTCTGCAGCTGTAAGAAGTCTTCCAAAAGGTCTCTGGAGGAGTTTACAAATTGTGGGCACAGTTCACCCTGGAATAGCTGGGAGCAAACAGCTTTGAATAGAAAGACAGAGCTCATAAGTAAATTGGTATTTCTGCTACTGCGTGACATCACCAGCGCTCAGCAAGAGTCTTGCTTAGAAGCAAAAATCATTCACCCCCTCTCTTAAAACAGAAGGGCAATTAGGAAGAGTAAAGTGGAATATCCTGATATCTAACATTCACAAGCCAAAGTGGGTCACATCCCTTTTAAACGGCCACAATTGGTCAGAAATAGAACTGTATTTTCAGCTTACATGACCATACTCTACATGTGCCTGTCAACTAGCCATCTTCTTCCTCCTCCTGAAATCTTTTAACCTGCTTGTCAGCTTTGACAGAAGAGAAGAGAGCTCAAAGATACCAAGTTTGTACAAGTTTCATGGAAACAGACGGGCTGGTTGAGGAGAGAAACCTTACTAGTATTCCCACTAAAAGGAAGGCAGGACCTGAGCTCTTATTAGACTTCAGAGAATCTGCACAGGTCAAGCCGGCTCAGTTACTAGACTGCAGCATTAGACTACCTGGCCCCACTTTGCTACCACTTGCACCATCTGGAAATGTCCCCTCTTCCCTTCGGGAAGGTTCTGCCACGATCTAAGCCAGCCCATATCTGCTGAGGCGAAGACAACTCGCAGAAGCCAGTACAAACACAGACTCAACTGAAATGAAGCAGCTGCCCAGGAGCTGGAGAACAGGGCTCCTATCCCCCTCATGGAAGCCTTCTGCATAGTGAGCTTTTAAGAAGCATCTCAGCATTAGCCTGGACGTTGTCCTGGACGCTGTCCTGGACAACTTTGCTCCAATGCAGTGATGACACACAGAGTTTGACTCAAAGACACGGCCCACAACAACCTTTGACTGCAGTACTGTCATTTCTAGTGTCCCAAATCCTCTCTTAGCAGAACATAGCACTGGTGGCCTTTTCACCACCATGGCATCAAACACTCTCGGAGACCTGGTTGGGAAGAGGGGGATGAGGGTGAGCTTCTGTTCTGTTTTCATTCCAAACTGCTTTTAGTTTACGTGGACACATACTGCAGACTGGACATACAAAATAAAGAAGCTGATGCTCCAAAGGCAAATATTATACATGGAGAACCAGAGGGATTGCTAGGACTGCTTAGCCAGAGGGGCAGCTCAGTCCAGCGGGAGGGGCTGAGACACTGCTGCACCGCTTTTGCTTTGACAGCAACCCGCTGTGTGGCCCTGGGCATTTCATCTCACCTTTCTGCCTGCTGTGAGCAGCAGGTCATGGTGCGTGCATGCCTGCAGGCATGTTACTAAATTGGGACAACAGATCTCTTCTGCACATTGCTCATCTCCCCTTCTGCCCTCCACTCCCTGTGGCAGAAACCTTTGCAGAAACTCAGTGCAACAGCCACGAATAATAGCACTTCTGCCACAGTACAAGCTCAAGCTGGCCCGAGAGCAGAATTCAAAATAAAATTTAAAAAGCAAGCAACATTCTTGAACGCAGACGGTAAAGAGACAAGAGTCCAGCCGCTGGCACAGCTGGGAATTGCGCTGCAGTTATTGCCAGGTGAAGGCAGCAATTTGTTGTTTCGGTGGAGATGGGGAGGAAAGGGGAACCGCACGCCAAACTCATTCAAGTACCACCGGGGCTGTTTAAGCGCTTTTCAGTGTCCTCCGGCCTCCCTCCCCGTGCCTTTTACACCAGCTCCACCATAGTATACAAGGGCTCCTTGTCACCAAGTCCTTTGCTTGCTCACTTATAATGGGAAACAGCTGTGGCAGGCATGTCCCAAACAAAGCTTTACACATTCCTGGTGGAACTGCCTCCTCACCGCCAAAACCCCCAGACTTTATATTTACTACAGAAAATTCAAAACACAACCACTTTTCCTCCTCCAGGCTGTAATTTCCTCCCTGACAGGCCTGTCAAATTTGAGATTTCACGTACTATTCTTATCTCAAGTCCCTGCTTCCCCCCTGCCCCACAGCTCAGCAAAGCTGACAGCCCTCCAGCACCATGAACATTGCTATAAGTAGCTTCTGTGGAGCGCAGCAGCACATTCTTCCTCCGCTAAAAAACACCACAGAGAATGGTTTGAAGTAGAGATAGGAAAAAATCACTGCGATGAAACAAGAGTCTGTCTGAACAGTGCTAGAACTTTTTGCCAGGTGGAACCCTGTTTGAAACAGGAAGGCAGAGAACAGCTCTCCTCTCTCTGTTTTACTTTGCATCATATCTTCTGCTGGTTTTGCCCAGAAACTATTATGGCAACATTCAGTGAGAAAGCCCGGGCTGACGATATTTCAGGTGCAATTCTGCAAACTCAGGAAGATTCAGCCCATGATTCAGTTTAGGTTTCAAGGGAAGATTCAGCCCATGATTCAGTTTAGGTTTCAACACAAAGGAAAGTGCTGGGTAACTACTGTGAGCAGAAGACCAGTGAACATTTTACCTCTTAGTCTGGCTGCAAAAGTCATGTCTTGAACTGGCCTGTGCTGGCACAAAAGCAATGAGAGTGATTTTTGTGGACTGTACTCTGAGAAGCCCAGGGACAACATGCATTGATCTGAACATCTCTAAGAGCCCCAGAGAGTTGTCTTCTGTGGTCTGTGCTACACACAAGAGGAAAACAACCCATATGCAAGCCATTGACATAGCCAGGACATGCAGAATGAGTTCAGGCATCAGCAATACATTTCAATGTGTCCTGTTGCGATGTGGTGACTTTCAGAGCTAATCAGGTCCGTCTGTCTGCCTTTCTGCTGCTCAATTCTCCTGCTATCACACAGCAAGCTTTGCTGCAAGAACAAGAGCAACCTGAGCTACCAACAGCCTGAATTAAGGAGAAGCAGTGGTCACCAGCCAGGGAAAAGCACTGGCACTGTAATTCTTTCCTGACCAAACTTCCAGTTGCCTGAGCCCCAGGCCAGCAATTTAAGTTATCAAAGTTTGTTCTAGCATTATATAAACAATTGAGGGAGAGTCTGAAAGCAAAGCCAAGCAAAGGAAGGCCAAAGAGCAGGCTCTTTTCCCATAAGACCTTTACTGAGGACAGTACTGTTTGGATAGCCAGTACATATTAAGACTATCTCCAGGTACTAATTCCCGTAACACCAGAATTCTTGTGGCTTAGAAAAACAAGTCTTCTGTCAACCTGACAGCCAAAGAACAAGTTTCCCTGCGTTTTAACCCCTACCTGGCTCTCCTGCTCAGCCCAGCAGTATTGCCACATGGACAACACGCTATATCAAGCACCTTGCCAAAGTAGATGGGTGCACAAGTGGAAATACATGCCTCCAGGATTTCTCTTGCTCCATACAGGAGAGTTGATATAAAATTGAGCTGCCATGTGCATCTAACCTGCAAACCTGGGAAGGCTGTGAAGGGCTAACATTTCTTCCTCTTACCTTAAAAACCATTACTCTCATGCAAACCTCAGTTTTCACAAGGAAATGCTATTTCTACTGTCACCTTTGTAGGCAAAGGTCATTCGAGCACAGAAACAAGTGGCTTAGAGGTACAGGGCTCACTACTACATGACTATACTAGCTTGGAAGAGCGCAAGGATCCCCTGTCTTCTCAAGTCTGCTCCCAAAATGGCTTCAATATCTTAGATCAAAGGAGAAGAATACCCTATCACTAAACTCCTTCTCAGAGGTTTCAGCTAACCCCTTTTCCTCCTTAAGAACGCATTGTCTCGGTCACTCCACCTTTCCTTTCCAACTATATCGTAAGGACAGCTGAACTAGGTCGGACTAAAGGTTCACACAGCCTCCTTCTTCCTGCAAACAGAAGCCGATAGGGAATTCTGTGGTTTGCAGTGGTTAACTGAGAAAGCACATGACACAGATTGGGTATGGAGCAATCCTGCCCCTGCTGCACCCTCCCTGTGCCTGACCATGAGTGAGTCACTCGCATATCCCAGAAAGGTTGTTCTCATGGGTTCCCAGAGTACCTAGACAGCAAAACCCAGTTCTCACGGGACTCACTAGAGCACCTGCAGCTGCATTTTGCGCATGGAAGCTGATCCAAACACCGTCCGCAAGCATCTCAAAGTTCGCCTCCCACCGGGCTTCTCTGCCTCTTTGCTGCAGAGAGTTGGTGTTTCTGTTAGCAGAAGTTGCCAGGAGGGATGGTTTGGGAATACTTCCTCCCACTCGCCCTCTCCACAGAGTTTCACAAATTAGCATCAAGACCCGATACTTGCACTCTTCTCATAGAAGGGGGAGTAAAAATACATATAAATTTTTTAGTACCGCAGCACTTGGAGCCAGTTCATTTCCTACCTAGCAGGAATTTACCAGGAAGATGGGATCAAGGGAGCCCATTCCGCGTTGGCAGGGAGATGCTGTCTCCTGCTCAGCTGAGTTAGAGCTAGAGCATTTGCTGTGGCCACAAGCAAACTGCCTACTCCAGTGCCTCTGAGCCACCAGGTGGGTGGCCTTAGAGAACGACTGAGTCAGACCTAGTTTCTGGTCACCAGTTGGCAATTGAAGCCAATCCCAGTAAAATCTACATAGGATATAGTGGTCAACATTTTGGCCTATTATTTCCTGTATTACACACAACTCTATTACCCTTTAATATAGAGGTAGGGCCACTATATGGTTTTTACATCCCCCTGCTCACATCATCTCCAGCACCCAGCTGTGCACTCTGGAAGATTCCTGGTAACTTCCCTGAGGTCAGATATGTGGAATAAACAGCAAGAGGCAGAGGAGCAAAACCTTTTCACACTATTTATAGAGCTGTCATTATAAAAATGTTTTTTTGTTTTTCTTTTTAAACTGAGCCAGACCCATGAAGTTACTGAAACAGAATGAGGGACTGTAAATCACTCCGGATGAAGAAGTAGTACAGTAACCCCCTCCGGTAACGTAACTGAGGTGAAAGAAATGACCAGTGAGCAAGCCTGCATAAGAACGATGTGAATACACGGAGGTTAGCAAGTGCAGGTGCAGCCGTATTCCCTAGCCCTCCTGAGTTCCCGGCTTCAGGCATGGGACTACCCACAGTCAGGAAGGCAAATCCTTTCTCCAATTACATGCTGTCCCTCCCTGGAGGCAATTACTTCAGCAGCTGAAATGGCTGTGGTTAATTTGTGCAGGAAACTGCTGCATCTCACCTCCTATTTCAGTAGGAGATTTGTGGGGTTGAAGAATGCAGGAGCAGCCGCTGCCACTGTATTTTGGGAGAAAAAGCACACAGGAGGAAAGAAGTTTTGGAATGGGTCAAGGAGTAGTCAAAATTTCCATAAATGACAATGGTTTGGTCACTCCAAACTGTAATCATAGCAGACCTCCTGATTTTTTTATTACCCTCATAAATTACACAGTGAACTACCTCTTTCCTAAAGCCTTGTAAAATCCCATAAAATATATTTACCATACCCTTCCAACCACAGTCTACAAAGTAGGGCTTATCCTGCACAGTGGTTACCACTTCAGTCCTCCGGAGCAGCTCGCAATGATTAAACTGCAGGTCACTTCAGTCCCACTAAAAAGTTTTTGAAACTGATGTATTAAATGCATTTCAGTGCAGCAGTGGGATGAAGGCCACACTTGCAAATAAGGATGAAGGATAAAACACATGAAAGGAATAAGAAAGCACCACCATTCCTGGAAAGGAAAGGGGGGGGGGGAGGGCTGTTTTATTTCTCTGAACAACACCTATGCCGCTTTGTTCAGCTGCAAGGTCTCGCTTCTGGAAGTGCCAAAGGTTATTTAGTCACAATCAATGCCATTAAGTCAGGCCACAGTAGGAAGAAAGGTGAAAGACCACAAGAACCTGTGTTGTAGACAGTTTGTAGCTCTAATTCCACCTTACTGGTTTACAACTTTATGTGATGTGTATAGGCACACGAAATACCTGCATCATCAACCTGGCACCTTCTGTTCAGCTGCAGCCATCCCTGGGGCAGAACACAGGGACTGTCCTCCATGTGCAGCAGCGCTCTGGAAAAGTTGCAGAAAAGTTGAAGAAAAAAAAATCAAAACAAGGTCTGCTAATAAATTTACCCTCCATCTCCCTCTGGTGGCTCAGTGCAGCAGGATGCTACAGAGCCTGAAGGTGGTACCAGAAGGCAAGAGGTTACCAGACCATCCAGATCTCACAGGCAACCACTGGAAACCAAGCAGCTCAGTCTCCTAGGTGGCAGACTCCATGCGAGTGCATCCCAAGAAGGGATTTCAGCAATCTGAATGCAATTTACTCAAATCAAATTTCAGCATTACCTCCTCAAGTTTTCAAGAAATCAAATTTTTAATGAAAATGAGAGGCTTTTTTATTTGCCTTTAGGAGCCACATCTCCCAGCACTTCTACTCAGGCCTAGCCTTTTTAAGCTGAAAGCTTTGATTCTTAAGTGATCACTCTATTTGTGCAGCTGGCTGGAACTGTTAAAGGTGAAATACCAAATATGATGCAAGTATGGCAGACTAATTTGGCCAGCATTTAATCATTGCTTTCTCTTGCGAAAACAGTAACCAAAGTGGACAAAAGAAGTTCTTAACATCTAGTGTGGTAGAACCAATAATCCTGAATTCTCCAAGTTCAGGCACAAAATCAAATCACCGTGTCAGCTAAACTGCAGTAACTGTCCAGGTGCATGCTCTTATTCCTTGGCACAGATGAAGTGATTCAGTTTAGGTTGCTTCTTCATGGAGAAAGACTTCTCCTTCTGTTCCATCAAACACAGACAGTTTAAGAAGAGAGAACTCCAAAGCAAAATGTTGGTTAAACATAACTTGTAAGACAGAGAGTTTGGGTCCTGGGACATGGGGTTGTGCCCTCCAGGAAGACACACAGTGCTGCTTCCTGAGGGTCTCCACCTGCAGGATAACTCTGAATCCTGAAAGATGTAATTCGGGGAAGAAGAGCGTGAAGGGCTACACCAAGGGGAAAAACAAATGCACCGAGACAGAAAGGGGGCTGACTGACCAAGCAAGGCACTGCAGAAAAGGGTCAGGACAGACTAAATGACGAACCAAACAAGAGACAAGACTGCAGATCAGTTGCCACAATTTGGCCAGGAAAGGTAAGTCTCACTGTAGGACTACAGGGGTGGTATACGTATGGTACTGGAAAAGAAACATGCCACAGCTCTAGCAAACACTTGCTATTTCTCACAATACAAGAGCTAATGGGGGATAAGAAGGGAGAGCGCAGCGGTTAAATTGCCAGGCAAACACATCTGAGACAAGCTGTAGGAAATGTGGTTTTTGCATGGATAGCACATAAATTGAGGAACTCTGTGTCACCAGATGCTTTGAAGATTAACCATATAAATTTGTTCAACCTCTTTTTCAACCAACTAAATTAGTCCATCAGGGCTATTAAACATAACGATACAGATGCAACTTCCAGTACAGGGTGTTTTAAAACTGCTGATTGCTGGAAGAGTGTTACAGAGTAACACAGATTCTTTTATTTTCAGTATTGGTAATCCAATTCTTTTATTTTCCCCAATCATTACTGGTCATTGTGAGACATCTGATACTGGCCTAAACTGTTTTGTCTGACTCAGTACGAAAGTGCCTTTCTGCAATTATGGAGCTCTACCTTAGCAAAATTTTAACCTTTTCCCAGTCTCTCGCTTACCCAAAATATGAATAAGTTAAAAGAAAAGGAATAATATTGATAGTTTAGAAAGTATGACCAGCAAGAAAGTTAGGAAAAACACACTTCTTCTGCCTCACACAGGAAAGACTGAAGAATATGAGAAAACACTTCAAATATGTAACATTTATAAATTAAAGAACAATGTTCAAGCTGCTCTCCATCTGGAGGGGAACAAAATATAATAGGCTAAATTTATAATAAGCAGGATTTCAGTTAATCAGTATAATAAACCTTCATAGCTATGAAGTTAGTTACAGATTACAGTAGTAATAGCAGAATAGAAATAGATTGTAGATTCTTCTTCAGGTAGGACCTTCAGGAACAGATTTAGACAAATCTTTGTCAGGATGGTCTATGGGATGATCTACGTACGCTTGATACTACCTCTGCACAAAGGAAAGCACTGCATGATTTTATCTTTTTTTTTCCAGCCTGCATGGCTAGCAAGCTCATGGATTCAAGATGCCAATGACAAAATTAGTGAGGGCCAAAGAATGCAAAGCACAGAAGTGTCAATAAACAAGGGGAGTCAGAATTGCTCCCAGAAGACAGTAAATTTGACCAAGTCGGTATTTCTAAAACCTTGTAAGAATATTAAAAACAACGGTTATAAACCATTCTAGAAGAAGCCAGTAGCAAAAGGGGAAGGAAAGTTGCAGTTTAAGCTAACAAGCTGTTCTGTGAAAAGCAGAACAGATGCAGCTTTCTTTCCAGGGATCTGCATCCTATGTTCACTGTAAGACCTCCACAGTAAACAACCCTGCAGCTCCCCTGTTTCATGCCCACCAGGCAAGAAATAATGCCTTGCTGTTAAGCGTAGGCTGATCGGCTGCCTAGCACATGTGCTAGCTGGTCAGCTCACGTCCTGCTCATTGGCAAACCTGCTGCTGGGACGCCACCACGACCGAGTTCTGCTGGTCTCTTCCCCAGTTAGGGCACTAATCTGTGTTCTTCTCTTCTGCCTATCCAGTGGTTTCATTAGATTTGTATGGACTTTGCCACCATCGAGATGTCAAGCCTTCTCCCTAATTTTCTCCCTCATTGCTGACAAACAGAAAAAAAAACAATTTGAGTAGTGACCGGTCTACCTACTGGTTTCTGCTGGCCACGTCTTTCCTTTAGCCTGTCAAATGGAAGATTAGGGGATGACTTGACAGCAGTCTACATGCAGCTACATCTCATAATAGAGGGCCTTCATCACTGATGAAGGTACAATAAAATCAAGTAGCCACATGCTGAAATCCAGACTAGCGAGGAGGTATGCGTTTTTAACTAGGGGATTTATTAACTTTGCAGCTTAGCAAAAGAAGTGGTAGATTCTCCTCTGCTGGCAATTCTTGAATCAAGGCTGGACAACTTTCTAGAAGGCAGGCTCTAATTTATAGATGTACTCACACAGGCTTGTGTTACACAGGAGACCAGATGAGACAGATGCAGCAATCCCTTCTGGCCTCATCATTCCAGTCAACGAGGAACACCGCGCTCATCTCAGCTCTTCTCAGGGCTCTTCCTTCCCCAGCCCCTTGTGCTTCCCGTTCCTGGCTATGCTTCTGCCTAACTGGGAAAGGCAAACTCCCCGCAGCAGGGCCCCTCTTCCTCGCAGAGTCATCCCGTTACATATGTGACCATATTAATGATGGACACTATCAAAAAAAGCAGTGTGAAGCTGTTCCATCTGAGGACATTTTAGGTCATTTCACCCTTATTCTCACTTGGAATCCTTCTCCTTTCAAGACTATGCCAGATTCACCCAGGTATGCGCCCCATCCTCCAACAGCCTCCAGTTCTCCGGTGTCAGGAACGGCTTTTTTCTCCCGGCACAGGTTTTTTCCCCACATTGGCAACTGTGATGCTTCTAGCTAACAATCTACTAGCTATAATTAAACAGCAAGTGCTGCCTCAGTAATCAGTTGCTACGATCTGTTTTAGTAAAATGATGAAAACATCCCACAGTTAGAGATTTAATAGACTCAGATGTGCAAAGACCACAAGCTACAGGACAACGGATGAAATTATGGAGCATTTTTCAGTGGATGCAATAGCATAACTGAGTTAAGTTTCAGGGTTTGATCCAAAGTGCAGAGCACTGAATTCAGTCTAAATTACTTTCAGCATCACTGGAGCGGACCAATAGCGTCCACTACCTTGGGGCATTAACACCCCTACTAAAACGAGTGCTTGGCACTGTCTGAACAGCGACAGCCCCTCGATAGTGGGCACGATGGGCAAAGAACAGCAGGAGAAGAGACAAGGATGCTTTCAGCTTGCTCAGGGGAACACACTGAGCAGGCCAGGCCTAGAAACCTTGTCAAATCCCCCGGTCTCTGCCAACTTTGTCTGCTGCACTTGAGACCACGCTCCACATCGATACCTTCCCACTCAAAAAGGAAGGTCTCAGAAGTTACCAACAGGCTCTTTGGACAATAACACTCTGCCCTCTTACAATGAACAACAGACAGCTTTAGTCACCAGCAGCTGCAAACACAGCACCTCTCACCCCTGCTGTGCTTACTTAAAAAATTGTATCCTCCTGTCCCTTAGAGCACACACGCTCACGGAGCGCGGGAAGGATGTGGTTCACCAAGAGTCATTTTCCAAATTCATCCCAATTGCTCAATTAATTATCCTTTAGCTTCAACATGAGGAACCAGTTTCTACCTTCTGCAGCTGGCCTAATTTTAGTAATGCATCAGTTTTCTCTGCATTGTTATCCCTTCCTCAGTGTTAGTCCTGCCCACACAACAAATCTGGCATTGATCTCTTGTGGCAGACAAATATTTTGGCTTAGTCTATGAGAGAGGCAAGAGGAGGGGGTAGAAGAAGGATTCTTAATAGTCAGACTGAGCATCTCTGTAAATCAGAAGAAGTTGTGTGGAGAAAACAAGCAGGAGAAAGAGAGAAAGCAAAAAAATGTACTATTTGCATGTAAAAGTGAGCCTATACTTGTGAACCTACAGCTGCATAGCTGACCAGCAACTTCTGCCAGCACAGATTCAGATTAATAAGTTTATGTCCGTGTGAAGGGAGGCTTCAGTTTTGGCTAGTGTTCACGCCACGGCAGAGACGACTCTGCCTCCTACCGGAGGCTCTCCCTTCTCACCAAGCTATGGACCTAGATCAATATGGGAGACAAGACTGACAGAGTATTTTGTGGCCACTACCAGGTCTTCAGAATGATTTCTGCCTCTGAACAGCCATAGGTGAAGAGACTGATCCCATTTGAGATCCCACCTCTGTGTTAACTGCTTTGCTGCGTGACTGAAATAAAAATAGGCATTGGGGGTACCAATGTGACGCTGACACGCTACATTTAAGAAAGCACTGCTCTGAACACCAGTCACATCCCACCCCAGGTCTCTGTTGAGACCACCTGGGCAGGGAAAGGTAAGACAAAGTAGCAAGACCAGCCCCCTTGAACTGCATGCTCTACAATGCTGAAGGGCAAAAGATCCTGAAAATCATAAAACTAGCTGGAAACATGGCCTAAAGCCCTATGTTTCTGAGCTTCAGCCTGCTTTAGGCAAGCTCTTCCATGCCGCCAGCCCTCTTCAGGGAGCTCCATGCTGGAGTTTAAGAGTCCTGGAGCACCCTGAGCCAAGTGCCATCTCTAAAACGCAGCCTGCAAGTACAAGGTTTTTGGAAGCAAGGCGACTCTCAAAATTTGGCAAGACGAAGAAAGCCTGAAACTTGATAACAGCAATTTATTGGATTCAGGAGAGCAAGGAGCAGACTTGGCTCTGGCTGAAAATATCATTAATCCTATAGGTCCTGTCATAGGTCACGGAACCTGAAATGGCAGAATCAGGGGCGAAACCAGAGGCACTAGGCAAGGCTGAAGGGACGAAAGAAGAACAGAGACCATCCAGAAACCATTTATCACTGGGTACATAATGTGCCTGTCGCATTTACCCTCGAGCTAGGATTTTGATCTGCGTTAGCCCAGGATGTGATTTGCCAGCCACAGAAAGGAAAATAACCCTCGTTTGGTCTGGAAGCCTTACACTCCTATTTCCAAATGCTCCTCTGGGACTGCCGAAAGAAACAATTCCTCCCAGCGAGGCCAGGTATTTAAACAGCCTGGACGGGAATCCACTGCCCTGGGCCGCTCAGTTCAGTGGCAGCTAAACCTGGACCTCAGCCAGCGCCCCAGACTATTAACCTTCCCAATAGCTCAATCAGCCTTTTTGTTGCCTTGACGGTGGCGCTCGCAGAACACACACTTCAGCATGCCCTCGCCCTGCCGAAACGCGCTGGCTGCGATGAAAGGCGGGGGATAAAGAAACACGCACTCAGTCCAGGCAATGCCTTCCACAGCCTGCTGCCAAATCTCTGTTTCCAGCCAGCTATTTCACCAAGGGGGCGTGCAAAAAAAAAAAAGAAAGAGGTCATTAGTATGTGTGTGGGCACAGTGGAGACAGGGCTGGGATCTCCTTCTTCCAGGAAACAAAGGAGCTTGAACCAGACAAATAACAGAAAACAAATTCCAAGGTTGTCCATAATCAGCCCAAATATACAAGCTGTCTATAGCTGTGAATGTGTCCATCTCTCTTCCGAGAGATGGATATAAAGGAGGGAGGGAAGGGGACCCCTGCAGCAAAACACTTAATGATGGGCTCCAAAAGTGCTTTCAGGCAAGGAGCACAGGCTGGGAGACCGACGAGCAGCCAGGCGCAGTTTCCAGGACTGCTCTCAGGAGCTAAGAGGAACAGAAAGGGAAGGTTATAAGGCTCCACCTAGAAGTCTGCCCTAGAGCCTCAGGCCAAACACTGCGCTGCTGCGTGCCATCCACTCCCTTAGGTGCGGCCTTACCCGCCAGGATCGCCGCGCCCTCGTGAGAGGTTCTCCTGCACTGGTGGAGCCCTCTCCCGTCATCCTCCTCTCTACATAGTCAAAAGAAAACAAACAAAAAACAAAAAACCACACAACCCAAGATAATGCTGGCAGATTTGTCTTTTGGATTTCCAAGTTCCCAAGCCAGGAAATACCAATGCAGCAGCACACTTTTTTTTCTTCTTCATTTTAACCAGAGAAGAATGGACCTGTTTTTGGATTCCATGAAGAACAGCTGAAGTGAATGGGAAACAAGAGCAGAAAGCCGTTCTGAGGACACCACGGTGTCCCATACAGATGACAAGCCAGTCTACATAGGAAGGAGGGAGGATACCTTGTCTAAAAGGGATTTTTCAGCTATGGTCTCCTAGGTCATCCTAGATATGCCATTAGTTCCTCCTAGGTTCTATTTTTCCTCTCCTCTGCACAGGGGTAGTAAAATATCTCATTTCTCCACTCCCCTTTTGTCCAGCTTTTACAGCCTGCAGTTCAACTCCGGTTCTGATCTTAGTGAAGACTTGAAGAAACTGCTAGAAGAGCAGCAAGGTTATGGGTTCACAGTGGAGCTGAGTTTAACTCAAGCTGCCTAAGAAACCAGGCAAAGCAACCAGAGAATAAGTGATCCCTTTTTATGTTAATATTTGCATTTCTCTTGCTCCCAAGGAACAGCACCTAGGCAGAGCTACTTCTGCAGTACCACCTGCTCCCACTGTGCAATCACTCTCCAGGAGAAAGAGGGCAACTTTCTAGAAATGTCCCCCCAGTCATTAATCAGCACATCTCAGCTGGGCAGAGGATCTATTCTTTGCTTTATCCACAAACACTGCACCTAAAATAAAAATTATATTTCAGAGGGTGAGGGATTGTTTTTGTTTTTTCCCCCCATTTTAACCTTTTGCAAGGGTGTGGAAAGCAAATAATCCTAACTGAGCATTCCTTACCTAGCAAACTTACAGTTGGCTTCTTAATTAGGAATTTAATAAATGTGACTTAATTATCTCTTAGCAAGATTGCTTATTAACGCCCATGGCCATAGCCTTTTAGGGCTCTTGATCTTATCAGATCTCAAAAGCTAGTCTGAGTCAACACTTGAATAAACAGCCGCCAAAAATATCTAGTGCTGCCAGAGGTGGCATTTGCATTTCAGTAGATGATTCCCTTTCCAGGTTGAACTCTGCCTCTTTGCACAAGGCCAAGCAAAGCTTTGCTGTAGGAGGTTCCACTCCTGCACCAGTTGCAAAGTGGAGACCTGTCTACTTTTGACACTTTTCACAGCAGGCGAAGTGTTAAAGGTCTACTGGCCAGGCCATACTCCAGCTGGAGTAATTATAGTTCCCTCTACATACTTAAAGGGAACTTGAAATTTCGGCAGAAGCCAGTTTTCTCCACTTCTGAAGAGCTGTTGTGCAATACTGTCATATACTGTTAAGACCTGTCTACACAACAAGAGTTTAGGCATCTCCTTAGGTACCTGGAGGGCCAATAAAACACTCCTTGGCCACCCTGAGCCCTCATTACTATTAATGTTTATAACAGGAGAAGTATGTATGGACAGCTCTCATTAAGGCTACCTAATCATTTCTGTTCTCAAATGGCCTTCTTCAGTTGTAAGCAACTTTGTTAGACTAACCTTTTCAGCTGGAATTTTGCCATTCTGGCTTCTGCCTAATACTTTTGGAAAGTTTGGTTCAGCTGTTTTTCAGTTTTAAGGCAGTGAGTAGGCGGGGAAAAATACAACTGTTGCCATTATTTAAAAGTTAAAAAACAAACAAAAAAAATCTGTCATCTTGTCTTGAGCAATCCAGCACTCCACCAAGAAGGGGAGAGAACATTTAACATTGGCTCAGACATGCACGTGCTAGTTTTCCATGGAAACACATCTCGTTAGCAGAATCACGTCAATGCCTACCGAGCTGAACTACCCCGAATCCATTACTTAGTATCCAGGAGCAAATCCAGAGACAAGTTTTTGAAACAATAATCACTCAATAGCAGCAATGGTGATGAAGGTTGTGGTCCTTGAATGCTGGAAAAGACAGTTTGCAGAGCCTGTTCCTCAAGACACAGGAAGGCAGTTGAGAGGAAAGGTTGCATCCATCAGGGATGACGCTGGAGAACAGCCTGCTCCTGGGATAAGGAAGTACAGCACACCCAAGGCTTTGCAGAGCCAACAAGGCATTCCTCTCTAGTCCACCCCAGAGAGATACCTGTCTGCAGTGGATGGGTTTCACCCGATGATGGGGTGACTCTGGTAGGGAAGAGCGAGTTATTGCAAACACTTGTAGGGAAACTATCAAGGTGGCTGTTGAATCATCTCAAACCAGGAACAGGCAATAATAGACTACAGCAATATTTTGCTTTCAACCCAGAGAGCTCATAGTGCCAGAGAACCTCTGAGAGATGAAGTCCAACATGAAAGAGAAAACTGGCAGAAGAAGGAAAAGCCAAATGTCTCCTGTTATATCTTTGGAGCTTGCTACCACTGGTGCGTGATTCGGTGTGAGAGGTTACTCCAAGCTATCCAAGCTGCTGACTACCACTCCCTGATTCCTCCTCTGCCATGCCCCTCTCCCAGAGCTAACAGCTCCACTCAGGCCAGTTCGGCTGTAACACACGCTGGTGAAATGAGCCAATTCCAGTTTATTTTAAAGCTTCTCCCCCCCCAAAAGCAAAAAGCAAGCAACGCCCTCTCACCCCCAAGAAGGCACACTGTTAATTCAGCGGAGAGCCCAGCAGCAGAAACCACTGAAGCAGCACAACAGGAGTCGCAGTAACCCCTGAGGAACGAGCGTCTGGGGAAGCAACACCTCAAACTGGATCTACAGCTGACAGAACAGCAGCACGAAATCACAGGTTGAACCCAAGACATTTATCATCCAGCTATCAGAAGGAGAGGAGATAGAAGATCCCATCCCCTGTCCTGGCTCCCCACATCCCAGACAAGATTAGAAACAGATTTTGATGAAAATCTCTCTGTTCAGGGACTTTGTAGTCAGCAGACCATCCAGGGACTGTCCTTTTAAGGCTTGCTGAGCCTTGGTACCACATTCCCTCTCTCCTGTGGTTCATCAAAATGCCCAGTGCTGCTTGCATGCAAAACAACTGCAGCCCTGTATAAGTTTTCTGCTGGCCCACCACAAAATGAAGGCGTGTTTCCTGGCAGCCAGTTTGTTGCTCTTCCAAACCACTCCAAGCGCTCTGTTCGGTGTTACAGCCAACGCAGCCTGCTGCGGAGCAGCACACTGAGGAAATGTCCTGGGACAGTTTTATTTGGAGCTGACACCTCATGGAAAGCTTCAGAGAAGAACTAAACCTGCCTCTAGAGCATGAGAGCTTCTGTTTTCTCCCCCCTCACCACTGATCTTTCTGCTTGTGTAAAGACAACAGAAGCCATATAGTCCGGGGGAAGAAAAAGCAGTAATCTGGAAACCAGAGGCCCATCCACTTCTTTTGACTTCACCACTGTTCTCCTCTACCTCTACGTTTGTTGCTGCTTCTCTCTCACTTCACTTTTCTTTCTACCCTAAATCTGTCTAGTCCATAGAGGTTACAAACTCTTCAAGCCAGGGACACCCTCTCATTGTATATCTTTTTCTGGCCTGATGGAATGGGAAGCATGGCTAAAATATTTTTTTAAGATATCAATAAAGAACAACTAAGAAAAGCCATACTGGTTTGGAGGAGCTGGTCAGCTTCTCTTGCTCCAAATGTACTTGAAGGCTAAATGCTTTGGAGTACATTCACAGTTGTCCCTTTGTCAAACACAACAGAAAGTGCAGTATTAATGAGGCATCTCTTGCTCTTCCATCCCAAAAACCTATAAATATCTCTGGATTTTGAGTGACAGCACAGAAGGATGGAGCACGGATCCTACCGCTAAGGTGTAATAGAGTGCTCCATAGAGTAGCAAAGCTGGCTCTCATCTCTTGAATTCACTTGTTGCACACTTCCAGGCACCTGCCCTACAGAAATCTGGCAGTGCCATTAATACATTTGAAAATGACAGTCACAGGGACTCTCTGGCCTTGGCTGCAACTCCACTAAGCTAACAGGGTGATCTCCCCTGGTTTCACGTGGCCTGGATTCTCTACAGCAACCGTACCATGACACACGGCACAGCTCACTAGTGGCATTTTCAGGCACACCTAAACTTCTTGGGCTTGTGCCAACTTTATGCACCACATCCTGGCAAATGCTCCATCAGGAAGCAAGTTTCACCAGTGTGTGTGATTGCAGTGCATCACATCTGGGATGAATAAGGTGCAGCTGCTCTTCCCTCAGTGCTCTCCCCCATCCCACAGCCACTGCTTTGCCAGCTGCCCAGGCTGATGGTTTCAGGCACTCCTACAAGCCAGAAGAGACCTGATGCTCTTCATCAGCCTGTCAGCACTCCCTGCTTCTGCCCTCAAACCCCCTCAGTTCAGAAGAGCTAAATGGCTGTACAAATGCTCTACAAACAAGATGAAGAAATATTCTCCTCTGGAGGAATGGCATTAGCGTATCGCATCCCTATGGATATGTATACCTGCTTGCCGCAGCATGCTGCTAACCCATGTCACCTTCCTGCTGCTTGGCTCCTGCTGGGTTATCTGCAAGGCGGGCTCCTCCTTGGTGGGTAGCCAAAGTACAACAGACAGGGTGCTCAGTAAAACTCCAGGGACCTGTCTCCTCTTCCTCCTGCTCTCCTACTTTTATCACAGCCTGCTGAACACTCCCTGCTTTCTGCCATTCCCCTGGCTCCAGCGAGTGCAGCTGGGAGAGCTACAGAGCAAGAACAGCATTTCCTCTGCCTGCTGAGCTGCCACCTGGCCCAAAAGCAAACAGCAGCTCCCTCAGCCCCTCTCCTCTTCTCCTAGCCACTTCTCTTCTGAGCCAAAAGGAGAAACCCTGGCCTGGCATCAAAGCTAGAAAAAAAATCAGCTTTTCACCCTGCCTTCAGCTGTCTGCACACACAGCTTGGTCACGGGGGAGAGCACAGAGGGGGAAGGCAGCAGCAGCTAAGGCCCCACAAGTGCTGAGCCACCAGAGCACACAGAAAAGGAAGTTGTTATCTGGCCCCAGAAATAAGAAACAGCTGCTGCTGGGCTGGGGCAGCCACCACTCAGCCCTGCTCAAAGCAGAGAAGCAGCTGTGTCTGGGAAACCTTCTGCTTTAGCTTGTGGTCCACATTCCCCACAAATGAGGGGAAAGCTCAGGAGGTGCCAATGAAATCAGCACCTGAAGTCTTCATTTTCCCAAGCTGTTTTGGCAAGTCAGCCCCAGAGACCTCACTAGAGTGGGCTTTCTTACAAGATGTCCCCTTTTCCTCTCAGCTCTGCTGGCTCAGAAATAGGTGATGCTGCAGCACATCCCCAACGCATAGTAGTCATAGCTGAAATGGGCTGGCCAGGTGCTTTGGAAACCTTGGAAATAATATATATATAGCAGTCTCAGGGCAGTGGGCTTCCAGTTGGTCTGCCAAGGTTATCTCAGTGCTGACTTGCAGCAGACTCTGCTCCGTCTGTCAGTCCTTCCCCGCCTCTGCCAGTGCAGTTCAAAGCTGGCTGTTCGAGGCACTACTTTTAGACACTTTTGAGGCAGGTGTAATTCAGAGGAAAGCACAGGAAAAGAGGAGAATCCGCACTGGAAAAAGCATGACTTCAGCCAGGCTGCTCTATCCAGGGGAAGAGCAAAGGAAAAGGTGAGATGAATTAAAAATACACCTTCCCCTGAGGTATTTCTCTCCCCTGCGCAGTGACTGTTTTACCTGTCAGGAGCGTGAGAACTCGGATGGAGAAATATTGCTGGCTCCCGGGACCTCCTCTCTCCCATGGCATGTGGGTGGCCCTAGCCAAAGGTTGCACGGAAATAATTCTTATTTGTGTTGTCAGAGGCTAAAAACATCTATGTAAATATTCCAGGGATAGGTTAACAATGCAGCCCGAATCCCCACCCAACCCACGCAGTATCACAAGGCAGGCAGGTCAGTTCCAGCCCAGGCTGCAATTAAAGAGTGCCTTGTGGTTAAAACTGTCCCTGCCTGCTTTTCGCTTAGGTTTAAAGTTCTTCCATGAGGCAGCTGCTTTTGGTGCAGGTTTATTATTAGTCTGATCTACAGCAGGACCTCCTCAGCTCCCTGGAATGACCAGGAAACCCTCTTAGGGAGCAAGCAAACAGATAGTCTATGGCAGCCCTGCAGAACATACGTGGTCATTTGATGAGCGGCATTTAGTTGTAATTAGCAGTGGTAAAGGGGTTTGGTGGTGTAATGCAGGCTCAGAATAAGGATTAGCCTCCCTATGGCACCTTGCGGGTCACTTTTGGCAGGAAGTGGCAAGACATGAAGGAATATTAAACCTCAGGCTTCAGAGCTTGAGCCAAACAGACTCGGAGATGCAGAAGAGACATCTCACACATGCCTCTTTCACAGGAGAGGCATTCGTTTTCCTTTGAAAAGGGCAGTGACATCTGTGCTGGCAATGGGTGAAGTACATGCACCTCAAAGCTGCTGTGGGGTGACACTTCCCAGACGGACAGATGCACACATGAGTGCCCACATGCTGCGGGGCGGGAAGGAGCGGCTGCCGTGGGTGTACACGTATCGGAGTAGGAACACGAGGCAGTCTCACCTTGTGGCTGGGGTGGGCTAGCAGCTCGCCAAGAGACAGACACATCAGCTCTCCTGTTCAGTGACCTCTCTCTAGTGAGAGGCAGTCAAGAAGGTGCTTTCAAGCTGAGCTAAGAGAAGCACAATTTATCAAAGCAAGCCTTTGCACGAACCTAGAGCCAGAAACCGGCTCTGTGACCCTGCTGTACGGAGCGACCTGCAAAGCCCAGTATTTTTTGCTAGCAACTGGAGTCAACGGGGTTCACAACATCTCTCCAGTGCTAACATCAGACACCTCAAAGAATGTTTCTATTCTGACTGTTAATTCCCTCAGCAGGCAGTTCTGTAACAAAGCATGCAGAGGGGTATTTCTTGAATTTCACCTGGCCAGCAATCAGGTATGCCCTGAAGCATGAAGACTAAAGGCCCAATCCAGTTAAAAAAAGAAAAAAGCTACTCTTTCCTTCATGAGAATGTCTGCTTTTTCTTTTCCTTTGTTTCTTTACCACATACGCAGTTCTCTCCAGCTAACTTGATTTCTTCCATCGTTCATTACCTCTTCACAGAAGAGTTCTCAGGTCATCCTGTTCAACCTCAGGACTTTCCCGATGCTACGTTAGCTAGGGCCTTCAAGGTTTCGAACTCCTGCAGGGCTGCTACTCCTTCCCTTGGAAGATGCTCACACAGTTTGACAGCACTCGCTGCAACAGCCCGACATTTTCCAGTCCTGCACGCGCTGATGGCAGAACCACGGCTTACGGCTGGAGGAACACATGGGTTGTCCCAGCGTAAGCCCTGTGCATGTGCTCCCCATGTGGGGCCCTCCACCCCTGTCAGCCACTGCTCCCCTTCCTGCCTCAGTTCACATACATGTGGTTTTAAATGGATGAGATCATCTTTTGAAAAAGTTTTATGTTCAGCTACAAACAGACCCCAGGGCTGCCTGTGATCCAGGAGAAGCACGGAGACCATGTTAACGAGGTTTGCCATTTCCTTCAAAATGGGATGCTCGCTGCATGTCACCAAAACTGCTCAGGGACCAGATTCTTCTGCAGGACAGAACAGTCTCCCTCCTCCTCCTCCTTTCAGATTGAAGTAGAAAGGAAAGTGCAAACCTTTTCACAGCAATTTTTGAAGCAGTTCTGGACTGTAGTATGAACCTGCCTGGCCCCCACTGAGCTACTGGGGACACCAGTCCCCACTGGAGGCTGGAGTTTGGGGAAAGCTCCAGTGAAAAGTGACCCACTCCAGGGAGGCATTTTAAAGGAAGCTCTTTTACTGAAGAATCTTTAGGCCAATCCTAAGCACAGTCTAAACATTGAAGACATTTAGGAATACGTAAAATCAATAAATAAGAAAGAAAAACAAAATTGCCTTCATCTCTTACCACATCCCTGCACTACACTTTGACCCAGCAAACAGGACAGTAAGCTAGAACAGCTGGCTCTTATCCCACAGATCAGCCACATGGCCTTGCACATGCCTCTTTATCTTGGTTTTCACCCCCTCTAGCCTTTCTGGCTGGGACCTCTAGACTTTGCTTGCAACACAGAGCCTTGCTGATCTCTCAGTGATGGGAATATTCACCAGGACCCGCCCAGGGTAATCGGTTTAGAGGCATCTTCTACCAGTAACAGGTAACTGAGCTGGTCAGAACTATACTGCACGTTCAGCCAGCGCATGTAAGCATCTTCAACTTAGCCCATGCACCTTCAAAAGCCATGCTTGTACATACCTGCATAACAGGCTTCACCTAGTTCTGCATGAAGACATCAACAAGGACTTCTGCTTCTCCCCAACAGTCATGCTCTGTGCACTGACACTGGCAAAGCTTCCTCTCTGAGCAGACTCTTTCCTGGAGCTTCACAGGCCCAGCTGCTTACTGACAGCACCTGGATCACACCATATTAGGGTTATTCTCCTTACTCTTACTCCCCTATCCCACTAGGGTGCCCACCCCAGCTGGCAGCCACTGTGCACCTCCCTGTTTCCCCTTTGAAGAAAAAGGGGTCTCAGTTTCCCAACAGCATGATGAACTTTCACAGGGCTTTGCCCCATGGTGCAGTTTACAATAATCAGCAGCAGCATTCAGCTCCTGAATTCAGACTGCCTCCTCCCTAAGTCATCTGGACAAACACCACTCTCTCTTCTGTTACCAACAGGAATCCTTATTTAATACTCTTCCAGCTCCAGAGCCAAGCTCAGGCTTGCAGAGACTCCGAGGGCATCACAAGGATGGCACATTCAGGGATGTGTCCACTCCTAATTACCTGCTCTTCCAAAGCAAGAATCCCACTGCCACCACATCAGTGCACAAGCACAAGTACTGGAGTCCTGGAACCATGAGTATATAAATCTCTATTGCTTCTGAAGTTGAAAAAAGAAGAAATGAAGAAAAATTAAGACAGCAACATAAACCTTAAGGGAAAAAAGTCAAAACAAGACTTGCTTGTTGCTTCTCAGGAAAAAAAAAAAAACTCCCTCCCCCTTATATTTCTGTTCATAAGCAATGGCAGTAATATTTAGTGGGAAATTTTTTAAGGCCCTGGTTGCACTGACACGTAAGCATAGCTGCATTGATCGAGAGCAAGCAAAGCTGCTCAGAAATATGCCTGCAGCAAGGGGAGGCACATGCGAGAAATCACACATAACTTTGGGATTGTGTGTCCCCTTTTTAGGCACTTTTGAAAATTGTCACCCTCTAATCAGCAGCAGTGGCTGAAATCTCAAGGCTATAAAGCAAAATTTACAATTAACTCTGGAATTTTGTTAAATATTGACCACGTTTTTGAGCAAGCTATGAACGGTCACCTCTAAATGTGAGTATTTTCCCCATCAGCTGAATAAATCCTTCCCCTTTCCTTTCTCCTTCTCCATTTCCTAGTCTTTTCAGAGTCACACTGGAAGATTTAATGGTGTTTAGCCTTACAAGCTCAGGTTCTGCAATTTCATCTGCTCCCACTGAAGAACAGCAATCACTTACCTAAGTCTATGACCCTCAAACTAGTGCAGCTTTGCTTGTCCCAGCTTGAAGGGGTTAAAACATTCAATGACCCTGCATGAAGACAAGTTATTTGTTTGCTTTTTCAAACAGATTGCACATTCCTGTCCAAATAGTTTTACTCTTTTTAATTGGGACCAGCAAGAGGTTGGGTAAGCTCTATGCACAGCAAAAGACCCTTCATTTAAACATACTTTGTAATTCAAACAATGCCAGCCAAGGCATGAGATGAACATCACATAGGGTTAACCAGGACATCCAAGTTCAGGTGGAGACACTTCTTTTCCCAGACCCCTTGAGGTTTCTCTGCCAGAGGGACAGTGAGTAGTACAAGCTCCAAAAGAGCTGCCCCACAGCACAGCCTGCTGGCATGTCTCAGCCAAAGCAGGACTGCTCTAAATACTTTGTGTCAAGCCTAGCAAGAGCACAGACAGACAGACCAGGGTTTAAGAAACACGAAACACTGAAGGAGGAGAACCTGCCACTGAACCCCTTTGAACCACAGTTGGCTTCTGGCATTTTGACACAGGCTGGATAGAGAAATTGAACAGCAGAAGAGTGATTGCAGGAAATTCGTTTTATCGGGTCCAAGGACCTGCAGCTACAGAGAGAAAACAAAATCCTGTAGAGCAAAGACCAGCTTTATCCACAGTAACTAGTTATTCAGTAAGACGAAAATGTCCAAGCAGAGTTGTAACCCTGAACTCCTTGGTCTTCTAACAGATAGCAATCAGTATTGGTCTAGGTTTTTCCTGTTGTTCAGCCTGTTTTTTTTCCCCCTCAAAAAGCACAAACTTGCAAGCTCACACCTTGTGGAAAAGAAAATATTTGCTTCCGAACCCATTGGCCAACTCTAGCCAAGTGCAACCAAGATAATGAAGTTCCAAAGGTTTCCCAAGACTTAGAGGCCACGGAAAGGAGACAACGAGGAGGGCCCTGGTCAAGGGAGATGCTGCAATATGAACTTGCCTTTGCTATGTACTAGAGAACCCACCGTGGAAAAAGCCATTACAAATGCTTCAGGCAGGCAGGGCTCAGGTTTTTTGTTTTGATTTTATGATGCCAGAAATGAGCAACCACCAGCCAAATCCAGAGAAACCAATTCCATGGATGCCTGTTTCCTGAGCTCCCCAAGTGTTCGCCTACAAGGTGCATTAGCTGTTTTAAAGGTCACACTTAAGAGTTCAGCATATGCCCCCCATCTCTCCAGACACCACTTGGTATATCTCAAACTCAGATTTTCAGTCTAAGAGTTCTTCATTCTTATTACTCCTCCAAGTGTTTTACCCCTCCACTATTTCCTTTCCTCTCCACTATCTAGAACAACATATTTCTAATACAGGCAATTACACAAGAGGGAGGTAGCATTCAGGATAATCAAATCTAAATTTAGTTCCAGGATGTTCCTGTGTTTTATTGAGAAAGAGGCTATGCAACAGGTTGAAACCCAATGTGCGTCAGATGTACTCTGCTTCACAGCAGCAGCGTGTTGTTTTTGGCAGTCCCTTGGCAGATGTCTTCTAGATAACTTGGTAGGGCTCCGTCTATTGTTGTACTGTGAATTCAGCAAACGAACTTTCAAAGGTATTGCATTTCCTTGTCCCCCTTACTAGCTATTAACCATGGCAACAATATACCAAGAAACGCAGTAGATTTGCCATCATTTGCAGCCTTAAAACCAAAGCAAAATAAGCCTTTCTGGGAGGCAGACTTTCCAGACAGAAACAACAGGTTTGAGGTAGAAATGACTACTGGTGACCCCCAACACAAAGAGGGCCAGCAAGGAAGAAGCCCAAATTCCTTCCAACTCGCATGTCAAACTACTGCTAGAGAAAAGCCCTTTGGAGGACTGCATGTGCAACCCATCTTCAACCCCTCTGCCCTCCCTCTTGAAAACCCACGAGTACCACATGCAAAAGCATTACAGAACCAGCAAAGCTTTACTACTGGTTTCAATGCATAAGCCAGAAAACACAGCTTCATTTTCAGAGGCCAGGCTCCAGCCCAATATTCCCCCCTGCCTTTTTTTTTTTTTTAAACTTTGTTTTGTTTTTATTGCATAAACTGGGCTAGTCTGAGACAAAACCACTGAGACATAAAGCAAAGCCTGCTCGCGATTTCTCCACCTGGCACTGCACTTTAAACACCATTACGGTGAGTGGGAAGATCTCTGCCTTGTGTGCAGAAACGCACTGAGGAGCGAGACATGGGCTGGTGCTCAGCCTTGCACTAAAACCTTCAGTTTCTGCTGAGACAGTAATCCACGTCTGGAAGTGTGGTAACGCAAATAAGAACAAAAAAGACAGGCTGTGCCAGTATCTGAACAGGAGACCTAGTTAAAAACAATACAGCAGGCTGTGGGAACTGCAACAAGCTTCTGATGAGCACTCACCTTCCTGTAAGGACCTGTTGAGAAGCCACAAAGATTTTTTTTTATGGTGGTGGTTTCTTTTAGCTGTGATGCAGTTGTAACATTCTCACTGTGTTCATGAGAAACTCCCTAAGACTCTTGTAAACAGAGTTGTAACCCTATTCCAGCTATGTAATTATATCATACAAACTCAAATCATTCCTGAAGCTTAAAAAAAAAAGCACGCTTTGGAAAGTGCTTGTTTTAAACAAAACTGATTTTTTTTTGCTTGTTTTTTGTTTTGTTTTTAAGTAATGTACCCTTTCTCTCTTTCCCCTCTCCCAAAATATCAGCACAGGGCTCTGATACTGCCTCAAAAAGGAGAACACAAGACCAACGCAACTTCACAGACTTCTGCTCCATTCCACAGAATCTGGAAATTTTGGTCCAAATTTTGGTCTTCTGCTATGAAGAAATCCATGGAGACCACAAGAAATAAGGCAGCAGTTAGTGAAAAGTTCATACAAAAGTTTCCTGTTCCCAGGATAAGCAACTACAAGTTTGATGCTCAGAGCTGAGCTTTAGAAAATTACTGCAGAGCACTAGCAGAAGAGCTGCAGCATCGAACCTTTTCACAGGAAGGCATTTCCTACAGAGAGGAATTCACTTGCACAGCCAGGAGAAAGCGCAAAGGGAGAGCCCTTGCCTGGCTCCACCATACCTACATGCATTTATTTGAGATGCCCAAATAAGAGAGAGAAATGAGTTGAACCTGAGGTAACACCCATCTCTTGGAAGACGGCAGAGACTTGAGGAGTCAACTCTTATCTCAGTATCTGGAGTAAAGTGCAAAGACCACATGCTTAGGGGTCTGTGCTTAGTGCCTCACCTGCTTAAGTCATGCAATTAAGGTGAAGCCTGAGACTATTAACGTACAGGTAAGTCTCTGGACTTCGTGGTTGTAGAACAGCATCTGCCTGACCTCTGCTAACAGCTTAAAAGGGTTGTGCTCAGAAGTGAACAGTCCCAGCCATCTCAACAGGGCGTAACTCCTCAGCTGCTCTCAGGGATGTTCCCAACACTTGGTTGCATCAGACACTGCACGTGGGCAGTTCCTGGAAGATGGGGAAAAGCAGGGTTTAATTCCCCGCCACAGAAAACAGGGACCAATTCCAAAAAGCCGTACAGTACAATAAAAAAAATACATATATATTCAGTTCTGCAAACTTTTTTCCAGGAAAAGCAGTGTGAATTTTGGGGCTTACCCTTCAAGTCTTCCAAGGAGGGAGGCTCCCAAAACCACACTATCCTTTTACCTGGAGAGGTGCTCTAACCTGTTGGCATGTGGATGCATCCAGTACAAGAGCACCATAAAACACAACCCAACACTGACAACCAGATCAGCTCACTTTTAAAGCAATCTCTTCCCTTTCCTCAGCACCTTCGAGCTACATACCCCCTACTCCGTTTCCTGAAACATTGTCCCCAAAACCACCTTTTAAATTGGAAGAGATTCAGGAAACGACCTCCCATCCATTTCTTTTGAACTATCCCTTGCCTCTGCTACTGCTTCTGCTATTTGCAGCAGTCTTTATAGCACTTTCAGCCTGAAGATGAACTAGAAGTCTACAAGGTAGCTTCCACTGGGTAAAACTCCATCCAAATTCTAAACAACCAAGGGATTTGGGATAAATAACTGAATCAAAACCCAATGATTCCATGTCTTCAGGTTGCCTATTATCATCATGCTCCCATGTAATTTTGAGGCTGATAAAGTAGAAAAAGCAACTCATTCAGAGAGGACAAAGGCTATCAAATCTATTTAAAAATATACATATATATATACACACACACACACACCGCACCTTGATCCAGCCTTTTGCTATTTATATTTATATTTCACTCAAAAAAGATGTAGTAATCACTGCAGAATACTTGCCAAGAATCGAGTGTTTTCTGTTCTCTCTCAACTGCAGATCCTAGTAGGAGGTCAGCTGGAACGTGTGTGTAATAGGGATTCCCAGCTACTAGCAACTGTGAGCCAGTACTGAAAAGAAAAAAAAGGAAAAAAAGAAAGAAAAGAAAGCCTGACTGTCTATGCATGAAAATTAATAAGCTATGCTAAGGTGAATGGATCCGTGTACCTGGGAGACTTTGCAGCATTATGGTCTCAAGGAACAGAAGCCCAACCCTGAAAGAAGATCAGCATCTTCTGTGACATGCCTGCACTTCCAGTGCTGTCTTCAATGCCTCTGTCTACAGTAAAGTAGAGCTAATTTGCACAAGCCTAAAATCCCTCTTTCTTGCTTCTAAACTGGCAGGGACAGCAATGAAAACAGAATTGCAACAAGACATGCCCTTCCAGGGCCCCATTTATTGAGTGAATACAAAAATAATCATGTGAGTGCAGAGGCACAATAATCCGCTCCACGGTGAAAAGCCACCTTGGGTTAGCAGTAAACAGAGTGTTTACAGCACCTTGTAAACAGATCTCTTTACAAGCAGGAAGCATATTGAAACATGGTGCACACTGGATTAAAAGTTCCCTGTCGCAGCAATACTTCACACATCTTATCCGGCAAGTTCAAAACACTTCACAAAAGGTGAGAACTCCCTCTGTTCCATTTTACAGAGGGGAGCACACGTGATACCAACAAAACACAGGGAACTTACAGTGTAAAGAGTTGAAAAAGAGCCACATCATTCTCAGAGGATGACAGCTCACCTCTTGTTAGGGTCGTTTTGCAGTGAAAAATAATGGCCAAAGCTATTTTGCATTATGGAAAAGTTTTATAAATGACTACTCTTCTACCGCAACCTGTTGCACAGTTGAATAAAAAATATATATATATATATACTTTTTGTTCTTAATACAGTACATGGCATTTCTCCTAAATTGCACCAGAAGTAAATTTGGAAGCACTTTCAGTTTGTCTTATAGGCAAATGGGAAAGAAAAACAAGTCAGACAGGCTTTCAATCTCCTTTCCATCTCTGTCCCGTGTTTTATCCCCACCCTTTCACATCTCCGAGTCCACATACATTCCATTAATCAAGTAATCCACTTGCGTGTAATCCTTCTTTTTGTAGCTCTCATAGGCCTGCATAAGGAAGAGAACTATAACAGTTATGAAAAACAACGTACCAAATAAAAGCACTGCAAGAAGCGAACTTTTGTCTACCAAGTACTGAGTCAGAGGCTCAGCAGCAATGAGAAGATACTCATTGTCTGCATCCCGAGTTCCTGCAAGGCCTGAAGCTGTTGTTACAGGTGCGCTCGCTGGAGCTGTGGTCATACGCTTCGTCGAGGGAACGTGAGACATTGACTTGATCTCATGTCCAATTGTAGCTTCTATCGTAGGTGCAGTTGTTAAAACCATTGCACTTGTCGTAGAGCCCAGAAAAGTAGTCGATTTATTCAAGGATGTTGTGGCTGTACTTTCTTCTGGCTCTGGATTTAGTGACGTGATGTCAGGTACTGGATTACTGGAACGTGAACTCGCTGAAGTAGTGAGCGCAGCAGTACGAGCAGCAGCAGCAGACGACGATGTTTGGGCATCCTGAGGGACGAGGGTGGTTGCTGCTGTCTTTGTGCTCTGTACCTTTGGGCCAACTCCAACAGTGGTGACACTACCAGAGGGGGTAGTGCTGGCTGTGGTGGTAGCTGGCTTGAACTGCTCCGTTGGAGGCATTTGAGTACCTGCTTCAGAAGCAACAGCAAGGGGAGAAGGGGATTCTGATATTGAACTATTTCCTGATTTTTCCGTGGTGGTCACAGGCTTGGTAATGTTGTTGGATATGGAAGCAGCGACACTATCATAAGTGGGAGAAGAGGCAGTGAAAGGCATGGCTTTAGTAAGGGCGCCACCAGAACCTTCAGTGGCATTTGTAGCCTTGACACTTGTTCCAGGAGCTGTAGTGAAGACAGTTGTATTTGTACCAATTGTGGCTGCAGCAGTGCTGGTAGTCACTGTGGTGGTGGCAGCATTAGTTGCAGTTGTTTTCCCTGGGTTTGTTGTTCTAGCATCTCTTACAACCCTAAGCAACCGCCTTGAGTGAATCTTGCGAGTCCAACCGGTTGAGGAAAGCAGGTTTTCTACATTGTGCTGGTCAACCACTGCATTCACCATCTCCTCTGTCTGCTCTGGATACCTTTGGTGATGAAACAGGTCTGTTTTCCTTTTCCTAAAGGCAATTTCTTTAAAAAGACAAAACCAAAGAGTTTCAAAAGAAGAATTAATAAAGCTCTCAAGTCCAAATCTGATCTCATGCCCACACGCAAACCAGAACAGACATTCTGAAGAAGATGCAGCACGACTGGAATAAATCAGTCCTGAAGTCAGCAAGAACATGAAAACGCAGACCCCTGCCTTTATTGCGCATAATTCTGGGGTTACCCTTTACACCACAGACCTTTGGCATTTTCCCAACTAGGGAATTAATTCCCAAAAGGGGTGTGATGAGCTACAGAGCTAGAACGCAGAAGCATTTTCTCAACAGAAGCAGCATTGCAAACACCAGTTTGACCTGTGAAAGCTCCTGAGATGATTCCTCAAGCTCTCGTATGGTTACATAGCACCAACACAGCCTTCGATTCATACTTTTCACCTCAAAATTAACTGGAAATTTCCACTTACACCTGTACGCTTCAGGAGAATTTCCTTCAGAACTAGTGATCTGGATTTCTAGTGACAATCTCATCTACTTATCACAGAACTAGTTGCAAAGTCCCAGAGAAACCTCTGCCAACCCAAAAGAACCCTGAACAAGCTCTGTCCTTTTTCTCATTCGCTTTTTGGTTTTAAAGCTTGTGTACAGCAAACTCTTGAAACATACTTCAGAAGATGGATTCCCCAATTACCAACAAGTTCCATTTTGCTACTGTGTCACTTTTAATTAAAATCGAAGACTCTGGTATGGAAAGTCACAATGAACAATTGCTACTAACCCCGCTCTGATTATACAAGCAGTCTGCTGCCTCTGGAAGTCTCAGGAAAACCAACACCAAGCCATTTCCCTTTCTCTTAAAAATATAAATACATCTGCTATGCCTTTATTTTCCAAAGGACAGAGTGTAGGGCGTAAATGGCATGAACAAATGATGCCTTTAACATGGAGAGGCCAATAAAGGTGACTCAAAGACACACCATACACATGTAAATGCCAGAGTTACAACAAGGCTAGAAAAGCAATTCTTCCCATTGTCCGAGTCTAGCTACAGGATCATCCTGCAGGCATTTCATGACCCATCTACCCTCAGCTGGAAGCTAGCCAGGGTCTAAGTGTAGGCATTTAAGGTAAAAGCACCGGATCTTAGATTCTGCAGGAACCTGCAGTATGGCATTACCTCCAAGCAGATCTTTGATGTCCTGTTCTCCAGCATCCTGACACGCACTTAGATGGCGACACTGCAAGAGGATACAGTGATTCTGGTAGGGCACGGACCAATTGCAGTGGCGATTACCTAAAAACAGCAGAGGGCAAATAAGCAGCTAAGCAAAACTGAACCCCCAAAATCCCATATGCCAAAATAAAATTTACCTTAGTAGGGCTATTAAAAGCCATACCTGACCAAAGAACACTCTTTCAAACAAAATAAGAAAATGGATTGCTACACACAGTTTAGTAAGTATGCTCTACTTCATGGCTGTGACACCAAGAAAAATTGAAGAATGAAAAAGCTGACAGCTGGAAGGCTGTCCTTAAAGGATCTTGACTCAAGCTTGGTGAAAATAATTGAAAAAGCAAAGAAATCAACAGCAGCTTCAAGTCCATCTACAGAACTCCCTACTTTTCTCCTTGGGAGAAATGCCCCCTAAAGAGGGCAATTTGCTCACACAGATAGGGACAAAGAGACAGAGCACTACAGCTTGGATAGACTCCATCTAAATGCTTGCATTTATCTGAAATGTCTTAATGAGAAGAAAAAAGAAAGTGAGCTGAACCTTAGGTGACACCCATCTCTTCTGACGGGAGATGGCTCTTACCTCAGTGCCTGGAGTTGGGTAGAAATTCATTTCTCATCTGCTGATCGATACCATTGTCCAGGGATGCCATCACAGAAATTGTCTTTTAGTATGTCAGATCCCAACATGAGCTAAATCAGCTCATGTAAGTCATCACAGCAGGAATTCCCTTTCCTGGCATCCCTTCTAATCTGTTAATTTGTTTCAGTATGCGTCTGCACACACACAACCAAACTTTGAGGGAAGGAATAATTCCCCTCTAATCAGCACTGCTGAGATGGTATCTCAAACGCTGTGCCTGGTTTTGGGCTTCCCAGCACAACGGGGAGGGGAAGAAAAGAAAAGAAAAGAAGTTGTTGACACACTGGAGTGAGTCCAGCACAGGTAACCTAGACAGCTGTGGGGGCTGGAGAATGCGATGAACAAGAAGAGCCTGAGAGAAGTTCAGCCTGAAGAACAGAAGGCGAAGAGGAAATCCCATTGCTGTCCCCAGCCACCTAGTGGAAGGCAAGAGAGAAGATGGAGCCCAGTTTTTGTTGGTGGTGCAAAGAGATAGTGTGAGAGGCAACAGACAAGTTGCAACACAGGAAAGTCCAGCTAAACATAAGGAAGAAAATGTTTCCACCACCAGGGCGGTCAAACACTGGACCAGGGGCCCAGAGAGGCCGGACACTCTCCATCAGGCATTGAGCAGCCTGATCTAAGTTGGTTCTACTTTGAGCAGGGACCAGAGACCTCAAAACATCCCTTCCTGCCTAAATTATGCTGTGATTCTATGCAGTATCTTATCAGCATATAATTAATTTCTGGTACTAGGAAGTAACATGTGCTGTAAAAAGGAAACACAGGAGAAGATAACAGTGATCAGTCTGGGATGAAGCAGATGTGTGTCCAAGTGGCCACCCATCAGTGGATTACAGGGGACTCGAGTGTATGATGGTAGGAGAAATTCATTTTTGTGTTTTGTTAGAAATGTGAGAAAGGGCAGAGCACAGGCACATGTGGTACATCTGGCTATATTTAAAGCTCTTATCTACAAAGCCAATTACCTCACTGAGGATTAAAGCCATGGGGAGCTTGAAATTTTCATAATAAAACATTTACATTACCACAGTTATTAAAAGTGCTTCTGGAAAATTTATGAACTTAGAGAGATCTCCCTACCACCAACTGCATTCTGCTTTGACAGCCCTAAAGAAACCAGGAAAGTGGAATTTTACTGGCTTGGAAAAAGGTTAAGCAAGTGACTGAAACTATTCAAACCCTTTAAGAATTGGTACTTAAAAGTCAAAAGCAATAAAATGAAGAACTTCAGCAGTTGCACAGAGCAGGAGACAGACCATCAGCCCTCAACAAATTAAAATCCATTTCTCATATAGAAATGAATACGTTCAGATGTGCTCTGATTTCCAATGCCACCTCCTTACCCCACGCTTTATGAGCCATGCAAGTGCAGAATCACAGGCCATCTATTGTAAATCATATCATTTCTCACTTGGGAAGGCAAAACCAAAAAAACAGCAGCATTTCTTCTGTTTTGGCTACATATCTAAGTTCAGAAAGGTCAAGACAATAATGGGGTCAGAGTGGTTAAAGCACCCCAGGTTCTGCTGCCATCAGGACTGTATCCAGCTGCCCAAGATCTCACGGTTGCTTCCCAGAACAACCAAATATCTCTTTACAGCTGAACTGACTATGCTCCCTTTGACATAAATCCAGGGCGAGGCTCCAAATCATATCTCCATTGCGAGACACTTGTCATCCAGCCATTCTTTTTTTGCTCGCTTCCAAGTAGGAAGAGAGTGGGGTGAAAAAAGAAACTGGAAGGACAACAAAAGCTATTCCAAGACATTTTGAGAAGACACCATGTGGGCAACAGACACCAGGGTCTTGCTGCTAACTTTATTTCATTTTTAGACCTGCTGTTATTGCAAAGAAGTCTCAGCTTCCAAAGCAGGATAGCAAAAATTCCCACAGGCAGGTGGATGCAAAGCATGCAGGTGTCTTGCAGTAAGGTGGGAGCAAGGATATTTGCTTGTGCAGACATGTCATATCGTCCCTTTATTTTCCCCAGAGGGTACCGGATGATCCAAAAATACTACCAAGGTGGCTCTGCTCTCTGAGATGTTCCCATACAGACCCAGACTGGTCACCACAGACGAAGCTTGGGAGAACTCTGAATACAGCCGGGGATGCAAAGGGAAGAGCACGAGCCTACTCCACTTCCCAAATGTGGTTTCAATTGTGCTCATTAGGCATCTGGGAATTACGGTTTGCCAGACCCTTGCCAAGAAGGGCACTTTCTCCATCACATATCACTTACCCTAGCAGCATCTGGAGGCTTCGATCCATTGTGTTAGACAACATATACCGGTCCCAGAGTTACTACCCATGCTGTCAGCCCTAGAGAGTTTTGCTGCTTTTGCTAGCATAAAATTGAAGTGTCAGACTGTCTCATGACATGGGTACAGTTGTACTGTGACATCTTCCTGTCTCTGTAAGGAAAGAAAGCTGCTTCTGAAGTCAGGTACCCTTGGCCTCCGGTGTGGCTATCAGAAGACTTTGCTGCAATAGCTAGAACAGCAACCATCCCCTGTCTGCAGCACACATCGGAGATGTGGATGCACTGGCCAAAGAGGCTCTTCTCGTGATACTTATAGTTCTTCTCTAAGCTAGATATATTATATCAGCCAGGGGTCTGCTGATGCATATTACATCTACTGAAGGGAGCTTAATCAGCTAGGAATGTTATTTTTCCATTCCTCTAAGCAACGTAACTATGAAGACATCTCCCCACACAAACTTGGCCTAGAACTTAAAATTATAATACTTTAAAAATAATAACCACTGCTCCTTTACTGACAGTTACATATGTTTCAGTGCTGATGTCTAGGACTCTCAAGCCTCATATTTGTAATGAAATAGCAAAAAGGCACAAAAATAAACACATTTGGGGAGGGCAGGAGCTGAGCATGAGAGCCATAAAGTTGATCTTAAAATCTAAAGCTAATCATAAAAAACCAAAACACCCTAAAAAAAAAAAAAAAAAAGTCCAGGCCCTTCTCTCCAGATGATCTCTCAGCACGTGGTATATATTTGTGTGGGGAGTCTGTATCTTATTAGTCTTCCCTCAGACACCACCTTGGGCAACAGACAGGAATGAAACTGCTTCAGCTGGTTCAATACAGCACATAAAACCTGGTAAGAACAGGCTGTACTTTGGGGTTTAATTTTAAATTGCTTCCTAAAGAGGGGCCCACGTCACTTAATTCTACAGGCTTACCCACCTCTGCCCGAAGCTAACGCTCAGCTAGCCTCATTCTGTAAGAAACCCCAAGTCAAGAGAGAACAAGGTGAAGAGTATGGAAAACCAGCTGACGTCAGCAACAGGGTGAAGCGTGTACTCGGACTGTCTCCCTTCCCAACCCTGATCAGACTAATTTCCTTATGTCCCTCAGCTTCCTCCTCCGGCAGAGGCAGCTGATAGCACCTTTTCTACCCTCACAAAAATACTGTGAGGTTAAGATGACATTTGCACAGTGTTTGCAGATTCTCAGGTGGAGGACACAAACATGTAGTATTACAGACCCTACATGTCAGTAGAGTCAGCATGAACATGTGATCTCTGTCTGGTTTATCACTTGAAAAAGCAGAAGCTAAAGTTTTCTGAGCTCTGATGCCTGGGAGACAAATCCATTCCTATTTAACCTCCTAAACTAGAAGCTTAATTTGTCATGGTGCTTTCCACTGCAAAGGGACAGAGGAAAACCACATTGTTAAAATAAAGGTCTGAAAACTCTGGGCATTAAAAAAAAAGGCATCTTGATGATGTTTTATCAATCTGAGTTCTAAAAGAAATGTCAGACATTCATCCACCTGAGCTAAATTCTCACCTGTACCATAGCAGTCTGATTCTTTGCAGGTACTAGAAGTCTTCCCATGTGGCTAGGTAAGTTAGGGTCCTTAGTAAGAACACCTCGGACTCATTTAAGAGTTTAAAGCTTTTTAAAGACAACTCAGAGGGAGACATCTCAGAGGAAGACTAGAGGAAGACTCTGATCTCCCTGGTCCTGTTTAACCCCTGGCTCAGTTGCAGGATAATTAACAACTGGTTTCTTCTAAGGCAGAAGGACACAAATACCAGCGAGAAAAGACTACTCATTCCAGTACAGCTGTCTACTACAGCGCTGTTCACTTGCAAACATCTGGTGGCATGGAGCGATCAGCCTTTAAGTTAAGTGACCTAACACCATTTGCACGCTACCAGCGCACACCAAGCGCACATGCATGCTGTTTCTTACGGAAGCTAGAAAGGCCCTGGGAAATGGTTGCTCTGGATTCAATTTAACTAAAGCTGTCAGAAATTATTTAGTGCCACAGGACTGCACACAGAAGCCATAATTGTAAATGCCTGTAAGCAACCCGAGTTAGAAAGGATAGTTGTCAGGGGAGCAGAAGGGACCTTTAAGGAAGAAAAAAACCCAGCTGGAATTTCTGCTAAAGGGCAATAGCCTCACCTGAAGCAGCTGGGCCTTTACAAGCTTGCCTGCATTGCTTTTCTGTTGTCAGCCTGTTTATTTGCACTACGCAGGCTCCTCTCTCTTTCAGGACAGAAACTCTGTTCTCACATATACAGAAGGAAATCAGCAGGAAGAACACAATGGCAGTCCACATCTTCAAGGCTGGCCTTGCAGGGAAGCTTCTCTTCTCAGGAGCCGGTAGTACAGGAGGATGTTTTCCTATATCACTCTTGGATCCAGTGTGATATACCTATTTTTAAAAAAGAAAATAATCAATTTATACCAAAAGTTTGCACCTGAAGTGTTTTATTAAACCCACTTCTATCAATAGGCATGAAAGGGTTTGCAAAACGAAGGCAAGTATTATTACATACAATATATAGGCAATGAAGCAGAGAGCGGAAAAGACTATTCCCAAATTCACACAGAGGATCTTTCTTTGGAAAGGGTACTTTGCTCTCCCTTCTTCAGACCCCGACAGAGAACAACTCTTAACTCAAAAGCTGCAGGCAGTAGGTTATACTGTCTTCCTTTAGCTTCCCCAAGATCCCAAGGTGAAGAAGTTTTAAAGAAACACGATGCATCTTCTACAGTCAATAACGCCATCCAGAATAGAAAGAGCTCTGTTGTCTGTTACTCCGATTTCATTTGGAGGATCTACCTGACTACTGTCAAACCAAATCCTAGTGGGGCTACAAAACAGCACCAGGAGGAGCAGCAGCATGTGAAAGGTGGAAAGAGGATACTTCTTTTGAAATTGGTTCACACATTTCTGGGATGTTAATTGACACCTCGACACAACAAATACACAGGAGGCAGCTAATGCGGGTGCAGAACTGCACATGGCTAATCAGGGCTTCAGAGTCGGACAGGCTGGGGGGCTTAGCTTTTGGTTTGCTCTTAAAGATTGTTCCCAGGTTCAGCAGAAGGGTTTTCACCAGCTCGAGCACACTGATAATACAGGGATCCACAAGCTTGGAATATACCTAGAACCTGGCCCCGCTTTTACACCAAATCAGTCAAACCAAGCATTAAGGCTTGGTTCATTCTTGCTTTGATTTTCTTGCTGATTGCAAAAGCTATTAAAAACTTTTTAATTCAAAACAAGCAAAAGCCAAAAACTCATGTCTTTTAAGCGACTACACAGGTGCAGCAGCTGCTACTGAAGAAGTTTCACACCCACAGTGGTCTTCATTTCCCCACACAACACAGTAAATACACAATGTCTTTCCTTCATCACCACTACACACAAGACACTTCTGTCCCCACAGATGGGCTCTCGCCCTTGAAGCCATTGGAGCAGCTCCCATGGACTTCAGTGCATTTCAGAGCAGATCCTCACCTTCTGCCTGGATTTACCCTGGTGTTTTCAAGACTTTTTAAAGTTTTATGTAAGCGAGTACTTCCAAACAGTCCAGCCTGGACCAGACTAATTGCTTGGTCTCTTCCCTAAGGAGCTTTTAAGGGCAACTCTCCTCCTCACCGAAGCAAGCCTCAGTCCTCATGCTGCAGCTGGGAAAAGAAATCTCATGGCCTTCAAAGAGTGTTGAGGTTCAGCTTTGCCAGACAGCTCAGAAGGGTACATGACTCTGCAGCTGAAGACGCACAGTTCATAACACAGAGAATGAGCAGCATGTACGAATGGTATAAATAGCACAGTAAAAACCATCCAGTCTCTTAGGCAATTAAGACCCTGATTTAGCCATCCATGCAAGAAGGTTTGCCCTGCGCTCTCTCTGGCCCAGACTGTACTTGTGAATTTAAGAGTCTGAGTTAGAGCCTCTGGATTCCAATAAAGTCCAGGTAACACTTAACAGCTTCGATTTCCAAATTGCCACATTTTGATGTCTCAACCACTGAACTTTTGTTTCCAAGTCTTATCCTTGCCTTGCTTCATAAAGCCCTGAACAGGGTAACAGAGTTTTAGCCTCAGAACTACCCTGCCTGGAAAAGGGCAAAGTATAAATGGTTTAGCCCAGTTTTCACAGAGGACACACAACATGCAAGTCCACATTGGACTATCCAGGTCACAGATAGGGACAAAACTTGATATTAAATTGCAGTGCCTCAAATTCAGCATCCCTAATCACCCTACTTGTTCCCTAAGGAAGTGCAACATGCTCCCCAAAGCTGCCTTCCTGCCAACCTTAAATTTATTCTGGTAAAAAGAGCTATTCTGCACCCAAAAGCCCTTGAAAACGTATTGAGCATTTCTACATCTTCTGCACTCCCAAAGATCAGGGGAGCCTGAAAAGGAAAGGATGGTGGGGGACTTGCACCCCTGACCTCAGCCTGCACACTGCTCTGTGGCTTTCTCCCTGGAGGAAATACCAGCAGCATCACACTGGCTTTGCGCAAGCAGGTCTCTCTCCAGCCAGAGGCTCATGCCTTGGTTTTCCCACCTGGCAGCTAGAAACATTTCCGAGTCTGACTTGGCAAGAGAAGCCTTGGCAGGGAAAGGAAGATCACCAGCCCCATCTAGCCCTGCGTGCCAGGGACTGCGCCTGCTTTCCAGCTAGCACCAGCTTGACTAGGATCCCACTCCCATTCCACACCAGTATGCGCAGTGCAGACCCGCTCACACCAGCTCAAATGTCCGGCCCTGTCACGCTGCATCAGCGAGAAACCCCCCGACCTGCCCCCATGCAAGGCACAGCACTGGCAAACCGACACCGAGCAGGTGCGTGCATTTAGATAAACGGGGTGGAGTTCTTTGATGGGACCACAGACTTCCGGATTTTCTCTTTTTCTTATACGAGAAACAGATGGAGACAGCCTATCTGCCTCTAAGACAGGGAGCAAGAGCCAACACAAGGATCCAAAGGCACCAATGGGAAAAAAAATGAAAAGCAACATTTGCGTTTTACTCTTTCTGCCTCATCACTTGCTTTTCCAAGTGAATGTTAGCTGGAGCTGCAACAGATTTGCTGCGGGAGAGGAGACAACCTGTGTGACACACACAACACAGCCCCCCATGACACGGTACACTAGGATCGGCTGCTCAGGAAAGCAGCCCCGCTTTTACAATGGGATAATGTGCGTTTGAGTTATTCAGCCAAGGAAACTTTCATGTTTTTCCCTACTGTTCAGAAGAATTACAAGATGCTGCCACAAGTTTGCCTTAGCGTTTTGCATTGCCGTCAGCCTAACATATTCCGTAGTTTAATCATTGCAAACTCCAACTGGGAAGACACGGAAGACAGGAAGGGAGGATGGGAAATACTCTGTCTGAAAGAGACCTTCTCCTCGAGCTGACAGATCCTTATTGCTGACGGACAGCAAGTTTGCACTTTCAACTCTGAATCCTTCAACTTACAGTAAGCGATCCGAGTTCCTTCACTGACACTGTAGGTATCCCACGAAGACAGTCAGAACACCATTTATCAGTCTGCACATCCATCAGGCTATGCAGAAACAACTGCAGTTTTTGTTAAGTTCACAGACCACAGGCAGAGATTTAGTAAATATCAGGAAAAAATAAATAAATGCAGCACAAAGAGCAAGTTTTACATTTTAAAGAGAGTCCTGCTTATGTTTGCAATACCTTTTCAGCAGAAAAAGACTTATATGTATAATACTTTATAGCCTTCATCAGCCTAACGTACAGCATCCAGTATTTCTATGAATTCATGAATACAAATAGAGTTTTATTATTATAGATTGTTTCTTGCTTTACTAATATCTTTGTAGTCATAGCAACTACCCCCCAAAGGATAAACATCTCCAATTACATTTTGCAAATGCAGACACCACAGCATTTCACAGTTAAAATCTCAGCCCTTCAGGACCAATAAAGCCATCCTAATCAATCTTAACTGACCCAAGAACTAATACATTTGTAAGATCGCATGTTGATCACACTCGAGGTCTAGAAACTGTTATATTAAAACAGCCGTCTGCCCACTATGCACACTATTCCCCAACCAAGTTAAGCCACCAGAAGTCCTTCCCATCACAGCTGACTTGGGTCCCCCTTAACCGCCACAGCTCCAGGGGAGCGCGAAAGCCCAAAGTCCTCTTCCCTCTTCCAAGGCGACCGGCAGCCTTTCCAGGTTAGGAAAGCACCAGTTACTGGGGAAGCTCTAAGGACAGACGTGAGGTCTATCTGGCTTCAGCATCCAAATTAGCACCTTGCCCACAACGAGCTCTTCTCAGAGGGAAGCTATGGCCAAGGAGCCTTCTACTTGTTAAGTGTTAAACTGCTGAAATGAGTACCAGTAACTTAATCTTAATCCCCTTCCCAAAAGCAGTGCTGCTTTCCAAACATGACTGGTGCCCAGCACACGGGTCCTGGTAACCGAAACACTACAAAGTAGCTCTGATCCGTAGAAAAGAGCCACAGCCACTCTCAGCTGACCCGGGATTAAAGACAGACAGTACAGACGTGCTCCCTCCGCACACATTCAGACCCTCAGAAGCTGGTAAGCAAGGAGCAGTTTGGAGGAAAGGGCAGAGCAGGGCCTATTTAATGGAGATTAAATTGTTTACTTATTTTGTTTGAAAGCACTGGCTTAATGTACTATATGCATAATTTCCAAGTCATTTTTTCCCCCCCGCCCTTGGTACTGATACATACTTACAAGCTTAAAATAATGTTAAAGGTTGTTTAGCAAATCATAGTAGTCCCTTTACATTTTACAGAGCGTGTGTGTGAAGTACACAAACACAACACGTTGACTATAAATACAAGAGACAAGCCAACAGCTCCTTTCCAAGCCCAGCACAGGGATAATCAGATGCAGTCATACCTTAATGCAACCCAGATGACACTTCGGATGCTGTATCAAGTAGAAGTTTTTTCCTGCCTCCTCCACTTCAGCACAGTCCCGTACGTCCAGAACAAGAGCTGCAATTATTACTTACAGATCGCTTTTCCTGACTTAACCACTGCCTTTTATAATTACAAGCAACGGGCTTTTTCTTCCCCGTTCCCCTCCCACGTTTCTAGCCAGTCCCATACGGCTCCGTTTGTATTCAGAGACTCCTAGTAACTCCACAGAGCATCTGCCCCACACAGCTACAACCCAGAGAAGGACTAGCTAGAGCTTCCTCTCCATCCAGGCCACGTTGCTCCTCAGAAAGCATCCTCTGGCTTAGTCAGAGGCAACGCGAATGCAGATAAACACTAGCATCCCCATCAGCAGCAAGCTCCTGAAAACTGGAGCAAAACGCGCTCTTTGAGAGCAACCTGCTTCATCTATTGAGCATCCCCAAGGAAATTAAAAGTCAAACCAAACCGCAAAAGAAAGCAAATGAATAACACCTGGGAAAAGGCAGCACTCAGAAGAGTGCAAAGCCTACTTTCACCATCTGCAGCTATAACTCAGCAGGGAGCAGGCACACTGCAAAGCCAGAATAACTTTGAGTCAACAGCGGAATGACTGATGACTGTGCAATGTACACACACATCCAGAGGGCACTGCCTGCCAGGCTTCGGAAGCCTTCCTCCCTTCGTGCTCATTTCCCTGCTCTCAGGCCAAAGAATCTGCGCAAAAAAACTCAAGATATTACTTCAGACAACATGCCCGTGATTGGGACGGTGTTGCAGGAGGAGAGTGAAATCTGTGGCATATAAAACCCTCCTCCCCGTGCCCTCCCAGCCAGCCTCAGTGGCTCCCGGTTAAGCAGGCACAAGGTGCACGCAGTGGCCGAACACAGGTGGAGCCCAGCAAGCTGAAAGGGGAGAGGCAGAACTAGACAAAAATCAAGGAAGGAGAGGGAGCGTGCTTTGGAGATCACAGGCACAGAGCGAGCAACCGGAACGGAAATCATTCAGGGCAACACATGATGCTTTGAGCTGTGATCGCGGAGCCAGCAGACACTGCCCAAAGACTCATACTTACAAGGGTGCACGGACTAGAAATGACCCAGCACGCTGCACAGCCGCAGGGAGCACGCTCTCGCTCGCTGCAAGCAAGGCATCCGCGCAGCCCACGCTCCCGAGGAGCCGCAGGCCAGGCCAGTCGCAGAGAGCAACGCAGCGTGGTTCCTTGCCCTACAGGGATATAAAGTGAGAGGACGCAGTGCAGGATCCTAGGGGCCTCAGTGTAACGACAGAGCAGGGAAAACAAGGCTGGGACACACTTCCACAACCCGTGACGCTACTCTCACATCGAATTGAGAAGACATGAGGCCTGGTCTCAAGTTGCTTGTCAGCTCTCTGCAAAAAAAGCGTTATATTGTCAGCTCTCAAAAAAGTGCTATATTTGGTCTTTAGAAAACAGAATTAAAGCAGGCTTTGCTACAGACAGACAAGCACTTTTTGTGTTGTGAATCAAGGCCAGAACGCAGGAGCCAAGGATCTGGGCTGCAATCCTGGGAAGCATTCAGTTTTCCGAGCTTACCTTTAAGGCGAAGCTGCACACGTGCACAGGTTTGGAAACAGAAGCGGCAGCACCAAGGTAAATCAGGCCGACTTCCAAATCGCGTTGGCGTAAGCAGGGGGAGAAGGAGGGATGGGGACAATGGCAGGAGAATACCATGGACTTATCCCAGCGTATAAAGCTTTGCTCATGATTTCTCTCTACAATGGTGCCTGGCACGTACAAACTATAACAGCCCCAACGCAATGCCAAAGCAGGCTGCCTGGGGACGCGCAAGAACACCACCACTTTGTTACACTGTTAAAAGCAGAAATAGCCGGCCCTCTAGAACATTTGCAAATGATTTCACTACATTATGCAAAAAACCCTGCCTCAGAGCAAGTAAATACAGCTTCAACTGTGAATTCAAAACCGCTGTTAAAATATCCCATCTCTCCTGTTGACTCACCAGCCACACGTCTGAGCACAACCTGTTTCTACCAAGGGTCACATGCTACAAACAGCAAAGGACAAACTGAGCAGAGGTCGCGAAGCAGAGAGCGCGCTGGAGATTACTGGGGAGGAAGAGCAGTACCGGTGACCGGGCAGGAGGTCCCTGGTCTGGACACAGTTCCTCGGATTGTGCTTCCCAAGACACTGTGTGAAGCATCCGACCTCCTCAGAAAATCCAGGCTAAAATGACCTTCCTCAGGTCAGGAAGAACATCATTTATACTGCTTCTATCACACAATTTCTTTAAAGCTTAATACTGCACAGCTGGCTAAGTAATACAGAAGGGTTGGCACATTCCTCCATGTCAGCTGGCACTCCTTACTGCAGCAGGCAGAACATAGTATTAGATGGACCACTGGTTCAGTCTGCTCTGCCTTTTCTGATGTTTCTCCTGTTTAGCCTCTCTTTCCCTATATATGACCACAAAAAAAAGCAAAAACAAAAATCCTGCAAAGCCAAAGAGTCCACACAAACTTCATCAAAAGGAATCTACTAAGGAGAACAGCCAAATAAGTGAAAACATTTTAATTAAGTAGTCTTAAAATTATACATCTTCTCCTGCCCTAAACACAAGCCACCTCCCTCAGCCTGCAGCGTAGTCTCTGCCTATGGCTGAACCTCCCACCAGTCTGCACGACACGCACACCACAGTAAAGCCGATCGCAATGTTTGCGGCAGCGTTTACAAGCTTCGGGGAAGAGCCAAAACATGCCAACAGTTGCAAAGGATGAACTCGGAAGAACCGAGCATCCTTGTTCAGAGCATCCAACACACTCTGGATTCACGCTGACCGTCCTAGGTGGGAGTTATTAAGCCTGAGAGCAAAGGACAAACCAGCATCGTGGAGGGGACCACCTGCGAGAAGGCTGCTCTGGCTGCTGTATTCCCCGGGAGTTTGGGGTAGGAATGATGCTCTTTGAAGGAAGTCTGCAGCTGCTAAAAATCGGTATTTCTTCAGCTGCCACACAGGATTTTCTTGCAGAAAGTAATTTCTTCTGCTTGTGAATGCCAAAAATAACAGAACAAGAATAAACACCTTAAAGTCTCCTTCAAAGAGGCGAAACACCTCACAAGGCGTGCTGAGAAACTGCGTGTTTGCGTTGGGATTTGGTTGACACGCGAAGCTTTCACAACTACAAAGCACTTGAGGCTCCCACAGTGACACAGGCACGTTACACTACACAGGGCCAAGCTCCCTGGGGACAGCAACTGGGAGAAGCATCTGCACAAGACCGATACTACCACGGTCCTGCAAAAGGCCTGGAAAGCCTTTTCGCACACAACAGGTGGATTAATTGCAAACTGAGCAGCTGACCTCAGGCGTGCAGAGGTTAAAGGACTTCACCCTTTAATTTCAGGGGTTTCAGCAAGTTGCTTGACCTTCCTTTCCTATCAAGAGCCCAGAGAGGAAGGAGGTTTTGGTGGTCAGAGCCCATGTCTAACAACTGCCGAGACCTGAGTTCAGGTCCCTTCTCCATTTCCAGCTTCCTGCGGAAGCAATGCAGGGCAACCGACTCACAGTCTTGCACAGATTTAGCTGCAGTGGTTTTTGTGGGCGGTTTTTACTTTAGCTAGTTTTGTTCTGAAGCTGTTTATCAACTTTACCCATCTCCCAGATCACAGGCTGCCTCCATCTTTCTGTGACTCAGTTCCCCACCTGTACTTCCTTCACAGAGCTTGAGCACGACAAGTGCATTTAGGAGAAAAACAAACAACAAAAACAAAAAACCCCACTGACCACTCTCCTAACAGCTGGTAGCGATGGACGGAGAAGAAGGAGCAACAATTCCCATTCTTTACATGCAAACTGATGAGAAAATACCTCATCCTCAGTGCTAAGTTTCTATGCATTTCTTACGCCACTGATGCAGAGAGCTCACTGGCATTGGCAAGGCTTTGTGCCCATCACACTTTGCCTCTGACAAAATAAATGTTAAGGCCTAAAAAACAAAAAAATCATCATCATCCATCATCCTCCCTCACCCCTGCTCACTTCTATGTTCTGCATTTCAGATGGTGAGAAGTACTATTCAGTGGGACACTTTCCCTGTGAAAAATGACCAGGCAGCTGTTTCATTTATGAAAATGTGGCTTGTTTTGGAATATCTGAAACAATCCAGTTTTAATATAAAGAAAAATGAACTGCCAAAGGCTAACTGCATAAAGCTGGGACAGGACAATAAATCTGTCAACACAAATACCTCCGAGGAATAAAAATGTGCACTATGGCTCAGCTGCAACCTTCTCTGGTCTGATCTGCACCAAAAGAAGCCAGCAAATTTTCAGACATGCTCCTGTCTCACGAGAACAGGAGATCACATGTAGGGCATTTTACACTGCATGTTTCAAATTGAACACGACTTCCAGCAAACCCCCCCAAGGGAACCACCCCCACAGGCCCCCGTATGAACTCTGCAGCCACCAAGCAAGCGTCATGGGAGGAGATGAAGTGGGCTGGGAGGCCAGCTCATGATTTGGGTTTCTTAACGTGCCTGCAGAAGCAGATGCTCTGCAACACTGATGCTTTGCGCTTGCTGAGAGATGGCATTGGAAGCCAGAACCGGCTCTCCCAAGGAAAAACACAGTGCACACTCACAGTGGAATAACTTGCTTCTGAGCTGCTGTTAAATTCAAAGCTGCCAAGTCTGGAGTTAACAGAGGCCTCCGCAAGAAGTGATTTCAGCCTGAAGGTACAATTAAGCAAGTGTTACTTTTGGAGCAAATAAAACTGAAATGCATTAAAGTCTGGTCACCTCACCTTACTCCAGCCCAGCAGAATTTTACCACAGTCAGCAATTTCCTGCCAATACAGGTCAGGTTACATTTCACTAAGTTGATATTCTCAAATGCTATCTTTCAGCTCAGATTTCTGAGAAATCATGAAGCTCCTCTACAGGTTCATATAGCCATAATAATCACCTGGGGCATTTAGAAACATAGGATGTGTCTCCATCCACAGAGTTCAGCAAGTTTGCTCAGGAATTTAAGCCTGTGCATGGTTTTGAGCAAGGCCACGCACAGAAGAGATGGCAACCTACAATAAAAAAAAGCATAAGGCAACACTGGGGAGAGCTCAGAAACAGAGAAGAAAAATTCAGGCAGCCTGGAAATGGCCAGAACATGGTCCCAGTGCAAGGACTGAGGAGGAACTTATGTTCAGTGCTAGAAGAATTGGGAGCAAGGACCTTTTGGACCATTTTTGGTCATTTCCCCTCTCTGCAGGGAAGCAGGACCTTTGTGCAAATCCTGAAACAGAGAATTAAATCGGAGATACTTGCCTCCATCTGCAGTTATTCCCCCAAATAAAACAGCCTGGAGACACCGAGATTATAGGGTTCTTTTCTTTTTCAACAACCCTGTTTTTAGGGAAAAAAAAGAAAAAAAAGTAGCAGCTTTATATGGAAGGGCTGCCAGGTGAGATGCAATAAAAAAACATCCCAGCTTATCACAAGCTGGTATTATACTAGAGAGGTTTTCACCATATACATATTGGCACAAATCAAAAGATTCCTCCCAAACTCTCAAAGCTGGGAAGACATTTATAGCAATAACAAATGAAGGTTGCTGGCCACACGCCTCCCTGCTTTGTGATTTATACAGCTCGAGAGATGTGGAAATCACAGGGCAGGGTGGGTGGCGAAGCTTAGCCAAGTCTGCTCTTCCCAAACAAAGGGAGAACCGAACGCAACAGCAGCTCTCCTAACCCTTGCTGGCCTGCCCAGCTATAGGTTCTTCGTAGCCAGGAAGAGTCTTCTCCAAGCCATGCACCAATCTAAACGCAACTTAGAGTCATCAAAACCTGGAGGAAAAACATCCTTTTCCTCTCCCTCACTCTCTTTATTCTAACCCTGACATGTTTTTAAAGTGAACACAGTTCTTGTTGATCTCTGTGGCCGCTGAGGTGGCACCTGAAGAACTGCTTCAGCCTAGCTCAGTACTGGTAAGCTCCTCACACAGGCAGGGAGGACGGTGCTGAGCGCCTGCAGTTAGCTGCTGCTCTGAACCTGAGCTCCTCAATGCTTTCCCGGTAAAAAGGTCCTTGTACTTGTCCTTTATTCGTGGAAGAGGAGCCGCACATGCAGTAATAGGTTCTTGTGACCCTTTCTGAGCCTGATCCGGAAGCTCTATTTATTCATCTTCTGCTACAAGGACACCAAAGCTGTTCCACGGGGTTACCTGCATGCCACGGGCATCTACAGACAGTCAGCAGAGCAGCTGACCATAACGGGTTACTGCAACCACTACGGACACCAGTTTGACTCGTACCATGCGGAAGTGAAAAGCTGCATTTCACCCATAATCCTTCTCTCATGGTGTGTTCAGCATTTTACTAGACAGATGGGGTCCACATGCAGCTTTCCTTCTAGAGCACCCTTTGATGACTCCATGCTGTCTCAGTCCTCAGTTTTTACCCAGCAGCACATCAACAAATATAAAAAGATTCTATATCACCGAAATCTTGTCTGCTTTCCTATCCCAACTGTATCACATGACCAAATAAAAGACGTTACTTCGCCTTACAAGCTTTGCTTCAACACAGCAGAATTTTACAGCTTCAGAGTTTGACTGTTTCCTCCTCACAGGTGAAAAGAGGGTCCATTTTTTAAAAGCTATACGCATTTGAAGGAGTCTGATCTTTGAAAAACAATCACCAAGATGAATAGAGCTCAATGGATTTCATCAACATAGAACAAAGATGCTTTTTTTATACTGTAGGGAAATTGCAACTGCAGAACATGGCTGGAAGAGAAATGTCTCAGATTTGAGACAAAACAACAGTGTTGTTCTCTCCCCCTCCCTGCCTCACTCGCTGCCCAAGTTACTGGAAGTTTTCACTCCTCTTCAACACAGCTAACACAAAGCTACAGGCTCTGAGGAGGGGTGTCCCACAAGGGAGCATGAAAGAGCTGCAGCAGGGCAGGGAGACGTCATCTGCCCTGGCAGTGTCCACAGAAGGGTTTAACAAAGCTATTTTAACAACTCACACTTTAAACGCACTCGTTTTCCTGAGAGGGTGGATGAAACCCAGCAGTCAAGCGACTCGTACTTTCAGCATTCAACGGGAAGATCTTCACTGGAGTGAGCTTTTTTTCAAACAAGCTTCACTGCAAAGCATGGAGAAGTTAAAGGCTTCCTCTGCCCTGGAAAGTGGCACTTCTACCTCCATCAGATTCCCAACAAAATCCAACTGCTTCCTCAGCACTCAATTTCTTGGACATTTGAGCCACTTTGCAGGAGAGCACTTTCATTTCAATTGCATTATCAGGTATATCTGCCCAAGCAGAGAACAGAGCAGAAAAAGTGCCCTGCAGCGAGGATTAAACGTTCACACCACGTTACTTACTGTGACAGGCACCTGAAGAGGAGTCATGGGTGGAATACTATTGCTTACCAAATCCTCCAGCCAAGACAGGCCAAGAGTGAAAGTGCTCTCTTTCCACATATTACTGTCTACAACATCAAACAATCCATAACCACTTAAACTATTTTCCCACCATTTCAGTTGTTGCTTTTCAGAGGTGCTGCACAAAAAGAATCCTTCACTTTTCTCTTGCATTAACCTTCCAGAAGACGAGAGGAAAAAGTGAACCAAAGACCTGAAGACAAATCCCTAACTCCGCCCTGTGCCTCTGGAGCACAAGGGTCAGAAGGGAGCACCATGGCCTTTTTGCAAGCACTCACCTTCAGTCCTTCAGACACTAATGTCTTCAAGTAGCAGTGAAGCAGCCAGACATACTAAGGACAAATTAGTGGTATGTAGTGTTTTAATAAAGTGGCACAAGGAAATAAAACTGTTAGCTTTAAACCAGCATTACGAACTCACTCCAAGCTGCTGTAACAGAGGTCATTTACAGCGTCTGAAATACAGTGATAGAAATGGTCAGGTTAAGATTTCTTATAACATTTGTGCAAAAAATCTTTATTTTTGTCTAATGAGAGGGTTTGTACTTTAGTTTGCAAAAAACTAAATCAAGCTATTTACACCTAATTGTTCTTCTTTGCTCACTCACTCCTCCTCATCTTAACCTTGTTATCAAGGTGACAAGACAGGTAAGAAAATATACACATAAGTGCAATGAAATTGCCTGTGGGCTCTCCACCACCTCTTGCACATCACCTTACAGAAAACACTAAGATAAATTTGAGCATGTATTTTATTTACAGATTTTCTCCTTCATTCATCCTTTATGAAGATGAATCATCAGCATATGAAATCCACTCAGTTATTGCTGTATGTTCACTGGATGAAATTCATTGCATCTTGGATAGTAGCAACTGTAAATGCTTGGATGCACTGTGGTATATACCTAATGAATCTCAATTTCAGACCATATATTTTAAATCCAGAAGGTATCTCCACAGGTGTAATCTGCTTTCCATTTGGTTTTGCAAATAAATGAATTTGTCCCAAGACATACAATAACCTAAGAGCTCATTTAGCACAAGGGTTTGCAGTTTCCAGCCAGTTCCCAGGGGACAACTTGCCCACTCCACAACAGTTTGTGTGACATCTGTTTCTGGTTTCAGAGAGGTCAAAGACCAACTGGAGAACCTACCACAGAGAAAGAACGAACTTGCTAATAGTGCCAAACCCTCCAGCAGCAAGGCAAAGGCAAAGAAAATCAGTATTTTGTTTGTATTTAATTCTATAATTCTCCCTTTCTTCCAGACGTCCCCTACGAGAATGGGTCATCAGCATATGAAATCCTCTTCTGTTACAGCTGTGCAGTCACTGAACAGATTGCATTGCATCTTGCTCAAGTGCAACCGTAAACACGCATGCTTGAGTGCAATGTGGTATATACTTAGCAAACATTATATACTAAATATCTTACATCTGTGGACAAAGTTACAATTTTCAAGGGCAAACTTCCAAAGTAGCAATCAAAAAGCACAAGTCCAGCTTCCAGATGTTACAAGATTTCTAAAGCCTAGAAACTCCTGTTCCCTTTGCAACTGATGGAAGAGCAACAAGTGGGAATCTATAAATACACCGGGGTCAAAAGCTGTCTGCTAAAGAGAAAATAAAATCAGTGCTATGCAACCCAACTTCTACGCTTTCGCTTTTGAAGCCAGCTGGTAGCAAAAGCAGTATGTGTTAAGGCTCCATTCAGGCCACACGCTCCTTTAAAATTCAAGCAGTAAGTGCCCCAGCAGAACATTATCAGTTCTTTCCACAGCAGCATGTCGCCTTGGGTGCCAGTTTTTCAAACACACGAAGCATATGGTTAACTCGAGACATGAGAGTAAGCCTAGCAGAACCAACGCAACCTGTGAACTGCATAAAATGAAGTCGCATAACTGCTGGCAGGTTCAGTACACTTCGTTGTCACATCAATATGCAAGTTACTTAGCTGTGCAAGAATTTTTTGTTCCTTTTGAAAAAGAAAACCCAAACGAACACTGTTTCTATATACACACCCTGGTGAGAAATGCCACCTGAAACAGGAAACATGGACATGAAGGATGCTGTTGCTTTCTCCTTCAGCATCCAGTGATTGAATCTCTGGACCAGATTTGGCACCGGTCTCTATCACTCAGCCCCGGCATCTCACTGAAGCAGCAATGTGCAAAGGTGACGTGCAGCAGCATCGCCTTCCCTTCGCCTTGCAAAGCCTGGGCTCACTGGTGCAAGATAACCCGTGCAGGATCAGGGTACAGCACCAGTAGACACTGCCAACACGCATGAATCACCCGCTGGCCCATAAAGTTGTCTTTGGCTGTGGGTCAGCGCTCCACCCTGTTAACAGCTCGGCAATAATCAGTCATGACAAGCTGCCCTGCTGGCTTTGCTGCCTGAAACGTGCTTACTAGCCAGGTGTGCTCCAGACAAGGTCAGTGATGCACTCCAGCCTTACCAGGTGTCTAGTTTAGCCAAGTCTGCTGTCTCAGAGATGGTCGCTGCAGTCAGAGCGCATAGACACTGCCATATCCACAAGGAAAATACAAATTGTAGGCCATCCACTGAAAAACACTGTAATAAGCTAATGAGAAAGATATAACTGTCAATGCTGATTACTGCCTTGCTTGGTGGCTTCAGGAAGAGTCAACACAGCTTTTGTAGCGAGAAATAGTCTTTCAGACCCAAAGAAGTCTTTGAAGCCATTCGTGGCGAAACCCACGAATGATGTACTGCGCTTGGATTTCTGCAAGTGTTTTTGGTGAGGGACCATTTCAAAGCAAGATACTGCTGGATACAAAGAAAGGCTTTTGCATGGATTGATGATGGGTTAAAAGAATAGGAAACAAAGATCAGAAACAGTCAGTTTTCACAATGACAAGTTGCTACCAGCAAAGCTCCAGAGACTTGTGCTGGAGCCTCTGCTATTACACACACACAAAGATCTCTGAAGAAACGGAAGAGTGAGAGGATATCAGATTTTCAACTAATTCCAAAGGGTCTCATGATATCAAATGCCTGGGGATGAGGTCTCTAGCCACCACTAGTGATCACTGTTGAAGACCAAATACTAGACTAGACAGACCTTTGGTTTTATCGCACGCAGACAGTCTCGTGCTCCTAAGGTCTGTTAGGATGGCACAATAAGCTGACTGACCGTGAAGTCCTACAGGATGTTGACTCAAGGTCCACTGCAACATTTATAATAAAGGCCCAGAAACGATGGTGTGGACATATCAGGTAGCAAAAGTCAAAACCTTTTGCAGAGATGTAGCACCTCAGGGATTCCCTACAAGTATCTCCAAGCACAACTTACTGGTCAACTTCTTCAAGGTCCTAGCAGCAGACTGGTTTCAGCTGGATGCCAAGGCAGGGGAAAGCATAACCCCTTTTTAACACAACAGCATGCAAGAACACACCAAAGCAGTTGCAGCAGGCTGGCTGCTGTGGCGAGTGGTGCTGAGACTGGCTAATAATGGGAACTCGTGGCATGCATGGCAGTGATCACAGGGGCATCTACCTCATCTCCTGCAAGGCCACCAGCTCAGAGGGGAGAGGGGCATCCTTTCCTGCACAGCAGGTAATTTGAATTGTTCCTCTGTGCAGAAGCAACAGAGTAACCCTGCAAGAGGTTTCTTTCCTGTTCGCTTGTTCACAGTTCTTGACTGTCTCAGCTCTGTAGGGATTTTAACTTCACAACAGGTAAACTAACTTTATTTTACATCAAGTGGCTTGGCCAGAGTGATGACTTATAATTAGACATTAGAGAAGCTGTCTGCACATTTTCAAATAGATAAAATACACCATACTGAGACTTGCCCCTGCACCTGCATAGCTGTAAAGAAACTATTTGGGGCTTTAGTTTTAGCAGTAAGTAAAAATTCAGGGACTTAAATCTGCCTTTTCAAAGCACTTCCTCTGTGCACACAGACACTGTGGCTTCCCTCATAAAAGCAGCATTCAAAAAATACATCAACTCCTCCCAAAACACAAGTCACAATCCAAGAATAGAAGCTTCAACAAATGTAGAAGTGAAGGAGAATTCATACGGACTGCGCCAATGGCCACATGGGCTTAAATGCATGGTCACGAAGAGCTGCAAAGTTCAAGGGCATATACTGCACCTCACTATAAAATGAGAAGTAGTCTCCACTCACAGCACTTAAACGTCTTGTTCCTGAAAGACCTCTTCAAAGCAGTACTGCACTGAGACAACGCAGGAGCTGCTGTTCCTGCAAGCAAAGACACTGCCGGGCATGGAAAGCATCTGAGGATACATCAGGCTTAACAGTCCTACATAAGCCTAAACAAGCATTACAAAGAAGCTACATCACGTCTACCTCGAACCAAGGAAGTTACTGAGACCTATCCCACAAAAGCCTCACTATACAAGAGACTGAAAAGATTAAATAGGTTTTGTGCATTTTGTAACACTCTAGATAACAATCGGGATTCATTTGCAAAAAGGATCAATGCCAAAAAATGCTTGGGGAGAGAACATGTTTGCTCATTCCAGAGCTGATCAAGCTTTCACATTCAGACCAGCTGGGCATGCCTACGGTCCCAGCACTTTTCCACATGTTCACAAATGAGGTATTTTCCAAACAACAGCAATTAAAAAAATGAAACCTGAAAATACATTTTTTTAAGGAAAATGCAGAGAAGCACACTGCTCCTTTATTAAGCTTCTTTAGGTTAAGGAGTGACAGAAACCCACACAACGATTCACACAAGTTACTGCAAATTCTTGTTGACAAGGGCGTCTTTCTAGACCAGCTAGGATAGGAACAGTTTTAGAAACAGGAGGAAGTGATAACCTGAAAGAAAACTGGTCTCAGCAGAAAAAGCCCTGGATCAACACAGCTGAGAAAGGAGAAAAAAAATGTTTAGAACAATGTTTATGGTTTACCGTTAAGTTAACAATTGGACCAGCATCCAGAAGACCCTGGGTAGAGACTTAGGGACTACACGGGTATGCTCTTTGCACTGACATTGGGAACTTCAACTTATCGCAGCACATCTCTCACCCATTAGAAACTCCCACTCTTAACCCATTTAGGGAAGCCAATTTCCCAGTAGTCTTTAGGTAGAAACGGGAGAGTTTTACTTCCATGATATTTTTGCATGCTCCGCTTGTTAATTAAACATGGGAAATTAGGTCCAGATGCCACTGCCAATACACCTTCTGTCAGAGAGGGAAGGCGTTTAACTATGCCACCAGGAAAGATATGCTGATGATGTAAACCGTTCTCACCAAGCAGATTTGCTGACACAGACACACCAGCGTAACCTTTGTAACCCAGGTCAGTCCATAACAAGACAGGGCATCAGTCCAGAACACCACGGCGTAGGTGAGACTGAGACCAACCCTCCCTCACCTCACAGTGGGGAAAAGGAGGCATGAGAAAACCAAGTGATTTGACCATAGTTTATAGCAGGAACTGGTCAGAGCTGGAAACTAGAAACTCCTCCTGAAACGCAGCTTTAGTGCCTGAGCTACAAGACAGTCTACTTTTCACATGAAAGCATGCATTTACTAAGAATGTCATTAAATCCACCTGAGAAACACCCACAAAAAATGTGCTGCGGGGTTTATCTTTTCCGAGGAAGAAGGGGAAGGGAGTGTTTGCATAACTAACCATAAATCCCATACACATACAAAGGAAAACTAGTGGTGAAGAGCATCCGGGGGATAACGTAAAAGGAGAAGTCAGGGAACGAAGAGAACAGAGGCAGCAAAAAATGCATGAAGTAGCCTGCTCGCCAATTAACCGTTGATTGATCTCAACCAGACCCCCAATACTTATTTCCCTTCAACCAGTCTGCAGTCAGTAACGCTCCTACCAGGCGCTTTCTTGCCCGTTCGTGAATAAAGGTCCTGTTCATCAATGGGGAAAAATTCCGCCCTCACCCATCTGCACATACCCGGTTCCTGTTGACTTCTACAAGATTTCCCTTTACTATTGGACTGTTCCACAGCAGTTTCGAATCAGCCCAGATGGAGCAAAATAAAAGACAAAAAAATCATTTTGAGGGTGGAAATTCAGCAGGCAAACGCTTGTAACTGTTTTCTTGCTGGCAGGAGGAGTTATTGGGCCTTTAGGGGAAACAAAAGCCAATATAAACTTGGACACAGAAGGGCTACAGCTGAAAGCATAAGGGAAAAAATGTGTAAAATATTATTGTATACAACCAGAAAGCTACTCCTCTGAGACTGTCAAAGCATTTTCACAAAGAGATGGAGGAGAGGAAAGGTTTATCCTGCTTTCTAATACAGAGAAGCCAGACAAAAAAAGATAGAGGAGAAGATCCAGCAAAAAGAACATGCTTAATCCTATTAAAATTAACGAGATTTCAGCCTGGTCTCCACACAAAAGTTGTATTGGTTTAGCTTAAGTGGATTTAAACACAGATTTAGCTAAAGTGGATTCTCCCCAAGCTAAACAAACATAAATCGGTGAAGACCGTAGCCCCTTTCTGCCCAACTTTGCCTGCATACACAGACGTAGTCCCTGATCACAACCAAGCTAAGCAGACAAACGTACCAGGTCCACGGCAGGGGGGGACAGTCTCTCCCATTCGGGGGAGAGGAAGGAAGGAGGAAGAGCAGCGGCAGGGCGCAGCCTCGCCTCGCTTTGCGTAATGCACGGGGACTGCCTTGCGCCAGCACGCACACCCTCGGAAGGCAGTGGCGAGAGGGTTGTCACCAGCAGAAGCAGCGATGGTCATGAAGAGGGCTTGCTGAGTGTCTCAAAGAAGGAAGGGGGCGGGGGAAAGAGGTCCTTTAGCACAGGTAACCTCCCCTTCCCTTTCTGTACAGTTGGGGAATAAAGGAAGTAGCTGTGAGGGCTGGCCAACTACAAAATCGAAGGAAGTCGGATGCAAAAGAAGTTTCAAGTCAGCAATAAGCAGCAGCAAGCCAGGGTAGGTAACGCAGCCCTCCTTAGCCACATCTACTAAGAGCAGAGCACAGCTCAGCTGTCCTTTACAGGACACAGGCTCAGCTCAGACTCCGCAAAGGTTGGAGCTGGAATAAGGCACAGAGATAAACCGGGCCCACCACTACAACCAGCACTGGCTGCCTGGGTCTAACTTCCTTTCCAAATGAAGGATCAGATCCAAACCCCAGCTGGTTCCTCAGGCAGAGGTGACGAGACGTGCCACTGGTCTGCAAGGTCCTGCCACAAGTATCAGGCATGGTCCAGCAGGCTGCAAACCGCCCGTTCCTCTAGCACGGGAGAGGCAGGCTCATCTCCATCTTCTCTCTGACAGTGACACTGAGTGGCAAAGACCTCGAATCCAACAGCATAAAAACTGCATTTTCTGTCACTGCTCCTCAAACTCTTTGGTCCTGCATCTCATTTTTTTTCTGCTGCAAATTACCCAAAAAGCTACAGCCAATTCCTTAGGCCAGACAGGAGAGAGCCCTTCAGAGTCAGCTATCGCAACAGCGTAGAACAATTCCCACGCTTCATTAAACAATCTTCTCAGCTGCTTGTCTGGCTCCGATAGTACAGAGGTAGGCAATCTAGAGAGGGAGAAGTTAAACGTGGACTTTGCCAAAAAGATGAAGTGGAAGTGTCCCAACCTGACTTGCTTGGCACTTCAGTATGAGAACCAAGCTGAGAATCCGTATTTCTGGCTCTCTGCCCTGTTCCTCCCTTCATACCACATTGTCCTACCAGAACAGCGAATGAAGAAGAAAATGCCTAATGTGTTTTTCAAGCACTCAACGAGTCTTCATTTGAACTGGGAGGAACGGACACGATGGAAAAGCCAGTCTCACATAATGCCTTTTATTCCACGCATAGCCCATTATGCAAAGCGCATTCAGAGACCAGCTCTCCCACCATGGCAACGCCGTCACTGCCAAGGTGGTAGCAGCTATGGCACAGCAGCACATTTCGATCCCATTCCACCAGATGACATTGCACAGCATCAGCTCAGTGCCAGCGCAGCAACACCCCCGGTTCCGAGCACTGAAAGGCATGATCTGATCTTTGAGGCACAGCCAGCAACGGCAAAGAAAAAACAAAGCCAGCAAAGGTGACAGAAGACTGCCAGAATTTTTGGCAGCTACGCTGATTTGCATCCCAAAATGACTGGAAGAAGTCTCATCTCAGTGATAACTGCAATGGCAACAAAGCAATGCCATCAGCTAAGCGCAAAGTTTCTAAGAATAAGCCTAAAGAACTGAAGCAACAAAGAAGCCAGGCAGCACCACAGCAAGCAGTTAAGTGCTAGCTCCTCTCCACATACCAGTGAGGTGAAAACATAGTTTCACTGAACAAGAAAACCCACTTTTGCAGTTCTTGTCACCTGCTTAGGCTGATAGGGCCTGGATTAACTGTTCACAGGAACATGCCATAATGGGAGGAAGCAAAAAAAAGAAGGGTGTATTTCGAAGTAGATCATTGTTCTGACCCAGCCCACCACGCCACCAAACAACAGCATTGAAGAGATCGCAAGCAGAGATGCAGAAACTTCTCAGGTCACAGCAAATTCACTGGGGAACCGTATTCTGACTGGCTAAAGGCCACAGAGAAAGCTGGTGACACAGCCAAAACCAGAGCTCATAAATTCATGACTCTCCGCAAGAAAAAGCCACCCTGGGACCCTTACTTTGATGCAGACGGTCCTTAGGAGAGGAGGCCTCTGCATCACACCAGATGAAGATGCAGCACCTCATCCAGGAAAGGGCAACTTATCACAGGCGCTCTGGGGTCTAGCGACCTTCTTGGATTGTCAGCAGTCAAAAGCTACAGGAACCGGGACTGATGTTTCCAAAGCACACAGCTAGCTTCTGCTTGCATTCATTTTCAGCCTTGCTACTGTCCCTGCAGAGCCAGCAACATCCTTATACCCTAGCAGTCAAATTTGCCAGCTTTACAAGCTCCACCAGTTCCTGAGAGTCCGATTCACAGAAAGGGAACAGTAACCTCAGCCCACGGGAGCAAAATTAACAGAAGGAACGAATGCACTTTAAGTGCTTGCAAACTCCATACACTCCAAAGAAAAAGGGCTAAAGGAACATCACAGTTTACTTTAGAGGTTTAGTTGGCTTCTCAGCCAACAAGGTCAACAGTGCCCTGGGGGTTATTCTAGATCCAACCTGCTGGGTATTATTGACAGGGTGGGTATGACAAAGGGTTACACCTGCAGAATGGACTGGGAGCTGGCAAGGGAAGCAAACACACTAAGCTAGAGTACACAGATGACATCCGGCAACAGCACATGCAGTGGGGATCCTGCCTTCCCGGTTCTTCAGCCGCTGCCCCTTCCCAGGCCCAGGAGAAAGCAGACCTGCTCCTCAGCCACAGCACGCTGGCGGGAAGATGGTAACTGCCAAGTTCAGCCTGCAGTCAGAGTATTGCAGCTTTTTCCTGACTACCCATACTGCTGTGAGCCACTTTTCTCCTATAGAATTACCTCCCATTGACCCCATTTTTATGGTTTAGAGTCACAGATTTTTAAGGGTAGGAAGAAAAAAAAAAAAAAGCCACGTAGATCATCCAGCTTGTGCAGCACAAGCCATGGAGTTTCATCCAGCAATTACTCAGTGTGTGGAGGGGTGGGGGCATCTCACCTACCACATAAATGAACTCTGTGCCATCTGCGTGTTAATAGGGATGAACATCTCTTTCAGAAAGACATCTGATCTTGATTTAAACACTTCAAAGGGCAGACACTCAGCTGGTGCAGATTGTCACTGCTCTGCAAGGGAGCTGTAACAATCTACAGCTGCTGAGGATTTGCACGCAAGCGCTGGCGAATTGACCACTTTTTCCTCCAGCTTTCCCAGCGCGTAATTGCTCTGGCTATTAGAAGTTTGTATCAAACGTAAAGTAACAATTAAAGGGGAAGGATAAATCTAAAACAGACGTGAACAGGCTCACGTGTGGGGTCCGGCTATGGGAGCAGGCCTCCAATTTAGTAACACGTCAGAGCAGGAGTCGAGCGTGGCAGCTTACCACGCCCATGCAGGCAACGTAGAAGTACCGTAGGGAGATTAGGGCCGAGAGAAAATACACGTGCAAGACATCCATCCACCCGTGTGACTGCTCTGAACAGTAAGCGCAGCACCGCTCCAAGCCCAGCTCATGCACGCCAGCCAGGATGAAGCAGCAGATGAATACACCTGCTCCTCTGGTTTGCGAGTGCACAGTGGAGTAACGGGTTCATTCCTCTCATGTCCAGCTCTCCCATGATATGTCACTGTAAATATGGTGGCATAAGTCCTCACTGGATCCACTTTACAGAGCTTTCAATATATAAAACTGTTTCGAGCGTGGATGACGCTATACGGAACGTGCTCAGTTGAACGCTATGGTTTTACCTGGTGTCAGAGTGAGTGGGGATGTCAGCAAAATTGTATGCTTAAAGCTATATAGAGAAAAGTTTTATCTGTACCATTGTAAAATAAAAAGAAGCAAGAAAAACTACTTAACAAACCACGTCTTCCCAGTTTCTTCAGGCAGTCTTGGACATTTCTAGCAAACATTGCTTAAAACACAAGCATCTCCATTCCTAAATGTCCCTGCAACAGTTTCCCTTGAAAATTTAGTCAGTCCCATACTCCTGAAAAAGTCAGTTACTACATTTAAAAGGGCACATGCCCTATAATCCAGGTTATGCAGCCAGGGATTATAAATGCATTATCAGGCCTTCAGCATGGATGTTTTTCATCACTGAAGCTTGAAATTTCATCCGCAAATTACTTCCAACACCTTTGAAAAGTCTGTGCCAGGAGACTTAATTTAGAAGGCAAAGGCTGCAGGTTGCACGGAAGTTCCAATTAGAATTTCAATAGCAAATAACCAGATGCAAAGTCTGTTTTCTGGCAGATGGTTTTATAAGTTCAGCAGGGAATTTACATCTAAAATAAAAAATGAAGATGTCTACACCAACGCATTAAGAGGCATGCAGCCTGAAATTGTCCCCAGAAAAACACAAAAGGGGTGCATGCATGCCTTGGTGTGTATACACATATCTATTTTTTAAACTAGAGCCAAGCAGCAGACACGCACAGCAAATGCATTAATCTACTATGGACATGAAATTTAATAAAAATGGACAGATCACTTCTAAAGCAGCCATTGCCATGTAATGGACCGCATTAACATATAGAGTAGTGCATGATTACTGTGGATAAAGTATGACTGGAACAGAAATACATGCCTTTGTGAGAGATGCACACTAGGTGATCAACATGCATCTTATAGCCTAGTTTTCAAAGCTACTGAACAGCCACAAAACCCTCTGGAGTCGGAGGGGCACCAAATACTCAATGTCCCCGAGTTTACCTCTCTCGGCAAGGCAGCAACCTAGATCAAGGTGGGGAGTTAGTATTTCTATAGGGAGGAGGGGTGGGTTTCTCCAGCAAGCAGTCGGTTAACTCACCTTATCAGGAAGCAGCAGCGCTCTTGCATGGCCAAGCCTGGCAGGCATTCATTCAGCTAACACGCGGGACATCAAGGCAGCTCACTTGAAGGGCTCCTGAGACAGGGTTTTTCTTTGCCAATCCTAGGAGAGAAAGTTTGGGAGAGAGCAGAGGCAGATGTCAAAGGACACGGCGCTCCCCACGAGGTGCTGTACGGGAGAGCTTGCTCAGAGAACTGTATTTACTGGAATCCAGCAGCGTGTCCACGTTAGCGTGCCCAGGGTACAACCAAACCTACTGAAAACCTTTACTTTGGGTCCGATAAGATGGAAAACATCTGTACGGTATCATGCAAAGGGGGATGCCATTTACAAAGGTAACCTCAGTATTACACTCTCTACAGTATTTGTTTAGATACAGGAGTTTTTTTACATACATGCAGAGTCTCTTGTAAGAGCGATCTGCTACAGACACCATAGTTCGGAGGCGCTCTGTAAGGAAGGAAAAGGAGAAAGACTCCCCGTACCACTGACGGGTACCTCGAAGAGCAGCAGCCAGGGCCGGCAGCAAAGCCGGGCGAGCGCAGGCTCCCGAGGCGGCACTACCGGCGCCGAGCTCCTCCGCCTAAGGAAGGGATCACCTTCCCGCGCCCCTCAAGGCCTCCAGCCTGGCGCGCACTCAACTTCCCAGCAACCCGCCCTGCCGCTGGGCCTTACAGACGGGGCCGAAGCGGCCACGCCGCCGCCGCCGCTGAGCTCCCCGGCGGGGCCCGGCGGCTCCCCGAGGACAAAACCACCCGCCCGCGCGCGTCGCACTGCGCCGCGGGCCGCGGCAAGGCGCCGCCACCTCGACGCCGGCCGGGGGGCACCGGCAGCGCCGCTCGCCGCGGGGAAACCCGCCGCGTCCCGCCGAGACCGGGGCCGCTCCGCCTCCGCCGCCCGCTCAGAACTTCCCCGGGCCCGCGGGCTCGCCCCGCCCCGCCGCGCCGCCCGCGCTCCCGCCGCGGGGGAGCCCCGCCGAGCGCGGCCCCGGGACAGGCGCTTACCCCGGCGGCGGCGGCGGCGGCGGCCGCACGCCCGGTGCCGGCGCGGCCCGCGGGGAGGAGAGCGGCCGCGCAGCGCCCCGCCACATGCCACGGCCGCGCCCCGCCCCCGGCCCCGCCCCCCGCCGCCCCCGGTTGGCCCGCCCGCCTCCCGCCCCGCCCCCCCACGCCCTCCCGCCCCGCCCCGCGCTCCGAGCCCCGCCCACGCCCGCCGCGCCGGGGGGCGGGGCGTCCCCGCGCGCAGAGCGGCGCCCGGCGCCCCGGAAATACCGACGCGGCGGGGCGAAGGGGGAGCGCGGCCGGCGGAAGTGGCGCGCGCCGAGGGGGCGGGGCTTGGGCCCGGCAGGGCGGGGCGGGGCGGAGCGACCACCCCATGCGCCGGGGGGCCGTTGGGGCACGTCACCAACGGCCGCGGCGGCCTCGCTAACGGTTGTCCCGGTTAAGCACCAGTGACCAAGTATGCCGCTCTAACCTGGACCTAACTCTTCTCACGTAATCCTTAAACTGGGCCAGTCTCCGGTTCGGTAGGCACGATCCGTGGCAGCAGCGTTGCTTAAATGGAGAGCGCTGCTGAATTCAGTGTGGAAACACAGAGCATCAATCAGCTCCTTGTTGGCTATTTCGCTGTTTTTAGTGAATTTGCTTTATGCTGCCCCTGCTTCTGCTGGAAGTTTGCACACCACCTATCTCCAGCTGCTTTGGTGTATAATGAGGGAAAGCGCTAGCACCAGCAGAGCTTTGAACCTTTCATGCACTGCTGTGTATATATGTGTATATACAGATACATATATAATTGTGTATATACACACACACACATAGATATATATGTATATGTGTGTGTGTCATCTGAGCAGGGGGCTGACTCCATGAAATGCCAGAATGTGTGGGACTTATGGACTTTAAGACCCAGGACTTTAAGCGCTCGAGGCCCGTTTTAGATCAAGCACGTTGCCCCCTGAATTCAGCTCCCATGGGTTATTTGCAGGTGGCCCAGGGCCGAATCTTCGAGGGGTGGCGAACACCTCTGCGCACAGGCACAGTCCATATTGTGAGATGCTTTATATAGCGACGGTGACATCGAACAGGTGAAGAAGAAGCCCTTGCTATCTCAAATCACATAAGGATTTCAGCTGCTACTGCTAGTCTGTCTATAGATGAAAGTGATGGTGAAATCATTCACACATTCCTATGTAATTTTAGAACACAGAAATTTGCTTTTAGAAATGAGCAGTGAGGCAGAGGCGGAGCTGATACCCTGCAATGACAGTTAATAAAAAGCAGACAAAATGGAGAGCTGGCCAGCACTATATATTAAGATCTCAATTTAAAGTGTGTCTGTCTGTATATATCATATCAATATATCATTCCATCATTCATGTAAGATAGTGACATCTACTGGAATATTCCCCCCCTCCTTCCCAGAGAAGGGGGAAGGAAGGGAGAAGCTCCACAGTTCAAGAGAATTAGAAGAGACAGTTGAAAGGGGCGGAAGGATTGTGTGCAGTAGGACAGATTATCTGATGGGACCAAGCACGAGAACAGAGCAAATAACGTAAGCAAGCAGGAGGGCAGATGGTCCTAGGGGTTGGGGTAGTGGGGAATGAGCACATTCTTGGGGAAAAAAGTCTCTGGAAAAAAAATGAAAATGTGTATGGAAAAGCCCAGGTGTGAAATTGAAGTCCGGGGAAAATAGAGGTCCTGAGGAAGAGCCGTGATCAGCAAACAAAGAGAACGTAATGGCACGAAAGCGCCCTTGCTCACCTCTCTCCCTGTGATGCAAGGGAAATGTCTGCCGTTCATGCTATTCCCCTTTGAGTAGCCCAGAGGACATTACTTTGAAATGCCTTTAAAGATCCTTGCAACTCTACATGCCTCCTGTGAAAAGCTGGGGTGCTAGGACATGCTGGCAATAGCAGGTTTTCGTAGAATATAAATGAGGGCTAAGCCACTGTTGATCTTTCAGTTGGTTTGTATTTATTCCAAATTGTCAAGAGAGCAGAGATTATGGGATGTGATGAAATGCCATCAAAAGGGATTGGGCTGGAGGTGCAGTAAAGGAGATTTTAGGATATTGGTTTAAACAGAAATGGCTCCAATAAAGTTAAGCTATGTTCCAGACATTAACCCATTCAGGGATTTTGCACTGCCTGAGCTAGAGACCAAAAGGCAAGTCTGTGTTTAAGAAACACCACACCTCTGTTTTAAAAACTGATGGTGATTGGGAGACAGCATATTTGCTCTTCTGGAATATTCAAAGAAACCTAGCCCGTGGATGCAATGCAAGGAATAGTCACATACCTCTTGTTACATCTAAGAAAAGATGTAACTAGGTCTCTTAAAACACGTGGAAGGTTGAACCTCCCTGCCCTGTGTTGTAATGGCCTTTTTACTTAAGTGGCAAGACAGGCCCGCACCCCGATGGGGGAGAGCTGGGGAGAAAGCTGCTCTCCTGTCTCCCTAGAAAAGAGAGAATCCAACCCCCAACTCCGTGTGCAATAGTTACAAGTTACTACAACTTGCTATGGGCCAGATTCACCTCTGAAATAACTCCAGTCAAATTAAACCAAGAGCCTGTATAGCCCACTATCTTTTTTTCATAATCTTCTTTTCACAGAGGACAGGCCTCTGCCAACTCTCAGGCTGCAATTAGGAAAGAGTCTGGATAGAACTGTTGACAATATGTTTGCGGAGTACTAAATACCATTGAATATGTTCTGTAAATATTGACACTTGGAGGAAGAGATTTGTTCTTTGCATAGTTTGCATGCTGGCATCTGCTGGGCTGAATAAATTACTAATAAAAAAATCATATTATGAAAAGAAAAAGACCATGCTGGTTCTTTGGGGCTATTTCATTAAAGACAATGAGGTGATAAGGAAGTACATTGCTTGGGAATTAAACTGTATGCAGAATTTTAGTACTGGAATATGCACCATTGCTCTGTGGAACCGAGGCAGCACACACTGCAGGAGTACAGATTTTCCTAGCAAGGAGCCCTGGGCTGAGACAAAGAGCATTTTAGTTGGGGAAAGAGTCTTACCTGCAGCCAACTGTACGATGGCTCACTTTGGCACGACAGTCTCGAAGGGACACAGTTCATTTCTTGTGTTGCATCTTGCACAGCCCTAAATCCAGTCCCCCCACATTGTGACTGTTGCCAGCTCTTCCAGTTTTGAGTATTTTCTGAACCTTCTAGCTTCCTGAACCAAGATACTGCAAGAGAATCTTGACTATCATTTTAAAATGCCCTTAAAATGCCTTGGTGTGAGGAAAGGTCTGAAAATGCAAAGCAAGTGCCCCTAAAAGTAGAAACACCAGAAAGCAAATCAGCTTCAGTGAGCTAAGCTCCTCATGTCTGAGCACTGGCGTTCCTAACCACTGACAGTAGTCATTTAGAAGTCAGATTTCATAATTAATATTCCAAATACTCTTCATAAACTTATTTTTAAGCCGAGATTCTCATGTAACATCACAATTGTAGCAATGTGCACCAAATTAAGGAACTGGTTATAGGACAGAGCATCTAATTAGTTGCATTTTGTGTTACTATGAAGAACTGAATGCATACAAACAGCTAAAAATGATTGGCTCTATACAGCCACTGAAGGTTACTACCATAGATATAACATTACTCACAACCCATCAGGATTCTCCAGTTATGTTCAAACTCATACAGCTGTCCCACTGGCATCATTTTACTGCAGCTTCATCATGAAAAATGGATAGCGCGCTTGGCCAGAAATCCTGCCTCTCTGAAGCCATGGGAATCTCTGAAGCACAAGTTAAAACATACATTAATTCCTCACAGCTAAGAAGCAGCAGGAAAGATATCACTAGCAGTGCGTTTTCAGACATATTTTGTACCTGACACCACGGCACAACTGACTGTAACATCCTGTACTTAACTCACTTTCTCATTACTGGCTAGCATTGACTCCTGGTGCAACTGCTAGCTAGGCTCTTTCTCCCACCACCCTCTTTGAAGGGTAGACCCCTGACGGAGCCAAGGAGAAAGTTAGTGCTGAGGGCAGAAGGAACCTGGGACTGAAGATAGCCACAGACTGTACAAGAGATAAGGCAGGAAGTAGGCGCCAGCAAGCTGTTAAGGCAAGGCCCAGGCAGCAGGGAGCCCAAGATGTGGTCACAGCTACATCTGGTTGTTGGCTGGAGCCAACAGGAAGCCTTTGGGCTGTGGCACAAGGCGGAGAGCAGCTCAGGAGAGGTGTCTAACCACAGTCCCATGACGTTACCTTGCTACCACATTGCAACGTGGAAAATCACCATGGTGAATACAAATGCATGGTTCACCCATGGCAAACGTGATGTCCACGTGATGCCTGGGTGGCAGCACAGCCGTAGCTAATCTCTGGGCTGCAGTCAGTGGCTATACTCCATCAGTGTGGCCTGACCTACACTCTGGTAGGTAAGTGGGGCCACTATACATCACAGGGACGTATAATCAAACCAGAACTGGAGCCTGTGATATGAATCCCTTCAAATTCCCCAGAGAAGGATGCCAAATCTGAGTTTCCGGGTTGTTCTAACATTTGGACTTTTCCATGACACAGTGGCTCCAAAATTAGAAGGAAGGGGGAAGCATATGCTATTTTCCACTTGTGGTTTGCAATGTCCATACTGATTTTGTAGAAGCACGTAGATGGACCCCTTGTGACAGATATCGTACACATACAGAATAAGAGCTGGTCCTTACTCCTAAAGAATTCACCCTGAAGAAAACCAGACAGGCCTCATCTTTGCTAATGGAGGGGTGGAGAAAGGAGATGTTTTAAATGTGTTAACTGATGAATTTTCTCTAAGGGAAAGCTAAATGTATGCTTTGACTGGTTAATACAACTTGCCTTGTCCACACTAAGATTTTAAGCACCCCTCTCCTTCTGGCATAGGTATGACCATACACAGGAGTAGAAGGGTTGGGAGAGAGAGAGAGAAGAAGTGCCATACCAGGGACATAGCTAAAAGTCTCCTAAGAACTGCTATTGACCCGGTTTCTGCTCTGCTGTGTTTAGCTCTTCCACAGGGATTTCTGAATGCTTCGCACTGGCTGCTTCCCTTTTTGAAGGGTAGCCCAAATTGATGCAGAGGGTGTTTTGGGGAATAAGAGGCAGTTCCTTCAGAGAGCAAAGCTGGAAAAGCAACATAAGCAAGAATCCAAACAGCAGAAAAAGTGTCTTGCTGAGCTGGGTGGAAGGGAACAGGGAATCACCAGCCGGAAGGAAAAAAAAAAAAATTTAATGAGAGCAGTCACCAAATCGCATGTTTGCCTAGAGCCGTGCTGGGAGGAGTTTTGACCTGAAGAATTAAAGAGTGCCTAAAAATAATAACCTGCAACCTGAGCACGTATTCTTTGTGCTGCAAGCAGGGTTTGTCCTGCTTTGAGGTCAGGTCACAATAAGGAATCAAGTTCAAGTGCCACCTTCCCATCAAATAGGAAGCAGACTTTGCACCCTACCCGATTCCCGGAGTGCAATGTATTCAAGTCAAATACGATGCTTCCTGCTTCAGACCTCCTTCTCCCTCCCTCCTCCTCACTCCACACACACCACAAAACAGGACCTTGATCCCCTGCCAAGAACACCTGAACATTATAGGCAGCTGAAGCCGGAGCTGACTGAACGCTGTGTAAACAGTGCTGTAGATTTTTTGCTTTTCCCAGTCGCTCTGTGTGCAGGCATTGGATTTGCCAATGAATTTTGCATTGTTTTTTTTCTCTGCTCACTGCCTCAACAGTAGCATCCATTGAACCATCACCCTCCTGCCCTTAGACAGGCAGAGAATGAGGAGACTGTAGCTACTTACATAACTCAAAGAAACAAAGATGATTACGGCAATGCCTGGCAGTGCTGCTGTCAGGCACATGTCTAATGGCATTTCTGTGAGACACCGTTCTTCCCACCACCCTTCCACTCCAGGGTTTATAGCTCGTATATTAAAATGTGAGGTGGACAGAAACTTGGCGCAAATGAACTCAGCCTGGAACAGAAGTATTTTTGGTTTGTTGTGCTAAAAATAAATAAATAAAATAAAATAGTTATTTTAAAATATGCCTTTTGACTGGATTCAGACAAGTCCTGAGACTTCCCTAGATAGAGACAGACACTATTATTAACAAGCCATCACATAGTCTGTACTTGTAGATTAAAAAAAAAAAAGAGAGAAAAAAAATCAACCGAAACAAATCACACAGCAGTCCAAACAGTGAAAGTACTGATGGAGGAAGGGGTAGCTGATCTAATGATGTAGCATCAGCAGAAACACCTACTTCTTTTAGATAGGGGAAGACAGAACAGCAGTACACAGTGCCATTTCCCTCCTTGTCCTCAGATCAGGTATAGCCAGTGTGGGAGAGGGCAGTTAACCAGTAACATGTTTTCTGGTGATTAGTTTCCTAAACAACAATCTGTTTAACATTAACTGAGCTGATTATGTATTTTCCCCCTTCAGTGTGGGGGACAGATACCAGCTGTGGCGAGGTTCAGTAACCACCCTAAGGCTGGCAGGAGGAAGCAATTACAGTGGGGGACACTGCACATGCTGGATTCAAGTTTCCTCTGCAGCCCATCAGGACGCTATTGGTTTCCCAGCCTCCACCCAGGAAATCCCAGGACTGCCTGGGATGGTGGGATAGGGGAAGGAGATTACCTGAACACCAGTGGGGGAGTGGGACTGACTGGAAATCAGGCTAGACAAGGGGGTGCATACGCACATCCAAGGGTGGCAGAGGGACTGACTCCCCTTTCCGGAGCCTACAAGAAAAGAGAGAAGAGCTAAAGCTTCTTCTCCTCACTGCTTTTTTTTCTGCTTGATTAATCCATTGCAAAGATATCAGACAAAATGAATGTCTTTGATAAATGCCACCCCTCATGCTCCTTTGGCAACAGAGATGCCCCTACTGGGGAATAAAACCTAAGAGGGGAGCAGAGCTGAGCTCAGTCTGAAAAGCCCCAACACCAACTCACCCATCTCGCTTAAGACTTTCTTTGGCTTTCTCTTCTGCCCTCGTCCCCATCCCAGAAGCAAAGCAATAATGTTCGAGTTGTGCACGTGCACCCTCACAGTCCACAAGCAAAAACAGCAGGCCAACTAAGGGGCTCTTTTGCCTTCACAGTTAGCATCAGCTCATGGGGAATGAGCCCCACTATCATCTGGCGAAGCTGCAGTGCCCTGCAGACCTCCCTCCTCCATGTGCCCCAGGCTGGGGCTGAGCCTGCCCTCGCACGCACACAAGTGCCCACACAGGCACTTTGCACGGGCGACAGATTAGGGGACAGGGAGCTGCCCTCCCAGTATCACAACCGTCCTTCCATGAACCCATAAAGCCGCTCTAAGGGGCGCACACCTGTTAGCTGGACCACAGCCACCGCTCAGCCGCCACGTGGGCCACTCAGCAGTGTCACTTCTGAGGGATGCTGGCTTCAGTCCCTGACTTACACACACAAACAGCTATCACAGACCCTCTAGGGCCCCTGTCTTAGCTATTTACTTGACCACCGCAAAGAGTTCTTGCCTGTCTAGCCACAACCACTGCTCCCGGGATACTTCCCTCTCAGTGGCAGCTGCCTGAGAGGTAGACCTGTTGACTAGTGACAGAGATCTTCAGCCAGGTCAGTAGAGGTTGTTGTTTTAATATCCCAGGGGTCTTAATGTTCCTGTGACAGGTCATCTTCTACAGCCTCCTGGCAGTTTCACCAGTAGATGGCAATACAGAGACAGAGAAACACACACACACACACTCACTCCGCTTCCGCCTTACCACACGTCCTGCCCTTGGCAGGAATATTTGCTGGATGGAGATAGAAACAAGGTGCACAGAGGGTGGAGAACCATCCCCTCCTGCAGCGAGCTGTATCTTCTCTGTCTACGCCTTCCCAGTTATAATGGCCAATTTAACAAGAGGCCCCACCCTGCCCCTCCACCTGTATTTTTCAGGTAGGAGACAGTCTCACTCAGGTGAACATTTCAAGTTGTTTCATTTCTTTTGCCCGAATGTCAAGGCTGATTTGAGTCCAGCAGCAGAGGGAATCTGTCATTGTCTTCTCCTTCACAGCTTTGCAGAGCCTCCTCCTGCCAGGGAAGCTCCTGGGGACGGCACCCCCTCTGCTCCGAGCTGATAGCCCCCAGGTCGGCAACATCTGCACTGCTCACTGGTTTCGTGGTCCATTTTCTAGCAGGAGCAGCAATGCCCCAGAAGCATCCCTCACGTCCCACAGGATGCCTTTAGAGCTGTGCTGGGAGCAAGAACAATCCTGCTCTCCTTTGGCTGTACTTCTACATATCTGTGCCCCTCATGAAGCGGGGGGAGATGGTGTAACACAGGTGTGGTTGGACGGTGTATCATGCTGGCAGGGGAGCCTTACTCACTGCCCCACAAGTTGCCACCAATTCCTGGGGTAAAGTTGAGACATTCTGAACACCCCCATGCACCTCTCTGTTTGCATGTATCAGTGTGGACAGCAGTGATACATCGTGCACAGCTTGCAAAGCTCTTCAGTCTGAAAGACACGCTCAAAGGTTCAAAGCATCATCCATCCATGCCAGAGACAGCACACTGGTACCTTTGGCTGTAAAAAGCCAGCAGACCACATCTGCCAGCTGATTGATGTAGTTAGTGGCAGAAGAGGCATTTTAGCTGCTCAGTAAGTTGCACATCTACTTTTGACCTTTTACTTAATAGTTTTAACTTCTGTTCCCTAGGCAGAATGCTTCAGTCTTGGCCTGTGACCGATCCTTTCGGCTGTCTGTTGCTAGTGCACAGTTGTGGCGGGCTCTGGATTTCATGCTACAGTCCGGGCTGTTTGCAAGGTTCCCTATCATGCTGGATTCACGGCAAATGGACCTGCCTTGACATCTGTATGACCTAAAGACTATGAGTAGATTCTCAGGTGTGTAGTAAGCCACAAGCATTGACTGAGCTATGCTTTCTGCTGGACTTCTCTAGGACTGCTTATTTTCCACAAGACTTAGAGGAGCTAAGTATCTCGTCAGACAGGAGAGTAGCCTAGGGCCTGGAGAGATCTTAAGGAAGGGCATATAAAATGAACACATATAATGACAGTAACTCTGTAGCCTACTTTGACCTTACAGCTGCAAAGACGACCCCTGATCAGGCTGGCAGAAAATGTGTACTGCCTTCATAGTTATAACTAGGTCACTTAACTCTGAAGCCTAATGATAACTGCTTAAAAATGTCAATTCTTTAGACGTGACACTCAGCTGCTCAAAGACTGAAGACATTACTTGTTTTCCACCCTGGAACCACACATCTAAATTGTGGTGGGAAAAACAGTCTCTCCAAAAACACACACACAAAATTATATACATGTCCCTAAATAAGTAGACGGGTATTTGCTTTCTTTGGCTTCTCATGCTTTGTTCTCATTAGGATAACAGACTGTTTGTTGTTCTTTACATGCAGCCTAAGTGTTATTTCCTAAATGGTGCTAAAAAGTAGGCATTTATACTGGAAAACACTCCTAAATACACAGTTACTATATGGGGGGGGGTTACCATCTGCTAGCACCTGTGTTCAGGACTTCATAGCTCCCCCTGAATGAGAAAACAAGCACTTCTTGGCAAACGTTGACTCAGGATGACCCTTGAGTTCTGCTTGTCCACAGGTATAACCTCTAGTTGTGCATATGCAGAAACCAGACAGCCAGAGGTGTCTCCAGGGTCATCTCTTGATTTATGTGGCCCTGCTGTCTCTGAACTCTTTCTGCTCATAGCTAGGTTTAAAGTACACTTGAAATGGCCAGTCCTTTTGGTTCCTTGATCTGCAGGCGCAGAACTGGGACGCTCCAGGCAGACCCTGCCCAGCCATCAAGGGGAGATATGTTGTGGTAATCTAGACAACACGTAAACTCTCCTGCTTGCTGCACCAGGCTGAGCCCTTCGGTAATCTCTGTGTTTGCTAAATCCAAAGTGTGGAAACTCCATTGATCCAGGCTTTCTCTTCACCAATGCCATTGGCTTGCTCAAAGGGTATTTGCTAGAGATAAGAGGGAAATCTCTACTGAAGGAAGAATAAGAGAGGTCAGGAATGTGAGGGGAGAGGAAAGAAGAGTTTAAGTAGGAGTTGTTGAATGATTCCCTTATAAATATTCTTATACCAAAGTCCATCAGGTCTGCAGGGAATGCTGTGGTAGTCAGACTAAATCTGCTTTTCAGAGAGCATAGAGAGGGAGGAAGAGATGGCAAATAATCATACTGTACTGTCTGAAAGTTGTATCCAAGGGCAGCACAGTACTGCCAGGTGGTTCATATCCTGCAAAAACCCTTACAAGCTACAGGGGAGTATCTACTACCATGAGTCATATGGCATGGGCTGGATTACTTGGCCACGGGCCCATTCAATCAAGACACTTACTAATATAACCACAGAGAAGGACAGACACCAAGCAATAAGGAGTTTTGTCCCAGACTAACAAGAGGGAGTATGAAGTGGAGGGGAGAATAAGACAGGCGGTGTCCTGACTGGGGATGTGGCGAACATGGTAGAACCCAGGCTGAACACAAACACCCTGTTTTACTGGTTGCAAAAAGGTCCAAAACAACTTGGGGATGAGTTAAGAGGGGAAGAGCAGTTAGGGATGTGATGCTGTCTCCCAGGTATGACATTGTCAAAACCCATACTGGTACACTATGGCCTGTTCTGTTCTTGTTTTATAGAGGATGTTAGCTAGGTGGAGGCAGCTGTACTCTGTTGGTGTAGAGGAAAAGCTCTGTTTTATCACGTACCAAGAACCACCTTTGGGCTGGCAGAAGCCATGTAGATTGAACATTCTCAAGGGAAGAGGAGACGGAACATGATACAAAGCCAATAATTCAAACAAATCTCCCTTTCTTGCATTTTACTCTCATGGCTTTTCCCAGATTGGAGGGAAAGAAATACAGATAAAGGACTGGTCCCTCTACTTCCGTAGCTCCTTTGCTTGTAGGTAATAAGCCATTTCAACAGCTGTTAGGTCATTGGTGCTCGTAACCTTACCCAGACATTTCATGCCAAGAGAGAAAGAGCAGCAGGTGAGGAGGGAGCAGGTGGTGCTGCCAGCAGAGCTCGTATCAAAGGTCTGTATGTCCTAGAGTTGTATTTAGAGAGAGCACAGGAAGAGGAACCTGGGAATTATTCAGGTCTGGCAATTGGCAATTGGTTTAGAGCCTTGAATCATAGCTGTACATCGGTCTCCCCTCTGGTACTTTCCAAGTATTCCAACAACAGTGAGAAATAAGAGAGAACTTGACATCCCTCATATTGCAAAAGCACAGAAAAAAGCAGTATAATCACATCAGGAAAAAAAATGCTTAAGCAAACAAATATACTTGCAGGCTTTTCTTTTCTCTATCACTATGAAGCAATACGGATACATGCTACTTGTTTGCTCTTTTGGTCACCAGAAGGAACCCAAATAGAGCAAGTTTCATCACTAATTCTGACCAGACAATGTTCACAGCTGCTGGCATTGGAAACAATGCACACAAACTGCTGACACTGCATGAGGTCCTTAGTTCCCCTTGCTCCAAGGCTGGCACCATGTTATTTGAATTAATAAAGTATGTCCTTCTAAAGCCTGAGTGGTTGCACAATGCATTGAGTAACAACATAACACTGGAGAGAAGGAAAAAAAAAGCAGCCTGTGCTGACATATGAGCTGAATGAGTGAGATATACAGCCCTCTTTTCATTAATGACTAAGTGCAGCAATTGTTTTTCACTACATCATTCAAGCCACATCAAACTTTAAGCAGAGCAAGCAAGTTAGAAAATACTTCAAAAGCACAGTTACCTGAAGTTCTAGATAAAACCTCCTAGATTTTTAGTAGATCACAAACCATTTTTAATAGCTTTTTTCTTTTTTAAAGTTTCCAATGGAAATATATCTCTGGATAACACTAGAAAGCAGAAGGAGAAATTAAAACCAATCCCTCCCAACCTGAACATTTTTCATGCTCGTGTCTAAAAAGCCTCCTGATCCAAATATGTTAACCTTGGGGTGGTTACAAAGACCAGAAGACTAGAACAAGAGAACCAATAATCTAAGAGCTGCTGAAAGATCCTGGCCCCCAAAGCAAGAGAGAGCCAGCACAAGAGAGGGCCAGCACCCTTCAGAGGAATAACTACACCCCAGGCACCAGTTCGTGGGCCACAAGCTCCCCTCTGAAAGAGCTAAGAGGCCTCTAAAAGAGACGAGGAAGACACTTTGCTTGGTGGGTGTCTTCCCCAAAGAAAGCTATTGCTCAGCTCCCATGTTGACAGCAGGGACATGCCTTCCCTTACATGTTTGCAGGAGCAGCAAACCTGTGGCTTCAGGGATGATCTCACTTCAGAAGCTCAACTGACTGCCGAAGACTGATCCTTTGAAAGCAGCAAGACCGAGAGGCAGCAGCTCTGGGCAGAAGCCTGACATGAGGCAGTTCCGACTCCAGAGGACCTTCATCTTTCCCTTATCAGGGCTACCAGGGCCCTCCCTCCCACCTGAAAGCATTGGGAAGAGCAGAGTGATGGAAACCCCGTGGTGAAATCCCCCAACCTCTGGCCTGACCACTGCTTTCCTCAGTGTGCCTTTAACAGGCCAGACTTCTTGCAGCAGCTGCAGGGCTGAGCTGGTGAGATGCTGGATTTGCATGTAATTTTATACCAAAAGAGAAGAGGAAACAGTAGATACCAATGCCTATCCCACAACACCCTCAGCAATACCCAGAACCAAAAATAGGAATCAAATTTGATCAAGTAGTTCTGCCCTGTGTTACAGGTGAGCAAAGTCCCAAGGAGAGGAAGAACAGTGCTATGGAGAAATCTGCTTGCACTGCAGATTGTGCAGAGGAACGTAGAAAAAAAAAAGTAGATAAATGAGCCCCTTGTGTGTCTCAGGTTTACAAGATGACATGTTTCAGGGCCCTTCTCTCACAGAGGTGTTATACAGATTGGTCACACCCTGACGAGAAAGGAATACGTTGCAGGGAGAAGTGACTTGGAAGATCCATTTACACAGTTCAGTCAGGCTCAAGAGCTTGAGAAAATGGGAGTAGCTCAAAGAGGTTTTTAGAATTTTCCATGGCCTTCTCAGGCCCTTGGATGAGCTTGCCTGTACAGTTGCCAGGCATAGTAAATACTGTGATGTTTCCAGATGCTAGGGAGATGGTATCATTTGTACCCACTAGACCAGTTCAGGACCAAGTAGATCTGAGTTTGATTCCCAGCACTGCTACAAACATCTTTTATAATCTCCCACTCACCTTTCATGCCAAGCATTTCCAAAGGGATCAGAGGTTTCAGCTGCCAATTTGAGATACCTCAGATGTGCCCAGTTTTTGGAAAGCAGCTACCCACAGACACAACTCACTCACAGTATGCTGGAGCCACCTCACCTTGCCTCAGCTCTCTTCTCTGTACTTCTCCCACCTCTTGACCATCTCATCTCTTTAGACAGCAAGATATCCAAAACAGAGACTAGTTGTTTTCACAGCAAGACCCTCCTTCAGGTTGGAGCCTGCAAGTTCAGTGGTAACATAGCCAATTAGTATGCTCAGTAACAAAGGTAAGTGTTTTAAAGGGGTTGCAGAGTTTATTAGCCAACAACAGTCTGTTGCCGTGGATGGCCAGATAAATCTAAGTAATTCTCCACTCCCCTTACTGTACAATTCTCAGTGCCCTGGGATTTCAGTTGCTCTGTATGGCTGGGAAGCATAACCCACTGAGCCCATGGGTGCCCACCCATGGAGTACCAGAAAGTCAATTATTATCTTTAGTCTTCTTGGGAAACTGCTGCCTTCTTTTGGCCTCCAGAATTATCACCTCCTGACATCACTGCAGAACACTGGATTATTTAGCATCCACTCTGACTTCTGCTAGCTTGATGTCAACTGCTTGCTAGGTGCCAGGAGACATTACTCATTACATGAGAACTGAAATGTTTATTGGCCATATTTTTCCAGCTGGGCTTTCAAACTGGTTTCATTTTGCCAATGGTTTGTGCTGCAGAGCTACTACTTTTTTTTTTTTTTTTGGGGGGGGGGCGCTCACATCAAGTTTCATTAGAGTCATATGTCACTGCATGCAGTATATACATGCACTTGCATATTCAGACAGGTAGCCCTCACTGCGCGTATGCCACTTGAGCTTGTTCCACTACACACACTGGCAGTGCTGCCTTTCACATAGCTCCATTTTGCCTGCATGCATTGCTGCAAGTCATGTACTCCGTATGGACAATCCCATGCACATACCATTTATTCTGGGCTGCCTCCCAAAGCAGGCAGTAGAGCCTGAGGTGGGAAGCCCTTGGAATCACAAGCTCCCAGTACAGCCGTGAGGAGCTGAGAGGAGCAGCAGCATGGTCTGCACAGGCATGTCAGGAGGGTGGAAGTGTGGCCATTTGGACCAGCTCCCACCAGGGAGGTGCAGCATTAGCAAAGGTCCAAGGATTTATTCAGGACTGAGGGGGAAAGGAGAATCCTAGAGGAGCCAGGCTTCTGCAGTGAAAGGAGCACTGCCATTTTGCCCACACTGAGAAGCTGTTTTATCGCACCGTTATCTCTCCCAGCACTGAAACACATCCAATGTGAAGAGAGAACGGGAGAGTGAGTTAATGAGGGCATCATTTCATCTCATAGGATCTCATGCATCTTAAATAAATTACTATGGAAAGTGTGTTTAGATCATGTCTGCGATTTCCAGGCCTCTCCATGCAGCCTGCGTCTCCCTGGTAAAGCAGCCATAGATCTGACACTGAACAGGTTCCTGGCGCAAGCATTTCCTTTTAACCCTCACATAGTGAGGCAAATGTGCATTTGTTGCTCTGGCTTCCTCGGGAAGTGAGGTTTATGGTCCTACCCTCGAGTATATTTGGGGCCTGTGGGGTAGAAAAGTTGTAACCTCCTGTGCCGAGTTCCTACAAGCTGAGACGACAAGAAGAGAGGATGTTGGTAGTAGCCCCACTGAGAAGGGAGAGGCAAAATGCATATATCCCTTATGAAAGGGAAGGGAACCTACACAGGGTGTTACAATTTGAAAACCTGCATTTCAGTTCTCTTGTTAAAGAGCAGAGAAGCCAACCTGGATACACAGATCTGTGAGAAACCCCACTTCATGGGCTGAACTGCTCAAAAAGCTTGGTTTGTCCCCTCCACACAGAAGGAGGCAAGAAGCCGCCTGGCTGGATTGCAGCCGAGGTGCTTACCGCTCTACGTGTCACCAGAGCCTTCCTCCTCCCCAGCTGTTCCTCTGCCTCCTCACACAGCATCACCAAGAGAGACACAACCCTCAGGGGAAGCCAGCATTTGTTACCTTACTGAACCATCCCTAGGGATTGCTGCCGATTTTGTCTTCTCACGTTGTTCTCCATCATTAATCAAGATCGTTCACATCAGAGCAGCCAGGAACCTCACATGTAAATGCGGCAGAGCGACAAGGGAATCAGGAGGAGGCGTTTCAGGAGAGGAACTTCTCAGAAATCAACTTGGATGCCTCAGGCCTGCCTTACCTGCAGCATTGCCAACTCCAGTCATTTTACAGTCATGCGGTAGGGCTTTTGGGGTGTGGATTTCCAGCTTCTTAGTCTAGAAGGCCTTAGATGCTTCAGCTTTCACCTAGTAGCAATAATACAGGTTTCTAAACTTTAAGGTTAGGGAAAAAAAGGAGGAGGAGGAAAGAAGGGGTAAAGAAACACCACCTTGGTATTTCAGATGCTTAGCAGGAGACCACACACATGAAACTTATAATCAGTCCAAGGCCAGCAGGAAAAAGCAGCATTAGGCAAATTAACATACCTGAAGAGGAAGCTGGAAGACACACAAGCCCTTTTGTAGGCCTAAAGGAAAAGCAGCAAACTTCACACTAAATCGCACTCCCCTGTACCGCTAGGCAGGACAAGCTCCCCACACCTCAGCATCTTTCATAGGGAAGCTGCTCTTCGTATGACTATCATCACATTCCCTGACACCAAAGGCTTAAAATCACTTACTGAGTCTCCAGCCACACTCTCATCCAGCTAGTAAGGCCCCTGCTGCTACCCTAATTCTCCCCCTACCAGTGCCTAAGGAATCAACCCCTCCTCAAGATCCAGCCACAGCTGAGGTAAGCCCTCACCTTTTTTTGCCCTCTGCACCCTACATCTTCTGCAGGTGGAGCAGAACAGACTTGAATCCTAATCAACCCCCTCTTGGTCATCCCAGGTGGGGCAGTCTTAGAAAAAAGAGGCATCCAAATGTCATTCAGAAGCTCCCCTTAACCTGACAATTCCTGAGCTCATACCGTCATAGCACGGCTGAAAGTCCCAAATCCAACAGTGATGTACAAGTTTTGCCGTCCTCTCAGAAATAATTCTTCTCTCCTTGCAGCTAGTGCCCTGATGCTTCTGACAGTCCTTGGGACTGCTTCATCCCAGCGTGCAAAACCCCTGCAGGTGTCTCTGGGGTCTTGGTTCTGTGGCCATGTTTTGGTTCACCTCCTTGGTGGGAGGAGGAGTGATCATTTTACTGTAGCAAGTTAGGTCACCGGAGAGGGCAATCCTCCCTCCTCCCAGTGAGTTTGTTTCTGATCCCATCAAGGATGGGACATACTCCATCAAAACTGGGTGCTTCTGTTTGCAGCTGTTTCTTCCTCACACTGGCAATCTTCATGCATGGCCGTGCATTTCAGATGCATCATGTGGCATGCCTATGTGCCCTAGAGGTTGCTGGTTCCTGCCAGTGCCAATCTATATGGGCTTATTCAAGTGTAAGAGAGTCCAAGGTTTGACCCCAGCCTATGAACATTTCAATTTCCAAGTGAACTTTTCAAGTGTTTCTTCTGATTTGGGGGTGACAGATGCTCTGCCCCCACGCTCTGACTCCCCAGACATCTGAGGAAACATTAGCAGGTAAATTAGGCTCCGAATTCATCCTTATAAACTAGCTGAGTCAGCTGCAATACAATAAAATCCTATTCCAGCTCAGCTAGCAAGCCCTCTCCCTCTGGGCTGGACCGTGGCGGTTGCCAAAAGCAAACAGAAGGGCTTTAAGGGTTCCAACAATACGGTCAAACTTGCAAGCGAGGACAAGGGCAGACCAGTGGGAGACCTGACCTCACCCTTTGCCAGCCAACCTCTTCCCTCTTTGTTATTCACTAATGTGGATTTAGCATCAGCTGGCAGAAAAATGCGCAAAATATACACAGTCAGGGATTCCTGTATTTCACCTGATCTCGAGTGTGCAGAGTTTTCTCAGGCCTCATCGGTTGCTGCTGGAACAATTCGCCTTAGTGCCATGTTACAGGGAACCAGCCTCGCTCTTGAACAGAAAGTGTTCGTTAATGAAAATGGCCACGATGCCGCACAACCTGGGCCGCAGCATTATCTGCCGGGATTACCAAAGACAGCTGTCTGCTGGAAATCTGTGCATCAACAAAGATACCTCGTGGGTGAGTAATATGCAGAACAATATGCGGTTTCTTCGCTGCAGACTGTTCGGTATTCACACGGGAGACCTAGGCGGGGAGTTAGCTCCCTGCCTCCTAGAAAACAACCTGGCCCTCCAAACCTACATCACACTCTCATTTTCTAACTACTACAATAAATGGCAAAAAGCGTTCTCTTGCTTTTAAATGAGACCACTCGCTGGGAAATAATAAATAAAACCTTAGCTGGTGTTTAAATGTATTAAAAATTACCTGAACCTAGGAAATTCACCTCTTATGCTTGTGTTTGTAGACCAGGCATCCAGCTGTGTCAGTCTGAGACTCATTCATTGCTGCAGGACTCCAGTGGTGGAATTAAAAGCCCTTTAACTGAATAACATCTGAACTAATCAGGTCTCTCCCCTTCCACTGTGCACCAGTGTGGGTCCGTACCGCCCAAAGTACCAGGCCAAGAGCAGCTGCAAATACGGCCTAGGACGTGCTGCAGACAGAAAGGGTCCGGCTGCCACCATGAGGAGTGCTGGTGCAGGAGAGGGGACGGGCAGGGTCCGTTCAGGCTTCAGCCACAGAGGGAGCAGGGAAATCTCTGCCCGGGTGCGCAGCAGAGGAAATAAATGAGTCTGCAAGATTTTAGAGATTGTTAGAAGAAAATGGGAGGCGGAGAAGGAAAAATGCCAAGCCTTACGTAACAGTGGCGGCTCGCAAACTGCCGTGGGAGAGGAGGCATCCAGGAGGACGCTCTACGTTTTGCTTTTCTGAGGTGGAGGGAGAGACGAAGGATATCTTTGGCAAAAAAAAAGTGCAAAGGCAGCAATGACTTGGTTGGAAACCAGAAAGGAAGGATGGGACAGCAGAGGGCCGTACTTGTTTGCTGGCATCTCCCACCTCATCTGTCAGGCTTTGCTGATCCCGGCTGACCATAGGTCCAACCCAAAGTTGGCTGAACAATTTCCATCAAGTGCAGTGGACTCCGGATAAGGCTGACGGTGAAGAAATCTGAGTGAGACATGCCGAAACTTCCCTTTGGGAAGGGGCATGCTGCGGAGGGCGCCACCTCCTTCCGTTCTGTGGTGTCACCCCAAGGAGGCGTTTCTCCTCCTGGGGTCTGTTTTCCTCCCCCCTTCACCAACAGCACCCTGGCTCCATCCCAGAGCCGTTATATAAGATGCGCTCAGGCCCACGCAGCCCAGAGCAGTGTCAGGTCGCTACCTACCCTCTTCTGGGTCACACACTGGAGGGCAATCTGTCCCCTGCGCACCCATCTCTCTCTCTGCCTCGCTCCGATCACTGACGGTAGCGAAACGGCTGCGGTAAGCAAGCCGCAGCCTGGGTAGGGAGGGAGCGAGGAGGTAGCTTTGGGCTGGGTGGAAGGGTGGGCAGACACATGGGCTGCGAGTCCCTTTGTGCTAATGCTTCCTGCTCTTGTTGTGACAGCTTAGCTCAAAAGCTCCTGTCACGCTGGTGCTGCTCAGCAACGTTACAGGCAGCAGAGGAGGAGGGCACGTGGCTGAGCTCTCTGCAGTGCATCCCCTCCCGTCCCTGCAGGAGGAAAAGGCGCCCGGCAGAACGGCCTTATCCCAGCACCCGGGCAGCGGGAGGAGCAGTGCTGGCTGGCATGGCCCGGGAGAGCGCAGAGGGGTGGAAAGCCCTCGTCCGCAAATAGGACGTGGAGCTGCTTTTCCTTACCTGGAGGTACACTGCGCTCCTCACACACTGGCCCCGCTCACGTCATGGTGTACAGGAGCAAATGGGAGTATCTGAGAGCAAGAACTAGAGTGACCTGGAAGGGGAGGACACTACAAGTGTCCTTGAAAAGCATCACATACCAGTTTTTTAGAGCTTGCGCTCACACTCTTGCAAACACACAGCTGGAGGGTAGAGTTGCAAGGGGGTGGGGGTGAGGGGAAGCGAAATGGATGGTGTCAGAGAGGGGAGCTACTTCGAGCGGCTGGGGCTGAGGATAGTGAAAAGTCCACCAGACAGAGGGGTGAAATGAGAAAAAGTGGACAATGGCACAAAGCAAATTCCCCAGAGTCCCCGAGAGTGTTTCTGCTCCCCACAGGCCGAGCAAAGGGCCTGGTAGACCCCTCAGGACCATACAGGGCCCTGGAGAGGACTTTTCCCTTGCTGCTGTGCTCATGCCTGTGGTCACAGCACTGGGTCCTGTGTGTCACCTGCTCCAGGAATAAGGACATTCCTGACTCACAGAGCAAAGGAGACTCCAGCTGAAAAGCCGTGTGACCACAACACGGCTGGTTCAGGAAGGACACCCAGCCCTGGCATCTCTTTCCCTAGGCTGGGAAACACACCGGCTTCTCCTGGCAGCCCTGGCAGCCCTCACCCCACTGGGCTCCCTCCCCGGTTCCTGACTGCTCTCTCTCCTGGATGCTTGCAGGAGCTGCGTATTTTTGACACCGCATTTTTTCCTTGCTGCTTGGTACCACTTTTCGTGGTACCTGCCACAGGCTTGGCGTTACTTGCCCCTTTTCACCCTACCAAGCGCTCTTCCTGAATGGACTGCATCCAGGCAGCATACGGATGCCTCTCACGGAGCACACACTCCGGCCAGGCTGCCAGCACAACAGCAGTGTGGGAGATCCAGCAGCGCAGGGGTTAAGCCCCCATGGGTCTCTCCCCTCCCATTTTCTCCCATGAAATAATCCGCCCACGGTAGCCTTGCAGGCATGCAGAGGGGGTCCAGCTGCTCTTGTACAGGCAGCAGTGGCCTCTGAGCTGCTGGGGACTAGCTGTCTGAAGGAGTTGTTTCCAGGGCCATATTCAGAGTTGAAGGGTAAAATGTAAAGAATAACCAGCCACTGAGAAAGCGAACAGAGGTGCAAGCTACTCCAGTGACATTTCGAAAGGAGGCTGCAGCCTCACTGTTGGTATCTCCAACTACTTAAGCATCATTTGGGGGAGAGGAGAGGTTGTTTTTCATGGTGCCTGACTTTTTTTTCAAAAAAGGAAACATAAAGAGATACTCATGTTTGTGGAGGAAAGAAGAGCCCAGCTGAATATCACCCCCGGTCTCAAAACGAATTTCCGCAGGCTGGTTTAGGAGATGGGTGGCAGGTAAGAACAGGGACAGGAAAAGTGCATTTTTCAGCATCCCATCGCAGCAAGCAACGAGAGGTGGTGGGATGTGAGCTGCCTAGCTGGCCTGGCATCCAGCCAGCCCACAGAAAGGCAAGAGATGCCATGGTTGCACAATGCTGGTAGCTTCCTTCTGCCTGAAAGAGTCCAGCAGTTGTGAAACTAGAGACAAGCAGCTGCCCGGATACCTCCATCTCTTTTCCTCCATGCCGCCAAGTTACCAAAATCAGCTCCTGACTCCCCTTCCCTTGTGGGGCAGCCCTGCTTTTGCCGCTCCCTGCTACCCTGAAGCCATGTGAAAGCAGTGCTGGGATGGCTGGAAAGGCAGGGTGTCGTGCTGGAGTTTAGGAACCTGAAATGGCAAATGGCTGGACTCCTACTTTGGAAATTGAGTGTGAAAAGGGGCTGGAAAGGTAGAGAGTCCAGTACTATGAACAGGGTCTGGACAGACCCACGGGAAAGGCTCTTGGGAGGAGGAGAAGACCTCAAACAAACACTCCTAAAATAATTTAGGGCCCCTAAACTGTATTTAGGGCTGGTGTTCTTGGAGCTCCCTCCTGCAATGAGACTTATTTATACAATAACCACAGCCTGCTTCAAATTCCTAGCCACCATCACGGGAAGAAGTCCCCTGCGATAGCCACATTCCTTTGCCCTGCAGACACTTGGGATTTCTAACCAGCTGTAATGGGGGCTATGATGAAAAGGTGCCAGAGGACTAGTTTCTGTGACCTCTCTTTGCTCTGCTGGAGCAGGAGCTGGATGCTGCTCGCTTGCAGCAAGGCTGTGTTGTTTTCTGGAGTGGACGCAAGGCTGTAAAGCAAGCAGGGACCATCAAACTCGCACCATAAAGCACAGGACATGAGCACAGCCAGGGTGGCTTATGAGGGCATCAGGCCTCTGAGGAGGAGGAGCCCCAAAGCTGAATCTACAGCAAGATTTGGTCCATCGGTCAGGAATGAGGTACTTCACAGGAGAAGGATCAGGCAGTGGGGGCCCACAGTGGTTCTGTATTGGCTAGGGACCCTTCACAAAAGCTGGGATTGCTTAGTTAGATCATTCAGCCAAGCAGGAGGAGAAAACTGCATTTCTCCTACAGGAATAGCGTTTACCAGAGGTAGCAAACTGTTTTCTGCTTTGAGCTCAGGGGTCAACAGCATGCACAGACATTATTTTAATGTCAGAAAGGTCCCTACATATTTTAGACTGGCCTTGTCTAATGCCTCTAATGTTGTCAGAGGTATCTGCTGTGCACAGCTGAGCTACTGGAATAGCACAGGCTTGGAAGGTGTCACCAACTCTTCCCCGAGACTGGCAGCCCACGTGCCTCAGATCTTTCTGCCTGGGAGCAATCTCTGGTTCTGCAACAATTTCCCTTTTTAACCCTCCCTTCCAAGGACTGTTTGCAGACCATCAGGCATGCCAGCTGGTGATGGCCTCAGGCTCTTTCCCACCTACCTGTCCACCTTGCTGCGTCCACTCCTCTCCTTGCTACGTTATTTCAGTTACAGGTAACTTATGACTTTGTTTCGCAGCAGGCAAGCTGCTGTGTCTCTTCCATGCCATCCTGAGCCTCTTCTCATGCTCTTCCAGTGCTTTTCTGGGGCTGCAGAGGTCGGCTGCACGGACATCCTTACCCTCAGGTGAAGCACTACACTTTGTTTTCATGCAGCAGGAGTACTGCTTGCTGCTGTAGATTGCAGATTTGGAGTTTGCCTGCTCTGTCTTAGCTACCCACAGAGTGTTAGGTCCATCGAGTGCCTCAGATCTTCTTGTCAGGAATGAAGCTTTCCCCCATGCTTCTATATCCTGCTGCTAACAGATACCAGGGAACCAATGGTGGAGTTTCCTCCAGGTTTCTTCTACTTTTGTAGAGAGTTTCAGTCTTGCTGTAGCTTTTTGTCATCTGTCTGCCAGGGTTTCTTCTTAATTTCCTTTTATTCTCCCTGCAGAGTACAGGAATCTGTCAGTGCTTTAGGATTCTGGAAGAATGCTCTTTCCTGAATCCCATTTTCCTGGGTAGCAAACAAGAGCTGCTCCATACTCAGGTGCTCTGTGGGTGCCACAGAGCCCCATGCAGCACTGGAATATCCCCATGTCTTGGCCATGCTTTCTCCTTGGCTGAGGCAGCAGAGCTGCTGCTGCCACAGCAGGGTAAAGCTCCCTTTTAGCTCATCAGATCATGTGTTCAGGACAGCTGGAGAGGTAATTGCCAGTCTGCATGAAGCGCTGGACACTAAAAACATGGGAGAAGCTTCTCTGCCTCTTTTTAAATTGGTAACATGAGGCTGTCCTAGTTCGTTAGATTTCTGCCAGCCTTTCCTATCACCTTTCCAACATAAATGAAAGCTGAAAAACCTTCTTATTCTGGACTGAAAGTCCTTACCCCTTGCTCCTCCTCACCTGTTAGGCTACCAGTCTGGATATGGGCCCACAGGAGCTCACAGGTGAACATCTCCAGCACTGCAGCACTAATGATGAAGCTAATGATACAGAGGGGGAGATTGTGCACCCACTCCTCCACCCCGGTACACGCTGCACCGAGGGATGCCCCGATGGAGAGGAAGGTGTTCTAGTCCCGGTAAACCGGAGCCTGCTCCACGCTCCAGTGTGGCCCAGCTCTGCTCTGTTAACTGCATCATTGACCTCTCCTCTGCAGCATGGGGCAGTTCCTCTTGGCTCTACATGACATGGTAACTTTGCCAGAGGGCACACAATCACTGACGTCCTTCAGAACAAAACAGGGACTTGGCAGCAGCGTGCCTTCATGTACTGTCAAATCCACCACCGCTTTCTCCTAGCGCTCCTACGGCACTGTAGCAAGCCATATCCATGTCACCTGAATTTCACTATCAATCAAAGGGCTCCAAAGGGCTGAGCATCGGATACAAAGGGCAGGCTTGGGTTAATCAGAGCAGAAAGGGCTCTGCAAACCAAGGGACATGGATGGGATGTGGAGTGGGGAGTTGGGCTTCAGACAGCAGCAAAGGCTCCACATGAGGGATGCTCCTGGGGCCAGGTCCCCTGTCCTTTCCCTTATGCTCCAGCTAAAAGGCAACAACATCCCTGGCTCCATAGGGAATCCTAGCGCTTTGTGGCCTTGCAATTCATGTTGTTGTTTACACGCAAAGGGCTACCGAGACAGCAGGTGCAGGGCTTTGTGTTGCCCGAAGCTTAAAGCACCAGTTCACAAAGTATATAGGAATGGAGAATTAGACCCTTGTTCTTCCCCGCATACTGGTCATTCCTCAGCGGCAGGCAGCTGCACATCGAGAGTGTAGCAGTGTAATTGAGCTTAAGTGCTGCAGAGCTGCCGGAGGCTTTGCCTTATATTCTGTGCACTCTGCCACACTACTTACCTTGGGAAAAATGTTAAGAGATAAGCCACATATTCACTCCTTTTTACATAAGCAGTGATTACCTGCTAGCAAAGGAAAGATAATGTGTATATGTATAGATAGGGGCAGAGAACTGCAGCTATGGAAGAGTGATTAGGACTGTTTGGATTTCCTTTCTGCTCTTTACATTGACACACTGACAGCAGAATAAAGACGGACATCACTGGTAGCAGTCCGTAGGTGCCTGGGGTCGACCCCAAAGCAGTCCAGGATCTATGCTGCACCATTTGTATCGCAGCAAACACAGAGATGCTTTTTTCTCTGGTCCCTTTCCAAGCTCCAGGCTGCAGCTCAGTGGATCTGCCTCAGCCTCTCCGCCACTTTCAATTAAATGCAGAATAATAATATGCAAAAAGAGATGCCATCACACAGTATTTTCTAGCAGTTAGCACAGCCAACAGAGAAGCACAGTAAGAGCTCAGGGAAGCGAAACGCTTGGCAGAGCATCGCTTTGTCAGACCGTGTCAGTTCATCGGGGTGAAGTTGCCCGTGTTCTCACTGAAGATGATTCCCCATTTGTAATCCTTCTCTGAGATCTGAACTTTAGTCCCCGATCAGAGGCTAGGGAGGAGGGTGGGGGGGAACTCCCTTTGTAAGAGGAGAAAACAGTTTCCCCTCCTCCCCTAGCCGGGACTCCTGTGTTCTCGTCCTGACTCCATCACCGCTTTGCAGTGTGACCCCACACAAGGTTTTACAGAGATCTCTTTTAGTGAATGCTCCATTTGGAGCACCCAGACAAAATGGCAAATCCATTTTCTGGAGGAGTAGCTGAGGCACGTGTAACCACTAGCACACCAAAGTAGTGGGAGATTCCCCATGGTGCTGGAGGGCTTCAAGGATTTTAATCAGCTTAGAGGATTGCCCCCGGTCCTATAGGCAAATTCCGGGTCCTAAAGGCAAGATCTGTCCAGGACACAGGTAGGGACTGTGCACCTACTCAGACACAGATGTGCCAGATGCTATGAGAGCTCATGGCTATAAGGAAACTGAGACCTCTGGGCCTTGCAAGTAAGTCTGAGCCTGTAGGGCTTGGGGAGCAAAAGGATCAGAGGGGAGAGGAACGGAGAAGGAGAGGACCCCTTGCCAGTGTGTGAACTGTCACGGCACTTCAAAAAGGTGGCTGCTCCCAACAAAAGACCATCTCTTTCATTGGGACCTCCCCCACCTGCCCATCTCTTTTCTGGGTGAAACACAAATCGTGAAACCAAGTGGCAAGCTGCTGACATGGCCTTTGAACGGGGGCCGGGCTGGGAGGGTGCAACAGAAAGCGGCTCTAGAGTCAGGAGGCAAATGAGAAGCTCTGCAGCTAAGTGGAATCAAAGAGTGTAAGAATCGCCCTGACAGGCCTCAAGCACATCTGTCACCCTGACTTAAAACTCAGCAGAAAATGATGCCTGAGCTCTGAGCTCCCAGTGTAAGGGACACTCTGCGCGGCGTGGAGATGAGACTGTCCAGGCAGTGTGCCTGCTTCCCTCTTCCCTCCCAGCTCCCAGTCCTGGCCGGCTGCTTTCCTGCTCACAGAAACACCCTCCACCTTCCCTAGAAACCTAGGACTCAAATCGGACATCTACAAAAGGAACTGCTTTGCAGCCCTCCATCCTAATCTGCCGAAACAAAGGTTTGGCAGCCCCGCTGCAAAGATGATTTCTGTGGGTTACAGCACCAATATCAAGAAGATTTTATTCTCAGCTGTGGAAAGACCAAAAACAGTGCCAAAGCCACGACAGCTCCCTTAAGGGTTTGTCTAAAGAAGTTCTGATTTCCTCAGTCTTGAGTTTTATCTAATTAGATTCAGGCTGGCTGACACACAAGGTCACTACCAAAAAGAAAATATAAATGGATAGCTCCCTTTCTGTAGAGAGGAGGTCAGAAGAAACCTTTAGCTCATTGCTTTTGCGTTGCTTCTTTTTGTGGACAACAAGAAATGCCCATTTCCTCCTGCTTTTGTTTGTAGATTTGCTGGGGAAAGGAAAACTAAACATCAGAGGCATTAAAAACTTTCAAAGAGGTCTTTTCTCCCAGTTCTTTGACAAAAATCTTGATTGATTAAGCGCTGACAGAAACAAACATGGTTTTAAGTGGATCCCTTTCCTCATCGGTCCCCTTCAAATGAATTCCACTGGCATCTCTAATGTTATAATGGTATTAGCACACCCATTTCTGAACTGCTTCAGAGGGAAAAACAGGTGGTACTTGGCATTGTCGGTAATGCAAAAAACATGCTGAGGAAAAAAAACCCTTAATTTCTCTTTCAAAACAAGGATTTCAGGCCTCCTTTAATCAACCCATGAAAGCCTTCCCCATCCCCCAAAGGAGCACAGCCCCTTTGTCAAAGGGGGAGAGTGAAGGGGCTCCGGAAGCCTCTGGAGATGCAGGTGCAGACTGTGCTCTGCTCTAGACAGTCTGCCTGACTTTGAGAAGAGGATTTGTCCCTTCCTTGGCAAAACACAGGCACCAGTGCTGTCATTCCTGCCTGAGATGAGGTGAGGGTAAATGCCTTCAAGACGGTTAGCCCAGGAACGGTGGCCACGAAATCTCCCCGGTCGGTACCCAGGACAGAAGACTTGGAGGACGCGGCACAGAGCCTTACAGGAACTCAGCAGCATAACCTCATCCCAGAGACCCCCCGTGCCTGCATGCTCCCCTCCTACTCCCCAGCTCGTGTCAGAGGGACAAAAAAGGTCACAGCTGTACCAGGGACTGCTGCTGAATATATGTTTAGGGTTTAGTCTGGATTATAGCTTCATGAGTCACCTACACAACAAGTTTTTCATGGAAATGTTTGGTTTAGCCAAGTCGGGGCTTTGTTTAATTTTGCAAGAACCTTCTAACTGTAGCTCGCCGTTACTGAAGGTGGCTGTGAGCTCCAGTCACTCTGCAGATCTGAATTATCACACTACTGCTAAAGATTCCTCCCGCCTGCGGCAGCTTGCCTGAAAACCCGCCGGTGGCATGAGCATTTCCCCATATTGTAACGCCAGCTGGAGTCAGCGACTACTGCCTCCTGCTCTGCGTCTACATGATCTTTTTAGTTCTGTCACCCTTCATGTTTCTGGAGCCAGGAAGCTTAAAGAGCTGGAGTTTGCTCAGCACCCAGGCAGCACTGCTACAAACCATGACACAGCCTGGAGAGGTACAGGGCTTGGCGGAGGAGCAGATAAACAAGTGAGGAAAGTGGAGAGCCATGGTGGGGAGCTGACCTCTCAGGAAGCGGGAAGAGTTATTTGACCGTGATGCATGTTTCCTGGCTTGTTGCCAGAAGGTAGCTTCATCCTACGCTGCGGTCTCCCTCGCCGGTTGTCTTCCAGCCAGAGGCCCTGTCAAAATCAAGGCCCCCCCCTCTGTTGTGCACTGTACACAGTTGTGGTTAGCCACCTGCAAGGGGGAGGGAATGGGGGAGATGCAAAGTTTTGCTCAGCTCCCTGACTTCAGCACTGGGACTGAAGAAATTCCTGCACAGTCATTTCACTGTGTTATGAGTCCCCAGTGCCTGAAATGCAGCTGTTTAGCTAGCATTTGCCAGAACTTGGGGCTACCAGCTCCCCAGAGGCTAAAATTTGGACTAAGACAAGGAAAGAACTGAAGCTTGTGGGGTTTCTTTTAGGAGGACTGGGAAATCTGCTGCTTGGCAGAAATGAATCCTATAAGCAGGATACGCTAAACATCTGGAAAAGCTGCCAGCCACATGTCCACTTTGAAGCCCGCGTCCTCCTTGGAGGCTGGTGACTGAGCTGGGGAAGAATCAGAAAAATCAAGAGCCCATTGACTTAAATCACCATTAAGTCATCTGCTACCTGAGATAAAGACAGGGAGTTGACCTTGGCCAGGAGATGAATTAAAGGCATCTGTGCCTCTCCGTGCTACCAGTACAGACAGAGGGAGCAGAGGAGTTGGCAGGTATGTTCAAATAGCCATGCGTTTATTGAAGCACGGTGCTTTCTCTTTGAGAGAGCTGCCTTGGGCCTGCTCTACAGAGATCATTTGATTCCCAGATCAAAAGCTTTTAGGATGTTGCATTTGCTTCTATTTTTCCAGAAGCTCCCTACTGATCCCATTCAGAGCCAGAGGCTTGGGGGCGTAGCAAGAAGGAGAGGGTTCCCTTCCTGCCAGCATCATGGTAAATGTGGCAGAGCCTGCTCTGCACATGGGAGAAGTGACAATGTTTACAGATGCATCCCTCCATGGGTGTTACTGCTTCTCAGCAAAAATAATAGCAGAAATAAAAAATGCCCTTAAAACAACAAACTGCCAAAAAAGACAAGTGAGGTAATTAAAAAGCCTTAACAGCGGTGAACGTGGTGTCCTGGCAGCATCTCCTTGGAATTTGTTCAGCAAAAGCTTAAAAAAAGGCATGAAAGAAAGGAAAAGAAGCAAATTAAAGATCCAGCTTTACAAAAAAATGAGCCGGGAACTTCCCCACCGAGTAGGTAAATCTCCTTTTCACAGTTTAGGCAAACTATACCATCTAGTCCACCTGAAGGCTCAACACGACACCAGGCTAGGAACGGTGCTTGTGGTGGTACATGCTCATGGCAACCTGTGAGTGAGTGCTTTAGCACCTCGCTTTGCATTTACAAGGAAGGTCGGGTTGGCAGGTCACGCAGCTTTGGACAGAGATATGAACCCATCCAAGGATGAAGGTTATCCAGCTGCAGGATGTCATTTGGTGCACACATGCCAGAGATCAGGCTCCCCTCCCAACCAAGAGTCAGGAGTCTCAGTTCCTAAGGGCTCCTGGATCATGGTTTAGACCTTTGGTTTGCTCTGCTTTTTAAAAGAAAAAGAAGTCACTGGCCAGGGGATTAGGATTTTACTCTTTTTTACTGGAATAAGGAGGAACAGTGAAGTCCGGCCCCATGGGTGTATGACAGGATCTGCCACTGCCCCACGGCAAGTCAAGTCGCGTACTGCACATACTAGGAGTTACCACCACGGGAACACAGACAGTGTGTACGTGGACAAGGCTGTGGCAGGGGCCCACAGGTTGGCGAGGCCAAGATCAGCATGTGCAGAGATGGGAGAGGCTTCCTCTTGGGTGAGTGATCTCAGCTGGAAAGCTCCCTGCCTCTCCTGGAAGAGTTTGGAAGAGCTCAAACTGAAGAGATGTGAAACGCAGCTTAAACAAGCAAGAGCAAGCGAGCAAGAGCGCTGTGGTTAAATTAAATCAGCCACACAGAGAAAAACAGGGGGGAGTTCCACACACCCAGAGTCTGGGTATCTTCACCACTCAGCGCTGGCTTTCCATGTTTCAGAGAGAAACTGAGGTTTACTTAGCCAAGACACAATGCCGGTGTCGGCCAGACTTTTGAACAGAAGAGGTCAGCCTGCTCTCCTGTCCCCAGGAAGCGCGCTCTGGCAACAGAGGCAGTTTGCAGCTTCTGTCATACAAAAACCAAGGCAGTGAAACCCACGGCTAGCCATCAGGCCAGAAGAAGATCAGGTAGCTCCAGCCACAGAGCGGTTGTTAAAGGTCTCAGTGTGCAAGGGGGAGGTGATCAGTGATCTGCCTCTTTCTGTCTATGGTGATAAATTCCCAGCCATTTCAGGGCTACAGATTTGCTGGCATCAGATAATTGTTAGATTATCAGTAATCTGAGGGGCAGGGACAAGCAATTTATTATGTTTGCACTGTGCCCAGCAGAAGTATTGATTCCTCTAACCATCACTGTAATAAAAGTGAGTATCAGTTATAAGACCCAGCCCTCACTTAGGACTTCAGCACAGCAGTGTGGGGGACTCAGATGATGTTTCTTTCAAACGACAGCCTTCTCACGCTCTCCTTTCTCCTACCACTGCTCGAGCAAAAAAGTCTCCATTAGCAGTTTTCAGTGTGGAACACATGAAAAAGATGAGCAGTCTGACCTCTCTGAGAAGCAGACAGCAATACAACCGTAACACACACACACAGTTCCAATAGCTTTTTGCAACCAGTTTATCATTAAGCTACGAGGAGCATCTCACGCATCAGCTTGTCTGAGTTTCCTTAGAAAGCTAAATGATGCACATTTTATTTGTAATTGGGTTCAAATTAAAATATTACTCATGAGAGGGCTGAAATCCTGTAAGGGTGGATTGCGTGCGCTAAGCCTCAGGATTTGAATACTGTCAGAGACTATGCTGTTCCTTTTAAGAGTCCATTATTTGTTTCTGTCCTCTGCCACCCCAGCAAACTGAATAAATCAATCTCTTCCCCCTTCCTGGAAAGTGAAAGGGGAAGACTCAACATCTGCTGATGAGAAGCATTTGAGTCATTCACAATCTGCTGATTGAAGCTGTTCAGTCCAAAGTCTACAAGCAGGCACTGCAGCAGCTCCATAGGGCCAGGAGCAGGGACAGCCAGCGTAAGGCCCTGTGTCGTGCTGGGCGGGCGGAGATCAGCCCACTCTCCAAGCTGGCCTGCCGCATCCCAAGTGGCCGAAGAGCATCACTAGACCTGCCCTTGAATTCAGCTGTGAAGAGGGGAGACAGTGTTGGGAAAATAGTCACTTTGTTTGTGCTTGAAGTGGTGCTGGGCACTGAGAAGTTTGCCCAACCTCCTTTGTGCCCTAGAGGGAAATATGTCTTGCTCAGAAGCAGTGAATGAACACAAGCAACTGGAAGAAATTTTCTCTGAGCTTTTGCTTCCTATTTAGCAACCCACAAGAAAAGGTCTCATGCCTCTCCTCACCAGCCACATGGATCTGCACTGAAAGAGATTCCTTCCTTGGTCCCCCATACCAAAGACATACCTTTGGGGGGCAAATTACAGCAACTGTCTTTACCCTTAAGGAGCCCTTGCACAAGGAAGGGATGAAAGCCAGCCTTGTCCGAGCCTCAGTGGTGCAGACATTGGCCAAGGCAATTGGCCAGGAAACAGGATGTGTTGCTGAGGAGAGACATGATTTTAAACCACTTTGAAAGGAGCCAGGCAGATTCCTTACTCTGCCCCTCTCCTGGCAGAAGGGTTGAATCCTGCAGGCATTACCGTAATAAAGGTGGATAATACTAAGGCGCAGTCCTCACACAGAGCTTCTAGCTGGGCTTTTTAGTCAATAACCATCTTCTTTACACCTCTCGCACGCATGCACACACACACAAATACGTGCACCGAAGGTCCCCACCGAGTCCCCAGACATCATGTCTTCCTGCCTCGATCATCTGGCTAGACAGCGCACGAGCATTTGTATCCGATCCAGCACAATTAGTCACCATAGCAGCCGTTCTGATGTCAGGCCTTAGATTGCTTCATAATCACTGGATTATTACAGAGAGGCTGGAAAAAAAGCAGCTCAAAAACCTGTCAAACCCAGTGCTACTTACACAGAGAGGCCAGAGCAGGCCCATGGTCAGCCGGGCAAAGCCACCCTGGCTGATGCTGTGGTGCCTTTCCAGGTCCTGAGGGGATCTGTGAAGACGCATCCCATCTATGGGGCAAAGTCCTATCTATGGCAACATCCCATTACTCTCTGGGATGTAACAGCAGGGGAGGGTGTTGCTTCCTTTGCAGCTCCTGCCGTGGGGGCGGCAGAGGGAGCACGCATGGTGCTGGCCTCAACCAGCCTGGCCCAGCGCCTGCAGGGGTTGGGGAAGAGACCCAAGGGAGGAGGAGGATGGTGTGACCATACAGGTGTGGGGCAGGAGGCTAGTCAGAGAGGAGGGAGACTCTGAGGGCAGCCATTTGGGATGAGGCTTCCCTCAAACAGAGCCATCCCTTTAGCAGGAAAAGAGAATTCGCGACGTCTGGTATTTCCCGTGAAGAGCGAAATGATCCCGCTAAGCCAACAAGGGCTTGTGCAGTCTAGAAATCAAAGTGAAAGCCGCGGAGGGGCAAAACTGGCAGCCCTGCTAAAGAAGGACATGCTCCTAACAAGGCCTCTTCTTAATTACAGCTGCCACTTTAGCACCTGGAGAGATCTCTAAAAGGGACGATTGTCAGTGCGAGTGGGTTTTTAGCTGCTTTCCAAATGCTCTCGAACTGAGGCCACCCCCAGGCTTACAATCAAGGATCTGACTTTTCTCACAAGAGCCCCCCCTGTCCGCAGAGCTCACGGGGTCAGGGCTTTCTCGGGGGTGCAGACTTGGGTGGGCGCCCTCGAGCCTGCCACGCCAGCCTGCCGCCTGGCTCCGGAGCAGCAGCCCGGCCCCGGCGGCACAGACAGGCAGCTGCTCTCAGAGCGCTGCGTGGCAGGCGGGTCCAGGGACCCCTCACTTTAGCTTTGCCTCTGCCGTTTCCAGCTGTGGCATGCAGTGCTCTTGTAGAGAAAAACGCCCTGACTTTTTGCTGTGGAAAATTCTGCACTGAAGCAATTTGTGGTCAAAGCGGAGAAAAGTTTAAGCGGTCCCTGGAAGACACCCCAGCGATCAATGCAATCAGTAAGTCTGTTCTCACCAGGACTATGCACAAAGACAGTCTTGTGTTGACTTTTCCTTGCAAAATCTCAATTATGATCTCCATAAATATGCTTTGGAGATAAACACTGCTGTGCTTTGATTCTCGTGGGGAGACATGAGAGAGAGAGAGAGAGGAAACAGGAAAAAAAGGGGAGTAGGATGGAAGTAAATCTGATGTGACACTGGTTTGCTATCCTTCACTAGAAGATGTGATAGAGGGGCAAGGCCCTTTACAAGTGTGAATTTAGCCTTATACCACCCCAAGTGAAGTGAGGCAGCACTGTCACCCTTGTTACGCAGGCAGAGAGAGCAGAGGCACAGCGACAGGATGAGCTGCATGGCCCAAGTCACAGAGCAAAGCAGCAACAGGGCCAGGAGAGGAGCAGAGATGGAGCAGTTAGTCCCATCCTAACTGCCAGGTTCATTTTTCTCTCAGATTTGCTCAGGCAGGTTTTTGGAAGTTGATGCTGCAGCGGCAAGAGCATGTTAGATGTTCCCACTTCTCTCAGGAGGGAATGTCAGGATTAGCCAGCTGTCTAGCTACTCGTTATTGAAGAGTTTTTTCCTTTCCTGCCATCCTGCCACTGCACAACAGCATTCACTCCTGTCCTCTGATGGCACAGGCAGGGCACTTCTGGGGTGGCTGGCTTGCAGCATCCTGGGGCAGACTATGAGTTTGTGCCACAAGTGTTTGTGGACACTTGGTGCTATTTTGGGACTGTCCTGGCAGTTTCTGGCTGAGGCTCACCCTGAAGCTATATATTGTCTTTTGGGACTCTGCAGCAGTGGTCGGGTCTCACCACAACAGCTGCCCATCCTGTGCTGTGGCTTCCTTTTACTAACATACACATAGGACTATAAAGTTGGAAGAGAGCAGGGAGTCTCCCTCATAGCATGTATGCAAACAGCTTGTGCTGAGGTTGGAATCAGTTTCTGAAGGCCAACAACTCTGAGCACTGGGAAGACGCTCTTCTTGGGCCCTCAGGGCCATCTGATCCCCTCAGCTCGCTGAAAGGACCCGCTCCTCTGGGTGTCTCAGCTCCGTGGGGCACTTTGGCATCTGGAAACGAGATGCAGGGAGAGGACAAAATGTGCTTTTCTGAGTGTTTCTTATTCTAGGGAAACTTGATTAAAATAACAGACACAGCAAAGCAGCTCCAAAAGCAGTTAAACCTTCCTTGCTTCATTAGCAGCACTTCCTCGCTTCATGAACCGCCAACAAGCAATCCAAGTTTGGCATCATATGTCAGCCTCTCCATGACCAAGGCACCTAGTTCCTCATGACAAGGCAGAAGCCTTCTCCTCTCATACGCCCGGGGAAATTTCTCAGGAGCAGCTTCCTAAAGGGCCCCATCTTCCTATAAAGCAGTGACATCAAGATAAAGGCAAGACCCTTATGGGTTAGGAACAGGAGGTGAGGCACACCATCTTCTACCTTCACCCTATACATTGGAGCAAAGCTCTTCCAGTTACCCAGTTTCATTCCCTGTCCCTTGAGCTCAATCTTAGAAGGTCCCTGACGTCTCAGAAGGAACCAACCGGATGGGAAATATTTGGCATGGCTACTGCCAAGATGGTGCTGTTATTTCTCCCAGCTCATGCAAGATGCAGAAGCACTGTTCCATACCACCACTTGTGTCAGTGGATGTGACCTTACAGGGAATGAGAATGTGGGGTTGAGATCACATGTGAATAAGGTATCAGCAGCATCCAGTACAAGAGTGTCATCTTTCATGATTGGTTTGGATGCCCTCCTCATTCGTACGGCAGGTAGGGACAGATGTGCTTCTTACACTGTTTCTCTGGAGCAACTATCAACCAAGACTTGAGTACTTTATAGGGACAGGTTAGAAAAGCGGTGTCTGGATTCTGCAGTATACAAGCATTTAGACACAAGCTGAGGAGAGGACATGATACCAGTAATGTCAAACAGCACATACTTGAACATGTTGGGCCAGTTTGGAAATGGAAGCAAAACTTAGATTTATCCTAACTACCTCCTTTTCCTAGTCAATTTAATATAACAAGTATAGCAGCTACCGATATCTCCTTGACTAGTAGCTCCCAGGATACTATCAGTTTTGTTCTTTTAGCCACATTATCTTTCCAGCTTGCCTTTCTGCTGCCAGTCCTTTCAATTTAGCAGGGCTAAACACAGCCTTTCTCTTTATTTTGTACCGGGGTAGGATATGGTCTCAGAGGTAGGACATTTTTCCCCTTGTTCTGTTCAGACTTCCAAAGATTCAGGACTAAACTTTTGCTTTGAGCCCTTAGCTAGTACAACCAACAAATCCTATGACTGTAGCAAGTTTTGCTAACTGAATAAATGAATAAAATTTTGCTAACTGAGTAAATTAAATAAAATCCCTCTATCTCTACAAGTGTTTGGGGACAGTATTGTTCTCATTGTCTACAGGGAGAAAAATAATACTTCACCAACAAAGACCTAACTAGATTTGAAATGCTGCTATAAATCAAGGGAAAGTTAGTTTCCAGTGGTCTGTCACAAAACCCCCGGCTTTCAGTCAACCAGATACAGGGTCACATCACAATTCCATATTATACCTTATAGCATGGAGGTTTTTCACTAGGAAACAGTGGTCAAGTACAGCTGGTTCTTGTCCTGAAGGATCTGCTACGAAGTTTAGCCATTCAGAATCGCAATATCTTTTATCCCGGAATACGAATAAGCAGATTATTTTCCCCCTTTCTTGGCACTGTATCTGAACCAAAACACAAGCTAAACCTCTGAGGATAATGCCTAGCCCTGGGCCAGTTGTTAACACTGTTGCAGAAAAAACTGTCCTATGCAGGAAATTATGCTGCAGAGCAATTGCAAAAATCACAGTGCAACCCAGAAAGTAGGAGGATGGATAGCTGTGGGTTATTTCAACACTTTTTTACTTTTTGCCATTCCCAGACAGGGGTGCAGAACGCTGTCAATACTTCATTCAAAGTGTTCAGCTGAAAGGGTGAAGTGTGGAGGGGTTGCTAAAGACCAGTTTCTGCACATTGCTTATAGACCTAACTGTGCTGGTAAAAACATGGGAAACCACTCTGTGATGGTAAAACAAAAAATACTTTCCAATAATCCTGCTAGCACTGAAATACTAGACCTAGAGAGAGACAGAAATTAGGGCTCCCCAGACACTGATCCACCTAATCCCCAGGATGGTGTTGCACCAGAAGATCTGGACAGTGTGTGAGATCAAGACTGGGACTTCGACGGTGGCTACTTGAGCAGTCACAGATGTTTCCTTTTTGAAAACCACAGGGTGGCTACCTGGCTACCTTCCCTGAGGACACACTGTTTATCTCAGCAGATCACCTTGGTGTTACTAGCTTCTATGAAGTAATATCAGCAATGTTGCATTTTGCATGCAGTACAGAGAGTTGGCTCCTCTCAGAGCTTTTCTAGGGTGTTTCAAGGGTGGCAGTGCCAAGCTCTATTAAGGGACTCAAGATAAAACTCTGCTCTGAATCAGTTTCTTCTGCCCTAAAGAGATGCTCTAATACAGTAAGCTCTGGCAGTAGAGCAATGCCACAGCTTCAGCAGGAGCTATTTGGTTCTCAGCCTCGACAAAGATGGTTCCAATTAATTAATGGCTTCAGTATCCAAAAGGTGTTTATAAAGTCCTAACCTCTGCTTCAGTTCAAAAGCTTTCATGGTTCTATCACCTCTACCCAGAGATCTCAAAACAATGTATTGCGTTACCTGATACCTTGGATATTATCTCCCTTTTCCAAACAGAGAACAAAGCCAGACTTTCCAAAGCAGCCCACCATTTGGGACTGCCTGACTTTGGCCACCTTTTGGACCATTTTCCAGAGGTACAGGTTCTTCTTGCCTCATAGGTCAACAGTGCTGCAGATGTCTAGCAGTTATGAAAAGCAAAAAGCAGAAAATTTTTAGTTTGTCATTAAAAGGGGCTAAAAATGATGAAAAACGGGCTTGAAAAATTGTAGCCGGTCAGGATTAGAAGGCACTGGAAGAACGTGACACTGGATCTGTGCGCCTTGCTCTGAGTTTAGGCTTATGCAGGCCCCTGGCCAGTCAGTGGCTAATAGCCCCATTCGGTGTCAATACAGGGTTGCTGCCAATGGACAGTCCTGCAGCTGAGCGTCTTTGGGAACAGACAGAAGAGCTACATTGCAGGTGACAGCAGCATCCTGCCAGTGTAGCTGAGAAGCAAAAGATAGGATTTTAAAGATGTATTTTTCTCTGCCCATGTCTCTCTGGGCTGTGTTTTCCCTACCCTGACTAGGGAGAGGTCAAATGTGTGTTACTCCCATCTCTTCCCCAGGCAGTTGTGCCACAGCCCAGAGCAACTCAGACTCAGCTGGAAAAAGCACGGTGTTGTCAGGACCGTAACGTTCCTGGCCTCCAGTCTGGGACTTGGTAGTTGTGACGGTGATTTTAACTAGGACCTCAACTGACCCCACAGATTTTTCCCCTCTAAGTTCTGCCATCCGATTCTTTGATTTCTTAGGCCTCCATTTATAATTGGCTACTGCTGCTGCACGGAGTTACGCCTTCCAGACTGGGTGGAGAGATAAGCAGTTCGAGGTGTACGTTCTCAGATCGCTAATTAAGGAATTCAGTTACACTCACTAATTCACCAGCATGTGGCATTATTATGGCCTACCTTACAATGACGGAGCATTGTATCTTGCTCTAATATTATGTCCTTTTCTTCTGCAAGCAACCTGAAATGGATTCTTCAGACTGGGTCTGTGGTATAAGTATTTCAAACAGTGACCCGGGGCATTAATGGATATGTGTGTGAACTCTGATCACAGAAACATACATTTTCTCATTGGATAAAAACAAGTTATGTTAATAAAGAAGAAAGATCATGTACTTCACAGCTAGGAAGTGGAACCTTTACAAAGTTTGGGATAGCAGTCAGTTCACCATAACATTTTAAAACTAATTTGCAAAGTTTATGTTATTATCATTTATATTCTATTAGAATTTTCATTGTAAAATATTTATCAGTATTTATTTGTTGTTTTGACTTGCTTGATTTGTCCTAAAATAATTATCATTGTCATCAAACTGGCTGAAAAACCCTCCAACAAAATATTGAGCAAAGCGGTAGCAATCCTGAAACAAATTGCAGCATGTCTGTAACAAGGAACTGTAGCATTAGCACTTTGCGAATCATAAGCATGGTGATTGCTATATTACAGCAGGAACCATGGTGATACTGAGTCTAAATGCATTTGTTTGTTTTTAAATGATTAATGAAGTAATTGCCAGGGTTGTGGCCATCATTAGGCTCCAGGATTAACGGCGCCCCCCAGACGAACACAAACTGAGAACGTTGGGTTAGACGGCGCAGGATCCCTTGCTGCTTCCTTAAGACGTCTTGCTGCTCGAGCCGGCAGCCAGCTTAGCACAGGGAACACCTAGGCTGCCCATCAGGCCGCTATGAAAGGGGAGCCGCAGAGCTGCCTGTCACCCTGGGATCGGCACAGAACTGTCCTCCCAAGGCTGGAAAAGTGCAAAATGCCACAGCCTCGGCCTCTGCAAGGGCCTTTGTTGCTTCCTCTCTGCTCTTCTATTTATTAAATACAGATGAAGGCTCTGTGTGACCTTTATTCTTTGCAGGGCCAGGGAGTAGGCGGTTCATTTTTCCCTCTCAGCCTTGTTTTAAATGTATATACTTATGTTATACCATATATGTTATCCTTATTTTATAGTGTTAAAGAATTAAAAGCCGGAGAAACCACAGAGCATTTTCTGTTGCCAACGAGCCAGTGACGTACCTGTAATTAAAAGGGAGGTAAAGTCCTTCCTTTCTTTGTTGATTCAGGCTGGGCAGGGAGCAGTGGGTTGGCTCTCTATTGCCCTAATTAGAATTGGGTAAACCCCACTCACCGCTGTGGATAGAGAAGCAATCCTTATGCCTTCACTGTGCGAGTTCGCCCTCTCCCCCCTGATTTTCAGCACTCCCAGGGATCCTCCTGCCGCCTTCTGCTCTGCTTCTCGTTTGACAGACAGGCTGGAGAACGCACTGCAGTCCTGACCTGCGACTTCTTTCCTTCATCCCTCCCCGCTCCAAACCCCATTCCTGCATCTCCCTACATACCGATGCTCCAGCCTACAGCACGTCTTGCTCTCTAGACAGCAGCCACCCTAGGGAGCAAGGAGCCTAAAAACACTATCAGTCCAACAAAACAGATGACTTTAACATTCAGGAAATCCCTGGGTAGATAAATGCTGCTCTCCGCAGCATTAAGATATGATATGCTGTTTCTCCCACCCTCGGTAGGGGGGGAAGTCTGTCTTCCAAATCAAGATGGTTACAAATCGCAGGTTTCATCCCTAATGCCACAAAGCGCTCTCTGTCACATGAGTGTTTTGGTCCAAGGAATACACAGCACTGCAGATAAAGATGGACAGATCCTATTAGAAGTGAAATCCTCCACTGCTCATTGCTGTCTTCTGGGGTGGAGGATGCGCACAGCAGCAGCGTTGCAAGTGGACAAGGGCAAGGCAGAACTTGTGGTCCTGAGGATTTACTTAATACACAGCACGCAGCCTTTGTGGGTTAAATGATCATTCGTTAGTTTTCCGCTCCTGTGAGCTCTAAGTATAATATGTGAATCCATGATTCTTTACCTATGGGCTGCAGACCCCTGGAGATCCTACTTGCAAGAGGTCCTCAGAAGTACCAAAGCAAAGCAGGCTTGTTGTCAGGAGGCTCAATTCACATCAGTGCAATCTATCCATCCACCGGAAAAATATTCACAACTGGAAAAGGTTGGAAATGGCTGACGTTGACCTATTACAGAACCTATAGTTCTGACTTAGAAAAAAAATGGTGTTTGCAAGTAATTTGTTACTGCTGTATCTTTTCCATTCCTATTACTACATCCTTTTGCTCTGAATGTAGTGCCCCGTTCTCCTCAGGACTGCACACATATTCCCATTAGAGAGAGCGCATAGCATTACCTAACGAAAGATGAGACAACAGGTGGATATGACAGATGGGGGACAGCAAGGTACCCGTGAAATAATTAGGATTAGACCCATAAACAACGCTCGTGGCAGACACTACTAGAGACATTTGCCTGAAAACTGGTTCTTTGCTTACGAAGAGTTCATTGCTTCCTGCTGTTCTCACCAAAAAACATGCTGGTTTGACATCACAGTTGGTTGCTATGGAAATGTTGATGCTACCAAAGATAGGACTGAGCTGGAGGGCTATAAAAAGTCCTGGAGACCCAGCTGAGGCCGTACGCTTTGGGGGAAGGCCACTGCGGCGTTTATTTTTGGCAGTGGCACAGCAGCCCGTCGGGGTGACAGGGAATGTGCCACCCGTTTTGGAGGAGGGGACGTCAAAACGCAAGAGCGTAGCACGCTGCCTGGGGAGGGACAGGCAGGAGTAGTGGGGAGGCCGGGAGGAAGTTAGCACCACCCTGGCGATAAAGAACAAAGCTCCTGAAAAAGGAAATAAGTTTTAGAAAGAGGAAACACTAGAAACAGAACCTTTCTGTTTCCCAAGAAATGTCATGGGCTTTAACAACTTTGTGAGATACGTCTACTAACTAATTTTAAATCTTAGCAAACATGACCCTGCTAACAAATACTACAGCTGCCATTATTTACAGCTAAGCTGTCAGCGGGTCATCATCATCATTAATAACTTTAGACCTCATTAAAAAAAATGGATTTCCCATTTAAGCCTTCCATTTTTTTAAAGCAAAATAATAATAATAAATAAAAGAGCTTTTCTGCCTCCCAGCTGTTGAAAAATGAGGAGTGATATCCTGAGCAACATTTATCAAACATTGCTGCCAGTTCCCTGAAGGAGAGCTGTGCGAAAGCGCTGCCTCTGCGAGAGAAGGGTTTCACCTTAAGTCAGCCGCTCACCCAATATTTCCAGATGCTGAGTCACAGCCCCAGGCAGATTATCGGAGGCCAGCTGGAGCCCTCTGGGTGCCGGGGAGCCTGCTCCACCTGGCTGTCACGCAGCGGAGATTTGCCCATCGCTGGCGGCAGCCAGGAGGCCCCCTGTGAGATGTGGCCACCGCTCTTGCAAAGCCAGGCAGGGGGAGGTGGGCTACGCCGTTGAGGGCAGGAAGAGTGTTGGCCAACGAGTTTTATCTGCTCGGGTTTGCGAATCAACACCTCTAATACTGGCAGTGCGTTTACAAAATCTGGTACCTCTCTGGTTCCAGACATGTTGGAAGTCAGATCACGTGATAAAGTGATTCCCGATGTTTTTGAAATTATGGAATAATTGATTGTGGTTTTCGGAGTAAAAAAGGAGCTTTCAGAGGAGCTTCTGCTCCTTGATGGATCTGCATTTACCTGTGTGTGACTATATTTCGGCTGCTAGTTTTTTCCTATTCCAGAAACCGCATGGAAGATTTGCCTCCACAAAGCCTAATGCCAGTAGTATTTTCATTCCCCATTAAAATAATCCTCAAGCTATTGATATCAGCCTGTAGCAATGGGTGGCATTTCTCCTCCAGAAGGACAGCTCTTCAGCGCCACAAAGAGTCGGGACAGCACTTTCTTCAAATACCCGTTTGTTCAGCTCCGAATGAAACGAGACGTAAGAAGAGAAGACACGGCTTGGGCTCACGAGCAACATCCCCAGCTCCCACAGGCAAAGCCCTTTTGTACACTCACAGGTTGCATTTAGACTAGTGAGAAGAATATAGTGAGAGAGGAATGTTGGGCTCAGAAAGGTTGCTTCTGTAGGTCATAAAATACACACTGCCTGTGATATGGCTGAGTAAATATGACATGGAGATTGCATGCAAGCTCATCCTGTCTCCTCCCCTCCCCTTTGCTTTATGCCACAGCAGTTTAGCAAGGCCAGAAATGGCTCTGCACCGCAGCAAGTTCAAGAAAGGCCTGTGGGACTTTATATATAAATGGAGAGTCTGGCACAAAACGAGAAGGGGAAAACTAGATTTAAAAAGTTTCTTGATTCAAGAAATCATTACAAGTGTCAGCCTGGGATGAGATCTTGTAGGACTATAAGTAAGTGAATGCAAACTGCTTCAGTGCATGCGTCTGCTGGAAATGTTTTGGGGCATGTGCTCTCCCTCCTCAGGGGAGGACAAATAACACTTTTATTGTATGCTTTGGAAAGAAACAGCCAGGGCTTTTATTCAAAAACCCATTGCCCAGCAGCTAAGGCATCCCTGGAACAGCTAGAAGCCTTCTAATTTTTGCTCAAGTTCATATATACCCCTATATACCCCCAAATAAACTTGTTAGTTTTTACGCCAACATCATCCATTAGTTTAACTTTCTCTTCTGTCTGCCTGTGTTTACACACCTGCTGTATTTAAAGACAGGGATCATCTCTCCTCCATTCCAGACTACCTGGCTAAACAAGCACAGCCCCTCTGATTTCTTCACTTACCATAGGATCTTCATTCCTTGACCATCTTAGTAACCTTTTCTTGCATGTAGTCATTCCAGTCTGAATTAATATTTCTTGGAAGGGGGGAGCCTGGGCAGTACACAGTATCGCTGATGCAACTTCAGCGGTGTTTATATAGCAGTATGAACTCTGCCTTCATCTGTCATGCAGGAGAGACGACCTCAAAACCACAACACCTTGGCGTCTCACAGTCACATCCCATAATCAGTCACTCATCCTTCCCCTCTTCTGTGGCTTCTGACAGGCCTCTCAGCTTTTTTGGTATGAACAGATTTCACTGACATACACAGAGATGCCCTGAAGGGCGTACTAATACTAACCCAGCCCCTGCTGCTATTAAACTGGAAATTTTCCCTGAGGGCACCACAGGCAACGTCCCGACCACCTCTCCAGTGAGAGCGTGTCCCGACCCATCCATTTTTGCGTGCCGTTCACTGTGTGCTACCAAACACACAAGTGCAAGCTCGGATCAATGGTTTGGAGCACAGTTACCCAACTCGTAGTCTGAGATCGATGTCCCTGCAGTCTTGCAAGAAGAGTGGAGAATGATTATTGACAACACTTATGCCATACACACACACCCCCACAGCAACAAGTGCTTTGGGGCAGTGGAGTGATGGCTGCCTGCCTGCCACAGTTCAGGCAAACACAGAGAGCTGTGCATAGCCCTGTGCTGCTTGCATCATTAGAGCTGCCCAGGAATCATTACTCCCTCCTCTCACCTCATGCCAGGGGCTGGGACGTTCCCATCTAAAAGGAAAATGAGTCACAGCACTTCCTTCGGATGCAATTTCTTTATCCTGTCTTAGCCCTCCAAAAGGCAAATGCCAGGGACAATTATTAGCCACAGATGAGCTGTCATAATCATCTGGGTGGCAGAGAATGGCAAAGGTGTAGGAGAACCTGGCTGGATGAGAAGACAGACAGACAGTGCCTTTATTACTTCTGTCTCAGAACTGCAATGATTCATTCAGAATGAAAAATGGAGTTGCCTGATTTAAGCAGGAACCTGTCTGACTGCAGCAGAGAGAGAAATGGGTCTGAAATGAAGCTATAAGTTGTAGGGTTTTCTTTCTCCTCCCTCCTTCCCCCCTCCCTTGGACTGTTGACCTATGAAGTCACACGGTGCAAGCTCATTTATTGCTTGATCCCGTTTGCTGTCAAGTCTGCTCGGCTTTTAGGCGGCACACGAGATAGAAAATGGCACAGCAATTTCTAGAGCACGTGTGTTAAAACTGGAGGAGAGGGGTTGTCAGCTCAAGAGCAGAAGCACGTAGCAGCTACCCTACCCCGATCTGGCTGGCTGCAGTCTGGCTACTCACCGAGGCCAGCCCCAGCAGGAGCCCTGACCACAGACGGACACGAGGGAAACCTTTCCCCTGACACGGCACCCAGCAACTGCACGTTCCGGTTTGCTACGTCTGCCCAAAGGAGCCCTCAAACATGCGGCAAAGCCGAGCGTGGGGGTCCCCTTTTCAGGGCAACTCCCCCCAGGTGCAACCCTGCAGAGGAGCTCTCTGCTCCAGCGACAGCCCCCGCGGCCCCACGCTGCCTGGCACGGGGGAGAGAAGGAAGGGTGTGCTGGGGATGTAACCGGACGCTGTTTCCCAGCCCAGGAAGAACTTGCAGCCCCACCCATGCATCTCTCAGGCCAGAGGTTTATTCTGTAGCGAAACACTGAACAAAATGCTCCATGAGCCCATTATGGATTCCTGCTCCCCAAATCTTTCTTGACTTCTTCTTATAGCTTCTCCCTGTCCTTACACGGACAACTGAGCCCCCGCTGGAGCTGTTGACTGAACAGAGGCAGACCATTTTGTCCTAGAGGCGTATATGGATTTACAGTGCAGACAGAGGAAAACACACAGTGCAGCAGAGTTATGGCTCTCTCTGATCCAACCTGAGACAGGACTGAAGGGTCCTAATTTAGGGACCTGCAACCAGACCCCCTGCAGCAACCTCATCTTCACAGCAATGCAAAGCGCCTGCATTTACACCGCCAAGTCCTTATATTTTAGTCTTCACTACTGATACATCAAGATTGGCTTCTTTTATTTACTAGAGAAGGCCCCTGGTTTTTTTCTGAACTCTGCAGCAGTGCAAAATACTTACTGTTCTTTAAGTAACAGCCAAGTTGCTTCTGCAATTCTTTTTATGCAAAGATCTCACAAAGCTTTACCAGTGTTAGCGAATCGAGCCTCACAGCCTATCTCCTCTGACAAATAGAAAGCATGTTAATCTCATTCTGCAGTTATTTTACTTTGCTGTATATAAGCTAACCAGATATAGCCAAAAATCACTTGGCAGCTCAGGGTCTCTAATTAGAGGACCCTTGATTCAGCTCCTTCTTCTAATGGACAAGTAACATCCTCTTTCTAGAGCTAAATCAACTGTGCTGCTGGTCTTTATGTGACTTCACTTTCTCTGCCATGGCCACAATGGACGAGTGCATGAAGAATACAGGCTTTGTTATCTTTACAGTAATAACTTCTACCAAAAGGTACATTCCCGGACAGGAATCTGACTTCACACAAATGCTCAGCTTACCAGGCGGAGCACAGAACAGCGCAGACAGCTTCAGCACGGGGAGCCTTCCCAAGGCCAAACGCAGCCTGCCAATCTCGCTCTAAGCCATTAGTGCTGGATTTTCATAGCGCACAGACCCCATCGTTGTGATATTGAATGTGTGATGTGGAAATATGGCAAACAGTATCTGCTTGACGAGCAAGCTTGGTCTCCAGATGAACCTTTTAACTAAAAATGGAAACTACGTGCAAAATAAACTAACAAAAACTTCCTCCTATTCAGTAGTTAAAACCTGAAACCTTACCCTCTCCAATCTTCCCTTGCCAGCGAGCAGGTTTGCCAGCGTCCAAATCCCACGCTGCCCTCTCAGCGTGCAAAACTTCCGCTTTTGAATCAGATTCCCCCCACCCCTCACACGTATAAAACAATACTTGAGGTACTTGGGACAAGCGCTTGCCAGCGTCCTCATATGTGTCATTGTTTTTCGTCATTGTGTCAGGTCATATCAAAACAAAGTCATTTTAAGAACGGTGGGTGTAATTGTTACAAAAATAGCTGAATGGGCTTTTCGAGGCATAATACCTTCATTTGAAATAAACACGTCCTTGAGATATATTGTAGGATGCTACTAAATTTTAGGTAATTTCCACTAGTTGAATGTGTGGGAATAGATGCGTGTGGGTTTAAAAAAAAAATTTTTAAATTGCTTTGCAGCCCACCTCCTGATGTCTCATCGACCACAGATTAAGAAATGCTGTTCTATATCAGACTATACCACTTTTTGGAAACCATTTCAAGTTTCCTGTCTTACATAAAATCCTGTTAAGATAGCAACTCTTAACAGATAAAATAACATAAGCCTTCAGGTTGCATGAAAACAATGGTAAGCATGTTTTAGTCAGGCTCCCAGGGATTTTCAGCCAGTCTTACTGGTCTGATGTGTTACACAACGTCTTTATGGAAGTCCATACTAGCCACAGATTGCTCAGCCTCAGAACTGAGAACATAACGATTTTGTGAATTATCTCCAACTCCTGAATCTGTTCTCATTTTCCTCATCCTGGTTGGGGACTCAGATATCTGGGGTAGAGATGCTTTTGATGATTCTGCATTTTTTCACCTTCTTCTATGACCTCTTTCTATGATCCGGTTTCTATCATTTTCAAAGTGGGGTGTGACTGACAGGGACTGGCCAGGCACAGAGACATATGGCAACCCTAGATTGCTTAGGTACACAGGTTCTTACAAGTCTCCTTTTTCTGGCCAGTACTCATTTAGGCTCATCCTCGCATGTCCAATTTTTGAGCAAATTCTTTATAGTATGAATTCCACACTCATCAAAATCCAGTTTTGATGGTTTCTGAGAGTAGATGGCTCTGAGAGTAGATCATGAACGTCATATATTTTCAGCACAGCCGAGGACTTCCTTATTCTTGAACTGCTGTCCTTTTTTGGCTGCAGCAGTTCTTGGAATCCTACCAGCAAATACGCATTTGGGCACCTAGTAACATTTGCAGCTCTTGTACTCTGAAGTGTGGCTACTTCTGAGAAACTTGCAGTGTGTTCCATTATAAGCAGATGATCCCATCGTCCCAGGCCGAACATTGTACCAAATGGAAGAGGGCTAAAAGAGAGCACGTGAGATGATACCATCTGGGTCACTGCCCCAAGTCAGGCCCAGTTTTCTGCGGCTGCCCAACCTTCCTGACCCTGCGAGCTGCAGATCAATCACCTTCATAGGACTGACAGCCACAAGATATAGTCCACGTATCTTGGATGGTGCGTGCAGGGGGAGCTTTAGGAGATAACAGTTTCTCCGCAGGAGTCTCACTCTGCTAGAGATGAGCCTGGCATGGGCTGCATAGCTGGGTTCCCGGCCAACCTGGAGATGACAGCCTCAGCAGCTCCCACTGCCTCATTTCCTCTGGCAGTCAAGTATTCAGATAATCATCCAATATCATCCGCTCCATCCCGTTCTCATGGCTTCTCATATGATATAGCCACAGGTTGGTCACATCCTCACAAAACACTTCAATTCTGACTTTTCCCATGAAACTGAAAATTGCTCACAGAGCATTCTTAGCCCTTTCCCCTGACAATCGCTGTTCTTTCACCCTGGTCCATGCTTGCTTGCTCTTCTTGCATTTCTCCTCTGCCTTTATTGATCTATGTCCAAAATACAACTTCTGTAGCTCTTCCTTTTGGATTCAGTCATTGCTCTTCTCCTGTTCAGTTTAATATTTTCCCTTTATACAATCAAAGGAATCAGGGCTGTCGCAAGACATTCTGGCTGCCAGTTTAGTGTTGCACTCCAACCCAGCAATTAGCCACAGGACCAAGCTGTTAAAATCAATGGGGAATGCACGGTCAGTGCCTCCTTGCCCTAGCTGGGCTGCGGCCGTGGTGGCAATGAGGCTTTGTGCACCGGTCAAAAGCGTTCCTGCAAGAGCTCATTTTCACAGTGAAAAAATGGAGGATGATGTGAAGTTTTGTCTCCTTCCTTAACCTGTAGCCTGTTTATAGCCTTGTTTTTACCTGATTCACACTCTAGCCCCATATGCTTGGAGATACAGAGATACAGATGGTGTTATCATGGATGTGAAATGCCTGATCCAGACCATCAGACTGTGTATTGACAGATGGAGCATATGCTGTCAAGAGTATTTATCATTACTAAGTAGAACCTGCGTTGCAACTCAGGGATCGCAAAAGACTTGTTGATTTTGGATGAACTGCTGTATCTTTGGGCATACTTCTCCAAGTCCTTTTTCGTGTCCTGCAGTCCACTGCTTTGTTTGTTTTGCTTTGTTTAATCTGTCTCTGTTTTGAAAACAAGGTCATACAGAAAAGTTGCGAAGCCTTGTACCTCCATACACCAGACTTTGTGTCTCTTTTTCAGTTTGTTTGCTCATCTTGTCTGCAAGTATTATAGCGTTCTGTGCATATGTGACTGACAATCTGTTCCACGACACTGTAATTGTACTTTTCTTTGTCGGCCTTTTGATACTTGGAGAGCCTCCACGGATAGTTTGATGTCGGTGGGTTAAAAAAAATTGCAGCAGTGATGTTCTGATACGAACATCACTTGAAATCTTTCAGTTCCTTCATGTTGTGGCCTACCCACTGGGAGACCTTGTGAAGGAGAAACTGAACTGTATGATCATCATCAGTGCATGAACTTGCTGACATAACCAAACATGACTAACAGCTTTTGAATTTTTTTTTCCAGGTTGCGGTGTGTTCAGTATTGCTCAAGTCTGTATGTCCTCAAGTGAATTTCCCTTTGAGAACAGTCTCACCTTCGTAAGTAAGTGATACCCAGCCTTGTTTGGTTGAAGATTATTAGCTCTCACAATTTCCAGTACTCCCCTCTATTGCTCTTGATGTTAGGGGTTTCTGCTGCCCAGTCAGTTATGCCATCAGCACAGACTTTCTTCTGTGATAGACATAGCACCGGGCCTGTTAGTCTGCCCCGAGAAGTACTTCATTGAATATACTCAAAAAGGCCATTTCAGAATGCAGTATCTGCCAAATGGTGCTCTCAAAGTGTGGGTCTTGGAACACTTTGTGTCCAAGAAGATCTGTTAAAATCCTGCCATTGCATTCAATTTACCTAAGAATTTGGCACCGGATTTTATTTCTTGTGGAAAAGTGAAAACATTCCCTTTCATTTGTTTTTGTTTAGCTCCTTTGAGTTCACATGGAGTCCTCCGTGTGCTCTTTCCCTGATCCTTAAGGAGTAAATCCAATCTGTTGCTTCTTTTATGCTTCATCATGTTGCACAGCTATCCTTCTAGCTTCTTTTTTAAAACTTGAGGAAATTTTCCCGTAGCACACCCCACAAGCTCTGGATGTGCTGTCCTGTGCTGCTGGGAACTTCCTGCTTTCTGTGACTCCAGGGAGTCTATTAACACCCGCAGGTGTGGGTCTGCATTGACCTTCTGGAACGGCAAGTAGCCTCTTGATCGACCTGAGGGACTTATGTATTAACTCCAAGCCAGATGACCTACATCTCTAACCTTCCAACATTTTCCCTGTCTGAATGTCCGTGTGTACTTTCCCAGCTCTGGCACTATGCTTCTGAACAGCAGTTCTTTGCAGATGCTTTTGACTATTCCGTTTTGACATACACCTACCCAATACTTCTCCTTGGGTTTCTGTTATTTCATCAGCCAGTGTCCCACTGCCTCTGCTGTTGCAGATGGGCTGTTTGCCACAATTAACTGGAAGATCCCTTTGAGTTTGCTGCTTTGTGTTATTATGCTTAAGAACATCTCCTTCTCATCACATGAGGAATCCCTTTCCTCACTCAGCGTGCACATTTTCCTGCATTTTGTGAATGTTTTAATAGAATGGCCTGGATTTATTACAGTTTCTGCATATTTCTTCCAACACTTGTGCCGATTGCCACGTCACTGGCATTGTTCTCTGCTTTCCATTTTCCTACCATTGACCAGTTTTCTGTTAACCTTTTCCTAACTGATATAGCTACGAGCACTGAGTGATCCTTTCAGCGCTCTTCTCTTGGGCTTGTATTTGCATTTGATCTTTCCAATCAGTGTATTCATCTGGGACTTTCCTAGTGTCAGACTCACCAGCGCAGCTGTTTATGAACTTTTTTATTGCTGTGCTTTGTGACCACCTGCTCAGTAATCATTTTAATGTCCCTTATTGATAGAAATGACTTCTTAGCCTCTGAGAAATCTCTGTGCTGTTTTCCCTTTGCTCCATGCTGTCACCTTGAGCCCTTTCCTGGTACATAACATTTTTTCCAAGGATACATGGTCCTCCGGCACTTTTACTCCTTCTGCAAAATGCCCTGCCTTATCCCCTGCCACCTTTCCAGAGTATAGTGACCTTATCTTGCTCTTTTGGGTCTGCACTGTTGAGCAATCTTCTCTCCTCCTCCAGTTTAATTGTCCCACTGGCTTTTAATTGCTCTTTGACACTTTTCCAGATGGCTTTAGTGTGTCCCCTGTTTCTCAAGATTGCACAGGCTCAGTATCGGCTTTTAATACTACCTTTCTTTCCAGATCTTTCACATTCTGCACTGCTGTTTTCTTGATGAGCAAGACAGGTTTCAAGATAAATCCTTCATTACGCATGAAATCTATGCATGAAATAAGATTTTAAAAAATCCTGCTCTTCCCCAGATGTAGGCTGTCACCAGTCACTGTCCCGGTGCTCTTTTGCTTGATGTTTAGCAGCCTGGAGTGCTGAAGAGACACACTGCAAGCAACTCTTCTGCAAGCCTGCCCATATGCTACAGTTGGATCTCTGCAGAGCTTTTATATCAAACATCTGCATTTCATTAAGTTTCAGGTTTCACTGCAAACCCAGAGCTTTGCTGCTTTCTCTGGAACCTGCCAACTTTCAAAAGCTTTTGGATGAGGCTTGATCAGGGTAACTTCAGGTGGAAATCATGAAAAATTTGCAAGTTTTGCTTGGATTCACCCACAATTTGACTCCCAAAACTCAATTCTAAGCTGAGGCTGAAAGACTTAATTTTTTTTTTTTTTACTCTCTCCTGAATGGATTATTTAAAATGCAGTAATCCAGATTAATGTGACATTCAGGATTTCCAGTAATGGAATAACGTTTGAAAGTTCATAATATATATGTCACCTTAATTCTGCTCTCTTCGTGTGGATCCAGATTGCTACACAACCAAATATAACCTTATGCATTTTTCAGCAATATTTGATAACACTAAATTCTAAGCTGACATATTCATGGTGTAAGAAACTTGCTATTAAGTGACTGCAATACTACCTTTTCAGACTATGCGGGCTGGCCTTTGCAATATAAATATTGCCCTTGACCAGTTCATCTTATTGAAACAAATCTGTATTTACTCAGTGATGCATTCACAGATTAGGGTCCCCTTATATGCAAGAGGGAGGAAGAAATGGGTTCAGCTTTGGGCCTTTTCTCTACCTTTTTTGCATAAAATATGTGTTTGGGAGAGGATCTCATGAACAAAACCTTCATCCAGCACCATCCCGCCTTCTGCTTAAAGTCTATATCCACATGCACAGCCAAGGGCTTCTGGAAGGACTGCTGCCATTCTGAACACAGTTTGCAACATTAAAAGGCTTCCACACAGCTGAAAATTTTCACTGCTCCAGGAACTTGATTGTAACACATGTGTGGATCTGTCAAACCAGCTCTGCCTCTCCTTCAGCTTACTAGCATCCAAACACCAATCATGGAAAAATACAAGCCAGCGTCAACAAAACTCGGACCTGAAGAACTAGCCTTCCTTCCCTCATTCCTGGCCCGCAGCCATGCCACCGCGGGCTGTGATCTTGTCAGACAGTATCCTGTAACCTCGGGAGGGTCAGCTTGGGTGCTGAGTTATATGAAACTCAGCTGCCGAGGGGCCACAGGGGATTTGTGGCAACTGGTTATTTTTTGGTCTCAGTGTGTGTTTCCATTCCCCGTGAACCTCACGGTGTGGTTTCAACCCTAATACCGCAAAGTTAAACAATACTGGAGGGCAATCTTTTAGCTGAGCTGAGCTGGACCATGTCGGATTACTAGAGAGCCCACGTCGCTCTTCCCAGTGGAGCAGGTTAGCTCTGGGACCGTGATCGGTTCCACTCCAGATCATGACTTCTCCTTCCTGCTGTCTCAACTACTCTGACAGTTTGTTCTCCATTTACAGACCATCGTGTAACACTCAGGGTCAAAAGAATGCTGGTACACGAGCGTGTGTAAAAATGCATGTAGGAGAGAGGGGTGGGGGAGTGCTTGCAGTTTGCAAAGAGCTTCTAGATTGGTCTGCGGCAAATCAGATGCAAATGCAACCCTTGCATGTGTACATACACATATGTGTGCTTACATATACAAACGCAAAGATGGTGAGCCCTGCCCTCGCATTTATACAGCAACTTTCATCTTCAGGCTAAGTCGTAATAATAACAACTTCCTTCTGAGGTAAGATAAAGGAGCATCTTCCCTTTCTAACACACAGAGCTGTATCTACAAAACAGAGTATCACCAGCCTAATTTGTAGGTATTCACTGAAACTGAACTAGCTAAATCACTGCAGCACTTCTATAGAGACAAGCTTTATGGGCTACACGGGAAGATTTCATAGATTCTTCCTGGGGCAGCATAAGACACCCCCGGGCCTAGGTTTCTGCTAATCCCTCTGTGGCACCGACACTTCTTGCAGCACGCTTGGCAGAAGGGGAGAAGCTGCTGGGTGCTCCAGTTCACAGACCGATACCTTAGTTCAACCCCTCCCTCACTGGCAATGGAAGCTGAAATGTTGCCTGTGAACGAAGTGCAGATGTATGTTCGTTTTTGTGTACTTTGGGCTGTGGGCAGTCCCGTCCAGCAGACAGATGAACAGACACTCCGGGCTAGCGATGGCTTAAACCTTGGCAGGCAAAAACGAGTCAGAACCTCATGCAGGACATCCACAATGGGCCCAAATCAGACCTGGGAGCTGCTCTGGTATCAGGGTGTTTCTGGACGCTAGATCTCACTGCGCTCCATGAGCGCACCCGAACAGACCTCTTTCGAAGTTCATTTGCACTTCGGTATCAGAAGAGCATCACACTGGGGAAGGAGAGAGCTTGGCTTTTGCACTGACCTGCTGCGTGGCTTAAGACAAGTTGCTGTGCAACCCCTCTGCCTCAGTTTCCTTACTTCTAAACTGGGAGTATGCTGTCAGGTATACACTTTTCATTTATAGCTCAATGCAAAGAATTAACCGTGTTGTGGTGATCACGTCCAAGTGAAGACACCGACAAAAACGACACAGCAGCTACCCTGCTTTCATTCTCTCCCTTCCCCCATGTTCCTATGCTCAGCAGTAAACTTTACAGTCTTAATATTAGGAACTGCCCCAAATGCCTTTGCCTTAGATACCATGTGCAAATTGAATTAGGTCTTAGTTTAAGAATGTTGTTAAGAAATTTAACAGCTCTGCAGCAACACGTGCAAATCACCCAGTCCCCAACGTCCTTTCCCCAGCCAGCCAATCATAAAAGTGCAATGAGGCTGTTATAAAATTAAATATGCTGTAATCCTTCTAGAATGAATCTAATTTTGAAAACAAAACTGCAAAAAAAAGTAAAGGATTCATTAACCAAGGAAGACTTCACCACCACCACCACCACCACCAAAACTTCAGCAGGGAGGAGAGGGAACAACACGCACCTATGTAATTATAAGCTTTGTGTTATTGGTGGAGATTACTGTTGTAAAAGGGAGTCCAAAGCACATCCTAGGTTGCTCTTGTTAGTGCTGCACTCCCCTCAGTTGAGAGCAAAAAGGGGTCCAGCCATGCCAACCTCCTTTTTCACCTTGGCTTCCCACTTGCCTGGTGGAAATGCAGATTCTGTGGCCAACAAATGTTATGATTCAGGTTGTCCCCTGTTTGCTGAAAGCCTGTTTTGGCAGCCTTCTGGGCTAGGGGAAATGAGTCTGTGACTCATCTCTCTTTCTGTTACTGCTCTGAAAGGGCAGAGCCAATCCACAGCTGCAAGTCCAAATTTTTGTTCAGGCTAAGCAGAGGGCTTGAGCGGAAACCTGAGCCTGCCTGAGACAGCCAGGCAAACCAACGCCTTGTCAGCTCGGCAAGGATCACTGCCGCTGCGATACCGTAATCCTATTAGCAATCACCCAGAAAGACCTATACAGTGGGAGAGTTCGTGCTGCCTCCCCTGAACCTGCGCTGAAGTCCCACCCCTGTCTCAAAGGCTGGCACAGTCCAACGTAAACCTCGCGAGCGTGGCTGGCCAGCATCCCCCAGCCCCGGCAGGAGCCGTTACTCCGTTTGGGAAGGTTCGCGGTCCCCTCCGTCCTCCAGCAGCGCGGGCAGTAATAAGCATCTGTTATGACATGGATACAGCCTGGCAATTGATAGCTCACTTTCCAGAGGCCACCCAGTCCTCTAGGATTTCTTGCCTCTGTGGAGATGGGCTGCATTTCAATGAGCACCGAAGAAAGCACATGCTTCTCGGCTCAACCCAAAGCTCACTGAAGTCAATGGAAGTCTTGTCATTAATTTCAATGAGCTTTGGTACAAACCCTAGCATTCCCATGAGTCATCAGGTTTCTAAGAGGAGTTTACATTATCAACTTTTCCCTGTCTTTCTAATAAGGAACACCTCTTCTCAAAGGGCCCTATAACATAAGCTGAATATTTAGTGTCTGAAGGCCCTAAAAAAGGGAGTGAGTCACACATCCATCACGCTTTGCAAGATGATGCGATATGACATAGAGCAGTAACAAAGAAATGCTGTTCTTCTCCCTTTTAAAGGAAAATGTTTATTTTATTTTTCCTCCATGGAGGAGGCTAAAGCTTTGGGTTATGCTGTGTTGAGCTCCTTGTGAAGAGCAAGGGGCCAGCATGGCTGGTTTTCACAAGGGGAAACAAAACAGTATTAAATGGAGGAGTTTATTGCTAGCCATAAAAATGTAAATGATGTTATTTAAAGCTTTGATTTTGTCAATGAGGAGGCTATTTGCCCACGAGATTTTCCAGATTAGATTGATTCGGTAATTGAAAATGAAATTATATGGACAAAAAGCTTTCTACAAGGTTCCAGTAACATCACCACTCCCTGGGACAGCCAACAGCTCTTTGGCTGCACGGTTTAGTTAGAACTTGGATCCTCTAGGCAGAGCTTGTGTTTTCTAGGAGTCTTCTAGGAACACGGCTATGGGATTACATTTTTGATGCTATGGGAAGCAGGAGGCTGATTTATGTCTCTGGGTCAAATTCAGTTATATGCAGACAGGGCATTTAACCCTAACTCCAAGCGAAACTGCACATGCTTGTACTTGGGAAGAATTTATTCTTTGCACACATCTCTGAATTAAATTGCAAAGAACTACATTGCAAACAAGTTGTATGTTGTAAGAAAGCCTAGGCAGAAGTTAGAATTACAGTGTTCACCAAATGCATTCAGTTTCTTGAAAGAATCATGCTTTTCCGTTCCTGTTTCTTGGCAGGAGATAGCTAATGGCAGAATCCGAAAGAATTAGGGTCAATACCCTACGTACAATTTTGCAATTGAAGTGTTATGTTGCTTACAGATTTTGTCTGTCTTTAAAGTGTTAAGTATTTTGGTACCTAAGGAAATATGATTCCAGGGTGCTGCTCTGATCCAGAATTTGCTCTGCAGCGTTCTCTTGGTAGGTGGAAATATGTATCCAAGCAATCCTTTAGTTCAGCCACAAGTCATGAGACTCAGTACAAGACTCGCAGAAGCTGCTTTGTGCCCTCTGCTAGATTGAAAGGATGTGACTAGGTGATAATAAGGAACCCTTCTGATTTAAGTTTGAGATCCTGCCTTTTTATATTAGCCCCATGGGAACAGTGACACAATAGTGGGAAGGCAGAACGGTCTTCACGGCATGGCTGATGGTGGTGGTGCCTATGGCTTAGGAATACACATAGAGCAAAATCAGATGGTATCTGGAAATGCTTCAGAGAAAGCAATGGCTGGGGTTTTACCACAGAGATTTAAAACCTGAATTTCAAAGAAAAAAACAGGCTGTTAGCAATGCGGACGATCATTGCATCATCAAGCAAAGCCTACAGAGCTACAGGGCTGAAAATAAACAAATGTCACAAGAAGACAGACAATTCACTGCGATGCAGGAAGTCAAAGAAGCGGCTGTCTGCTTAGCAAGCTGATAATTTAGAAGCAGGTCAGGTACAGCTCCTTAAACTCAGATGCATGTCAGAACTACTCTGCTCCAGGCCACCTGTACACAATGTGAAAAACAGTGGATCAGGAGGGAAATGGGAAGGCAAGAAAAGGCAAGGAAGAGGCTCTGGCAGAGAAAAAAGGAGCCTAAGTAACCATCCCAAGGGCTACTTCTGCTCTCGCTCCAAGGCTGCCATCCACAAATGCTACGCACCTTCCTGCTCCGTCCTTCTCCTACGCTACAGCAGAGGCTTTAGCAGTGCCGGGCAGGCCTGCCCCAGCCACTCACACCTCTCAAGTTCTGCACAAGGTGGTTCTTAGGGCTTGTCTTAATTCCTGAAACTCTGATCCTCTGGTAGAGCACAATTCTAACAAAGCTATGTACGCCAGAGCTGTCTGCAGATGACTGCAGAACGCAGTCAGGATTGCAGATGTCTGCAGAAGGATGGAGAAAATCCAGAAATCACCTTTTCCACTGCAAGTGCTTGGCCCGTGACAGGAAACAACAAGGAAAGTTAAGAGTTTAGAGACTGGAATTCAGAGAATGCTTCTGATTAGCTTGTTTCTTTAGGCACTGCGATCCGTCTGTGTGGCCATTTCCAGGCAGCCACATTCCCCATGTGTCCCATCCTACAAAGCAACAGGAGGTAAGAGGAAATACAATTTGAAATCAAAGAAATTAGTGGAAAACTGGTTCCTGGGTAGACTGTGGGGTCCGGGATGCTTTTTTTCCCCCTTCCTAATTCAGGGCTGAGTATCCTTTAACACTTTACAATACTGGAGTGTAAGCCAAGTACAAGATCTTGTTGACAGCTTCTGTACAACTCTGTGGCTTAGGAGATTTTTGTTTTGTTCCTGTACATGCTGTTCTTTGTGTCAGGGAAAAGAAGCAAGCTTTGCTCTTAAGAAGCGGAGAGGTTTAGTGATGGTGCTTAGTCCTTGCTGCAGTTTGTGTTGGCTCCTGAGTAAGTTCTCGCTCTGATTTTGAGAGAGCTCCACCTTTCTTGAAGAGTCCCAGGAGCTGAGAAATTACACACCTACAATCACATACAGGTGCTGATGACAACAGTCAAAGTATAGATTAATTGTTCCATGGAAGAAACCCACTGAAGAAGATGCAACACCCCAATCACCCGCAAGATGTTGACACCCACTCTAGCTCCTCCAGAACAAGTCCACTAGAAACTCCAGGAAACTCCCCTGGACACAGAGGGAGGCAAAGTGACAAAAGGGGGTGCTTTCCTCCCCTAAGAGAAGGCTCCCTGTAGATGATGGGGGTCCCTGGGCTGAAGCCATCTCTGAGAGAGCCTGAGTGCTGCAGGAGAAACCCTCCAGACCTTCCTGCAGTCTAACACGCAGCCTCCCACTGCCCTCCCCACCACCAGACACTGCATGTGACCACCAAGTGACATGTGCCAGATCTCCCTGACATCACCAGGGGCCAGGGGTCTCATGCACTGAAGGAGAGTATGGTGAGGTAGTCAAAGCACGGGGAGGAAACGTAGGTCCTCTTCTGGAAATGCTCATGCCACAGCTCCAAAACCAAATTAGTGCTGTTCAAAACTGAATGACCGCATTTCCAGCCTGCAGAAGGACGTAGAGGGTTCATTGGGGTGTGGGAGTATAGTACAGCGAGGGAAGAGTATTCCCAGAGAGACAGAGCAGGGCTGCTAACAAGTTCTACTGCACATGCAGGAATAGTAACTTTCAGAGTCTCGTAATTCAGCCAAATTGGGCAGGGTTTTTGTGGGGATGGCAAAAAACACCTCTCTGACTCCAGGAATATTTCCTTGCCAAACCTCAGAGTCCGGTGCCAAACCCCTAAGGTACTGATACTTTTTTTTTTTTTTAATAAATGTTAACATTGGCATAGCTACCTATGTTTTCCCAGCTGAAACAGTTCTCCAAATTAGTTGCATTGCCTGAAAGTGTAAAAAGAAGTCAGCCTGAACCTAAACATACTTTATCTCAAAAAGTTTGAAGCCTGAGACATTCTTTAGCAATTGAGAAGGAAGGGGCTGTCCTGGGAAGATGTTAGGCATCCCAAATATAACTCCTATCCCTGCTCTCCCCCAAAATGAGATCTCAGAAGATGCTGTGGCAGATATATAAAAGACTCTAATTTTCAAAATTCTTTGTACAGAAAATTTCATGCAAGGAGAGGGCTTTCTCCAACTCCAGGGCTGCAACTCTTTGACATCATTTATGTGAGCAATGGGACAGGGATGTCCACTGACTCCCTTATTCCTCCTTGGATACGATGGCACTGCCACTTCCCCACGTAATGCCCCCATTGGCATTATTAAAACTTCTGTCCCACCTTTGCTTTTGCTCCCCTTATGACTGTTCCTCCCTCTCTTGGGAGACAGATGGAAAAAAGGAGGATGAGGGGCAGAATGAGAAGAAGATCATAACGTTTTCAGAAATAGACTGCTTTGGAGTCCCCTCCTCCCCCTAAGGTCAAACAAAAAGAACCGTGGTCACTAGTTAGACACACTTTCACAGGCTCCTGAGCACACATGTTAAATAAGCCCTTCTGTGAAAGAAGGGGTGGGGGGAGGAAGGGGGGGGGAAGAAAAGGTGAACCGCCTGGGTTTTGGAGAAACCAGTGTTTGTGACCGGGCAGCACGCAGTAAGGAAGTCACTCCATCAGCAGCTCAGACCAAGCACTACAGTAAAGTAACAACATGGGAGTCAGACAGAAAATAGTGGGGAGGAGGCACAATCTGAATTCACAGAGATTAACTCTTTCCAGCCATTTCAAAGCTCTCTGCAAAATTCTGCCAAATGACTACAAGAGGGGAAGAACAAAGTTCATTAACATCACTTCTCCTCCTGCATCTGGCCAGGAGCACTGTGACTGAGCTGAGATCTATCTGGTCCATTTTCGCCTCTCGGCCCTGCTCTGGTATCCTGCGATAGAGCGGATTTCCAGCAGTGAAGGCGACCCCATTGCCCAGAAACAGCAGCCGGGTTTTCCTTTCAACTCTTATCAAACGCTGCTTGGTTCCTTTAATTCTTTGGGTTTGCTCCCGTTTTCATTATCTCTGCCTTTGTCTGGCTGGTGCTGGCTACACCTCACACTTGCTAGTCAGTCCTGCCAAACACTTGGCTGTCAGTTTGTGGCCATCCTCAGCTACCACGGTTTTAAACTTGTTTCCTTCCAAGGGGACAGGAAATCCTTCCTTATTGTACGATGACCTTGGGGGCTGAAAAGAGGATCAGGAGACTCTGGTGTTTAACTCTTTCCTGAGTGCTCCAAGACTGAAAAAAAAAAAACATGTTTGGAAATATCTATGTAGATTGCAAACCACTGTTCACACCAGTGCCACGTCTGCCTGTTACCAGCTCTGTCTAAGCACTTGCTGCAAAGGTTTTTGTTTAGCCAGGATGTTCAGGGAATGGCTGCTTTTCATATCAATAGCCACATACTGATGCAAACAGGGCATAAACAAAAGAACTGTCTCTTCATCGTTTACGACAGTCTTCCTGGATTAAAAACAGCAACAGCCATCCGAGACATCAAGAACAGGAACAGAACACCAGTTGGTAGGCAGCTAATTTCCACACCTCAGCTTGTTAGTTCACAAACAAACCATAGGCTGCAAGTGAGTCAGCAAGCTTTTTTGGCTAGGTCGGGCCAAGAAAAGGTCTGTCTCCTCTCTGTTGGAGTTCGGGAGGTATTTGGGAGGGGACATGGGGAGTTTCCCTCTGCTGCTGAATTACATCACCAGGACCAAACACTGCCCTTACGCGTCTCCCACACCGTAACTGGCAGCTGATTCAAACCTGCAAGCCCAGACACACCTGCGCTCTTTCGCAGGGAGAGCGCATGCAATCCGCCGGCAGCCAGTGGCCTTCCCCGCCGACGAGCTAAGCACAGGCCTGGGACCAGGAGCTGGGCGCTGGGTGAGCTGAGAGCAGTCTGGGCCGCTGGGGCAAGCGGCTTCTCGGTCTTACTCTCTGCTGTCGTTCTTTGTGTCGCGCCTTGCAAGAGCAAGCTCTTCAGCGCTGAGCAATGCCGGGGAGCGGTTAATGTGTACATCCAGCGCCTGCTAGCATGGCGCCCTGACCCAGAGGTTTTCCCAGGCTGTACTGTAATACCAGTAACACACAGCGATTCTCCAAGCCACAAGACCAAAACCAACTTGAACATGCTGAAACAACTTCCAAGAGACTAAAGCAAAGAGAAAGTAAAAATAATGTATTTTGCTTAGCAAAAAACAGCAACAACATCAAACCCATCAGCAAGTAGGCGATTTAATACCCAGGGTGGTGTCTCATTCAACGAGCAGTATGAGTATGTAAGACGTAAATGGCAAACTTGGAACACACTTCCTTGAGTTGGGGCAGCAGGGGTCCAAAAGAGAGGAAAACTAGCACCTGAGATTTCGCCTGTTAATGCAGTTTATTTAAAAGGTAGCAATTCTTTACTCTTTGCAAATTTAGATTCCAGTGAGACACAGGGTTTATGTCAGGCCTGCAAACTATGCATTCCTGTCGCTGTTTTGACAGGATTGCCACTGCTACTTCACAGTCCCCACAGAACACTTCGCCTGCTATTTCAGGCATCGTATCATTGTAGACAATCTGACTGCACAAGGCACAGCTAAAGCAGGGTACGAGTCGGGAGTACTGTGACATCCAGCTTTGGGTTTCAGCTTGTGGGGCGTACACACATGTATGCTGGTTCCTGAAATAAGTGGAAAGCGAGAAAGTGCAAATATTCAACCTCCATCTTCCTCCCAGCCCTGCCTCCCTGTGTGTATGAAAAGTGATACAGAATGAGGCTCACACAGGTTTCCACTTTTTCCATGTGAAAACTTGAAGAGGCCTCAGCGTAACAGAAGAGAAGGCTAGGGGAAAAAAGTAAAATCAGCAAGTAGGTATTGTGAAACAGCAAGACCTTTTCATCCCGCCTCTCTAATCTAGCTGGAGCATTTGCTATCCTAGTTGACATCAGCAGACCGGCTGAAAAGAAATGCCTCCTGGCCCTTACGGCTTCTGGTGTGGTGCATCAAACGCTGTCAGTTCAAATTAAGCAATGCTGTTTTCACGCTGCATCCTGCCCGCTGCCTGACTTGTTGCACTTCTGCGTGCTGCTGCACCAAACCCTGGCACAGGCTGGTGCTGCCCTGCTCCCTGGATAGCCCGAGGAGGCAGCGTGGCCTAGGCAGTGAAACGCCGGGCTACGGATCGGACGTTCCCAGCTTTGCAGCTCTCTGGAGCTAGTCGCTTCACTCCCTGCTTCTCTCCAACCTTTTGTTTAGACGGGAAGGTTGTTTGCCATGCAGAGCAGGAGCCTGGTGCTTGCGCAGCCCACAGAAAACAAATTTCCAAGCTCAGCCAAGTACGTGGTCTCAAATGAATAGCATCAGAACTGAAAACAAGCGGAGAGTGCCCAACTTCAGTTACACTGTATATCTGATAGCGCTTGACGTCCAGATGCTTCCATTTTCTCAGCAGACCATTTCTCTACTCGTTTGAGATGGCAACAGGGAGGAGAAACATCTGAAAGGTACAAACAGATACACCATTTCTTTATGCAGTCTAGCAAGGATTTCCTTCTGACGGAAAAATCATAAACTGACATGATTTAAAACTGATCACGTCCTTTTGCAAATAAGAACGGACAAAACCCATACACAGCATCTCCAGCCCCTGAGGTTTGCCCTCCTCATTCTTTTGGTTAATATCCTCATGGCTGTAAGTACCAAACACTCTTCGTTTCCTCCCAACTGTTAAATGAAATCACTGGACTGTTGAGCACAAGAGATTAGATCACAGCAAATACAAATTCTCCCTCGTAACAACACACTGAAGACCATCCTTTCCAGCACGCCGGACTTCTGTGAGGCTACCAAATCCGCGCTCTGTTCTGCCTCCTCAAAGTAGCAGGCACTGATTTTCCAGGGCTTTTGGAGCCTACACACACAAAGATTCAGACTCGCTAGTTTAGGAAGACAAAGAAGATGGGACATAAAGAGCTCACAGACTGGTGAATGGCCCACAGAGGTAAAACAGAAGCTTCTGTTCTCCCTGCCACATAATACTGCATTCAGCAATATGGAAAGATGGCAGAGATACAAAGCACCACGCTTCCTCAAACCAAGGGTTTAGAATGAGGTATTCATAAGCAGTGACAGGGAGAACAGAGGAAAAATACCTTAGCTCTGCCTGCCTGCTCCTGCACTGTCCCCCCAAAGCCTCTTGTTCCCATCAGTCCTGGAGATCGCGTAGCAGTTTAGCAGCACCAAGAATCATTTGCTTGTTTTCTGCTTCAGCGTGGGCCAGAACAAAATTTTCTCCCTCCTAATTTTTGAGACTGTCACTTCATGTTCCCTTTCCGGATGTTCCAATAGCATTTTAGGGCTTCACCTGTTGGAAGAAATGAGGTTCTCCTTCGCACGGCTCAAGCTTTCTTCAGCCATATTCCTTTGCTCGCTTGGAAGATGTTGCTCATTCAGACGTCCTGCCTAATGTTGCCACTGACTTCAGCTGCAGTTATGCCCCCAGGTCCAGGTGGCAAAGGAAATTGCTTCACAATACATGTATTTTTTTATGGGCCGCTACACACATCTCGTAGGAGGAATCCTCTGCCAGAGCATGTTTTAATTCTTTGTCAAGGCACACACTTCACCGCAGTACACTCGCCACTGTGGGGTGGCAAAACAGCCTACCTTTTCTAGCATGTACAAAAAGGGTATCGTGGCGGAGAATTCTCTTCCCGCAATTTATTCGTGAAGCCTAGGGCACACATGTTCTAAAGAAAAATGAAAAGATGGACCAGGTACAGGTTTACATCCCTTAAAGTATCCTGGGGTTCATATACACTACCCATTTTGGATAGACTCTAGTGCTGCATGATGGGAAACACCACTAGAGTCCATGACAGTGATCCCATTGGACATCCTATAAATAGTTTCCAGCCTAAATGTAGAATTGTAGTCTCTTGACTACTTAGCTGCATTTATTGTTCCCTGTCTCCCCTTGCATTGCTTCTCTGCTTCTCAGTGCATTAATTTATCTTGTCCACAAACCTGAAGTAGCTCTAAATCACTCTCTTCACTGCCTGCTTTCTCTCAGGTAGGGCATTGCCTTAGTCTGAAGGCTCCCAGCTAGCACCCAATCGAGTACAGAAATGCAGCTTGCGCTTGCTGGGACATGCACGTATAACCACACCCTTTCAAACCACTTGGAGGGAGTGATCTCAGAGCAGCTTTTCCCAATGAGAGACATGATCTTCCACCTGTTGATCTCTGGCAAGGAAATTAAGAAGGAACCTGTCTCAGTAGACCATGCAAATGCTGTGAGAAACTTTGTTTCTGCTACTGCTGAGAAAAGCCTCTCCTCCTCCTCCTCTTCTTCAACTGTCCTTCCCAGATTGAAGAAACACTTCTCACCTAGCATGTCCATTCTTTTACAGACACCCTGCTGCTTGAGAAAGGCATGCAGTGAAAGACTTCTGCTGTCTCTTTGCAGAACTTGATAATGAGTAGTGCTAAAATCAGTAATACACATTCTCCATGCAACACAGAAAAGCTGGGAAGAACCCAGCTCACACTGGCCACACCAAAGGAAAATCCTCACTTACAGCAAAACGGAGACTGAAGACTTTGGGGCTGTAAACGTCATCATAGCGTGGAGTATTAAACTAACCAGCTCATATTCTGAAAGCCCTCTAACCCCAGCAGCATAAGGATTCATGCAGGCTAATTTACACCTTCTAGTTTACAGTTAGTTCAAGTATCTCTGTGGAGACTTCAGTGAAAACAAAAACTCTAAGAGGAGGAAGAGAAAAAAAAAAACCTTCACAGACTTCTTAGTGTCTACTGTAAGGACATCCAGCCAAGAAGATGTTGTGATCATTATTCCAATACGAATTGATTGGAAAGAGTAGGCAAGACGTGTTTGTTAAATCATAGGAGCTTTGGATTTTAATCTTCCCTCTGATGTTTTTTCCATAGTTTTGGCACTTTATTTAGCATCTCTGTGTTCTAGTTTCTAGCTTCTCTCTCTCTGAACAAGGAGCAAGGTGTGACAGGAAGCCTATGTCAGTAATGCCAGCAAAACACTTGTGATCCTAAGGGAGAAGATGGAGAAGTGCTGCTGAGTTGCACTGCACGGTTCTTATGTGTTCCTCCACTGCTCTTCTCTCCTAATCTCCACCACAGAAATTAAAGACTGCTGAATCCACTTAATCCTTCCCCATTTGGGGCCAATACCCAATTGCTTCTTTAACATTTTCTAGTGCTTTATCAGTCCAGTCTTATATGGCTCATAACAATGCTTTCATCACTTAATTTGTGAGATAATTCAGTGGTCTCCTACGCAACGTGATAGCAGTCCATAGGTCCTAAAATTAAGCAAGAGAAGCTGTATTCCAAATCTTCTGTAAAGACAATTTGTGAATGAACCTCGATCCGCAACTTTTCTCTTTGCATTTTTCAATTACCGGATAGTTATCAAGCCTCTATAGTATAGCCAAGTTCTTCTTTATCTAGTTCTTCTTTCTTACTGTCTTGTTTGAATGTAAATGTGACTCACAGTTAGAATCAGATGCTGAGAGTTCACAGGCCTGTCAGTAGATAAGTTTGGGTCTTGTTCCACAGCCACTGAAGCGACCAAGCATTTCAACTTAATCCAGAGACACTCTCAGTTTTCTATTGAAAGTTGCTAATGCAGATTTGAGACATTTTAGACAAGTTACTAGCATGTGTTCTCTCAATTATCTGCCTAAGGTCTTTCTCACTCCACAGTGTCCTTCCTTGAGCAGAGTGACGCTTGTTGGACCAGACATCAATTATTTTTAGGATGACTGGCACTCACTCTTGTTAGACCAGGACTCCAACAAATCCAGGTAGAGAACAACTCTAACTGTTTAATGAACAGTTCCTATTTAGGACAAGATTCAAAGGCTTCTACACAGCTGAAATTCCAGCTTTGTTTAGTTTATCAGGAACCACGCTTTCTCTGGAAATCTTCAGCAATATACACACCTAGGCCCAAATCCTAAGAGGTACTTAAGCAACTGATTATTCATGGATTTGTGATTAAGTAAGATACTCAAAGTGATGACAAGGATATGTATTTAGCATCTCAGAAATTCAGCCATGTTCAGGAACATCAGGCCAAAACCTATTATAAAAAGCAGTGAGTCACGAAGAACACAACTGCCTTGAAGGTCTCTCAGAGAACCACCTAATGAAAAGTAGAGTCATCCTTGTCAAGATTTGTACCACAACTCTAAGCTATGTGTGAAGTTTAGAGTTATGTGATAATCATTTATGTAGATAAGCAGTAGTGTGCATGAAAAGTTAATGTTTCATAATGTGGGGGCTTGAATCAGTATAATAGAAAGAAGGTAACAGCTGGAAAGAAAAATCAGCAGAGAATTTTGATAGGAAAATATCTTTCTCTCATATTTTGCTCATTACTGGAAAGAAATTGTCCCAAACAAATATGAATACAGGCTTGGGTCATTCCTGATCTAGAGAAATTTAGATTCTACACTGTAATACAAATCTATAGCACAAAATGCTCATTAGGTAGAATTTACTTGAAGTGCCTCACTAAATCTGGAAGAGGATTTCCCAGGCTCTCTAATTTGAACCACTTCCATTGCCTTTAAAAAAAAAGAAAACTTTGTCTCTTGTTGTTTCCCTCTACTCCTGAAATACTACTATTCGTCTTTAAATGGGGCCATCACTGGGACTCGCACAGAGATGCAGAAGAAATACCCAAAGCAGAAAATGGGCTAATGCAAGTACACATTTGGCCCTCCCTTTAAAACATACTATCTATTAAAGATAGAAAACACATCTATCTTTTTTTCTAAACCTCTTATTTGAGCTGCAGATTGCTAGGATTTTTCCCAGTTCATTCAGAGATTCAGGAATTAGTTCATCGACCAGATGGGAGGACAAAATACTGCAGATGAAAAAAAAAGGGGGGAGGGGAGCATTAGATATGAAACATAATATCCCTCAGGCTGTTTTGTTACCCAATTGTGTTTTCATTAACATTCAATATTTCTTCCTTTAACTTGCAACTTGTATGCCCTGTATTTTAAGCTATCAAATTATACTGCCATGTTGAGGATTATTTAAACAATCCCAGTAAGTAGGTCAGCCAGTAATTTACTCTTGGTTTATTAGAGGGTGCTAAAAGAAAAGAGCAACACCGTTATTTGTTAAATGAACAGCTGGACCCAAATTGTTGGGGGAGAAAAAGCCATTAGCTGAAAAAGTGTTTTGTTAAGATATCTAGTACAAGGTATAGCAAAGTCTTTGTTTGCCACGCAAATTTGTGTAGCAAGCAAACACAATTAAAGCAGCCTGTCTTCCATAGCAGGTTAGATTAAGCATCAGGAGGAACAATGCAGTGAAAGCTATGCAAGACCCAGGGGACCAAGATGAAGGTTGCATTTGGTCTTGTGTAGCCTGATTAAGCTAGGATTTTCCTCAGCCCTGTTACCAGTCTAGAAGTTGCCACTTGAAGAGAAAAAGGTACCAGTCAGTTATCTTCGAATCACAGGGAGGACTTTTCTCATTCAGTTACAATTTTGACATACATAAAAGCAAAAATGATTAAGTTGTTCTTGTTAAACTGGAATAGCCTCCTGGGGCCAGACATCAGGTATTTACTTGTGAGCTAATCTCCAATTTCCCAGTATTCCCACTGGAAATTCTCTCCAGTACCGTAACGCATCAAAAGAATTTTAAAGAGAAGGTATTGATTTTGATGTGTGGCTATAGGTAAACATATAAAGCTAGGGTAAAGCTTTTAAAAGACACTAACTGAATGGCATAGAAGGGATGAAAAGGGCAAAGATCTGGCCTCAAAGCTGTGAGATCAAAGCCCTAACACTTATCCCTCCCTCTGAAAACAACTTCAGCAGCTCCTCCATGTGAATACTCCGTGGTTAGGGATTTTCATGGTTTTAGAAAATGTTTAGGATAATGTCATGTCTGGCACAATCATCCCCAGAAAATGGTCACAGAGACCTAGAACTTGCAAATGTATATGTTCATACTAAGTATTCTTAAAGAAGGTAAATCGTAATGTTCTTCTGCCTGTCTCAGTTATTTTATAACAGAAGCTCTGCCTGGGCTGTAGTGGTTGAACTGAAAGCTTTGCTGATGTTGGCGTCAAGAGCTTCCTTGAATGGTACCTCTCAGTTACAGTTTGCCTTTTCCTTTACTTAGAAACTTTGCTCCTTTCAAACATATTTCATTCATGAAGCTAGCTCAAGTTGGCCTTCAGCAATGCAGGAGACTCGTTTCTAAAGTTTAGCGGCTGTTCCCCTTCTCTCTCACAAAGAAAAAAATTCTTAATAACCTCTGAAGCAAAATCATCATGAAATTTCCTTCCAAATCACTGCCAGAGGGTTTCAGGAGAGGCTTAACTTTCCATAGGGGCTTACAAGAAGTCAGAAAGAGGGTTTTATTAAAAGTTTATTACAATTATCCTGATAAGATTCCATATTCATAAAAATGCAAAAGGCAAATGAGACAGTCATGTCCCTCTGCTATGGAAGAGATACAATTGGGGGCAGTAAGCAGGAAAAACTGGGTATTGAGAAAGTCGAATATTGGCATTCTGTGAAGCCTTTCGTCTCTATTTAGTTCTCAGGTTTCTGAGTTTACAGCTTGTGGTGGATAACAGGATGTTCCTATTAAATATTGGTGAAGATTAAGCAGTTATGGAACACATTATTGAACGTATTACAAGCTTTCCACAGAATGCAGCATGCCTCAGATCCCCACTGTTCAGAACATTAGGAAACTTCAGGAACACATATGCACACGAGCATCTCCATTTTTTAACGGTTTGGGGGAACAAGTATAGTCTCAAAATATTTTTTCAAAAAAAATGAAAGTCAGTAAGTCTGGGTTGTGCCAAACTGATGGGGAGAAACAAATTTCATCAGACACTCAGTTTCAAGCAAAGTCCAAAATTCTTCTCCGGCAGCCCCTGGCAGTCTTGTGACTCAAGAGTCTATTAGCCTGGATACCTCAGACAGTATTGCATGCAGCGCAATCTCTTTCCTTCAGGTAACCAGGAATCAACCCACTTAGGACTTCATGCGTCAGATTCCATCTGACCATGAAGTAGCAGTCAGTGGAGACTGCAGAGCACAGGTAACTGTGAAGAACACATAGTTGACAAGACACCTTTTAGTTGGCATGAGCACAGACTCCTGTGAGAAGAGGTATATCTCATCTGTCTCCATTGTTTTCTCCAAATTCCTAACCTAATTTCATTGTTGACAGCTGAGCTGTGGCCACGTCATAGGCATCCAAGCCTTGCCCCCAGCAGGATACTGAACAAGTGACCAACTGAACTGAAACAGGAGACTTTGACTGCCGTCAGCTTGTCGTAGACACTGTGACCTGCATGGTCTTACTATTTCCTTGAAATGACTCCAGCACTGAGGAAGGACTGACAAAAAAACTTACAATTCTCAATTCACTTTAAGATGGTAGAGGAAGATGGAGGAGTCAAAACAGGTAAGCAAAGCATACTACTGTCTTTTGTCAGAAAGAAAAGAATAAGGCCATCAAAGAACATGTCTGTCCCTGCCATGATGTCTAAGCATGTCAGTTCTTCCATGGTCAAGAGAAGCAGAGACAGATTACCTAAAAGGATCAGTGTCCACAACAGACAGGCACAAAATCAATGCAGTCATCCTACTTTGCACAGGGTACACAAACCATCTGGGCTTCAGAGAGTCAGCTAGTGTCAGGTATTTGTGAGGGATGAATCACTTTTCTTCATGAGCTTCTCCTAAAATAGGAGGATTAGAAGTGGAATAATAAATAAGATTGCAAGTGGCAAGAGTGTAAATGAGGGTCTAGTAATTCCTTGTTTGAAAACAAGCTTGACTCTGTGCTGCCCTCCCTTTCCCCTCGAAAAAGGCACTGCCAGTCTGTCCTGTGTACCTACTGTCTCACCACAAGACTTTACAGAGACACAGGCCTTCCATTAATAGATCACTGGTCAAAATTCCCTCAACAAAATTCCTCTTCAGAGAAGCTTTTGCTTTTGAAGAAGTTGAAAGTTCAGATAAAAATCAAATCATCTTAGCCACAAAATATGACAAAATTTTTCAAACCAAGAAACAGATCTACAACTAGACAAAGACAGCCGGAATTTTGCAAAATGTCTGCTAAATAGAATCTATCTGATACCATGAATGACCAAATCACTGGCTGCGGGCCTGTGACCTTACCATTGCCTGACATAACACGGTGGAACATAGGCTGGAACACGGTCTGACAACAGCTCGGTAGTATAGCATTTGGACCCTAGCTACAAAACACGGCTGAACAATACACCAAAAGTAGGGTCACTTCTCTGCTAGTCCTGCAAATACCACTTGCACTTCAGCGAAACGCATTTTTTTCTGCCTTCAGTGAACAAACTTGAGGAAAAAAAGTGCAGCTACGAGAACTTTGTTCTTCCTTTTTTTGTGTCCCGCTTAAGTAATAAATGGATTGCTTCTTGGCCAATGACTTCCCAATCAGGACAGACCATTTGGCTTTTAAGAGCTTGCATAGATTGTCACCAGACCCCTGTGGCCTGCTTGTCAAAAAATGTTTGTCCTCTAAAGTTTCATCCCTGACACAAAGCAACTGGAGAACGAGCAACAAAAGTATCTTCATTTTTATGAGAATGCAGAAGGTATCACCTGAAATCCTCGCACACAGCTTTGGTTCAAAGACAGATTTGTACAGTCCACAACAGCTTTACCAGCAATGCTCAACCTGAGGAGCATGAAATGGCTAGAAACAGCTCTGGCAAGCCAACGACTGGAAAGAGAGGGCATCAGTATGAAATGGCCTCTTTTGGGCAAGGATGTGCGAGACTGGCCAACCCTGTCCTACTGGCCCTGCCTGCTACACCTGATGGATACTGGACGAAGAGGAGAAAAGCCTAGGGAACAGGTTAGCTGGGGTGTAACAGGTCTGGCAGACCAGAAATCATCTACAGACTGCAGCCTGACAAAGGAGCTGATGCAAGCTATGAACTTGTGAGCTAGAATTTTGGTGTTTATCATTAGCTCCTTTTGCAGCACAAGTATCACCTTAAGGAGTTGTTTTTTTTTTTTTTTTTTTTAATAAAGCACTTATACTTACTTGTTTTAAGTGAAATCATTGATCTGTTATGTGTATATGCACTTTCCGCACAAAAAAAAAAAAGGGGAAGGCAGAAGCCAAGAGTGTATGTATATAAGAAACTAGGTGTTACTGCGAAAAAAAATGTCAAGCAAATCTGTGGTGGTCAAAAGGGGATTCCACCATGATGAAAAGAAAGCTCAGACTTAGCAGGGAGCTATAATGAAGAACAAGTTCTGGCTTCTGTCACGCAGTATTTTCAAGGGGTTATTGTTGCATAACAGCTCTTCTTCTTTCTCGTGGAGAACATTACCAAAAGCAAAGATGGACTGAAAAAAGAATGATTATTTTCCACGCTTCCCAATTTCGGCACAGAAGTGAAGCACAACCCCCCTGTATTTCTTGAGGAAGCCGATGAAAACCTTAATGGATTGTTGTCAAGGTACACTAATTCCTTTGCATTCAGCACAACACTGCAGATAAAATAACTCCTTTGGATTGGGGTTTTTACGCTGTTCCATCTACACACAGAAACACAAGGAAATCCTTAATGCCAGATCTTTAGTCTGGGATTCGGTTGTGGAGACATGAGTCCCAGCAGAGACTATCAGTCTAATTAGGCATTTGACAAGCCACATTTGACAAGCCGCTGCTCTTACTCTCAGGGTCCTCCATGAAATCAGGGCCTTCCCGCTGTCTTTGACTTTCCCTGAAGTTCACAAGCCCTTAGAGGCTGTGTGTGTCCTGCAATCGCCTAGAAGCCCCTTCCTTAAGCTCCCTCCCCTGTCAACTCGCTTGTCATGTCACCTCTTCTCAGAGATTTGAATCTAGTAGCCTTTTTGTGGGACTAAGCATTTATTAGCTGCCTGGCAGCCAGCACGTCCGTATTTTTTCCAGGGAGGTGGGGAGGAGCTGTTTTGAAAAGGGCTATGCTGATAAACTGGGCTCTGACTCCCTCAGCGAGCACAGTCACCCTGTGCTAGTGGCATGTCAGGCCGTTATGATCTTTCACGTTGGTCAGACAGCTCTCGGAGTGAGCAGCTTTCTAGCAGGATGGTACAATGCGCTTCTAAAAGCAGGAGAACTATGAAGTTCCTCTTTATGTAATAAACCACAGATGAGAAAAGCCAGAATTTCCTTAAAAGAAGAAGGGGCTTCCTGTTAATATTGAGGAGTTTCAAGGAAAGTTTCCCCTACTGTCATATGTTCTTTTGCTTTTATATACAGGAATAAGGAAGGACAGCAAAGCACAGGAAGGAGAAGCAAGGTTCATTTGCTTACTGTGTGCAGGCCTGTGTGTGAATGGCTACTCTGATCACTCCATCCATGTTCTCACTAACCCAGAACGTGGAAACTCCTTGTGTATCCTGATGCATCACCAAAGAAGCTTCTCTCTTCTTCTCCACCTGCCCTCAGAGGCATCTTGGAGTTCTTCAAAGAAGTAAACGGGTTTGGCATTGAAGTGGCTGGCCTACAGCTACAGACTCAGAGCCCTGAATCATGCGAGACAGATTTGCACTCAGCCATTCAGCACAGCCTGCTGCTTTGTCAATATTTCATTAAAGCTGTATCTGCACACTGGGACCTCCTTTCTCCTGCTGGTAAAACTACGCCTTCCTGAAAACCTGATCCAGGCCTTCAAAACCTGTAGAGATTCAACAAAGATGAAATTCCCAAATCAGCTTCCTTCTCAGACAGTGCAGGTCTCACAGGAATTATGACCATCACTACTCCCACCATGGTTACTTCCTGTCAGAAGACTGAGAAGGAGGATCAGAAAGTCACAACAAATGGGTACAGCCTGTATTTGTGATTTGGGAGCAATAACATCCAGACTATAGCTTTGACACGTTTGCTTCTCGATACTCTGAACAAGAGCGCCAATATTTGTTTTCTAATGCTACTAAAGAACATTTTTTCAGCTCCTCTAGGAAAATAGATGAAAGTTCATTCTTCCTCTGAATACAGGGAGAGGGCAAGAATGTGAACAGGTTAAATTTCAAGAGGACCTTTCACTTCACTGCAATGCACTTTTTAAACACTCTTAAGTCACACAGCAAACCTCTGCGGCAGATTTCATTAACCCATTGATAGGAATAAAAAAGAGGATCAGAAAGACAATGAACTAACACAGGGAGCCAGCAGATGAGTGAAATGTTTCATATGCAAAACCAGAAACTGCACTGAGGAATCAGCCATTCCAGTCCTTTCCCTAACCTCTGTAGGCACCATTTTCGGCAAAGAGATTTTGTGCTTTTGCAATGCTTGCTCTGTATACTGCTAGCAAATTGTTACAGCTAAGTAGAAAAGCAAACAGGCAGCTTTTGAGATTGACCAAGAGGAAGGTGTCTTCCACAGAAAAATAAAGTCAGAAGAACAGGTAGACATACCTAGAGCACATTTTATCCCAACCTTTTGAGCCTCTGATCCCATCCTTCCATCATTAACAGTATTAGCTGTGCTCCCCGAGTTCAAAACCTGGGACAGAGAGACCCTAGCAACCTCCGTACACATCAGTGAGAGCAGCCAGATATTTTTTCCAAATCTAAGTTCTAGACAGAGCAAAAAGAAGAATGAAAAGGCCATTTCCAGCGACATTTGCAGTAACACTTCCTAAACAGATTCGGTTTTGTGTTGTGCTAGACCTGTGAAAAACTCCTCAGAGAGTAAGCAGGAAGACAGAAAGTATTTTGATGTATTTTAGAGTTACAAAGAAGCAGGTCAATTATGACAACTCCTGAAGTAATAATAACCAGGGCAGATTTATTGCATTGATCTTTGGAAACCAGTGAGACTTCTATAATATTTAAGCACGGGATGTTATCAAAGCTATAATTCCATTCCACTGAGATATACATTCTTATCACAGGTGCACTAAGTGACTAAAAAGCCTTAAAAATAAACGTAGGCAAAGAATCTATTTTTCTTTCCACTCCAAGTAACCAAAGCCTGTAGTTATCTGTCCCAGAGGGTCTAACAGAGCCCACTGTTACACAAACAAAACGGCCAGGTGGACATCATTACCAAAATTTTCAAAAGCAGAGACAGAGAGTCCCCATTCGGTGACATTCTACAGGGATCTCTAATTGCAGAAGGAGCGGAACAACCACCTCTCTCAGTCAGCCTAAACTTAGCACCTTAAATCACTAGTGACTTTGGGAAACTGAAGAGAAAGTTGCAGAAAATTCCACCCCTGCAGCACGTATATGCCTTGGACCTTCCTGAAACTCACCTGAAGCTGAGAAAGCGCTCTAAAACAAGGACCATATTTTCTGTAAAATGGTGTGACACTCCCATCTGCAGAATTGTAAGGGTGATACAGCAAAGGAGCTATTTTGTACCTGTGGAGTTACAGCGCCGGAGGATTACCAGGACTGGGATATTTCTTACGACTTCAAAAAAAACCAAAGTGGTTTTGACTACACAACTGACGGTGGGTACTGTATCCAAATACCTAACAAAAATTGGCTGGCTTTTAAAGGGAGAATATTTTCCAGCTTCTTTCCAACCTGCTCTCAAAGCTACCTCAGTAAAATGCTAGACTGTATCTTGACAGAGATGCAGGAAAAAAAGAGGTTCTATAGCTACACATGAAATCCTAAGCCATTTTCCTTAGTTGCAGGTGTTGATACGTCATCTAGGCCAAACTTGCTTCAGCTTATACTTTTTATTCTAAACTTCACAATACCAAATGAATGAAGAGCCAAGCAGAGAATTTGTTTAATTCCCCATCCTTTTCCTCCTTCTCTCCTCCCCGCCCATCAAAAAAATTAACCTGTTGCATTCTTCCAAAATGTGTCATTAAGTGGTGGAAGACAACCTTTCTTAGCAATTCATGAACACAGCAAACTGTTTTGCCTGATGGCAGTACTGCAGAGATGCACTCAACTTATTTTTTGTCACTTGGCAGAAACGCCCCATTGTTCTAATTCCTAATCTTTTTGCAAGGAGAAGAAAAACTCATACAGTAGCCCTGTAACATGAAGTTAAAATTACACATGCGCGCGCACACACACACACACACACACGCACACACACTCAGCACCATTCCTGGGTAAAGCAGCTTCTCTGGCAGCAACAGCTGGAGCTGAGGGCTTGAAGTATCCATAGGGAAAAGAGAATATCATGCTTGATTTAATGCCCTTCTCATGGGATTTACTCTTGGCAAAGTGCCTGCGTAGCCTACATCAGAAGGGATACGCAGTTCGTATGTGGATCCGACGCTCGTCATGAGGAAGCGGTTTAGCACTAATGGTGACTAACAGGAGTGAGCATCCCCTGAATTCAAAGTGCGCCTGGGAACCATCCCCCATCAGTAGAAAGCCAAAGGCCCACCCGATTTTGGTGGCAGAGGGAGAAAGAAGGATAAATACCCACTTCTCTCTCCAGTGTAACCAAAAGCAGTGACCAGAAATTACTGCTAGTTTCTATAATCAGATAATGAACAGAACAGTCTCAGAGCATGAAAATCTGCAAACAAAAATGTGAAGTAAACAGCCTGACACTTGCCCTTTGGATCCTTTTAGAAACACACTATTTTTCCAGGTGTGAGATAGCTAATATAGGTAATATATAAGGACAAATAAAGCCTTGACCAGCCTACTTTATTGGAATTTGATCTGTGCCCATCAGAACATTTCCAGAATCCTGTACGTTTGTTAAAAAACTTTACAGTAACAAAGTAAAAAACCTTGCAAGGTCAAAAAATGCGTTTGTTGTAATTCTACTGCTTGAGACTAAGCATCACACTGGTACACTGCTGCTCACCACGGATCTGTAAATAATAAAGAGTACATTGTTTCTTTCGGTAGCTGTTCAGGATTAGACCAGATGTAACAACTACCTGCGTTTTGCAGTGTGGAGGAACTGGGGGACAGGGAGCTCTAGGCTGCTTGCTGTTGTTTATGGAACAAATCGTCCCACAGCTTTCAGAAATAATACAGGAATGGGGAGAAATAGTGGACATCATTACTTCTTGGGACCGCACAACCTTGCACTGATTTGCCAGTCCGTAAGGCGTGGAAAAGCCAGGCTACGAAAAGGAGACAAGAGAAAGGTGCTGAAGCGCAGAACCGGTACAGAACAGGCAGCTTTCCTTGCTGGTGTGACAAAAGAAAGCGAAAAATCCCTGCCAATATAATGAATTTTTGAATCACAATGGAGTTTGGGGAAGACAAACACAGCCCCTCCCCCACAAAGCATAAAAAAGACAGCATAAAAAAAGACAGCCTAAGAATTATCTCAACAGGCTCTTTTTTTCTTTTTCTTTCTTTTTTTTTCTTTTTTCTTTTTGTACAACATCTTTCATGTAAACTGTGTCCAAAGTTAACAAGTAGACATGTAGAAACAAACAAAAACCCCTCCACCCACCTTTCTTCAGTTTAAAAAGGAAAAGGGAAGAAGCGTATTCAGATCCAATCTGAGAGGAAATTAAGGAGCCTGTTTCAGAAGTGACTCGGAAGCTGCAAATCATGGAAAGACTGTGGTCCAACTGGTCGCCTGCTTTACATATAGTTCCTGAAGAGCGAAAACGTGAGCAAGTAGATCCAGGCTTGTGGATATATCCTAGTACGAGTCCATAAGCTGTTTTAAAAACAGCCAAAAGACAGGATTTCATTCCAGAAAGCAAAAGCAAAAACAAAACAGAAAGGCTAAACTTTTCCTATGTCTTGGAGATACCTTTCTGTACGTTTGGGTGACACCTCATATGGTGGGATTCAGATGCAACTGGGCTTCTCCATGACGCTGTAACAGCAGTAACAAGCTTGCTGAAATTAGTAAACTTGTAATGACTTCAAAGGGCTTTGCCTCAAGGCAGTGAACAATTTCTGGAGCCTGTTTTTCTTCAAATCCTAACTTTTGTTTTCTATACAAATATCCCCTTCCTTCTATTTGTACCTCTTTGATAAAGACAGATCACTCCTACAGACGTGTGTTGGTGAAGAAAAGCAGGAGTAAAGCAGTATTTCTTGCCCAGGACAGGAGCTGCAGCCCTCTCCCAAAGGCCAGTGAGATCCAACTACCAACAAACAAAACTAATTTCGGAGAAGAGAGAAAGCCGAAAAGGTATTTCACAGGAATCTAGCTGGCATCCAAACACCCAGTGAAATTCGGCAGAGAAATTCTACATTTTTAATACAAGCACTGCACAAAGTTATTTGCAAATGAATTCTGCCTGTTCCTTCCTGTCATGCAACTCTTGATCATTCACTCTCATTTCCCTTTTCCACTCCCTCTGCAACTTACAGTACTTGTTGGAAACGTATTCCTCGTTTGAGAAACACGAATTGATAACATTCTCATCACCTCCTACTTTGAGGGAGGGCAAAAAAGGAAGGGAAATGAGTATTATTTGATTTGCTTGCATGTGTTCACATTTCAGAAGGGCAAGTTAAATCTGATTGGGAAGTATTGATCATTTCAGCGAGAACTCGAAGGGATCCCCTAAGAACGAGCCTCAGATGTTAAGGTGGGCTAACATGTACGATCAGCATCTTTTGAGGCCAGCCGAAGAGGAGATTCTCCCTTTCACCATTCAGGAGTTTTATGGAGAAAGGGAAGGATTTTCTCTCTGACCAGGGAGGGTGATAGGACATGGAACAGCCTCTTCCCTTTGCACAAAGGATTTTGGTTTCCAGGCTCTTATTTTAGCCTTCTTGAGCAGTAGCCTTTTCCCCAAATGCTCAGGTATCACTAGGGGTAGCAGTATTTAGGACCCACCACTGTGCTATCTTTTTGTTGTGGACACAGCTCGATCCGCACAGAGGCAGTGACTACAATGTCGAGCGCCTCAGCGTTAAGAGGTTTCCGGATCAGGAGATACTGACATTGTTTGTATTTGATGGAGGGAAAGGAGGAAAAAAGAAGGCCAGGACTTATGTAAACGTTTGCAGATATTGATTAGCTTATTGTAAAAAGAAAGGCTTGGTGTTGATACACATTAGCAGAGAAAGTCTGAATGCTACCACCTTCACCACAGACTCGGAGCTCGGCTTTCACACCAGCCGTTTCAGCACCTTGCCCCAGCCACATAAAAGACCCCTATAATAAGGAGGAAACACAAACCTCCATATTTTGTAAGTAACAATCTGCAGACCCTAAGCAAATACAAGGATGTAATTCACTCCAGGATTTCTGCAGCTGTTAATAAATCACTCAAGCTGCACTCTGGCAGCTTACGACATCAGCAGAACCCCTCAAGTGAATTACAGCCATTAATTTACACAGAGGAGGCCATCTATCATCTATTATTGACCATCTGTTACTGAGAATATGTACATTTTTGATAAATTAATAAGATTTCTGATAGCAAATGACTTTTATTTTATTCGTTTTTACATTCATTCGTGCTGTTTAACTTTGGGGATGTAATTGCCAGTGAAAACTGACTCGTGACATCAGTCAGAGGTGATTACACTGACTGCAATGGCACATCTCCCAGCGCGTTCAGTGGGGCACAGGCTCACATTAGCGCCTAAGGCCACCCTCCTGCACTGATGTGAGTAGAAGGGATTGATTTTCTCGGAGATGTCACAGGAAGATAGCTACTTGCTCAGCGTACGAGGAAACAAATTCTTCGTGTGCCCATGCCAACGTAAAAATGCTCTGCCCCTGTTTGCTGTGTAACTCACCATTTGAAACCTGTTATCCCTTTGCATAACATCATTTCTTGCAAACAGTAAAAATAATGGCTATAGAACATCTGCTTGCTGTAAACAGAAGATAAAATATTACCATAACTGCAAGATCGAGTTCATTTCACCTGCTGATTTACTTCAGCTCCTTCCTTGTATTTCTTTCTTGTTCCTCATGTTTCTGCTTCACTTGGTGGTATCGCTGCTCTGTTAAAAGTAGCAGAATTGAGTGTATGGATTTGGGTTACGGCACACCCCATTTAAAATTCCAGCAAGAGTTATAGCGCTAATAAACATACGGTGCTTTTTTTAAAAGAGAAGGTCATCATCAACGCTTCGACATACTTAGAGATTTCAGTGTATGGCACATACGGCAGGTGATATCGGAGCGCTTCTGGGCAGCCGAACCGAGAGCTTTGGTGTAACGGAGAAGGTGGGGTCGAACTACCGACGGGAGACAGACTGGGGCACAGCTGACTAACAGGGAGTTCAGCGCTGGCTCGGAGCAGTATCGCCGGGAATTACTTAGTATTCAGCGAGCTCTGCTCCCAGATTCTTGGTGCGGTGCTTTTTAACTTTCCCTGCACGAAGGGGCCTTATAGCCTGGCAGGCCTACTAAAGTGCCCCAATGTATATGACAGCTAGGCTCATAAACACTCCCAGACGTCCTTTTCAAAAAATGCTTAGACTGGGGCTATGCAGAAGTACTGCAGAACAAAAGCAAGCAAGAAAAAAATGTCTATGCAGCTGAGTTTAAACTGTCAAGTGGGCAATGGACTTTTCGATTATGATTATATGCTCGTAGCCCTCAAAATTACCCATTACCACAGTATTTAAGGCCAGATCTGCAAATCAAACAAAAATGGACAAACGCCTCCCTGGCACACAGGGACACAACACCATTTGCTAATCTAGAGCTCTGTCTTTTTCAGCTGAAGCTGAATTTGGCTTTATATCACTGGAAAGGTGTAGTCGCAGTAGCTGTTGTTTTGAAAAGGGAGACTAAGGACCGAAGGCCTGATTCTGAAGCTGCAGCCGCAAGCAGAATTTTGTACCTATACAATGCCCCAGTAATTGCAACACAGCAGCTTCCATGCATCACTCAAGTCTAAAGCTCAAGTTTTGCTTCTTAAAATATATGGTTTACAAAGCCACTCATCACATAAATATTTCAGAAACTACAATTTTTCACTGAAAATTGGGTAACCAAATATGTTTGCAATATTAGTAGCATACACGAGATGCTGAAAACGTAAAAGCTGTTGTCAAACTGGGAAACATCTACAAAGTTAACAAATAGCAAAAGCAGTTACTTTTAAATTTTATCACTGTAACAATTTAGGAATAATACTAAGAGAATTAAAGGCATAAGTTCTATCAATTCTTTGCAGTGCACGCTGAAATAAACTTGTCCATTGCATGGCATATACCCATAATCTTTCAGTCTCATAGTATCTTAAAAAATTCTCCAGCAGAAGTCACAAAATCTCCACAGGTATATTGAGTAATATGCGACGGAATTAAATTTTCACTCCTTCTGAAAATAGTGCCACCGTCGCCATCCTTTGTTAACTAATTAAAAATAGTAGAAGTTTCAGATTTCAGAATTCCTGTCCTGCTGAGGATTAAACCTACCATAATAGTAGTAATTTAGGAAGCGAAACCAATGCTGAAACTATTTGTAGGTTTTGTACAATACAAAATATAATTAAATTTCTGAAATTACATTTAGCTGGAGCTAATCTCCATGCATCTGCTGGTTTGCAGAAATGTAGCCAGTACCTGTTGATATGTCCTATAAAGAAAGGGGGTAAAACTGAAATCTAGTCAAATATGAGCAGTTAAAAATAGCGTAACACAGCAAACTTATTCCTGAAGCACGCTATCATGGTTTTACCACCCAACTTTCTTACTTTCAGAGGCAGTATTTTGTGTTACTATATGAAAGACCTACAATAGGGAAGTGTTGTAAAGTAGGAGAAACAACAAAACCAATTGCAATCAAACTGAAAACAGGCTTTTTATTTTCTTTAACTGTTATAATTGTTACGACAGTAGCAGCGGAAATAACTTTTACATGAGCACACTCTGAAAAATCAACATCCTTTCAGACTTAACCTGGGCGTTGTTGGCAGATCACCTGCCGGAGTCCATAGGAGGGCTGTAAATAATTTTTTGCACGTGCACTATTTCAACCACATTAAGGACTCACCGTCCACTGTTGGAATTAGGGAAAACTCTTGTTGCCGGTAAGGCCAAAGCCAACATCTTCAGTCTAGCAATATCTATATTTCTGAGATGACTGTAGAGATTTCCATAAGTATACTGAGCAACCTGGTGCATCTAAAAGACAATGTATAAATGTCATTTTTAATATTAACATAGTGTCTCTGCTTGTGATGTTATCAATAACTAGCTCTTGCTTAAAGTCTTTCCTTCAGAGGTTTATAAATGAACTGCAAAAGTCTGTGCTCAACGGATCTAACAATTGGGCACACCAAATTGTAGCTTTAGAAGTAATTTATTGCTACTAAATTGTAGTAAAATCAATTCAAATAGAAATTTTGTTTGTTGGGGCACACGCCATTTCCAGATATTTTTTTGCTTGTGCAATTAAAGCAAAATTATACTAAATTCTGAATGAAATTATACTGTTTTATTAAAACCTCTTAGCTTTCCAGTATTAATAACACCAGTAGAAAACTGAGGACTTGGTAGTCCTGGTGAGTAGCTGTAGAGAAGAAAGTTGTGGCAAATCTTCTCCTTTTCCAGGAAGGCTGAATGAGCTGAAATTATCTAAAAGTTTCTAGTAAACCTGTAAACCTCATATATGAGTCGTACTATAATCAGCCTACGAACATCATATGACAAGAAACAAAGGGCAACTTAAAATATTAAGCACGTAATAAAACCTCCGAACTTTGAGCAGGAAACGTTCGCCGTCGAATTTCCCAACTTCTGGAGACATGAGGGGGGGGTCGGCAATTACCGCGCTAAGAAGCTTTTTCACAAATGTATTTAATTAAGCGCTGAACGGCAACCCACTTTGGGCTCACAAGAGACTTCTCAGAATTTTCAGAATTTTCCACATCATAATTTTTATTTTTATTTTTTTAAAAAAACACCGGAAGGCCCCAAGTAGCCCCTTTTTTAGGCGGCGTTTCACTGGGGCCCAGGACACGGGCGTTCGCGGGCGAAGCGGCTGCCGCTCCCCTGAGGAAACCCTCGCAGGGGCACCCGCGCCTCCCCAAAAATAAGGGGCGATGGGGGGCTGCGGCGCGTCCCGAGCGCGGGGCCTCTGAGGAAAACTCCCGGGGGGCGCCTTGGGGAGGGGGGGTGACGGTGTATTAAGTGGGTGCCCCTACAAGGCATAGGGGGTTTTGGGGGGGGTTGGGGATTTTTCCCCCCTTCAGACACCTACTTGAGAGCAGCAGGAAGGAGGCGCGGCCCGCTGCCCAGCCTCTGGGGGACGAACGGCAGGGGAAAAAATTAGAAAAAAATGAAAATAAAGCAGGGGGAAGGGGCGGGGGGGGAAGGGGTGCGGCAAGGCCCCCCCTCCCTCAGCGCGGGGGGGGGGGGCGGGTGTGGGGCACCCCCTGCCCTGCCCTTCCCCTCCCCGCGGCTGCCCCACGCCTCCCCCCGAGGGAAGGCGGTGCCTCCCCCCGCCGCCGCCGCCACCCGGCGGGGGCCATTTTTAAATAGCTCTGGCAGGAAGCGCCGGGAGGAAGCAGGTGCCGGAGCTCCGGCGCTCTCCGAGGCGATAGCTTCCCCCCACCTCAAGGAGAGCGGGGCAAGGCGCCGCGGCCCCCCCCCCCCCAGGGAAAGGGAGGACGGTCAAAGCCCCTCCTGTCCCGGAGCCACCCCCAAACCGAGCTCGCCCGCCGGCAAGAGCTGGAGGGCCGCGCCGCCACTCCCCTCCCCGCGGTAGGGAGTCCCTCGCATTTAAAGGGCAGCCCGCGGCGGAGGGATCCCGCCGAGCTCCGCCGCGAGCCGACCGGGACTTCTTCCGCGTGCGCCGCCGAGGGCCGCCGAGCCGTGGTGTGGCCCGGACCTCGTTTTCTGGCGGCGGGATCCCTCCGCCGCGGCGGGGGCCGTCATGGGCGCCGCTCCCCCCGCGCGGTCCCTCCGCCGCGGGCGAGGCGCGGGCGGCGGCGGTGAGGCTCGCTGAGCCGCGGCCTGTCGCTGCGGCCTGAGGCGGCGGGGAGAGGCGCAGGTCGCGGCGGCGGTGGGGAGGGGTGTGAAGTAGGGCTGTGTTTTCTTTGGAGCGGAGTATCCTTCCGCGGCGGCGGGCGCACAAGGCTCGGCGCGGCCCGCCGTGTCCCTCCGCCGCGGCGGAGCGCGCAGGCAGGAGGTGTCTCTCCCCGGACGGCCGCGGGCTTCGCAGGAGCTAGGAGAAGAAACTTCGGAGTGCGGTGGCTGCAGCGGCCGCTCGCCTGCCCGGCCGGGAGAGAGCCCCCCGCAGAGAAGCAGGAGGAAGAGGAGGAGGCAGCGGCGGCGGCGACGGCCAGAGCTCGCCGCCGCCCCGCGGGGTCTCCGCGAGGGAGCCCGGCGGACTCTTTCTCGCGGGTCCCCGCGGAGGGATCTCTAGGCGGCGCCCCCGCCGCCTCCCCCCTGCATCGCTCGCCCCTCGGCGCCGCCATCTTGGATTTTAATCCGCCATTTTTTTCCTCCCCCCACTTGGAATTATTTTTTATCATTACCGCCGCTTTTTTTTTTTCCCCTCCCGTGTTTTTCCTTCCTCCCCCTTCTCCCCTTTCTGGCTCAATCTTCTCTCTCCCCCTCTCCTCACCTTCCTCCCTTCCCCCCCCTTTATCTCCCTTTTCTTTGATGATTCATTTTCCCCCTGGTGGAGACTGGGGCAGCACCGGCGGCGGCAGGGGACCCCAGCGCGGCGGGGCAGCCGGGAGGTGAGTGTCCGCCGCCCGGCGGCGGCGGCGGCGGGGGGGGCAGGGGATCGCGGCCGGCGCGACGCCCCCGGGACGGGGCACACGCGTGAGCCGGCGGTGCCCCCGCGCGCGTGGTGGGGGGGGGGGTGCCGGCGCTGCGGGGGGGGGGGCGGTATTTGGGGGCTGCCCCCCTTCCCCCCCCCCCGGGTGCGGGGACCGGGGACGGGGCGGGGGGCGCCGTGCGACGGGCGGTGCTCGGTGTCCGGCCGCGGTCACGGAGGGGGCCCGGGCGGCGGCGCTGAGGGCCGGGCCGGGGCCGGTGCTCGGTGCCGGTGCCCGGAGCCGGCGGGAGCCGAGCCCTAGGGGGCAGCACGGGGCCGGGAGGCGGCGGCGCCGGCAGGGCCCGCTCCCTTCCGCCCCACGCTCGCGGGAGCGTTTCCCACTCGCGTCTCCGCCGCGCTGTGCGGGTGGGCTTTCTTCTTTCTTCATTTCCTTTCGTTTCGTTCCCCCGCCCCGGCGCGAGGGTAGCGCGGTTCTGGCGAGAGGCGCCGGGAAGGCGGTGCCGCAGGCCGGGGCCGCGCGGCGCTGGCGGTCAGGAGGCGGCGGCCGCAGCTCGGCTCCTGTGGAGCCGCTCGCCGGAGCCTGCGCCGCTGCGGGGCCGCTCGGGCCGAAGTGCCCGACGTCCTGCTCCTGCGCCCTTTCCCTTCTTTTTTCTGTCCTTTTTTTGCAACGGGGAATACACACCTTTACGGAAGGCGTAAAGCATCCGTTTGTCCAGGCTCTCTCTATCTAAAAGTTTGAGGTCTTAACCCATCGCTCTCTGAAAGAGCGAAGGCAAGGGAAAGTACGTGCTGCTTTGCTCAGCTGGGTCCCAGCAGATATACGGATGTTAGGGGTAAAACTTGGAACACTTGCGTGTTGGATGAAGTTCAGCTCGCGGTGGCAAATACGAGATGGAAATGTAACCGTAGAAATAGTGGGAGCCTTTAGTCCGTATGGATCCAATGTATTACAGCATAAAAACTCAGGTGTAGTTATGTCCTTTTTTTTCATAAGGCAGCCCTCTTTTATTTTGATTCAAAATGAAATTTTGCCTTGAACTCTTTAGGAGTTTTTTTTCTTGCTGTATGAAGAAATGCATTTAGAACTTAATTGCTTGCGAAGTGGGATTTTTCTTGTTTATCTTTGTGCTGCTCTCTTATTACTAGGGCCAGACGGAAACGAAACTCTGCTTTATCCCGGTTTGAGTTGACAAACTGGAAAATAAGACTTATTTAAATGAACTGTTTAGTATATGAAATGAATATGTGGGAGGCTGCGAGGGAAAGTACACCCTTGTATTTTCAGTGGCAGCGCCGAATAGGGTTCTCGCATGTCACTTTTGCTCTGTTAACATTGTCCTGTTGTAGGACTACAGTTCCCGGTACGCTTTTCGCTTCCTCCGGCACTGTGCTTTAACAGCCCGGACGGCTGTGTTAACGTCGTGAGTGGAAGGTCTGATACTTCTGCGCTCAGCTGCGGATCTGAGGCTGTGGTTTGACAGTACAAAGCATTCGGGAGCAATATGAGCTTCAGCGCTCCCGACCGCTTCCCCAGCCCCTCTTCTTGTCTCCCCCCGTATTGTATCGTCCTGCGGTGCCGTCCCGCCACCAGCAGCGCAAGCCGGCGGCGAGCAGGGTGTAAGCCAGCTCTTCTCTGGTTACCTCCCCGGTTCGGTCGCCGCGCTCCGCGCTTGTGTGCCGTGGACGTGGGGCGCGAGCACCCGCGGGGTGCTGCCGAAGGGGCCATCGAGCTGCAGCGCTGGCCGTGCCCGTCCGTCCGTCCGCTCGCTCGCAAGGCCTGCCGGACCAAGGACCTCCAGGGTGAAGCCGTGCGAGTTACAGCACTGAACTGCTGCAGCTGCTTTTCCCTCCCTTTCAGTGGTCCTGCTGCTGCTGCCCCGCTACTGCGCCTCCCGAGCTCTAGTGCCCGGTGCATCCTTTGCTGAACCTGTTCAGCTCATTAAGCCGGCAGAAAATTATCTGCCTTTTTTTGCTTCCTGTTGGGTTAATCAGTTAAGTTGGCTCATGGAGGGGGTCTAGTGAGCACCAGAACTGGCAGAAATGTTAGTGTGAATGGGCAAGGGGGGGCAGGAGGTTCTCCCAGAAGCAACGTGCCATTAGGTTGTCTCTGAGAAAGGTCTCTAACGCTGGAGTTGTCGCGGTGATGCGAGGGAGACTGCAGAGCCTTCTCGGGGTGCTTTGCTGTTAGCTTGGCTCGGCCGTTGGTTTTGCTTCGCCCTGAGAGGACACCACGGTGGAGGAGATAGGGGCAGGAGCAGAAGGGGCAGGAGCTGCTTCAGCACTTCCGCGTGTTCCTTCCCTCTGTGCCCCTCATTCATCCCGCTACACTATGGCTTTTGTGCCGGTATCGCAACCGGATTAGTTTCCAAATTGGTATGCGAAAATCACGTGGCTGCGAAAGAACAGGCGCAAGAGGGAAGGTGGGAATGTGCGGGCTGAGCTCTTGCGGAGGGGCTGGAGCTGTGGCAGCCCCAGGTTTGGATCGGCGCCTGCTGTCACGAAACCGCCCCCCAGGGCTGCAGTTCTGCAGCAGTGTGAGCTGACCTGAGGCAGTTTTGCCACAGCCTTGCACCTTCCCCTGTGCCTTTGTTAATCCAGGTCTGCTTCTGCGCTCGGGTGGTTCAGAGAACTGACTGACTGGAACGTAACGCTGCAGAAAAAGTGAATGTTTCTTGGGGCTTAATGTGCTGAAACAGTCATGCGGACAAAATCGAGAGGGAGCTTAAAATCAAGTGGCTATAGGATACAGCTTTGGCTGCAGGGGTTATGGACTCCCAGATCTTTTCCTTTTTGTGGGTGTAAAGACCTTTGTGCTAAGGCTAGTTTTGCGTTGTTTTACTGTCATTAATAGTAGTTCGCAGAGTAAATCATTGCATTTCTGTTGGAAGTGACGCTGTGCCTCAGCTTTGCACCCTTTGTGAGCCAGAAGCCTTCTGTGCCTCGTCCGGTTTAGTGTAGTTGTCTGAGCTGTCAAAAATAGTGACTGAAATAGGGTTTGAGGCAGTTCTGAGAAACTCCTGAGAGCTGTGCAAGTTTTCATTCTGCTTTGATTTCACTAGGAGTCTTTTCCTTGTATTCTCAGAAACCTGAAAATTTTTTTTTATTAGTGGATTTTTTTTTTTAATTGTTCGGCTGTGGTGGTTGTGAAATCCTCTACAGCCTGGTGATCCCATAGAAAAACTGGTTGCATGCTCTTACTCTGTTTCCGAGATTCAAAGGTCAGTTGTTATTTTACAGTTGCCAGTAATGAGACATTTATCTTTCCTCTTGGTACCATTGGTTTGTCCGGAAAGCAGAGGATGCGATCAACCAGTCCTATGTGAAACATTTTGTTAGCATCCTGCATCTGGCCTAGGCTACCGTTTTGTTGAGGCAGACTTTCTGCAGCTATAGTTCGAGAAGATAACCCCAAGAATTGCTGCTTTAGGTGACTTGAGTTTAAAAAATGAAGACCCCACAGTTTAGAAGGATGTCCCTTGACAGCCCATGTGCTGGAGACCAGGAGGAAGGGGAGGATGAGCCTGTCTGCTAGGAGACCTTGCGATCCCAGTGTCTTTGCCGGTTTCCTGGAGCGTGGTGAGCAAAATGCACTGCTTCTGTTTAGAAGCTGATCTCTGGCCTTTAATAAATATTTACATACGAAAGCTGTGTTACGGTGGACTGAAGTAAATGATACTTGGATTTCTTGCGGTCTCTGGTATTTGTGAGTTTGTACGTTTCAGGGTTTCGTTTATTTGATTTTGTGCAACTTTTTTTCCCTCACAGCAAGGCTTTACTGAGTTGATATCGCAGATGCGAGCACATAACTTGGGAGGCTCAGGCAGCTTTTGAGATCCATTTTTATGGCCACAGAATCTCTTTCCTCAAATTCATACAGCTTTGCTGCATTTTCCAGTGTAAGGGGATGTAGGCTTTTCATATGTGTTATAAATACGAACTGTAGTCTTTACTCAGTCCGGTAAGCACTTTTGAATATACCTGGCTTCATGAGTATCCGTTTTGAGCTGTTTATCGATTTCCACTTCAGTTCTTGATTGGTGCTTCTTAAGGTTATTGAAATAAAAATAGCGTTCGGAAAGCACGTTAATAGGTTTGATAGATTTAGAACCTGACAAAAGTAATTGAGTTTTCATCTTAAGAGCGCTGTTGCAGTGAAACACTAAATTACTAGATGAGAGGAGCAGAATATGATTGATCTGTTTTTTTGCAGCTTGAGGAAATGGGCCCGTAGAGCTACGGCAGGATAATAATAAAGGGTTAAAACCAAAGCGTGGACACTTGCATTGAAAGAAAAAAGGTCCCTTGGAAGCTTTAACTGTGCTGGTAAACTTAACAGGATAGGTAAGCCTCAAGTCCTAAGTGTGCCGTGCGCTGCGTAGCGTTTTGTAGTGGAAAAGGCCTTTAACGGGAATTGGAGGTATGAGTATGTTCCAGGTAGGACTTTTTTTGTTCTTGAATAGGAAGATGATGATGTTCATCCTCTTACTCTGCTCCCTCCATTCCTGAAGGACTTGTCGTTGCGAGTTCGAAGTAGAAGGTAGTTGGTGTTGAGGGAGGGGTAGCAGATTTGCCTCCGAAGATGTGATAAAGATGGGCTGATGGTGATGATGGGCTGATGGTGATGAGGGTGATGGGAGGAAGGGAGGTACTCGCTGTGAAAAGGCTCATGTCTGTTGGTTCTGGCTCTTGGTGCTGTCTCTCGAAGGCAGGGTTTGGGTGTTGGGAGAGCAGGAAGAGCAGCTGCTAGAAACACGCTTGCAGTCCGGAAGTTCTCCGGACACGTATTACTATTTGGCCAGTATTAGAAAATAAAAGCTAACAGTAGATGGAGACAAAAGTTTTCTTGCTTCTGCAAACGTGCTCAGTGTTTATATCTCACACTGCTAGGGTCAGAGGAATAATGAGTTTTTCACCAGAATTTTTTCTAGGCTTCACCAGGTGAGTTGCTTTTTGGTTTTACTGTGGGGAATTGGCAAGGGCATCTGTAGTCATCTGTGTCAGTACATCTTGCAGCAAAAGCTAAATGTTGCATTTCCCTAAAATTGAGTATGGTCTGAGTGTTCTTATATGGCCTTACATTCCTCCTTAGCTTTGCCGTCAGAAGTGATTTCCTTGTCCTTGCAATATTTGTTATGCAGGAGTGTCTCGGTATAAATACTGCTCGCCCTCCTGCGATTCGGACGTAGGCGTGAGAGGTCCATCGCTGTCCTCTCCGCAGCCGAAGCGTGGCTGTCGTGCGCGTTAGAAGCGCTGGAAGGCTGCCGTGTGAGCATCTTCCCTCCAGGCAGCTGCGTGCTGGCGTTCACCGACCCCAGGGGGGCTTCACGATAGGCTTCATTTACCTGCGCTGCTCTTCAACGCTGGCAGCACAGCGCTGTTATACTCCAACAGGGCGTTAGGTGTAGTTCAGTCCTGGCTTATAAAGACACCAAGATTGGATTTGGCTGAAGTCTTTAACGTGGGTTTATGTTTTTAATGCTTTGTTTTATCGCTATTGCAAAAATGCGCAAACAGGATTTATATTGGAGCATATAGAGCTGTAAAATAAATTGATTGAGAAGCAGAAAGAGTCAAGCTTAACAGAGCGAGTTTTTCACCAAGTGTCTATGCAACATTCAGTGCAGATTTTCATGGGGTAGCTGTCCTCTGCCAGAAGTTTTGGTGGGAGACTTTTTCTTTTCCTAAAGAAAAAAAGTAAAAGCCTTTCTTTACTGTTGCTTAGTACAGATCTGGCCATGAGATTTCCAACAGCTTTTTGGAGGGACTGTGTGAAATTGCCTGGTTCTGGGTATGGCTAAATGCAGTGAATAGAGGGGTTTTTCCCTAGCAAATTTTAAGATGACTTGGTTTTGTTTTCTGAATGTTGTAACTGGTAACTTTGTATTTTGCCAGCAGACAGAGCAAATTCTGCGTTCTGCTTGGCAACAAGTTGTTCAGTTTCGGCTCTGGCCTATACTGCGACAAAGCTGGGAGGGCCAGCAAAATAGGCACTTAAACCTGCTTTTTGTTGAGGGTTTGGGGGGTATTTTGGTTTTGTTTTGTGTGTTTTTGTTTGTTTGTTTTTTATCTTGAGGTCAAAACCAGTTCTTTCAGTCACTGGCAGCAAGAGAATTCCTTGTCCGCTGAAATCCTCTCAGCTCTCTTTCCCTATATCGAGGCAGTAGTTTAGCCACTTTTTCTCAATATACTGCTGTTGCGCTCTGCGAATACTCTTCTTGTCTTTCTGTGGTGTGACCATCTGCAAAAGGTTCTAAAACTTACAGATTTCTGGTTAGATAGTTTTAGTAAGGTGTGTTTTGGAGGTTTTTTTGAGTCAATAAGTCCATGAAGTTGCTTCTCCGTGCTATTTGTCTTTTATACCTCAATTCTGAATCTTTCTAAGGAACTTTTAGTTACTAATTATCTAGCCATAAATATTTCTTTGACTTTAAGTAGCTTGATGACATAGGTATTTAACAGAATTTCAGTGTTATGCTAGTCTTAACTGATTAAACCCGGAATTTCTACAGAAGTTATGAAATATATATCCTACACTGATATTTTTTCAAAACATCTGGTTAGTTTGAATCTCTTCTGCCTGACTGAAATGCTTGTGGCCTGATAACACTGTACGCTGAATATAGAAAGCTTGCTGTGGACAAAGCATTAACGCCTCGGAGGGAAAAAAAACAGAAAACAAAAATGCAATTTATTTCTCTGAGAGAGCTGTCAGGAGGAGGATGAACTAAAAGCAAGTAAATGAATTATTAATGCATAAATGCAATTGTAAAATAATTGTGTAGATCGGGGGGGTGTTTCTGCAAGTGGCACAGAGTGAGACCACTGTTCGAAAACATTGTTAGCTTTCTTGTATGATAATTATTTATGCGAAAGATATTTGGACTGCAGGCAAAAACAAGGGTGTGCTGGCCCCTTTCATAGTGTAGATTTTGTGCTCTATTTGTGACCTGAGTACTGGACCGTTGAGCCAGATGTAACTTTTTTTTTTTTAAATACTAGCTGCAAGAGTAGCCTGGGACCTCGTAGATCATGACTGAGGTTTTCTGAACTCTGAATTAATATTAATTAATTAATATTAACCAGCAGATTTAACATCTTTACTGAGTTCTTTAATATTTCATTGTGCTTATTGTTACTTTTTAGAGGATGTTTGCATAATGCCCCTTGGCTGTAGATTCAAAACAGGTTATAGATTTTGTTTATTTGTAAATATAATCTTACTTGAAAATAATCTGGTTTTGGTGTCCCACATAAAGCTGTGTGCATGTATATATATATTTGTTCATTAGCACTGAACGAACATATATGTGCCTGCATATATATGTATATACAGACATGGACGTGCACACACACATGTATATGTATGCACACAGACACACATGCGCACACACATGCCTGCTCAGTTCCTGAGTCTGAGGTTTTCTGGCCTGAACAACTTATCAGCTTTATAATTCTGTCTTTGCTTCCAGATGTGGCAGCAAGTTACAGAACAATAGTTTTCCCCACGTGTTTGTGTCTGCAACAGCTCCCTGTGCTAGTGCTAATGAACAACTTCTTGTTGTTTCTAATGCAAACGACAGTCATGTTCTAATCCTTCTCCTTAAAAGCTATGCTTTGAAAATAGGTTTCCCGGTTAGTGCTAATTATTTTTCATGTTTTATTTCCAGCAGGAATTGGAACTGAAAATATTCATCCACTTCTCCAAGCCTTCTGAAAAGTGACTAAATGCAACTGGGTCAGGTTTTCTGTGGGAATGAAGTGGCTGGGAGAATCCAAGAACATGGTGGTGAATGGCAGGAGAAGTGGAAGCAAGTCGTCTAATGACCACCCACAGAATCAGACCAAATTGCAGCACGCGGGAAAGGAGAATCCGAAGACTGGCAAAAATGGAGTTGAGAGAAGATCAAGCAGATGTATGCACTTATTTATGTGGCTTAATGTTGTATGTGATTCATCTTACCAATGTTTAAAGGAGGAATTTTTAAATTGGAAAGCCAGGCTTTTATCTTGCCTTAATTCATGAATTAAGAGACGTTCTCAGCACGTAGCTATCATCAGATTAATTATGTTTATGTAAGTTGTAATAACTCACTTAGGCATATGGATCTCTTCAGTTCAGTTCAAAAGTGAAGTGAAAATCATTGGATGTAAATTTATTTTGTACCGGTCACATGCAAAATACATCGTTCGCACTAGCTGAGAACTAGTGTGATAGGAAATAGATTCCAGATAAGATTTGAATTGCTAGCCCAGCTGAATGTTTGTGTAGATGTAAACCTCATTTTGAATGAAGTCACCTATATCAATAGCAGCTATGAAGCTGCTTTTAAGGAACGTGGATTTTTATTTTCAATATTGATTGGGGACGAAGGACTAAAATTCAGAGTAAATCTTTTATTCAGATTTTGGAAAATCGGGTTCTGTATTTTCATGGCTTTATCATGTTTATAGGTCTGAAATTTCAGGGGCAAGCATGACTGAACTGTGTACTGTGGAAGGTTTTGTTTGTATGGGGAGGGAACACAATTAATTAGAGGCACCCATAAAACTTTTTTAAAATACTTTCTCCATTGGCTATCAAATTAACCAACAAATGCACGAGTGAAAAATTGATCCTCCTCCTTAAGTGTTCCATTCCCTGCCCTCCGTGGCAAGAAATACAGCTTAGCTTTATGGTATGCCCTAAGTGAGATCTGATTTATGCTCTTCTATTTGCAGGTAGCGGTGCTTCAGGATTTGAGGGCCAAAGTCGTTACGTGCCTTCCTCGGGAATGTCTGCCAAGGAGCTGTGTGAAAACGATGACCTAGCAACTAGTTTGGTTCTTGATCCCTATTTAGGTTTTCAGACACACAAAATGAATACTAGGTAACTTGTCTTTATTCTTCTAGAAAAGAATTGATCATCTTATTGATGTAATCAGAGGACAACTATGGAATTGCCTGCATGTTTACAAAAGTCTGAAAAAAATGGCAATTTGTGAGTAGCTTCAGCCTTTAAAATGGTGCTGAATTTGCAACTGGAACTCCGAGCTCCGTAACAGCATGCATTTGTATCGCTATCATAGGTATTTCTATCAGCCTTCATGTCAAATCCTGCTGTAGAATAGGATGTTAATAGATACTGTTGTGTCCTAACTTAAACAGTTAACTATTAGTAAGATTTAAACCATTAGCTATTTGAAATAATACTTCAAAGAAGTTAAGTGTTTAGGGAGTTTCCTGTTTCTTTCACATGCCTGACCTTTTTTTTACTCTTATCACCTCACAAGAAGGGCTTAACCTCGAGGCACTTCAGGCTTGGTGCCGCTTGATCTCAAGTTCATGTGGACCCACGCTGAAGGAATGCTACTCAGACATGTCTGGGTGTATAGATAAATTAATGTGCACACTGGGAACCTGCTTGCCAAAACTGCGCATACTTTAGCACTGCTACACACCTGTCTGAATACTTCTGTCCTAAACTCAGTGTGGACTTGTGGTTTAGTTGTTGCATGCTTCTTCCTGTTTTACAGACATGCCACTGATCATAAGTATATTCTGTAGATCCCTGTTAAGCTCTTGTTTGTGAACAAGATCTCTATTGCTATGCTTAATGGAGAAGCTATATATAAATGGTAAGGTCCTAAGGACAGGAACTGCGTGCTAGTTACTGTACAAATAAGTGGGAGACCTTGATCTGAGCTAGGGTTTCCAGGCAGCGCATGATGGGAAACAGCCTGCCTACCCCTTAAACCTGTTGCCATGGCTATCTGTAAAGAAGAGCAGCTTACCTGTGCAGCACAGTCACGTTACCAGAGGGTCAGTTAAGTAGATCTTGTATGTATGGAACAAGCTGATTGCTTCCAAAATGACTGCTAAATTAATTGGTGTTGTCGTGTAACACAAATGGTGGCTGGTACAAGCTGACAGCATGAGTTGCACATGGAACTGCATCAGTGTGGTCTTTATGACTGTAAAGACTTGCTAAAAGAGATTTTTCTTTTTCCCCAGAGTGCAGCATCCATCGGTAAGAGGAATGCTTGCATTCTTCCTGTTCTCTCCATGCTATTGGTTACAGTAGCACGTTGTGCCCAAAACAGTGTCTAGATAGGTGCTCTTACAGTTCAGTTACCATAGTGACTTTGTATTTCCAGGAGTTAATTGAGCTAATTATATATGCTCAACAGCTTTTTTGGTTTTTTGGTTTTTGTTTTGTTTTGTTTTTTGCATGAATGGTAGTGTACAGAAGTGCATATGTAGCTAGTTCTTTTGCTTTTTGCTAAGGAAATTATGTATTAAATATTGAATAGTTGGAGAAGCTGCTTTCATAAATGTTATGTTTTCTGCTGATATGTTTTCAACAGTAAAATACTTTTTTAATTACTGATTTGAAACGAAAGACTACACAAAGGCTATCATCATGTGTTTCTTCCTTTCTCAGACTTGGAGAACAGTTACAGGCAGTCTTCAAGGACAATAGTTATTAATCTTGGAGCACTATGGGAAATACTTAGGTGAGGCTTAAAAATTCTATCAGAAACACATCTTCTTGACTCTTTCTTAATGTCCTATTGAGAGAGCTTCTGTTGTTGCAATGAATTAAAATAAAGGCATCAGCATAGCTCTTGTTTATCTTTTTGGTACAATGATGACATCTGCTTATTATCATAGCTGCGTAGCTTGGATCATCTTCCTTCTATCTAGTAAGATGCAGTCTTTTTTAGAAGTCCTGAGATTTATTGCTGCCATATGACACTGAGGGAAGGGGTGGGGGGAAGCAAATACGAAAAGACTAGACTAGCTCAAAAACATAAGATGCTTGTACCCAAACATATTCCCAGAGGAGAAATTAAGATTTACAGCTTGTGTTTGGGCGTCTTTTGCTTCAGTGTGGTAAAGCCATATAAACGCTAGTTTGTCTGTTAAGGTGAGCTTAAAACAAAACATCTATTTATGGTAGCAAGCAAATACTTCCTGTTCCCTTTTTCTGATTTGTTTGAAGACATACTGTGGAAATTACTGTGTGCCAAGCATTCTGTTCAGCCACTGGAAATGCACGTGAGGTTTGTATTCTTGCAACTCGTAGGCTAGCATAAGTTGATGATGACTTACTGAAGTTGCACTTTACCGTACCTCGGGAAGCCAAGTCTGTATTTTTGTATGTATGTCTTCTATGTGAATGCTTCCTGTACTGTCTCATTCATTAGTTGAAGAGTTTGTAAAGACCTCGTGTTTTGCCCAGAATATAGCTGTTAAAATTAGCAAAATATCTATATTATTGTTGGAGCTTCTTTCCTTTCTTTTCTTTCTTTTTCACTGTTTTCCATCTTCTTTATACTGAATTTGTGATCTCATGGTAGAGTGGTGACAAGAACTTGGTTGCATTTTCCTTTTTTCCAGAAGCCATATAAAGAAAATCCCACACTTCCTGAAGTCCTCTGTCAGAGGAATTGGTGTATGAGTTCTGTAAGCTCTCAAGTCAGTAAAGTCTGAGAGAGTTGAAAGCTAGTTCTCAAAAGATTTCAATCGGATCTCCCAGTGACTTTGTCCAGTGTTCTCTGAAATCCTTTCTTGTCACCAGGGATTTGATGGACTGCATAAAATGTAGGTCTGGAAACTTCTTCTGTGGTTTTATCCAAAAGTAACTTTTTGTTTTTTTTCATCTTGGATTTCTAAGAGAAAGCAGACTGATCTCAGAGCTTCTGGTCCTCTTCACAGGCCATCTGGTCATTCTTCCCCCAAATTGGTAGCTCGGCTCTTATCTTACCAAAATAGTAGGATAGCAGTTAGCACGTCCTAACATATGGGGTTTTTGGACTATGTTGTCAAATACAGCTATTCTAAGAGGTTTTTGTCACTTCTTGTTCAAATCCTGTTACATGAGACAGTTTTTTGTGACAAAAGCTATCCTGGTTGTAAGATTTACTTAGTCGTGCGTCTGTCCTGTTTGTAAAAACAAAACCCGTTATTTTGCAAACTATTTCCTGGATTGAAGCTCGTGTATTACCAGGGATTAAAATTTACACTTGTAAATGGCCAAGGGCGTTCTTGCTCATCTTACAATCTCTTATTTTCAGGTGCATTTCCCTAGGCTGAAGAGAGTTTTGAAGTTGCATGCCTTAATGGCTAGTGCACGTTGTATTGTATCCCATTCAAAGGTGTTGTAATTTAAATCTTAAGCCAGACTCTCGATCATAAAACTACTGGACTGTTACCTGTCACTTGCTGTTGTTTCCTGGCTCCCTAAAGCTCCAGCATCGTGCTGGGGAGTACTGAGAGCAGTTCCTATGTCTCCCAAGTTTCCAAGTAATTTAGGAAGTGCCACAAGTTTTTATCTGGTTTAGGAGAATCTAGATGTGTGTTTCCTAGCTCCATATTGCTGCTTTCAGGGATGCTGCGAACCATCAGGTGGTGGGGGAGGTTCTGTCTGATAACGCGAGACTAAACGAACAGGCTTTAAGTATAGGTTTCCAGAGCAAACATGCCGAAGTGTTTGGGGATGTAGCCTAGATGTTGGAAGCTGCTTTCTCTCAACATGGTGCCAAGAGCAAGTGCTGGATTTAAAGGGTAAAGCACCAGTCATTCCTGATCTTGACAGGGTACGTCACCCTGTGTCCCTTAGGGCCTCTGTGTAGCGATAAAGACGGGGGCAAAGCAGCAAATGCTGCGTTCCAGATCGGTTGCGTTCACGGGTCTGTGCTGGATCTCCGATCTGCTCCTCGGCTCGTTTCAGGATAGGAATAGTTAAAGGACTCAGAACTCATCTTGAATAAATGGGATTTGGAGGTAGAAAAAGTCATTTGGCTCCTGCTAAGTGAGGTTAGGTGGCCATGTAGCTAACTTTCGGTGATGTGGTGCTATGGAGGCGCTGTGCGAGAGGTACACAGCCCTTCTACTTAGCAACCCACTGTTTCATACTGAAACTTTTACCTTCTTCAGACCTAAATGTCTGTGTTCTTATTGTCAAAAATGATTTTGTTTGATCACTTTGGTCTAAAATCTACCTTCTCTAATTTTTTTATTCTTGTTTTGACACAATAATTTCATTCAGTTAAGTCCTCTAGTTTGCTTCTGCTTCTCCTCCTCTCTTCTCCTTCCCAAATACACAATGGCTGTGTTGGAATTAACTGTTCTGCTGCTGCTGAATGTTTTGGGATACAAAAAATATTACTCTTGTACAGTTTCTGTAGTTGCACCGTTAGCAGAACGTAGTGTTTCATCTCCAAAAGATGGAGTGGCTTGCACACCATGGTCATGCTAACTGCTAAATTAAGTTTACTGTGTGGAACGGCAGAGTAGGAGTGAGGGCAAGTTTTTCTCAGTATTTATTAAATCAAACAAACACAAAAGATTTACTTGCTAATAGCGTTAAGGAGAATGAAATTGTGTGGCTATTGGAATTTTCTTTACTTCTATTTAGGCCGTGTTTGAGCTTTGACCACACTGGTGTGTGTAGTTTCAGTTCAAGAAATTTAAATAGAGGTGGATTATTTTCTTCATTAGAAATGTAGTTTTAAATTTTGCCCTTCAAAAATTTCATTTTGTTTAACTAGCTTTTAATAAAGGTACTCATATTACAAGTTGCAAAAAAGATACACAGCCAAAATTTGTGTTAACTAAAGAAATTGTTTCCATGTTGGTTATAAATGGTTGGTTTTTTCAACTCTTGTTATATTGTGCTGTCTTGAATGCTTAACGGCCTCGCAGGGTTAGCTTTTGTGCTGGGTCTCTGACGTTAGTAAACAGTAACATGCTGTCTTTCCACAGCCACTAAAATAAAATATCTTCTGAACAAAGTGCCTGCTGTTCAAAGGCCACTGGGATGCTGTGTTTTGATTAAATTCACTCTTTCTAATGTTCTCCAGTCAGAATTTAAGGCATAGGTTTGGCAGTATAAGTCTCTATTGTGCATTAGCGCTGTTTGTCAGATACATGCGCTATGGGGAGTTCCATACTGGATCTCTTGCAGGGTCAGTTTATCCTTTTTGTTCAAACTCACTGCTGTCAGTGACTGAGCGAGGTACTGTGCTCCTGAACTTACCAGAACCTCTCCTTTAACTTCCTTTATAGGCAAGCATCTCACTGACCTTTGGCTTTATACCTTGGAGTTTCAAGATTAAGTATTCCCGAGGTAAGAGAAACCTGAGAGAGAGAAAGAGCTTTGCTTCCCCAAGCCATTCTCCAAAGTCGTGCTTATTGAGACCCCCTCAGTTTGGCCCTTAAGTGGGATAAGACCATCTTCTAGCTGATTCTGAAATTGCAATGGCCTTAACTTTTTTGGATCTTGTTGACTAGGGAACAATAAATATTTTGCAGGGACGTTTGAAAAGTTTCTATTTTGCAGCTTGTCAGGAAGAAGGGATATTAATCTTTCTTAAAAGATACTGTGGTGGCTGAGTTTTTCACTCTTAGCTTATTTTTGACAACAGACTGTTTTGCAGCAGACACCATGTTCTGTGAGGCTTGGCTCCCTAAGTTGTTTGTAGGATGGCTCAAGGGGTCTGTGCGTACGAGCAGATTCAAATGCCGGAGAATCTTGTTTGGTTTCCATGAGGGAATCTAATAAAGGCACTGTTTATGGGAGCAAACCAAAAGTTTGGATAAACATAATTCTGACTTTACTGCTTCTCTGTTTAGAGACTGGGTTGGCTGGCTTGTTTTGCTCGTTGGTTTTCTTTTGCTCTTTCCTATCTCTCTGTTTTTCTTCTTTGTACTAGTCCCTTATTTTACTGGCGTTAAAAGCCAGTTTCTTTGGCTCAACTTTCATGTATGTTTAGCTGTGGTTTCTTTTCAGGTTCTCTTTATGGTGTTGTTGAAAAACAGTTATGTAGCCACTTAGCAGATACTATATAGATTTCTAACGTCATATGCCAATGAGGAAATGCTGTAACATCAAAAGTGTAGTACCTAAGGATATTTCTGATGACTGGTTGGCTTTCTGGTAGGTAGTACTGGGAAAGACTAATAAATAAGCTTTTCATAATACTCCTGGAAGGAGTGAAGTGTCGAAACTAAAATACAACAGACTCTCAAATCCTTAAGGAAGAGTCAGCTTCTAGGGTTTCTTGGCATACCGGCTTCTTTCCTGTCTCAAATCAGCAAATACCTTTTATAGTCTGCATGGAAAGACACCTCTGAAAATACTGATGCTTTGATGAGGAGTCTGGGTTGTAGTAGTCTGGATTAGTTCATAAGCTTTATATGCTCCCATATACATCATTGGATGCATATGTCATTGGAGCATACATTTATATGCTCCCATATACATCATTGGATGCATACGTCATTGGAGCATACATTTATATGCTCCCATATACATCATTGGAATCGGGTGCAGTTTGCGCGCTGTTGAGCTTTGAACAACTCGGGCTCACTGTGCAAAGTGTCCTTGCATTTCATCGAGTTGGGAACCCTTGAAGCTAGATGCTCGACATCATGTTGTTGGGTTCTGATATCCTTCCAGTAGTATTTGTGGACACTTAACGTTGCTTGACTGGACTCCTGTATATCTTTTGGTGTCACCTCTGTCTTGTCACCACATAAAAAAGCTCAGTAAACCATTTTGATAGAGATGCACCAGAGAGGTTGCCTCAAATGCATGTTCTTTTAAAGACCTAGTTGGTGTTTTAAGTTTCAAGTGCTTGTATACTGCCTAACACTCATCTGATCATTTAATGTTTGAGAGTTTTTTACTGTCCCTTCACCCCCTCCCTGTTTCCAGCCTTCTTTGTGATCTTTCCAAGACTTGGGCACATGCTGGCTATTTGTATTTGTAAAGAATAGTGTTACATGAGTTGCTGCTAGACATTTAAAGGAATTCTGCTGGCAGTGTGGGATGCATGAAATGAGAACCTGTAGAGACATCTGCTGAATGGAATCCATGGAGGTACATGGGTGGCTCTTTAAAGAGTAGGTGTCTTGTTCTGAGCTACCTGAGAGAGAAATAAATTTCTAGGCAGCCTCTGAGAACAGTATGTGGTGGAACACTTGAAATTTGAGAGTCACTTTTGAGCTATCAGATGTGTTTTTAATTTGCTAGATGATGTAGGGTGTTGATTCTTTCTTCATAGACTCATCGAGAGCCGCTGTTTAGCCTTAATGTCTGCCTCGCTTTTTTCTGAAGTTTGAGTTAAGATACTGGTTTCTTTTGCTGGCATTGGCCAAGCTTCTTGTTGATAATGTTGATAAAGCAGGCATAATTGTGTCTTATCAGCACATACGGTGCCCGTCTCAGATGCTAATGTAATACTGAATGTGATGGTTATCTAACCAGCTATTTTTTAGCTTAAAAAAAAAAAAAAAAAAGGCAGTGGATTTCCGCACATTGGAAGGAGATGGCAATCATTCATTTAGCCTGGCAAGAATAGAAATAGCTGAAGACAGGTTATTAGGAGGAAAACCCACAGAATTTACTGCCATAATGTTTAAGATTAAATGCATACACAAAGCGTTGGCCTGTTCCATTTTTGCATGTTGATATGCTTTGTAGTTCTGGCAATATAAATGCAACTGATTCCTCATAGGTAAGGTTGTTTCTGATTTAAACTGAAAATGAGAGCAAGTCCTATCCTGAAACTAGTCAGCTTCAGTTTAGGCTATATCATTGTGAATACTTTTAGTGTCTGATGAAGCTCTGAGAGTTAGAACTATCAAATCTGGGAAAGGTCTCCTTTTTGTTTTTAGGAGGACGAGGAGGTTTCTCCTTCTTCTACGTGACTGACAGTTGAGGGAGACTTCCCTGTGTTACAAAACAGAAATAATAATGCTAGTGTCATCCGTAGTCTGCAGGGATTTTTCTTCCATGATGAGGCCTGAGCAGCTTGTTAAAGACAGTTAGCGGAGATGGGATAGAAATGTCCTTTAATGAAGAACTAATTTGAAACTTCTTGGCATGATACTTCCTGCAGTTTTCAGTGGGTATGTTTTAGAAGTGCATCATCTATTTCTTGACCAAAAAAAAACTTACTGTCTTGTTGGATGTTATCCCAGCCAGCAGAAAGTTCATCTAATGCCTTCTCGGAGCTACTCACCATATCTTCTGCTGTGAAAGCTGTCAGGGTTTTGCTGATAATATTTGTGGTATTCAAGAGACCTGAAGAAAGGCTAAGTCATTATATTACAGGGAAGTTGTTCAAATGGCACAAGCCTGGGAGATAGTTCTGTGTAAAAGCAGTACCATGGAACGCTGCTAAGCTGCATTGCTGTGGAGGTGGTGCTGCTCTCATGAGGCCTTTCTTCATTGCATCAAGGGCGTGCATAGGGAATTTTTCTCCTAGTGAAGGAAGTCGGATTTTCTTCCTTGTTAGTTATTAAATGATTAAACTCTTCCTATTTTACGAGGTAAAATAAAATTGGAATATACAACACTTAGTGTCTTTTGTTCCTTCAGACAAGTTGCATATAATTAGCGCATCTTTCTTGGTCTTCTCAAAGTAAGTCACTGGCAACATTTAACATGTTAAAATGAAGATAAGCCAAGTGATACAGTAATTTTAAAAAACAGAATATCAGTGAGTAAGATGATAAGGTTTCCTTAGATTAACTTCAGGAATTTATTTCTCTTTGTTTACGTCTGTCGTTAAATACAGATATCAAATACTTTAGCTGGTAAGTAATAGGAAATAGGATCAGTCTCCAGTGAAGATAATGAAGCTGGTACACACTTAAAGAAACAAGTAATGTGTCTTGTGGATTCATTCAAGAGGTGTTAACTTGCTTAACACTTTTACCATTATGCAGTGTAAGCAAGTAAGTGTGAGCTGTGTGGCTTAAAAAAAAAAAAAAAAAGCTGCAAAAAATGTTTCTAATGACCCTAGAAAATCTTTATCTTTGGAAAGAGTCCCCTTGGGTATGCTCAAAAAAGGAAATATCCCCCTTTTTCCTTATCCTTTTCCACCTCCCCCTGAAAATACACATGGGTATGTGTTCAGTGAGAGGCAATATATAGGGATTTGGCATAATCTCTAACCAAATTTTGCTTTTTCTTGATGGCTTTGTATCTTAGAAATGGGCCTCCTGGTCCTTGCAGTCATGTAGGGCACTGGTTTTTGTTACTAAGTGCTTCTGTTGAAGAGGTGAAGGATACTTTGTCTTAAATATCAAGCTTTGGGGGAAGCTGGACTTCTGACACAGAGGATTTTACTTTCAGATTCTTGTCTACCCCTGAATTTTAGCTAACTAGGTTTCCTTTAAGCCAGTTTTTTTGAAAGATTGTTACAGTCGCACTGGCTTGTGGATCATGACTTCTGCACCGATGTAATACTGTGCTGTGTGCGACTGCTTATAGACGCTTCCCGTGTAGTCTTTGAGAGGCATGTTTTATATGAATGCAGGTATTAAGTTTGCAGTCTACATGTAAATCCTTGTAGTGGATTTGTCAATATAATATGGTTTTGCTAAGGCAACAGTTGATTTGTAAACAATCATCAAAGCACTTGGCTTTTTTTCCCCCCTATTTGAGGTTTTTCTTCTTATTGGGCCTTTTCAGTTGCACTGCCTAACTGTTGTAGGTTCTCTGTATTTAAAAATGGTTAGCGTAGCATGTGAGGCTGTTGGGACCTGAAATTTAGAAAGAACCTTCCCCCCCTGCCCCAAAAGAAAACACCCCAGCAACAAGAAAACACAGAACCGTGTCTAGATCCTTTGATATCAGGGTGTGGGGAAGCTTACGGCATTGGATTCATTTGCTGAATTTTTTTGCATCTGCAGTACTCTTACTGGTAGTAAATTGATTAGGAAAGTAAGGACGACAAAGCTTTTGTCATATTTGTTCTTTTTAGCTGCCTCTTTCCAAATGATAGGTGTTAAAAACAGCAGAATATTATTCTTCACTGCTTAATCTCATCGGAGACTTGTTTTGTAAATAAATTTTGCCTCTCAAGAGAGTGGAGAGTTTTAAAGTTCCAAGTAGGATGCTTGGCTTTACCTCTGGAGCCCTGGAAATGAGGCTCTGTGATTTGACTATGTAATGGTCGGTTTATGCTAGGAGTTAAATGTTTATATGGTTAGCAAAAGAACTCTGTACTGTGAGGAAGATTTGAGAATGAATAACAGTGGACTGGAATAGCTTTATTCTTTATTTCAGATTTCGACCTATAAAAGGAAGGCAAGAAGAACTAAAAGAGGTGATTGAACGTTTTAAGAAAGATGAGCACTTAGAAAAAGCCTTCAAGTCCTTGACGTCAGGTGACTGGGCCCGGCACTATTTTCTTAACAAGAACAAAATGCAGGAAAGGTTGTTCAAGGAACATGTAGGTGTATTTGTAATTAATGTGCTTTTTCAGATGGTTGAAAGGCTAAGAAAATGTTTTAACAAGTTTCTTAGGAATGCAGCAGTAGTAAAGGAAAGTAATCCACTGCTCTGTTATACCTTACTTGTTTGATTGCTTTTTAACAGGAACTTTCTTTTGGTTTTTCAAAGCCAGATAGCTCAAAAAGAGGGGAAGAAAACGCTAACTTTCCATTACCTTTGATTTAATAGCACATATGGAGAGGAAAACGTGCTCTCCTGCTGTTGGCCTAAGTTATAAGCAGAAGAGAGAGGCCCTACTTCTGGGAAAAAAGAGTTTTGAGGATTTATTTCATTCTTTGACAGATTTTTCCTTTCATCTACAACTATTGTAAAAGAAATTAGGGGCCAGAGAAAGACAACGGAAAAGCGAGAAACCTCACCGCCTTAAAATACAGGGGTGGTTATTGGTACAGGGGCCTTATGTGGGAATGCTGTTTCCTTTTCCTCTACTTGCCACACTCCCAAACCCATTTTGTGCAGAGTAAAGGATGTTGACACTCAAAAGTTGCAAGGAAATCTCAGCTTTTTTTGCTTCAAAGCAAGAGTTCTCTTCAGGAATGAATGTAACTTTTTTAGTTGTTTTTAGACACAACCGAAAGGAATTTGGCCTTTTCCTGCTCTAAAGCGCAACAGAAGTAGCAGTCTAGAAGAAACTAGACAGCAAATTCTGCTTTCCCAAAGCGTTTGAGTAGTTTGGGCTCACTTTGACTAAAGCCGCCAAAAGGAGCAGCTTGAAGAGAACTGATTGAGCAGTCCCTGAATTGAGGACCTGGTCTGCTCACGGACAGTGGTATCTCACTGAGAACTGGAGAGAATAAAATTGGACTCTGCAAAATTGTTATGCAGTTTAGGTCTCAGCGTTTCTTGCAGATCTGAGCAGAATTCTTGAACACAAATATTCAGTGACTTTAACAAGAAATTATTCTTTTTCATTGGTCTGCTCTGCCATTCAAGGCATCTTTAGTTTTGGGGGGTTTTTTTTAATCTTCAGATATTCAGGTGATCCATGCAAACATTCTTGCTAGTCACTTTGAAGAAATAAGACTTTAACATAACGCATATAATTAAAACTTTTAATCCAAGTGTCTCAGGAAATTTGGGATGTGCATTTCAGCAAACACCACTTTTTTACAATATCAATTTCATGTGTGGGGAGGGTTTCTTTTTTTTTTCAAATTAATTGACTTTCGTTATCTTTATATAGAGCATTCCTGACTGGTTTTGTTTTGCTTTTAACAGAACAATGCTGTTTTCTTTCATTGCAGGTATTTATTTATTTACGAATGTTTGCAACTGACAGTGGGTTTGAGATACTGCCTTGTAACCGGTATTCTTCTGAGCAAAATGGAGCCAAAATTGTTGCAACAAAAGAATGGTAAGTGGCATAATTTACCATTGCTATTTCTGCCAATTATTTTGAAAGATGTGTGCTAAAAAAAGTATATTATAGTGCAACATAAAATTAAAACTTCAACTAGTAAAATGTAAAGGTAAGTTTCATATCTCTACCTCTAGAGCAAGTTTGTTTTTGCTTTTTAAACAATACAGGTATCTGGAAAATGACAAATTATATATTTGAACTTAGCCATGCAGTTTTCTGTAAACAATTTTGAGTCATCTTGTTTTCTGCCAGATAATTAATTTCCTCAAAATATTAGTTGTTAGACTCCTGCGAGAAACACATCCATGTCAAGATTCCGGTCATACTGGATTTATTATATAACAAATAATTGTGGGGAAAATGAGTCTTTCACCATTGTGAAACTGAGGGGTGTTACACTTACATTTTGCTTGTGCAAGATAAGTCTCTCCTGGACACACAGAATCAGAACTCCATGCATTTCCCCATCTCATTTTGTCAGGTCTGAGTTTCGTGATGTGCATGTCAGAGGCAGTGCCAGCAGATCCCTGAATTAATCCAGGCTTTAAAACAAAATCCCCCCTTCCTCCCTTCTCCCCCAGCATCGTTTCTGTTGCTTGTTTTGCTTTGTGGCCGTACACAGTCACAACAGCGCCTCGGAGAGGGTAATACGCTTTTGTGCATAGGCGGGGAGCGAGCGGCCAGGCATCAGGCTGGCAGCGTTCAAAACGAGCTGTGCTGTTACTGCGGGGCTCTGGCCTCAGCGCGTGGGGGAGGAAGCTTTAAGAAGGTTGAGGCCAGCTTCTAGCTCCTCACAACTGGTGCTGGAAATTTGGCAATCACGGAACAGTATAATCAATATTTCCTTTGGATTTTTTGTTGTTGTTGTTGTTTGAATCCTCTCCTTTCCCTCTTTGGGGAGGGAGCTTTGTGTTAGGTGTGTTGAAAAACGAAGTCCTTTTTCCTGCTCATTAACCCTCAAAATTTTGAGTGACCGTCTGAGAGAGAAGCAGGAAGCCTGCTTCAAAGCCCTGTCAATATCCGAAAACCTGTCAGGCACAAAACTAGGAGAATGCTCAGCATTCTCTGAAAAGGAGTTTTGCACTTAAAAGGCTTGGCTTCTGTTTTGTGTCCTTTAAGTATATTTGGAATCTCCACGTTGATCCTTGTGAGCATAATCTGACCGCAGTTTGAGAATGGCCTCCCTAGAAGCCGCTTGCCAGTAGAAACAGTGCCCTCACAAGAATAGGGAAGTTGTCCATGTGTGCCTAGGCAGAGCATTCAGTGCCACTAATCTGACACGTCGCTGTGAATTAAAACACAGTTTTTCCAGGGGTTTAGAAATGCACTAGGAAACACTTCCTGTTACTGACAACTTTTCTTTTGTGAAGATATTCCATGGTATACTTTCGAATTTTTGACATATGTTTTCTTACTTTTACTACTCTCTTTACCCTAAAGGAAACGGAATGATAAAATAGAATTACTTGTGGGCTGTATTGCTGAACTATCAGAAATGGAAGAAAACATGCTGCTGAGACATGGGGAGAACGACTTCAGCGTCATGTATTCCACACGGAAAAACTGTGCTCAACTGTGGCTTGGTCCTGCTGCATTTATCAATCATGGTGAGTAACAAGTACACGGAGAGTGTTAAATGACACAAGCAGTTCTCTTCAGAAGGATTATTCCATGTAAGATACACCACACAGTAGTGAAGAGAACCTGGCTGACTTTTGTCTGCCGAATGTAGTTGACATAATTTGGCATACTGGATTAGTGTAGGGCATAATCCTGTCGGGAGTTTCCCGAACCAGAACTAATGGGCTGTGTACTGGGAAGCTCACCGCGGGCTCTGGGAAGTGACACCCTCTTCCTTCAGAGGCTTTGGAACTGGCAGCTGAATTAGTGGAACATGTTGCAGCCTACCCTGAATTCCTGCTGTAGCTAATTAGGGAACTTAGTCTATAGTATTGTGTTGCTTAGATGAGCTCTTCGTACCTCCTTTCACCTTTTACACAGAAGCTTCTCAGATGCTGTTGCATTTTTAAGCTCAAGGAAGAGCAGGTAGGATTTCAGATAAATCTTGTTGCCTTAAAGAAAAGGGAAACTGAACATTTGTAATAGCAAAGAAGAGCCCAGAAACCAAACTATATCAAAATGGGCATCTTCTGATAAACAGCTTTATACAATACTAACAAAACTCCCAATATTTAGTTGAGATTCTAGAGTTAATGAAGTCAGAGTGAATCCTTACTTTAGATATCTACAACTATTCATGTTTCAGGTCTTATCAACAGTTAATTGACTTTATCTTTTGGACCTTTTTCAGATTGCAGACCTAACTGTAAGGTAAGCAGAAAACTAAAAATAAATAAATAAAGCAACCCACCTAATTTTTTCCCCCCTATCCCTGCACCTTTTCCTCCCCAACTGTTTTGTTTTCTAATTCAAATGCTGTTCAACCTTAATGATTAGCCTTTCTTTTTCTATCCCCCTTCTTTTCTTCTCCTTCCCCAGTTTGTATCAACTGGCAGAGATACAGCATGTGTGAAAGCTCTAAGAGATATTGAACCTGGAGAAGAAATCTCTTGTTATTATGGAGATGGCTTTTTCGGAGAGAATAACGAATACTGCGAATGTTACACCTGTGAAAGGTATACACTGATGTAAATAAGTTTCAGGTGGAATTGGGCATATTCATGATATTTTGTGAAGCTGAAGGTACTTGATTATGAGCAGTCAAACTTTCTGAAACGTTATAATTACTTTCTGATTATTCAGTTTAATGACTTTTTAAGTTGTTACTGAATGGTCACACACTTTTTTTTTCTTCTTCTCTGTCCTATAAGCAACCCAAAGTGAGAACAACAAAGATTCTTGCGCATATTTGTATTACATAAAGTGGAATTGGAAAGAAAAGACTAGACAGCAGTTACAGACAGTTATCAGACAGTTATCAACTAACTCCCAGCTACTGCTCTTATTTCCACCAGTAAAAGCAAATTTCATTCATGTTTTCAGTGTTGTTCTGATGGGAACAGGCAAAGTAGTTTTTACCATATGTGATTAGAACTTGAGAGTTTATATGTTTGTGAAAATCTGCTGGTTTTGGACAGTAGCTGCTTATATCTGTCCATTGCACGATAACAGGAAACTTGTTTCTTTGTTTTTCACCTATGTCATCCCAACCTAGCTTCTTCGTAATACCATTTGGAAGAATTTCCTAATCCTTTTCTGACCTGTTGAAACTTCTGTTACTGTAAGCATAAACAGAGGTTCAGCATCATTTGTGAATCACCTAACTCTCTGTTTTAGCAGAAGGAGCTGCAGAGAACCTATGACAACTCTGAGCTAACTATAGAAGGAAGAAAGGTACAAAGGACAAAGTATTAATCATATTTAGAAATAGCTTAATGCACCCACATATAAGTAGTTCAGTAATCCTACCTTCATTTTTATTAGCTAGTCTGGTCACTAAACAATTCCAGCAATTCAAGGGAAAATCTTTTGGTATGGACCTCCAAGCTCATATGTCTTGTAGGTCAAAGTGAAAAAAAATATAGTCTCAGACTTTATCTAGATAGCTACTAGTAAAAATGTACTTCACTTCTGGGAGCTGTTAAGTATTGAATAAACGTTTGGGCAAACAGAGCCATTTGTTTCTTGCTGCTTATTGGCAGTGATGTCTGGATTGATAGGGGGTTTTTTGCTCCAGTTTTTCATTGTGGCTTTTAATGTAATGGCAGCATGCTTCCTCTCTCGGGACAGACCAATTTCGTGTGTCAGAATGTTTTCCTACCTTTATATTTCCATGTACTTAACTTGTATCATCGTCACACAGCTTAGCGCTTGCGTAGTTCCAACTTGCAGAACCTGCAGGCTGTGCTACAACAGTCAAATAGGAGAGGTTTGAACTTAAGGGGGCTGAGCAAGGGAAAACATGTCCTTAGCAGAATGCATGAGCCACCTTAATAGATGCCTGTAGTATGAGAAATGAAATATATAGACAAGCCACTGGACTTGTATACCACCACGATTATTTTTTTAAGTGACACAATTATGACTATGGTGTAAGGAGGATGAATTTGTAATGTTAAAATGGTAGACTTCTGAGAGTCCGTTGGTTATGTTGGGGCGGGGGAGAGTGGACAGAAGGGTAGCTCTGTACATACCTTCCTCCTTCCCCCCCCCCCCCAACCTCCAAAATTCCTTACCTGTAAAACATGCGTATCTTTGCATATGTGCGTATATGCTGCTAGGTGAGCGTGTTGTTCATGCTGGCTAACTGGGATAACTGGGCACCAAATAAGACAGACGTATCAGAAGACAGTTCTGGCTATCTATGGCACTGTTCGTGTCTGGTCTCAAGTGGCTGTTGTTTGTGCTGAGTTCAGTCTAGTATCTTATTTTAGCTGCCTGTAATTTGCAGAACTCAAAATAATACTGAAAGAATGTTCTGTATCAAACATCAGTTAATTTGAGAAAAATTACTGCGCCTGCATAATAATGTTTAACCCTGCAGAGCTCGAGATCCTCTCTGGTCTCTTTCTGGTGCACTTGTGAGTAAGTTCTGGAGGTTTTCTTCCAGTGCAACAGTCCAAACAAGTTTTAATTTTAATTCTGTAAAGTGCAAACCTATGGAATGATTAAGGGGGCCGAAGGGATCCTTGCAGTGGTGGCTGAAGTGGGAGAACTCTGCAAGAATTCTTATCGCCATCCGTTTGCATGATTACTTTTGGAGTGTGAGGGGAGTTGCAAGCTTGCTCAGCCGCTTAAGTTTCATGATAAATGCACAAATGGAGTCTTTCAGGTCCAGAGGAAGACAGACCTAGGTGATGATTTCATTCTATTTTATGTACTTTATAACTCTTGCTGGTGCAGTAACAAGCGTTATAACTGGAGCTGGCACTTTTTTTACTAAGTGGATGTGATTAGAGAAAAATAATCCTTTTAAGTTGTTACCCAAGTTAATATCAAATAGTATTTTGAACTACTGTATTTCATTTTCACCTGTGTAATTTGATTGTGAAATGATCCTGAAATAAACAAAAAGCAAACGGGGGGGAAACTCTTTTGCATTTCTCTAGAAATAAATGGGAGGTTTTTCTGCACATCTTACTGAAATGACATGCCTGTGGAGATATCTAACTGAAGCAGCCCACAAAATGCTAATAAATTCAGTAGTTATTGGCATTGTTTATCTAAATATACCTGGGATTGTATATGAAACGAGGTTCTAAATTTATATTGGTAGTTATTAATATATGGTGTTTTTCTTTTTTGTAGACGTGGAACTGGTGCTTTTAAATCAAGAGTGGGATTGCCAGCACCTACTCCTGTGATTAATAGTAAATATGGACTGAGAGAAACAGATAAACGATTGAACAGACTTAAAAAGTTGGGTGACAGCAGCAAAAATTCAGACAGCCAATCCGTCAGCTCTAACACTGATGCAGATACCACTCAGGAAAAAGCTAATGCAAGTAAGCAAGGAGAAAACGTGGAGTGCGGGATTAAAGGTCTCCTAAAAACATGAAAACCTTCTGCTGTGGTGGACTTGCTCTCTTTAGTATTGAGATGCATCTCAAATACTTCTGGTTTTTGAGATCAGTAATGTATTCGGGAATCTGAAGGTAGTTTATATAGCAAATGACCAGTTTTCCTGAAGTATGGCAAGAACACAAGGTGATATTTTCTTTTTTGTGCGTTTATATCAAGCACTGCTCATAGTGTCATGTTTCTAAACATGCCAGTAGTAAGATATCCATTGATAATGGGGGCGGGGGGGAGAAGAGGGGAAGTACACCTGGAATTTAGATGTAGTTTGGGTTTGTTTGACAATTCCATTTAGGTCTGAGCTGCAAGTTGAGCAATCTTTCTACTTCTGAATACCATCTAGTGTCCCGCACGTTTCGGTTAAGAACATATTTGGGGGGGAACCTCAGGTTAAATCAGTGTCATAACACAATTTTTTTTTTTCTTTCACAGCTAACAGAAAATCTTCAATTGGCGTAAAAAAGAACGGCAAGAGTAGAACATTAACGAGACAGTCTATATCAAGAATTCCAGCATCATCAAATTCTACCTCATCTAAACTAACTCATATAAATAATTCCAGGGTACCAAAGAGACTGAAAAAGCCTGCAAAGCCTTTACTTTCAAAGATCAAGTTGAGAAATCAGTGCAAAAGGCCAGAGCAAAAGAATGCTTCTAGAAAGCTCGAGATGGGAAATCTAGTTCTCAAAGAGCCTAAAGTAGTTCTGTATAAAAACTTGCCCATTAAAAAGGATAAAGAATTGGAGGGACCAGTCAAAGTTGCAGTCTCTAGCGGATGCTTAACAAGGCATGCAGCCAGAGAGTATAAACTGAATTCTGTGAAAGGTGCTCATGAGCATGGTGATATACCACCCTGCACATACATAACAAGGAGGTCGATGAGAACAAGGATGAATTTGAAGGAGACCTCTGACATAAAGCTTGAACCAAATATGTTGGATAGCTATAAAAATAATTTGACCAGAACGCGATCGGACGTTTTAGAGCAGCAGTCTCATGCGATAAATGAAAGCGACCTGGCTCATGGAACATTGCATAAAGGGGAGGGGAGGTGCCAGAAAAATGATGCAGGCATGTCAAAAAAGAAATCCCGACAAGGAAAACTTGTGAAACCATCCGCAAAAATAGAAGAAACTGATCTTACGCACAATACACCTGTTAAAGATGAAGTACCAGATTTGATCAGCTCTCATTCAGAGCACGGAGAAAGGAATAATGTAGTGGACACACCTGTTAGCTATAAAGACTGTATCCCTGGATCTGGTGGCTGCTCTGTTGTGACATCTGACAATTTTAAAGCAAAGGACAGCTTTAGAACTGCAAAAAGTAAAAAGAAAAGACGAATCACGAGGTATGATGCACAATTAATTCTTGAAAATAGCTCTGGGATCCCTAAACTGACTCTTCGTAGACGCCATGATAGCAGTAGCAAGGCAAACGACCAAGAAAATGATGGAATGAATTCTTCAAAAATAAGCATCAAATTAAGTAAAGACCATGAAAAAGATAATAATTTATATGTAGCAAAGCTAAATAATGGGTTTAACTCAGGATCAGGCAATAGTTCAACAAAATTAAAGATACAGCTAAAACGAGAGGAAGAAAACAAAGGGACGTACCCTGAGGACCTTCATGAAAATGGTATGTGTTGTAGTGAAACTCTCTCCCTTTTGGAGTCGAGAATGGAAGTAGATGATTATGGTCACTATGAAGAGGAAACAGCAGATGAATCTTCATCAGAAGAGGATGATGAAGAGGAGGATGACTATGATGATGAATTTGATGACTTTATTCCTCTTCCTCCAGCAAAGAGATTAAGGCTCATTGTTGGCAAGGATTCAATAGATATTGATATTTCTTCCAGGAGGAGAGAAGATCAGTCTTTAAGGCTCAATGCATAAGCTTATAGGTCTTAAACTGACCAGGATGTCATTTTTAAAAAAAACAAACAAAAAAAAACAACAAAAATTCCATTTGATTATTCCTCAACTGAAGAACTTTCTGAAAAACTTAGTGGCAGCACTTCTTTATTGTTTATTCACCTATCAACATAATATTGTAGAAAGTGTACAGCATACCGACTCTTCTTAAGTCTGATTTGTGCAGATTTTTATTGTACTTTTTAATAGCCTTCTTATGTGCAATTCTGAGTTAGAGTAAGAGGTAATGCTCTGTTGTAAAATAAAGGCTCAAGCAAAGTTATGAAATTGCATCAAATCTTTCCATGCAGGACAATGAGAATACAGTGTGGCTACACAATTATTTTTGATCCGTAAGAGCATTAGTTTGCCCTTACAATATTTGACTAAACAATAAAAAACAAAAAAAAAAAATCATAGTAGCAGCATATTAAGGTTTTCTAGTATATGTTAATATCACCAGCAATGATCTACAGCTTTTCGATTTATTTGCTAGATGTTTTTCCCCCTTGGAGTTTGTCAGTTTTAACACTGTATGCTGTCCCAGACGTACTGTTTGTGGCCTTTGTTATAGTAGCAAACCGTTGGTTGGAAGTCAAATTGATTTCTTTAAAAAAAGAAAAAAAAAATTAAAAGGTGTTGACAATTTGCTGACTTTTTAGTACATTATATGTACAAGGGTAGCAGTATGCAGAATAAAAGTTTGGATATGGTGTATTTATTGCTTGTTATGTAAATTAAACACCTTGTATTTAACACTTTTCAATACTTTTAGATAAAATTGTTCTTTGCAAGAATGATTGGTGCTTATTTTTTCAAGAATTTGCTGTGAAACAATGTGATTACAACGGGCGACATTTATCCAATGAACTGCAGCTATCCTAAATTGGTTCTTCATATTTTTCTGTTGCACTTGTAAAATGCTACAAGGAATTTAAAGAAAATCTATTCACTTTAACTTATGATAGTTTTATGAAATTAAAAAAAAAAACAACTAAGTCACAGCTTTTGTTCTGTGGTAACCTATAAAAATGTTTGTCTTTTAAGAACCAGTTGTAAAAGACTGAAAAAATATGTATATGTTGTAAATATTTGTGTGTTGTGAGAAATTTTGTCATAAGAAATTGAGATAACTTGCCAGAAGGGTTTTTAAGTTTAGAAATACATTCATGCCAATAAAATAGGAAATTGTAAACCTAGTTTTAAACTCTGCATCAGTTGGAGTTCTTTTGCTCTTATGTAGTTCACTCGATACTTCAGAGTCTACTTTATAACAACAGCTTCAGGGCAATCTTCGGCTCTTTTGTTTTTAATAAAAGAATGTCAGGAAAATTTATTTCTTCTGGGGAGAAATGAACTTGCTCATATGTATAAATCATAACTGACTAATAGATAAGCTATTTCTCTGAAACAGGTCTAAACTGTCTTTGACTAAAATGATTGTCGTAATTGTATGGCACTTTGATGTATGGTATTTACCTGTTCAAGGTTGAGAGGTTTTTGTATTTAGGGGTGTGGAAACAAAAGTCATATCAGAAAACAAGCACTGCTGGATCAGTTTAATCCCCTTCAAATATTCAGCAGCACAGTATTTTCATGTCAAGTCCAACGCGCTCTGCCCAGTAGAGCAAGCCCTTGAGTTGCAGGATGACTCTCTTACCCAGGTTTGAAAGCAGTTGCGCGGGAGCTGATCACAATGGTTAAGCCATCTCTGACCCTCAAAGGAATGAAGGATTTTTCAAATAATTCCTTCAAAATACATTTCAGTAACTTGGTTGACCGCAAATCAGATGGTAGCATCTTCTGCTTGCCTCTCGTTTCCCTTCTCGTAGTGGAGAATGAAGTGTAGAATTAAACCTAATGCTTGTAACTTGGTTTTATAATGTCCATCCTTTGTTAAAGGTATCTCATGCACAGAGGAGTATTAAAAAACGGGTAGGCCAATATATGCCAAGCCTCTTCTGTCAGACTTGGGTTTTTTAGTTCATGGAAGACTGAACACAAATGCTTTGGTAAGTATGCTGCCGTTCTTGAACACCGAGTCAGCCACAGTGGCTTGTCTTGCGGGATTTTTAGGTTTACTGTATCATGTAAAAGTGGGTTATTAATGATCGGGTTACAGCAAAAATAGCTGGCTCGTTAAGAGTTTACTTCATGCTAGGAAGCTTACCAGCAAACAGTTATGACAAACAGCACTAGTACAACTATTTCAGTAAAAACTCGCTTGTGTTTTAACTGGGTGGCTCCAATTCCCCTCTTTCATCCCATAATCAGTTCTTCATGCCACAGTTTTGAGTCTCTGCAGCCTACCCTGCTTGCGGACTCGTGCTGAACGGGGCCGTGGCAATCTTGGTGTTTGTGGAGTGGGCCACTGGTTTGCAAATTCATAATTCGTCTGGGCAATTGAAAAAAGGGGGTTGATGCAGCAAGTAGACGTTGCTGGCTGTTGCTGGTATTTATTGACCAAGTATGCTCAGTGGCAGGTTTAGAGCTTGCTAAATAAGTATCAAGCGATGAAAGTGGATCATGAAACAGGTGTGAGAAAGTCACAAGAGACTGCTGCCCTCAGAGGTGGGAGCTTGTCTTGGAGTTGATGTTCCTGCAGCCCTCCCCCTAAATGAGCTGGCTTTTTGTTTGGTACAAAACAAGTACGAATAGCTCCTCAGACCTCAGGAACTCTAGATTGCTCTTGTTCAACAAGCAAGCGTGTTGTTTTGGAGAATTCAAAACTAACGCAGTCAGTCATCTCGGTAGGCAGGTCAATCGGACATGTCCTGCCGCACAGATTTTGGCATTACAAATCGCCTTGGGAATAGTAAATTAATTGAATTTAAATGCATTCCCCAAGTTGATGAGGTAGGAGGGTGTAGCACAACCCCAGTATTTTCTGTCCTTTCCCAGCCACAGAAAATACAGATTTATTTATTTTTTTTCTTCATTTGTTCATTGGCAGATCACAGTGTTTCCCTAACATTAGTAGCTGGGGAAGATGAGCAGTGTTTGTGGCACATATATGGGAACTTGGCAGGTTGCAAGCAGGGCTGTTTCTTGCTCTCCTGTCCAGGTGACAAAGCACTGTAATGTTATAGCAGTTTGACTCTCAGGGCTCTGTCTAGCCTTTGTGGCACTATTTCCCTAGGTACCGGTAAGAAAAGAGGCAACAGCTGAGTGGGTTTAGAGCAACCACACAGCACATCTTTAGCAGGCTGAAGAACTGGAGGAGGTGTGTTACGGACAGGCTTTGTCAGCTAAACAGCTTGGTTTGTGTTACGTGTAAAGCAGTTGCGAGGCGAAGGAGAAATTGTTACCGACGCCTTGGAGAGGGGCAGGTTGGCTGCTGATCTGTGAGCATCCTGGCACACGCTGTGCACACCAACGTGCCGCATAGTTGAGAGGTTTAGCAAGAGCTTTTGAGCGTTTGTGGTAATGGGTGTAACTTTGCACGTGTAACTTAGCTGGTTTGCACCTTCGATAAAGAGTTTGTGGGGAAGGGAGCAAAGGTGCTGATGCTTTGCAAGGCAAAAGCAAGCACCATTTGGAATTGTAAATGGCCTTAAAAAAAGTGTATAGCACAGTGAGTTTATGGGAGAGGGGACACTCCTGAGCTGTCTACTTAAGAGGACGCTTGCCTAGTCTTACTGTGCAGTAAAAACACTGTGAAATACATTGCAGGTGGTTTGATCCTGTTGGATAGTATTCGTGCAGCTCCCCGAGGGACAGAAAAGACAGTTGCTCAGTTTAGTTCTGCCTGCCTTGCGCAGGGCAGGCTGCCCTTGCCCGTGGCTTTTTGGAGTGCTAGGGAAGGCTAGTCTGTGTTTGAGAGGAAAGAGTGATTTGCCTGGAAATGGCTAAATAAGAATCAAGTCCTCCTTGCTTCAGGAGTTCAGGGTTTCCCTAGTCTGGAAAACTGCTTGTGCCAAAAAGAGCCAACGCTTTTGCAAACAGCAGAAGCTTGTGATTGTCAGATGTTGCTATAAAGTGTCCAAAACGAATCCCTCTCTGAGCTAATCAAGCATGCTTTATTTCTGCCTCTTCTCTAAGTCTAGCTATACTGTGCCAGTAATGGGTATTGGACTTGAAAAAATTGTATCCAATAAAATAAAATTGCTGTGAATTCTCTGCAAGATTCATATGAATGTGCTGTTACTGGCTTGGTTGTAAATACTTCTTTTTTTTCCCTCCTTCCTTTCAGTGTATTTCTTGGTGCTTAGGTGTTGTTTCTGTATGTACTTTGAATGCTCAGGTATTAGTTTGCGTGTAGCTTTCAGTCAATCGGAGTGTTATTCAGCTCTCTGCAATGCATTGGTTTTATTCAGTTATACTGCTTGCCACTGTGTGTTGAATGCATCCAAGATACTCCCAAAAGTATGTATTTGGGTCTGCTTTGGGCTGCTTTTTCCTGGTTTCTTTCTGTCGGTTTTGCCTAGTACTGCCAGTGCATGCTCTTAAAATAAACTTTAAAACAGAATTTCTTTGTTTCCCATCTGCGTATGGTTGACTGCCCTTTTTAGGACGAAAGGAGGAAAGTTTGGGAGGCATGCAGAGTAAGAGTGACTGAAAATGAAAAGTGAAGTCACTTACGTGTGTGTTTTATCTGCTAGTATTATGCACTTTCCTAAATCCCCTTCCCTGGTAAGCCTTCTGCCTGGTTTGGGCTGGGTCATAAAGAAAACCTGTGGCATTTAGCTTTGTATAATCTCTCTTGCTCCTTACTGAGCTCCCTATTTCTTAAGCTCACAGAATCACAGAGTGGTTGAGGTTGGCAGGGACGTCTGGAGATCATCTAGTCCACCCTCCTGCTCGACCAGGGTCAGCTAGAGCAGGTTGCCCAGGACTGTGTTGAGTTGGGATTTGAGCATCTCCAAGGATGGAGACTCCACAACTTCTCTGGGCAACCTGCTCCAGTGTTCAGCTACCCTCACTGTGGAAGTGTTTTCTTACATCTTTAGATGTACATCTTTAGAATGTACATCTTACATTCTTTCTGTTACGTTTGTTCTTATGTCTGTTCTTGCATTTCTTTCTGTTTCCTTATGTTCTTTTCTTACGTTCAGTTGGAAGTTAGCAAGGTTCTAGTCGGTTCTCTTTGTTTAGCATCATTTAATGAGAATAATGCTAGATATTTAATAGCTCTTCATTGCCTGTTGTACCTTCTTTATTTGCCCGCCGAGGGAACTTCTGTTCTAGTCATGTTTGAGTTATATAGCTTGTTTGTACTAATCCCATAAAATATTTTTATTATTGCAAGGCTGTTTCAATATTATTCCTTCTTCCCACAGGCAAAGGAAATCCAGGACTTCTTCCCTGAACTAGGCAGCTGCATTTGATTTTAACTGTAGTTTTACCTGGATCCGTCCTTATGTGAACGCGATCAGAATAGTTCCTACCACAGAGACAGTAGCTTGAATGATGATGTTGGAGGACTGCTGGTTGTAGGTACAGGTACGTCAGTATTGAAACAGGTATGGGGCTAGTTCAACAGTGTTGCTCAGGAATTGGCTTGACTTAAAACAAGCAAAGATTCATGGTATTGATGGTGAAGTCCAGTCAAGTACAGAGCTGTCACTGGGTCCAACAAAACATGGATTTTTCCACTGATGCCTTATGATGTGCATCAGAAGTCGATCCTGTTCTGTAATTAAGCTTACAGTCTTTTCTGCCCCAATTACTATGTTTGGCTGCAACATTTTACAACAGAATTGGTTGTAAACAATAGATCTAAGATAGAAAATGGCAATAACAGGAATACATTGGGTAGAATGGGATTTTATTCATAACTGCATAAATAAATGATGTGTATGCAGCGTTGGGACAGGACTGCTGGATAACTCACAGTTGGGGTTACCAAAATCTCTTGGATAGTTTTGGATGCTGAAGCAGAAAAATATCTCCTTTCCCAATCCAGAGATCTTGAGTCCTCTTCTGGAGCTCAAGAACAAGGTGTACCCAAAATGCTTCATCTCCAAAGATTAGCCACGGCCTATCCAATCCCAGTGGTCCAGGGTATGCCATGCCTGCACCACCACCTTCCCGTAATGCCAGATAATAACTCAGGGATTCAATATTGCCCATTCTTGAATGGCTAACAACAATTTCCAAATTTGGAAGAAATAGCAAGCTTTGAGATCCAACCTTGGGTTTGACCTCACCTCACAGTATACATCCTTAGAAAGGAAAATATTGCACATGCCTCTAGTATTGACTGTAAAAATGGGGATTGCAATTGCTTTTGTGTATCATGTCAAGAAGAAAATTTTCAAAAGCATTTAAGTTGCTTAAAAGCCTAAATGTGGTTCTCAAAAGTAATTTAGAGTCCAAAGTCTTTAGATCTGCAGTGAAATCCAGAAGTCAAACTACCCCATTTAAAAATGGGACAGCACTTAAGTTCTGAAGTCACATTAATCTCCCCTGAAAATTCAATTTATTTTCTTCATTTCTTAGTCATGTGTCTGTTCGTAGTTGCTGAGTTCTTGTTAAAGTTCTATAAAAGTCCTATGCCTTTTCTGCGTGCTGACTTTCATTTAAAAACAGTTTGAAAAGAAGAAATGTTTTTGTATTCTTTTACTGGGGAGGAAGAAGAGGGTTTTTTAAGAGGTAAAACATTGTTTTAACAGGCAGCTGAGAGAGGACAGTAAACCTTTACACTGAGCTTGAGAAGACTGCAGTGTTGTAAAAACAAACTTAAAAACTAATTTTGACACACAAAAAATTCCTGCTGCTCTTACTATTAACTACATAAATATGGTCTACGTATAGAATAAGACCTATTCTATAGAATGCAACTCGGACAATTCTGAGGCAATTATTTAGTAGCAGAGATTATTCAGTATCCAGCTAATTAATGGGGAAGGTTTCCAACCTGGGGAATATGTTGTACAGTAGGATGAAAGTCATCTTAAGTTTATTGGATTCTTGGCAAAAAAAATTCAAAGCTCTTGATGTATCTATTTTTAATATATAGCATAGAGTAATAAATGTAATTTCTGGTGAAACTAGCTAAATGCGTTATATATTGCAGTTATTTTCGGAGATACAGATAGCATCAGGTGTGAATTCCAGATAACAGAAAAATAGCAGGTAAGATGTGGGAGAATGATTAAAGAAAGGCTAAGGAGTTCAGCTGTCCTGAACCTTTTAAAAGTTTTAAGAAAGACTGAAATGTAGTGGCTTACTCATCTTCCTTTTTATACAAAAAAATCTTTGAGGATTATTGCTTTTAGTAAAAAATAAATAAATATATATATGTGTGTGTGTGTGTGTGTGTATATACACATACCCCAAACATGAATATTTCCTATGTTTGTAATATAAAAATCATTCTAAGGCCGTAATTATAGCTGTGAGACACTGATGCTAGTATTGGTAAGGCTCTGCTTGATGAAAATACAGGATGTTTAGGTATAGCCACTTCACAGGGACTGAGTTTACACACTGAGCTTGGTTCAGTTATAGGGAAGTAGTGGCAGTATTGCTCTCGTGAAGAGCGTACCCAGGTTAAAGTTGTTGCCTGCAAATCAATCTTCTCTTACTGGTCGCTGTCAGAGATTGCATACTGGGATAGACGGACCTTTTCGGTCTGACCCAGTGAAGCTTTCCTTGTGCAGCGTGGGTCAGGACGGACGGGGCACGCAGGATTTTCAGTGGCTTGCAGAGGAAGGAGAAAAGCTGGGCAGGAAGAGCTACAAGGAGTGTCCGGTGGGGAGGGAGGGAGGGAAGGTGTTTGCTGTAGGCCAGTGAGGACACGCAGGTTAAAAAAGGGGGAAAGCGCATCGCTGTCGCAGGCCTGCCTGCATGTACTTCTCCTGGGTTCACTTGGGCAGTAGTTATGCTGTGAGTAAAAGTGTTGTAAGCAAATATTACAGATGCTGCTACTGGGCTAACCAGTAATTAGTTTGTAGGTACGTATCCCTTCCCACAGCTCTGTCAGGCAGAGCCCGCGGGTGCCATGTCGGTGCTTCTCGAGCATCCGGTGAAATGGAATACTTCCCCGCTGAGCGCTATTTGGGTCACACAGCCCTCCTGCTGCCGCCTTGCCATTTCTGCCTGGGAATCTGCTGGTTTACTCTATCTTCAGCTCTCGTCTTTAGAGGCTCTTCCAATGGCACACGTCACTCGCGCGGCTGGCCTGCGTGCGAGGTGCCGCTGCTTGCCCTAGAAAGGGCGCTGCTGCGAAGGGAGGCGGTAAGTCTTTTTGCAAGCTCTGGATGCCTTTCGGCTTGGGTCTACGGCTCCAGCACTGGTGGCCAGCAAGAGCTGTGAAGGCTGCCCTGAGCAGATAGCTGTTCCTTGTCCTTGGGCTGATGTGCGCTGCCGGTCCTAAGCATCGCCTTAAGGGCCGCTACCTTTTGCTGCCCTCGGGCAAACCGAGACCCGCATCGTGGTGAAGTTGCCACGCGCTCTCTCCTGCGCATCCAGGACACGGTGTTACGTTGTGTCCAAAAGCTGAGACGCGCTCCCCCTGCCCACGCACGGACGGGGCGGTTAATCGGTGACGGGGAAAATGATCCGTATAGCCAGCCTACCACTGCAGTCGAAGAGGGTTAAAAGAGGATTAAAAGTGTGCTTTAATTGCATTTCTGTAGCACTCTTGGATTTCTTTTAAACGCAGGTTGTAATTCTGAATTTCCTCATTTTACCACTTTTGCTCAGAGAGGAAACAGTACCGTCCTTGAGACGCTTTAATCCTTTAGAGTACCTACCTGTGGTCTTAACTTCAAAATTCAGGTAACTGGCTTCTGTTTGTGAGCAGTGTTCACAAACAGGATACTCGCACCCCATTCCTTTCTAAGTTGTTTGCAAGGAATTCATACCTTGCCATAGAAATATTTTCCAGGAGCTGCTTTTCCACATGAAAAGGATAACTCAAGTTGATGAAGAAACCCATAAGCGAAGAAATCCCAGAACAGTACTGTCTTTGAGTCTACAGCCAGCTTGCAAATGCAATTCCAAGTTATAAAAAAGATTAAAATCACATTGATCACTAATAGTGCAAAAGTCTAAGCTGACTTTTAAATGTATTTCCATGGAGTAGCACCTCTACATTTTTAAACAAACAAAAACGTTTCCACGAAGCTGGCTATGCTAAAGCTCCCTTTAAAATCAATGTAGACAGCTAGGCATTTTTCAGAAGTTCATCTTCTCTACCTACGTGAGATTTCCCATAAAATTTGGCCTGAGAGAGCTTTCCCGGCTCTAGACTAGAATCCTCAAAGTGGACATTAAGGAAACAAATAAGAAACCCAAACCCTACACTTTTTTTTGCAAGGCAGCTGGCTTCTTTCACATTGGTTTGCTAGCTGCCGTGGCAGCATTTGTTATTTGTTAAATTGCTTCGTAATTGTGGCTGGTTCACCCTCCGCACCGGTATTACTTAGCAAGAGGCTTACCTGTTGCAAAGCAGGCTCGAATGTGGAGGTTAGTAAGGCAGCAAAGGTTTACTGTTACCTCTCCCAGCACAAGGTGGCACTCACATACCAAGAGAGGGATTTCTCGGCCCTGCGGACTGAGTCCCTTTTAGAAGCTATTATGCATTCGTTACAAGCCGTCAGTCCATTTATTGCTTTTCTTACTCTGTGATGTCCCTAGAGTGTATCTGAATGATACCTGGGGGAAGGAAATCAGGAGGCCAGCAGTGATCTGGAGGGAGGGAATGGTTCCAAGGTGTGGAGCAATGCTGGGCAGGGGGGATCAGGGGATAACTTGATGCTGAATGCAGCTGTGCTCTTGCTAGCTTTAATCCTTTTGCATTCCAGCAGGAGGAGGTTCCCCCTTCAGCGCTTTCCAGCCTTATCCATGCCTCTCTCCGGATTTCTGCTGCTTCCATTAGCCAGAATAACTCCTGCCAAGAGCGGGCAGGCTCTGTGAGCTGCTTCACCTCGTGTCCTGCTGGTAGCTGCTTGCCATTGTGTCAAAGTCCTCAGGCAAGAGGAGGTACGTGGGGAATGGGGCTAGTGGGGAGAACAGTGTAAAGAAGCAGCGATAACACATCCTCCTCTCCTCCACTGGGTCTGTAGGAATCCTTTCTTGGTCAACATCCAGCATTAACACTTGCCTTAGGAATGCCCTATGCATTCTTGGGGGGGGAAGGGTTGTTGGCTGGACTGACAGGTCTTGAAATCAAGCGAGAACAAGTTGGCTGCTGCCTCTGCTGCTGCTATGCTGTACTTTACTTGCTCAGAGGCTGTGCCTCCTTGCCGTGCAGTGTCAGCAGCAGCAGGATCCTGGTGTTGTAGTTAACCTCTCCTTCTGCAAGACTCTCATGTTTGGCTTGCTTGATATTCTCCCCACACACTGCAAGGTATTGATGATCTAGACTGACCTAGTAGATGCCCCCGTTTCTGAGAAATCTTAATGCAAACTATGGTGGAATAGCAAAGATGTAGCCAAACGTTGCCTGGCCTGTCTTCTGTCCAGGCTGTGTGGCTCTTTCTCTTTGCCTCTTCTGCAGCTCTTTCAGCTTTCAAGGCTTCCTACTCTCACAGAAACCATGAATTTAGACTCGGGACTGTTTCTTCTGCCCATGTCTGTTTTGGATCAAGAATTACCAAGAGCAGTGTAGTAATTATCTACTACTTATTTATCACAATGACTTATGAAGGGGTCAAAGTCACTGTCTCGATCTCACCAATGGAGGCACCAGGGCACAGAGATGCGAAGTGGCTTTCTTCAGGGTGCTTAGCAGAGAAGTGGCAGGCTCAAATAGTGCTGGTCTCCCAAATACTGCTTATACCCCAGAGAAAAGACTTGATACTCGTGCATCACCTTCTCTGCAGCTTCAAACATTACCTCACTCTGGCTGGGTAGTCTAGTGGCATGACGGTTGTCAGAGATGCAAGAAATCTAGCTTGGCTATTAAAAGTTCTTTTTGTGCCCTTGAGGTACAAAAAGGTGAGGAGGTAGGAGGCTGTGCCAAAGCTAAAGCATATGTAGATGTGTTTATTCAGTGAAGAAATAGTCGTAGCTCTCTGTAGGAAAAGGGCCCCGAGAGCTGAGCTCTGTCAGAGCTGACTGTGGTAAGTGCCTCTGCCAGAAGTAACAGAGCCCAGGCCAAGGGAGGCAGAAGGGAACGTAACGCACACCTCAGCCGCCCGGTTTGCATAGGAGATCTCCGATAGAGATGGGTCTGTGCCAAAGCACAGGGCTGCGTGCTGCAGAGGCTGAGGCGCTGGCTAGCGTCCCACACTGCAGCCCCAGCTGTAAGGATGGCAGTCGCATGGGAAAGGGCGGTTTTGTCGCAATCAGCCATAGCAGTTTGTTTCCATGCATGGGAATCGGAGCACTTGCTTTCTTTGGTCAGGGAAGGCTGCGATAGATACTATTTTTTATAGGCTTGAACTTTTCCACCTTATATTTATTGCTCACTCCTGTTCCTCTGTGTCCTTCATTAGACTTGCCTTACACGTCACCAGGGAATCTGAAGTCTGGCGTCTGATCCCTGTTCTGTCTTTAAAATGGAGATGATGCTTCCTGTCATCTGTCTAATCAAACTATAAGCTCCTCAGAACAAGGACTTTTCCTTGTTATGCCAAGTTTTACATACCTATTATGAGTATCGAATTAGGTAGGGATAACTCCAATAGTTAGGATAGTAAAATAATTAGGAGAGGACCTCATTCCTCTCTTAGCTTATAGAAGCCATAGGACAGTTTCTCTCGTTCCTTTTTACCTTTTGGAAAAGCCTTTTTTTTTCCCTAAACGCTTACAATCCTCCCTCTTGATTACTCACTATATAACTAGCATGATCTGTAAAAGTAAGACTTTAACCCCTTTTACGTTGTCAAGCAGCTGCCGTTGCAGTCAATTGAACGCACTTAGGCCAATCACTTCTTGCAGGTCCAATGTGGTTCTCCTGGTGGCCCCGCAGATGAGAAGACAGGGTGTCCTGTTGTGGCACAGCTTCCCAGGCATGGGTGCTGCTGCACTCGAGTGCAAAAGGGTGTAAGGAGGAGGAGTCTTGGCTTTGGAAAGCAGCTGTAGAGCCAACAGGGGAAGGCTGCTTGTCTCGTGACCTTTCCTGATTGTCCAGTTGCCCAATGTGGTATCATTTGATGACTCTTGCAGTAAGACCACTAAGAGTCAAGCAAGGCTTTTTTCCCTGCCTTGCTTCACCAGGGTGAAAGCTTCCAGAAAGCTGGCATGGCCCAGGCAACTGGACAAGGTGGATGATTTTGGTCAAACTCCAGGGATTTGGAAAGTCTGAGTTCTTTTCCCTGCTTTGCCACTGCTTCCTGCTTGCAGGCAAACCTGTCCCCCTTTTGCCATCTGTAAAATGAAATGAATTGTTCTGTCATCTTTAATTGTATGTAGTTTAAATCATAAATTTTCTACAGCAGAGATCATCAACTGGGCAAGGATTTAGAAGGAAGAGGCTTAAAGGATCTTTAGTCTTACACTAACATCAATCACCTGGTTCGGTATATGTTCACGAACTGTGAAGCTCAGCAGTCTCTCAGCTCTCCCTCTTTCCCCGTCAGACAAGGGCTGCATCACGTGGATATTTACTGGCTGTTGTAACATGCCATTTTGGGACAGCTGATTCTGGTTTTATTGCAAGATCTTCTAAGCTATCTTCATCACTAAAATTTTAACTGGACTTGGAATCCTAAAGGAGAAGAAAGTAGATAAGAGGTGAATATTCCTCACTGTGAGAGTACGTTTCAAGACCATGCTTCTTTCTCCTCACCCACAAACTCTGAAATTTATGTCTGTGGCTAGAAATGTCCGTCCCTACTAGCACTCATGCCTGGAACTGATGATCTCTGTCCATTTTCCAGAAAAGAGGCATTTCCACCCCAGCATCCACTCTGAAGAACTCTTGTAAGCACTGCTGTTTCCTGGCTATTGCGCCAATATTTTTTGTGGGTAACCCCACTAGTTGAGACTGGAGGATGCTCTGGGTGGTGGTGGGCAGCGGTACTGCAGCAGGCAGAAGGCAGCTTTGCTGGCATCTGCGCAGGCTGGAGACCAGGGGTTACAGCCTGCTTCGCTGCCCTGGACTCCTCTGGCCAGGACAGAGCCGGGAGCCCGGACAGGCAGCGCTGGGGCCTTGCACCCTTTCCCCTCTGACTCTGAAAGTGGAGGGAGCATCTGTGTGGGGCTCTGCAAGTGCTTTGTTTGCCTGGAGAAATGGTTTGGGTTGCTATTTTGCCAGTTTTCCCCAGGAGAGGGAGCAGGCCACAGGAATGATATCCAGGGAATGAATCAGCTTGTTCCAACTCCAGCTAAAATGCGTTTACTACCTTGTTGTGAAGGCCCGCTTCCTTTGCTCACCAGCCCACCTTCATCATCCTCGTCTTCAACTCGCCCTCCTTCACCTTATGACTTCTCTCATAACCCTTCAGTACCTTGGTCTGTGTCAGCCCGCTGAGGTTTGTATTCTGCGAAGCGTATACACAAGCTGCATTTCGCCTCTTCCAGCCTTAAACTGCCTTTCCCACCCCACAGCACCCCAAGACTGCTTCCAACCCCCAGACCCACGGCCCACCTCTGCATCCCTGCTCTGCTATTCCCCACATTCAAGTCGCTTCCTTCCCAGCACTGTTTCCTGTTCATCCCTGATCTGTGAGTCAGAGAGTAATAGCTCAGCCGCAGCTCCTGCAGTCACTATGGTGACAGTGATCAGACAAAACAGGATATCAGTTGACTCAGGAATTTTGGGCTGCTTTGGTGAAAATCTCCTTTGGATCCTAGCAAGAGTAACTTCCAGATGCTTGCTAGCTCTTAAATAACTCTCTGGAAGTTGGCTGTTTCCCTAGCAGTCTGTTGTATTTCCAGTGGTACAAGCATAGAAAACCAGAGGAAAATTAGGGGTTGTGGAGTTCAAAGCCACTGTTGCCAAAGTTCCTGTCTTTATGGTGTCTCTTATTGTATCAGCAGAAGTTCCAAAAGACGGTACCCTGGTTACTGTGCAGGGAAGGGCTTGTGGTTTCTTGCCTTCTTTAATAACGACCAAGAGGGGATATAACAGAGCCAACCTTGGGATAATTAAGCCTCTGCTACATTGTGTCTCAGTACCTCTGATACAAAAACATTTACTGACACATGCTGTGATTCTTAGTGCTGCAGTAAGCTGAACTGCTCTGGGAAATTTTCCAAGGAGTAATGGGCAGATTCTCAAGGCCGAGATGAGGAGGGCAATGCAAAGGTATTACCGCTAAGAGCAGTCCTGGGAAACTGGAGTGGCAGAGAGACTGTCTCAGCAGCGATTGCCACCAATAACTTCCATGTTACTCTATATCTTGATGCACCAATGGAAAGATTTAAGAGGTTTTGTGTGTGGATGACGCTCAAGATAAGGGCCAAACTTGAGTGCATTTTGCAGCAAAGACTTGGAGTTATGCAGCTGTTAGGGGAAGAAATGGTTCTCACTGGAGAGGGATCTGTAACTGTCTGCTTGGAGTTAGCCTGTCACTGGTGAAGACTCATTTAAGTGTGTAGTTGCGACAATTAAATCTCTGCTGTATTCTGTCCCTGTATGTGTGATACAAAGGCATCTACTGACATGCACTGTGATTTTTAGTGTTGCTGTAAGCTGAACCGCTCTGGGAAGTTTTCCTGGGAGCAATGGGCAAAATTCTGAAGCACAGGATCAGAAGGACAGTGCAAAGGTATCGGCACTGTCAGCAGCCCTAGGAAACTGCTCTGGCAGAGACATAGCCAAAGAGAGGGGTAAACATTTCAGTGCGTAGTTCCTTTTAGGTTAGTATAAGCTGGCATGAACAAGTGCTTGCAATAGCTTGTGTTTTGTGTTGTGCACCCCAGTGCAGCAAGTGTTCAGAGGTAACAGTCTCTAGGCTCATGCTCAAGTGCTCTGCTGAAGCAGGGACTTGTCCCCTTTTCATTCATGCATGAATGAAGTGTGATTTCAGTTATAAAGCTGTGTGTCCTTTCCTTGGGTAGAGTGTGTCATGCCTGAACAGTGTTGCAATTCACAAGGCAGTACCTGGAGTATGATGGTTTTCTTCTTTAAGTGTTGCTCTGTCTGTTGTTAGTGAATGTTATCTTAGCCCATCAGATCATGTAGTTCATGTTGATTTTGGAGCCTGGTGGATAATACTACCCAGTGGCCAGAGTAAACAGTTCACACTGCAGCCAAAGTTCATGCTAGCAGGTCTGAGTTGTCATCTGTGCTTCCAGTTTGCATTGACAAAATGGGGTCAGAAAAGGAGGGAGCTAGGGAAGTGGGTGAGGCAGTTTAACTCATGTTGTTGATGTGTTCACTCAAAGGGCAACATCAGAGTCAGCTGAGCATGAGTAAATTCCCATTTATGAGGGCCTGACCTTAGACTCTGGACCTCCACTGTCTTAAGAATCACTGAAGAGCTGCTGAATTACATGTCCACTGAAACGAGTATGACTTGAACTTTGAGATGAGTCCTCCGTCCTCCTCGACTGCAGCTTTGTAAAGCGCTCTAAGATAACAGCGCGTGTTACTTCAGCTCAGAGGAATCCGTTTTGCCATCTCACCAGAGACCTGTTGGCTGATACCATCCTAGGGCCAATGCTCTGGCAGAGCTTGCCACCTCCAGGACTTTGTTCAGAAAACATCTCTGGGCAAGGAATCCCTGTTTCCTAGGAATAGGCTGGGTGCACTACAGCTTTTGTTTGTGGACACTAACAAGTCACTTCAGACTTCTTTTTAGTGCCTTCGTAGCTCTTTCCTCCTTTGATGTTTGTTTAGTATGTTGTGCCACTTCCACCATGTGTCCCGGGTTTGTAAGTTCCTTACAGATGGCCTTTCCACCTGCTGACACTGGGCTGTCTGAGTTTGACTGTATCTGACAGCTCAACAGCAATGCTTAAAATGTGACAGTCGGGCACAGAATGTCTCCCAGGATTTCATCACTTTTTGCTTTTATGAAATCAGGAAGAGTTGAGTCTGGGGACTTATTAAAAAAAGGAGGAAAAACTATGATACTACCAAATAGGATAAACTATTGCAAGAAACTAAGTTTAGCTCAAGTTTTGAATGAGGTGGTAGATTGGTTCTGATGACTAACAGGTTCTCTGACTTCTACTTGGGAAGAAATCTGTGTAGAGAAGAAATTTCAATTTAAAGGGCTGTGTTTCTGTCCCCTTGTAGAGGAGTCTGGTTAAAGGTTGAGGAAGACGGATCTCAAAGTGCTGTTAGGAAGAAAAGCATGTTTGTCTGGATAGCTATTCTCTACTGCCCATCCTCTGTACAGGGCTGTGGATGAAAGACGTTTTCAATTACACCACAGGACAGAGAAAGCAGCCCAAGTCCACAGAGCCCAAGGGTGGCATTTTTCAATAGTATCAGCTGATATAACTGCTGCCACATAAGCTGGTAGCAGATCTGTCCCTGACCTTCGTGTCCCTGACCCAGGCCAGCACTTTACACCTCAGCAAATCCTTCCCTTGGGTTCCGTAAATTCTGTGCTGTCGCGCCACATCTGGGGCGGAAAGAGGACTCCGTGTCGCCTGCACTCTGAGAGCAAATGGTGCAGCCCGAGTGTGGCGTGGGGCAGTGCTTTATCCTGCTAAGCTCAGCCTGCAGGAATAGCGCTGAATACCTCCTTGAGAAGTAGCAACGGCCAGACCCCCACCAGTGAGTGAGCGTCACTTGTGCGTTTTGGTGTTTGCAAAAGGGCATGCTACCATTCTAGCTGCAAAATACAGGAAAAAGAAGGTTTCTTGACCGTTAATCAGGGATAGGCCACAGGGCCGGATGCCTTATTCTTGGTCAGAAAGACCACTTGCTGTGGTTCAAGCCCAGCACAGCCTCCCTCCAGACCCTTTCTGCTCAGTTTTGCATTTGGTAGCGTATGTGGTATGCACAAGCCCTTTTGCTATGAACTGCAACACTCTGTCAGCACACAACTCCTTCACATGGAGCAGAACAGCAACAAGTCTGTTCGCAATGATTTCTGCTTATGAGGTAGAGCAGAAACATTGGCCCTATAGCCAAGTTTGAGGGCTTTGGTTCCTGCAGCTTCTAACAATCTCCTCTCCTTCAGGGGCTCCAGAAATGGATCAAGACAGAGCGACTTAGAGAGTGAGACAACAGAAAGGCTAAATGGCACTTGCATTAAAGATGGCAACAGGAGAAGGGGAGAGATGGAAAGAAAGGGACAAGAACAAAGATAAGAGTGACCTTGACAGGAAAGAAAAACAGGCAGTGATGGCCCAGGAGACGGAAGTGCAATAGGGCCTGGCAGAGGAAAGAGGAGACCTTGGAAAGATTAACGAGACTAAACTGTACTGAGGAGGGAGGGACCTTGCACTGAGATTTCCAAGCAGCTGTGCAACCATTTTCTCATGCAATGAGGCAGATAAACACACACACACCATTTAGTGGAAAGCAGAAAGCCAAGAATAAAGGCTTTTTCTGTTTTCTTTCTTCATCAATTTTGTGAAAACTTTGCCTTTTCTCTGAAGTTGGTGACTTTTCCTCTGAAAGCCACTTCTTCAGAAGGAATGATCAATTTTGTAGTTCCCCAGGGTGTGGATTTTAATTACACATGCCAATATAGTGTTTTTGTTTGGAGAAGTGTTGTGCAAAAATAGAATTGCTGAGTTTTTACAGCTGGTAGAGCAATAGTGATTTAAAGAAAATTCCTCTCTGTACAAGCCAAGGCATGCCAAATTTACCCCTCCCCTGCAGCCTAGGTCACTGTCCATGCAAGTAGGGCAGCTAGTCTGAGCAGGTGACATTTCTCATCTGCTTCGAAATTCTGGGAAATGGCAAATCAGACCCACTGAGGAACTGAAACCGGTGTCCTGCCAGCTCTGTACCACACAGTAGGCTCACAGGAGTCTGTAGGGTGGGTTTTACTGCACTCTGTGGAGTTAGTAAAGCCTCAAAGCTGCCCTAATTTGCACTGAATTAGTTCTCTCTTGGGCCCTAGAAGTGACTCGGGTGGCTGTTTATTTCTTACCTTTTTCAAGTTTTTTTAGGATTCTTTCCAAGTTCATTCCAGTGCATGTGGAGGAGTGGCCCTGCTTTATAAATAGGAACCTTTGGCAATCCAGGAAAGGCCCAAAACCCCGCTGTGATCCAGGGAAGTGCTAAGGACAGATTCTCTTGTGCCTGGGCTCTGGTGCTGGCCACTCCTTATCTGAAACCATCTTCTTTAGCACAGTCAGTCAGTCCCTACATCCAAGGAGCTTGGGGGCAGTTTGGATAATGCCAGAACAAGCTGGAGATCTTTCCAGCTGCTTCTGGCCGGCAGCGCTTCTCTGTGGGATGTGTCCCATGTGGGTGATGGCAGCAGCCCTCAGCTTCCTCTGGTCTGTATGGCAGCTGGCACAAGGCCAATCCAGGATCTGCAACTTTTGGGCTGCCTTTGGCCAGATGCTTCTCAAAAGCAAGGTCTTGAGGCTTGGTTGGAGCAGAGTGAGCTCAGTGAAGGCCTCTTAGCACTCAAAACAGACGGTCCCTCTGGTTTAACAGCCTTGACAGTTGCTCCTGCTTTCATCTTCCTTTACTTTGCGTAAGAGGGGGGTGCTTAAAAGAAGACTTAAAAACCTGACACTCTAGACAAGGTGCTTGTCTTGGCACTGAATGCTTTTGTCTTATTAGAAGGGGGGAAAGAGCTTTTCCCCAAGATAATGAACAAGTACCCCATCCTTTTATACCTTTTGGGCTTTGGGGGCTACTTAAGACCTTGGACTTCAATAGAAGAGCTTCTGTTAATTTGAATAATTGCTGGCTCAGGCCTTTTGCTGTTCAAAGGCCTATTGCATTCTGCTCTGGAGAGATCCAGGGATGGAGGGAGCTCCTGGTGCTGCAGGGCTGAAGAGCTGATGCCCAGGAGTTACTGATCACCACAGGCTCTGAGAGAACTTGGCTATGAATGGTCAAGGTTTTGCACAAGTTGTGAGCGTGAAAGAATAACATTGGCCTTATCTGTTAAATAATAAACTCATTCAAGGATAATAAAGACACCCAGGAGTCACTTAAGGGGATCTTTAATATTCCACAGCATTGGCTGCATGTAAAATAGTAAGCGCGTGACTGAGATTTAGATAGGAATCAGCATGGGATGCTTAGGATTCTCCTTTTATTATGCTAAGTTGTTGTGCTGAAGGGTGAGCTGATTCTCCAGTACCGAACCCAAGATCCCTGGGACACTTGGGAAAATAGGGCAGGGCATGGGGCCGGAGATAAAGAGGATGGAACCAAGTGCTCTCCAAAGAGGATACAAAATACGGAAGGGGAGGACTGTCTGTCTGCTTTAAGCCACACAGAGATCAATAAGCGCCTAAGGGGTGTGCTGATAGCAAGCAGCAAGCTGTGTGTATTCTGAGTGAGGGGATCACAGATCTCACCTGAGACTGTGGAAGAACAACAGTAACAGCTGAGTTAAGAACAGAAGACTGGGAGAGAAGAAAATGGAAAAGCAATTGAATTATTATAGGAGAGTAGAGGAGAGCCAAAGGATGTAGAGTAGCAGTGTGTAATCACTGTTAAACAACTCTCGTCAGACAGATCATCTGCCTTTCATCCTGCTTTTGTTTTTCATCTCATTTGTTTCCTTCTCTTTTTCTCGCAGCTCTTCTCTTTGCATCATGAAAAACTGATTGCAGAAGTGGATGTTTCCTGAATATGAAGTGCTGGAGCTGCACATCCCTTGTCCTGGTTGTTCCCCTTCTCCTTGTGCTATTTCTTCAAGGAACAGCTCTCCAAAAGCAGCAAACTCTTTTCGTTTAGAGATGCTGCTATAATTCAGTTTCTTTGGAGGTGTCTTTTTTCCATCACAAAACTGGGTAGAAAAAGGTGGATTTCCCCATTTGCTCAGGATCCATTTGTGCCGCTGGGTCCCAGAGGAATAGCTACAGCACAACTGTAGTCTGCCTGTGCAGCACATGCTCTTCATAGTCTACTTCTGCATACACAGCCTTTGAGAAGGCTGGCCAAGGCGGCCTGCCTGGGACACCGCAGTCCTGCAGCTTGGGTGCACAGGAGTAGCTTGTCTTAGGATGGGTTTCACCATGCTGGACTGTAAGCGTCCTATCTAAATGGTTATTCTGTGCTCTGTACAGCTGTCGTACACTGGGTTGCCCTCTGGCAGTGCCATAGACTGATTGGTGGTGACGGTAAATGGGTTGAACCTCAGAGGAAGTATTTGCTTCTCTGTGCTCAACTCAGAGATGACTAGCTTATAATATATTCCTAATTCGTAGAAGACTTGCGTTAAGTGAATTTCTCCCTTCCCTTCATATTTATGTGTTGAACTAGTATATTCTAGCCAGCAAGACAATTAGCTGTGCTTGCTGCTGTGCAAGAAACATTGAATTTTCATTCTCCTTTCAGAAAGTTCTGATTATCCCATGTGAATACAAGATACCTATCTACAGCTCTTATAGGAGACCTGTAGTTGCATATGGTGACTATAATGTATTTTGGAATAGCTATTCTTTCATTTGGTTCATTTGTGCCTGGCAGTGCATTCCTAACACAAAACTCTTGGGTATGGAGGGTGGGTATAAAACTTCCTCCAGGTCTTGCAAGTGTCTGGTTTGGTTGGTTTTATCTTGTCTTGAGGAGGGCAGTTAGATGCCTGGTGGGTTCTGCACAGAGTCATAGTCCCTGTTGTAACTGGTTTCTGAGCTTCGGAAATGAGAAATGTCTGGAAGTGACACAAGTGAACTTGGAGACAAGAAAGGGGAGTTTATTGATGGGTGTGTTTCCAGAGGTTTACACCACTGAGCTAGCAAGTAGCCCTGCTTCCTCCTCTCTTCCTCCCCCTGCCAAATTGAAGCATCCACAGTTCATGTTCCTTTTAGTGCCGCTACAGTGATTTAGTCTTCCTGCAATAGATTCCTTCCAGAAATGAAGTTTCTTAACCAATTATAAGTGAGCAAAAGACATTTTATGCCAGTTATTTGATCTGTCCAGAAGTGATAAGAATTAATTTGATGGACAAAAGCGATTCACACTTAGAACAGTTTGGGAATCTCATAGGGAAATGTTTTCTGAGAAAATATACAGCTGTAGGATAAGATAGGAAGGAGGGCTCTTTACTCTAACTCCCTCCTTCCCAGAATAGTCCGAGGCCCTGGAGTTAAAGTCACTGCTATATTCCTGCTAGCATTGGTGGTGAATGCAGGGCTGGAGGCTAGCATGGTAGGGGCAACCCTCTTCTACCAAATGCTGCCTTGCAAACTTGGGAATTCAAAAGAACTGGAAAGCCACTTGCCAGAACATTTTATTCATAATGTTTCTGAGGTAGTTCAGTGTTGGGGAGGTGGAGGAGGATGAGGGCAGAACAGGGAAGGTTACTACAAAAGCAGAAATGGTCGTCTTTAAAAACTATGGGAACTTGACCTATCACACAGGCAGATCAGCAGCTCCTTTTTCTGGCTGTTGGAAACTGTTACACTGATGGACTGCAGATATCTGCACTCGCTGCCATGGAGAAGGTCATCCTCTGAAAGCAGCCTGGCTTCCAGGGCTGTCTGCAGACCCAGAGCATGTTTGGAAAGGCACCAGTATGTGCTAATGTGTGGAACTTGAATTTCCCATGACAATTTTGCCTCGGAAAGGGGAGCCGGGGTTAAGACCGAAGTTGGAGACATTTTGCTTTGCAGGGGTTTAGAGGGAGGCTGCTGCTGTTGTCTCCAAGAGGCAATAGGCAGGGGGACTGCGGCTCTACGGGTGCGCTGTTTCAATGAGAAATGCGGACAGTTTCCTCGAGGGGGGATCTGTTAAGTACCTGCTGGCTCCCGCATTCCAGGCATTCCCAGCTGCGCCACGACGCTCACACAGCAGCAGCTAATACTGCTCCGACTATAGCAGTCCGGCCTCAGCAAGCAGCTCTTATTCGGCCGCGGATGCGTCCTTAACGCTAGCCAGTTCTCACATCTACCGCTCTGATTAGCAAATTCGCTGTGTGGACTAGCACTGCAAGCTGCAAATTTGCGGCTGCAACGGCAAGGGAAGATGGATATGATTTTAATTTAGTTGTTACCATGCCAAGAAGCAGGTGAAAGGACTTGCGGTGGGCTGTCCACCGCAGTGTTTTCTTCCAAGGACTAGGTTTTCTGGGTGCTATGTGCACACTCCTAAGACTGTAGTTCCCCATCGTCCTTACCCTTCCCATAGCAGCTGTCTCAAGTTCTGCTTACGCTGACTATACGGGACAGAGATTCACACCATCTCAGTGCCAACGAGCCTGTAGATCATCTACTTAATAGCCCTGGGTAAGATAGTATATTAAATACTAGAGGCACTAAGAAACCCTCACCCCCCTCACTCACCCTCCCCACCAAGAACTGAATCTTGTCCAAAGCTGCACAAACAGGACTCTAAGATAAAGACCTTGGGTAAGAATTACTAAAACAAACAGAGCGTGGCATGGTTTGTTAAGGGACTGGCCTTTTCAAGGCCAAAGGGTGGGTGTGGAAGAACACGCCTTACTGAAAGGAAAGCTGGGTAAATTAAAAAAAATACATGTTGGCACAAACAAAGCCCTACCCAGAAGTCTGTAATATTTTAATGAATTTAATGTAGCATAGCAGGAGAATCACACAAGTACTGTGTACTCCATTCAGAGTGTTTTGACTGGACTTTTGACAAATAGTTGTTTGAAACCTTCCTAGATACAGAGGGATCCTGTTCTCCTCCTGCTTAGCATGATGCTGTGCAATAGGGTTATTCAGAGTTATGCAGCTCGAGCAGGGAAACTACCTGCCCAAACCTCCGTTTCTCTTTCCTTTAGAAGTGTTTTAAGAGAATTTAACAATCATGTGCAAACTGCCTGACTCTGAACACAGAGAAGAGGGGAACAGGAAATTCCCTGCTGTACCGCTTCCCTTCTCTGACATACGCAGTCAACCCGTCTGCAGCCGTATAGTCCCTGGGGACACATTAGTTCAGTGCTGTCTATTGATGACTGGCTTGCTGTCACTATTTTTGTTTTCACGTGGATGAAATCCACTGTTAGAACATTATCTGCTCTTGGTGTGGGCTACATTCTGATTTAAAGGCAAAAAGTTCCAGGTCTCTGACTTTGCTAGCCTACAATCTGGACCTGGAGGGAGCTTTATGTAGGTGGAGCATGATGGACCAGATGGCTGTAGTTTTGGATCAGTAATGCCTCAAAAGCTGTTCCTTTTGCAGGTTTTCCCCTAGAAGAGTACTTGGTCTTATAGCTTCAGTCAGTCCTTAGGGTTGATGGCTACATCCCCTTGACTTAAGGCTTGTTTAACTTTCCTATGCTGCTATGGAGCTATTGTTAGTCTGCAGATAAGGCAAATGCAGATAAGGCAAGTAGCACAGTAAAAGAAAAGGATAGCAGGGAACTATTAGTTCCTCTACTGTGTTACTCTCTCTCTGCCTTGTGGCAGGGTTGTCCTTCATACTGATCTCTCAAATGTGGTTATAACAATAGCAAAGCTTTATTTTTACTGGTTCTCAGCCAAAAGCAGCAGCCACGCTAAAACAGAAAATATCAGCCTTTCTGCCTTTGCAACACATGTGCTGGATCTTTGTGCTGACACTCTGATACTTCTCTAGATCTTTCCTAGGTAGACAAGGGGACAGAGACCTTCCCCAGACAATATGGGCGATCTAAGTTTGGCCACAGTCTAAGTACAGGCCTCCTGGCCTCTGCAGAGCAGCCTGAAGGTTTTCTGCCCTCCCATAGCAAGTAAGCAACAGCCTCCTTTCCTCCCCTCTTGCTTTTGCTTATTGAAGCATGGAAGTTTTTTTATAGCTGCTTGTATCTGCCTCTTGCTGCTGCTGCTTCCTTCTTCCTCCGTGTGTGCATGACAGTCATCTTCTGCCTTTTCAAGAGGGCTCTCATGTTACCCCGTCATGAACATGTTGCTATCTCAAAGTTTGAAAGGAAGAGAGAGGACAATTCAGCTACTGTAATCCTTTTTGTCTGTTCTCCATGTGGGCTGCAATGTCTGAGTCTAGTGTCCCGGTTGCAGACAAGTGTCAGAAGTCCTGCTTGCGTTGGCAGAGCCAGTCCATGTGTGTCTGATGGCAAAGCCTCAGCTGAGGGCCACAACTAGGAAAATGCACAGACTGATTTTCATGCAAGCGCTTTGCATCTTTCTGGAGTGCAGATGCTCTTTAAGAAAGCCCCTGCTGCGAAGGTTACAGGCAAGGCAAGGTCCTGCCCTCCTACTAGAGGGGAAAACATGCTCCCAGCACAGCGAGGATGTATGGCTTAGCTTTCCCTTCATTTGAGTGAACAGTGGGAAAATAATCAGGAGGTAAATGTTGATTCAGACTGAATTCTGAATTACTCTGGATGGTTTTCATCTTTATTCTAGGCATCTACAAAGGTGCATATGCCTAAGCTGCCCTATCCAGGTTTGTTTTATAGCCAAAGGAAAGAAATTGGCACTTCTGTTTGAAGCATCTAGTTCAGAGATAGGTAAGTCTTGCCCTGGACACTGTTGACTGTACACAGAGTTCGGGACAGTAGCTCAGATGCTCCTCACATACTGCTACTCAGCTCTGTGGTGAATCCCACCCGTTGTGCGAAGGAATTTCATAGAAACCTGACCAGATCTAGGAACCTGAATTGTTCTGCACTGTGAGAGGAAGATACAGAGAGTAGAAAGACTGTAAATCAACAATCTATTAAGAAGAAAAAAAGTTGTTAGGCTTGTGACTCTTTCAAGGTTATACAGAGGTAGATGTTTTCTGAATAGAAAAATATATGCAAGAGACCCCTGTAGAATTCAACAGAGGAGGAAAAACACTGTGGACAGCAAGTCCCCCTGTTCAGGGCTAGTTTTCTGGACAATGTAACCTTAGGAGCCTGATGGAAAACCCCTGGAGGTCTTGCCAGTACATGAAAATGACAGAAATGGGATTTTCTAGGCAGGCAGGTGGTGATTGAAAGCACTTCTATTTTTGTTTTTGAGATCACTCTATTTGTTTTGAAGTCATTCTGTTTGAGGGTTAGAAGGGAGCAGGAATTTTTTTTTTTTTTTTGGCTAGGAACTAGGCTTGAACTTTAACTGAGTCATGTCTTTCTGTGGCACTTAGCCATGTGGCAACAAGAAGTGATTTTGAGCGGCAGGAGGAGGCAGCATTGGCAGCACCTCTTGGGCTGCGTTGACAGCCGGGGCACGCACAAGCGCCAGAGTGGCCCGACCCAGGCTGGGGGCTATCACCTCTGGGCCTCTGCTCCCGGCTTCCTGGGTGTAACAGGATCGCAGGGGCTGTGCCAGGGAACGCTAACTGCCAGGCAGGTACAGGGGCGCTCATATCCTCTGCGGGCAGATACCCAAAGCCCCAAGCCAAACGGCCTGCCAGCAGGAAGGAGATGGCCTGGCTCCACTTTTCTGTTCACAAAGCGCGTGGCTGCGTTTCTGTCCATCAGGTCCTTGACAGCGGACCTCCAGGAGAAGGGAAATGCTACACCACAAGCCAAGAGGATAGCTGCGCGCTTCAAAATCTCTACACGGGGAGGATCTTGCTGAGTTCCTGCACCCTCCATCTGTCCGCAATCTCAGCAAGTTCTCCATCCTTGAATCAAAACCTCTTTAGCAATAGCCTTGGCAGGCATAGCCTTGGCAGGCACAACTGAAAGAAGGAAGACTCTTATGAAGGCTTAAGTATGCCTTTTCATCTGTTCCCCAAGTAAAAGAATTCTTGTCCACTAGCTGCCTGCTTGGCAGAAACACCAGTTTCAAAGACCCTTGCTAAACAATGTCTGGCAAAATCTATTGCACAGGAGTAAGAGGCCAAATTAACCACTCATGTGCTTGGAAGAGCTTATTCTTGTTTGAAATCTTTATGAGACAACTCCCTGAAGACCTCAGAGTGAAACTGCCTTTATGGATATTGTGCTTGGAGTCAGAATTAAGTTGGATTTTTCTCTGTTAATGCAAAGGTCTGCAGTCACAATGATTTTTTGGATTACACGGTTGATGAGCTAGAGTTATTTCTCTTAGCAGAGCCAATTGCTGAGGTAGAGATAAATTTTGGTACTTTTCCATCTCAAGCATGCCCAGAAGGTGCAAGGCTTAGAGGTCTCATATGTCCTTGTACAGAAACTATCCTCCTCAGGGAGAAAACACTTTAAATATTATAACAGCTTATAACAGCTGTGACACCAGTACAAAATTCCTGCCTTTCACAGATCCCAGCATATGGGAGAAGTGCTGAGAGGGAATTACACAATAATTAGCCATCCCGTGCTCACAGTACTTGCTCTCCTCCAGTATTGCACTGAGCAAGAACGGTGCCTGCCTGGTACGGAGCAGCACTCGTTGGTGTTAGTTCCTAAATCAGTCGGTTCAGCATGTGCCTGACGTATTTGTCCTTCTGCTGGGTACCGCACAGCTCTAGCTCCCTAGCGCAGTGTTCGCTGCCGCTGCAGGGCTTTTTCTCCAAAAGGCAGCACAAGCTTTCCCAGGCAGCTGGGGTGCAGACCGCAGGGTAACGTGGAGGAGCAAGTAACCTTGGCCCGTCTCATCCTCCTGCGCAGATGTGGCAGTGAATCCCTCCTGTGCCTTACCTGCAGAAGGGCTGTAAGGCATGCCGCACTGTGAGGTGCATAGCTGAGGTCCCCCTCGCTGGAAGCCATGTTACATGTCCCATATGCTGCTAAACAGCCTATGGTCTTTCAGGGCAGGTAGATTTGCAAGGCCTCCTGTCAGAGCCTGCAAGGAAACTGGGGCAGATCTCAGCATCTAGCCAAATCCTGCCTGAAAAACAGGCTCCTTACGAGGAGAACTGGCAAACTGAATGCCTGCGGTGGGTATGGCAGCTTTTGTAGGGCAAAAAAAGGACGGTTGCAGACCGATTTGGAACCAACCCAGCTCTGTTTCAGTCATAGCAGCTAGACTGTAATAGCAAAAAGGTCCTTAACACTAACAAGCCTGTCAACCAGTGGACAAAAGAATTTCTTGCACAATTCAGAGCAGCGTGCTAGCTAACTACATATGTAAGGAAAGGATTTAAAGTTGCACAATGTGCTGAGAAATGATATAAGTGGGGGTTTTGTCTCATGGCTGTCGGCAATTAGAAGGAACTGAGAGATAACTGAATTCACTCTGTCCTTCGATCCGTGGGCTGTAGGGAGCCTGTGATGGCATCCAAGAAACAGGCTCAACTGCAGCAGATGCTGCAGGCCAAAGTATTCAGCTGTGCATGCATGAGACATGTACATGGTGAGTAGAGTCTGTGTGGACAATGGCTCGAAGAACAATGATTTGCTGCATGTGCTATGACATTGTGAAAAGCATACAATAGTAAAAGCATCGCCTGGAGAATATTTTGTGGGGCCTAATTGCTCTGAATTCAGTGGCTAGTTGGGTTTTGCACAATAATATCAGTTAAGGCCAGTTCGCCTCAGGAGATAGCTTTTCTGGGGGTAGGGGTGTTTATTTCCAAGCTTTTATGATTTATATAGTGTCTCAGTTTTAGGTGGTGTGATGCTCCAAGCTTTGATTCCAGCCACTCCTCTTATGAATAATATCATTAAGAAAACAGTGTTACTCTGAAAGCTAAGATGATGCATAAATTTATTTTCCACATCTTAAAAAATAAAAAAAAGCAATGAGCTAATCTGTTCTAGGAGATAAAGGTATGTCTAGCTTCCTACATTTAAAAGCTGGAGCTGCTTTGATGAAAATCTGCTTATCATCATAATTCAAAATGTAGCTTCATTTCTGTTTTCTAAACTTCCTTTTCTGAAATTTTTTTTTAGTGAATATAGCAATTATAGAGCCGCTCTTAAAAGTGAATATCAACAAGAGCTGGAAATTTAGAGCAGCTGGTGTGTATCACTTACAATATACTCATCTGGACTAGTTGGGAATGGAGCCTACAGGCTCTTTTCTCTAGGTTGCTAGCTTAGGACTTTGGTAAGGCAGTAATGCCCAGGGCACTGGGAGACTCACTGTTGTTTGGATCTGTAACCATAAAACGTATCCAGAAAGATTTGCGTTACTCCTACTCAGAAGAGCAATTGGGATTCAAGGCTAAGCAAAGGAGATACCTACATTGCAACAGAAGAGCAGGTGCTAGCATGGATGTGGCTCACAATACTTTGTGTTAGTGTAAAAACAAACAACATGGGGCACTCCTTTTCCCTTGAGCTTCCTCAGACTGATGAGAGGCTGCTTCCATTTTCTAAAGTGTGAAAAGCACCTTTCCATTTTATAATCAACTGTTCCTTTCACCCCATTTCCTTCCTCTGGATTTTTTAGGGTCACAGTTGTTATAGTCTCAGAAAATAACCTACATGTTCCCCTCTCCCCCTGCCTTTTGTGCTCAGTAAAAAATAATGCATCATCTCTCACCCCCCTGTTCCCAGAAATTATGCCTGTCTGCAGCATAAATAACTAAATAACTTATTGCTTAGCGAGTGGTATATGGTGTGACACCTTTGATTTCATAGCATCAAACATAAGTTCTGATGGAGAGAGTGTCGTTATCATGAGTGAAGTGAAATGCCCTCCCGTTCCTGCGAATTCAGACCGAAGTGAACACTTTAATGTGAATCTCAGATGAATACAGAGGGAGCAGTCCTCTCTGAAGTAGTTCAGCTGGCAACTTTAACCTCTTAAACTGTAGTCATATCTCTCATTTGAATCAATATTTGAACCAATATTTACTTAAGACTCAGGCATGATTTATATGGGAGTCTTGGTGTTGCAACAACTGCTCTGTTACTCAATTGGATTCCCAGATGACTGGTTAATACCTAACAAGCCAGATTTTTAAATTCAGTTGGTGCAAATTATCATCAGACAGGAAAGGAGAGCTCCTTGATATTGTATTGTATTTAATTCATAAGTCTACTAAGTACCTGAAATGGAGTGCAACGTGCTCCTGTTAAACCGGCAGTGGGTCTTGTTCTGTTTTCAGAGGGATTCTAGCCTGGATTAATTGCTTGGTGACCGTTTTCTAGTTATGAGTAATTGTGTTACTCCTTTGGGACAAAATGGAAACAAAGTAGGATTAAATTAGTTAATTACAAAATACCAAAGTCAAAAACTCTATAGTGTACTACATGATTCCAGCAACAATTAACTATGAGCTTAATTCTGAGGTGAAAAGCAGTCCCCAGTTTTGAAGTTTAGGTGTATCACAAAGCCACTTTGGTTGGATATAAAGGTACTTTTATACCTTACATACCGAGCATTATCAGTGATTCTTTTTGAACGAAGCCCATTTGTCTCAATTATGTGGAGTGTTTCACAGATCGGGGGCTGAAAAGTCTGTTCTACTTATTTTATGCCAATATGACCATAAGATTATTGAAAATCTTAAGAGCTGTACAATAAGCAGAGCATGTTAGTCAAAAATTTTAGGGCAAGGGACTGACTTTACAAATGCTATTTGATATTTTGGAAGAGATTTTTTCGTAAATCTAAAATTGAGAGGGATGCGGTTTCTCCTATAAATGGAAACGGTGAATTAAACTTCTTCAGACAGGCTGAGAGTTCCTCAGTGTTACTGTCTGTGTAAGACAGACAAGACCTGTCATTTTCTAGGTTTCAGGCTAGACCACTTGAAAATCAATGTGTTTGTGTGTGTGTGAGAGGAAGAAGAACAGACCCAGCTCCCTGAAATGCTTTGACTTCTTTGCTTTGCTGATCCTCCTGTATTTACCCAGTCTGCTCTTCGGCACGTGTATGCTTTCAGTTCAGTGACCACTTCTTTGGCAGGCAGTTCTCTGAATAATCACACTGTTGCATAGTTGGACACATTTTCTAACTTAATGACCTTTCTTTAACCTCGGACTGTTAGTTGTTATCACTGGGAAGGAACAAATGTGCCTGAATGACGTGTACTGCCAAAGCGATTGCCTAGAACATGTACCTCGCCTCTGGCTCTGCCAGCGGAGTCCCATCACTGCTGTTACTGCAGACCGGGCTCCCAAAAGATTGGGAAACTTCTCTCTCTGCCACCATATTCCCTCAAAAACTGCCCCGCTGACATGCCCACTGTTCATGATAGAGGTTTAACAGCCCACAAGGAAACAACCGACTAGAATCCCTTCTTTGGCTTGAAGCTCTGCCAGGATGTCATAAAAACTACACCACTGCAAATACTTAACTACAATCAGCACCTGACTTGGAACTACAGGGTCTGGAATTCATATCTGGAATCCACCCTTTTGCATCCTAACAAAGGAAAAAAAGGCAGCATGCTTGAATAACCAGCAGTACTGGAGTTGCAAGTTCCATCACAAATCAGTTATTTCAGCTTGGTATTAGGCCATTGGTATGCATAGATAAAATAGCAAATTGTTGCATAATGAGCAAAAGGGGAGGAAAAAAATGGTCGCTTAGAAATCCAACTCATTTTAAGATTTGTCAATAATAGATTTTGAAAAGTTTTAGAAGTGTCAGCAATTTTTTATCTTACTACTGGCTGTTGTTCAAGCGTACAGCAAGTTATTGATGTGGGTGTGCACTTAGATCTTTTTATTGTATCATATTTAAATGTAGAGGAGTTACTATCATGTTAAGGGCAACTGCGTGAACATAAGAAGGAAGGCTTTTAATTGCCTTTGCTCTTGCTCCATCCATGCAAGTGTCCGGTGAACGTTCCCAAGTTCTTCGCGGCATACAGGTTCAAAGCATTTAACACGTGCAGTGACGGTGACTGACGTCTTGTTATAGTGTATTACTGGCTTTGTCCTCCGTGTTTCGCTAAGCAGCTTTTTATTAGTGACCGTTACCTCCACGGTATTTAGTGGCTTTTTTGTTCCCCCTGGGCACCACGTCGTACCCAGCTCGTGCTAGTCCACTTGTCATTAGGGGAACACACTCCAGCTTGTGCAGCCAATTTGCCTGTGTTGCATACTTGAAACAGCCAGAGCTGGCTCTGGCATTTCTTCCCTGCAGCGGGTTTCTTTGGCTCCTAGCTATACATTTCCACAGTGGGATTTGTAATGCAGGTTAACTATTAGTCCAAGGCCTGGCTACAATAGACATATTGGAAAAGAAGCAATTTAGCACAGTTTAGACCCTTTGGAGAGTTTTCAGTGATTATTCTGTTCACCTTTAGCCATAGGAAGAGGTTGTAAGAAGGTGCTATCACAGAACAGAGACCATATCCAGTTTCCTTTTCCACTGGCAGGCTGAAATCTATCCCTGTGGGGCTACGAGAGGTGGACCAGAGGCAGGTCTGCACTCAGGCGAGGTAGCCAGAGGCCACCACTGCAAGTAAGAGGGGGAGGAAAGGAGCCTGTTCCTGCCTAGCTTGAGTGGCTCAGACAAGAAATGAGAGCAGTGTCACCGCCAGGCAAAGAGCGCGTTGCTGTTGTAGTAACTGTCACTCAGGACGTCTGCCTGCACCGGCTCTGGCTGTAGGTGAGGGGAGCCGCGCCGGTGTGACGGCCTGCGATGCCTGTCCCTCGCTGCGGCTTTCTCCTGCCTGCAGCACACATTGCAGTCCCGGCCTTCCTAGTTTCTTCTGCCAAGCCCCGAACTAATAAACCCCAAGAAGATTAAAAGGGAAGAGAGAGATGATTCAGTGCAGGTAGAGAAGTGGTTACTATAGTAACTGTTTTCTTCTTTGAGCATAGATTGTGAGGACTCCCTTGCGAGGGAATTTCTCCGCAGTCCCCCAGCTGGGAGGGGACATGGCTTCAAGAACCTTGTTCGACAAAGCCGGCACAGCTGCACTCTTGAACTGTGCTGGGGAGCAGGGGGAGGCCGGGAGAGATTAGTGGGAGGAGAATTTGACTCTTGTCCAAAAGTAAAACAGATGTTGAAGTGCCTGAACTCACAGGAGATATTAAACACGATACTCAGTTGATGGTGTATTGTTCTGTGGGTTGCAGTGAGCTCTGAAGCTGTGCTGTACAATAATATCCTGCACAACCAAGAGTTTCAAAGCTAGAGTTTTTAAAGGAACTGCAGAAACATTTCACTAATTCCTACTAGATTTTCAAAACTCTTTGAGGTCCTGAGGAAGTTTCTCAAAGCTAGCCGGGGTTCTCCAAGGAGATGCAGTTGGTACAGAGTATGAAATGAAATAACTTCTAATATGATAAAGGCTTGGTCAGTCAGACTGCAGGAAAAGTCATTCCCTGGGACTTGAGCCAGGTAACGTTATCTTAGCACGCTGCTTGGAGTACCTGGCACCGTACAAGCTATAGCTCTTTTTGGTTATCTCAGACCAACATATCAAATGAATGAGCATATTATCCTTTCAGCAGGGCTGCTTTCCTGTGTAACGCTTCCCTTACGTTTGTAGGAAACATATAAATGCCAAGCCAGTGCCTAAGGTAGATCCCCATCCTTAGCCCTTGTTAAACATTTACCTGTGTGCTCTGGCAGGTGCGCTTCAGGTCCAGAGTTGTGGCTACACAGTGCACCCTGATTTTGGCTGGCACTTTGTGCTGGAAACTAAGCAAGCACAGAGGGAAACACCCTGTCTTTATGCATCATCTTAAATTTAGTCCTGAAATTCTCTCTCCTTGGGGTCAAGGCATGGAAAACATTGCAAACTCCCTTGATAAGGGATGAGCAAAGGTGGCTTTGGGTGAAATGCCCACTCCTCTATTCTGCAAAGCCTTCTTACAGTTTATTTTTCCACGCAGCATGGAAAGCAAGCACAGCGGATAGCTGCCCCAGATGACCAGCTGCTTCTCCCAGCATAGCTCTTTAGCTTCCAGCAGACAGCACCACCTACGGCACCATTTTTCCTAAGGTAACTTAAAGTAATTTTTTAGAAAACTAGCTGATTTGCTTTGAGTTGTGGCTTGTTTCTTTCCCTCACTCCACCAGAGCTCTCAGAGGGTAATAACCGTGCTGTCGGTGGAAGTAGCTGGGGGGAGATGCTCTTGGCGTAGGAGAAGGACAGGTCCCTGCAGGGCCCTGGTATGAAGGGAAAGGCTGGAAGCAGAAAGGTGTGGCGAGGAGTGGCTTTGCTGGAGATGAGGACCTGGGGGAACGTCGTCCTCCACAATCCTGTTGCCCTTCCTTTTGCAGTAGCGTACTCAGCCCTGAGGAAGAGGAAGGGGGAACAGCTGTGCAGCTTCGCTGTTGCTGTTGCAGTTGCATCTGGCCTAGATGGCTAATGCAACTTCAAACCCTCATAATCCCTGGCTTCCAGAGTAGCGTTTTTTGGCTGTCAATACAGGGAATAAGAAACAGCAGACTTAAGATTTGTTTTAAATTCAACGAGGGTCTTGCCAGACCAGGAGTTGAAAAAAATGAAAAAGGCCTCCCTGCTCCAAGTGCAATTTCAACGCAGAACTGGGCCAAGAGTATTTTGCCATGGCAAAACGCTACCCTGCGAGAGCTGTGCCGTCATCCCCTCCTTGCAATGACCGCGCAGCTCCTGTATCAAAGTCTCTGGCCTCAGCCTACTTTTAGAAATGGGATTCACAAAGCCAGTAGCAACCTGCTCCTGATAAGTAAAGAATGTTTATCAACAACTGCCGTTAAGATGTTTGCAAGCTTTTCAGCTGAAATGGGTATCTGCGTCCTTCTGTCATTCTCCCTCTGTCATATGGCAGATCCAGCCTTAGCTGGCATTTGATCTTGCCAGGAAAATCTGCTGCTTCTTAATATAATAGTGAGAAAGACTAGTGAAAGAAAAATAAGTGCTTTATGAGTCAGAATTCTAGACTTAGCTCTTCTGTGAGCAATAAGCAATTTCTACCAAACTAATGCAATTGGAGTGAATAAAGCCATGCGTCAATCCAACCGCAATTCCCTCTGCGGCAGATATGCAAGTATTACAAAAAATTAGAAAATAAGTATTTTGTACAAAGCTACAAATTAATAGGAAAAAAAGCTGGTTTGTGTTCTACTGTCATAGATGAGGAAAGAGACATCTGCCCTCTTCTGATTGAATATTCAGTTAAGACTGGATTCATAACCAGTGAAAAGTAGAAGTCTCCATCAGGCTTAGTGAAGAAGGGTCTCCATTAGTTTAGAGGAAGCAGTGGACTCACTGACCGTTATGTTCTGTATTCTTCTGTATTCTGAATATTCTGTTCAGCCATTGAAGGAATACAAGACTGGCATGATCACAGCAGGGCGTTGGGGGTAAAATACATTACAGAGAAAAAAGAAGCGAGTTCCTGTCTGAGGGGAAGGAGATTTCTGTGATGAGGACTTTTGTGCCTCTCTGTACTGATAGCAGAGGTCATACAAACTCTTAAGCCTCTGTTCACCCCAGAAGAGGGGATCTTAGTTCAGATTGTTCCTTGCTTACAGTGTAATTAGTTACTCTGTGTCTTGCCTGTGCCCTAACCCCAGTTATTTCGCCATTACTTCCTTCGTGGGCTTTAAAGCTAGGTTATCCGGGGGGTGCAGGCAGCTGAAGAACTCTTAATAGATTTAGTTTATTAGATGCTAGAGTAGATTAGTCTCTTACATGGAATTAAAAATTGAACATAGATATGGAGTCCATCTACCAAAAAAAAAAAAAAAAAGGTGTGCTAATGCAGCTTTGTTGCTATGGTATAAAACCTGACATCAGGAACATGAAGACGTGTTTGCCTTTTTCCATTACTTAAGAAGACGGCTGGTTATCGACTAATCCGTTGGGCAGGATATTGCATTGTCACCTAACAACAAGCTGGTTCTAGTGCACAAGAAATGGAAACAGGGAAGAGGGGTCAGTTGCTAGAACATAATTATGTTTTCCAAGTCTGATTCTAGTATTTTAACTACGCAGTCTTTGAGTGTTTGAGCCAATAATTCAGCACTTAATTCTTTTTTTTTTTTTTCCTGATGGCTTTTAGGTTTCAATAAGTTCTGATGCTAGCAGAAGGCTTAGTTTTGTTGAATTTGACAAAGTGCATTATCGAAGCATAATAGATTTCTCCTCAGGAGCAGAAAAAATGTGCTGAGCACAAGGAATGACAGGTTTGTTTAGTTTTCTTTTTCTGATTGCTTTATTTGAATGTGGGCTTAAAACTTGTGGAAGGTACTATCCTACTGGCTCCAGGATGAAAAGATCTCTCTGCTAATCCCTTTAAAGTATATTGCATGAAGAGCAGCAGTGTAAATTTCTCATACATTGCTCCTCCTGCATGCTTTAAGCCTAACCAGGAGAGGCCTTGGGCAAGACCAGAAAGTTATTTGTTTTGTGTGGGACAGAGCTCATGTTTCGTAAAGCCAGTACCATCCTTTCCACATAATCCACTGGGTTTTGCACTGTGCCTTCAGCCCATTCATCTTTGGCGTTGCTGCTTAGGCTTTCAGTACGACCCAGTTCCTGCTGCTGCGGTCACATGGCTTCCTGCCTTTTCAAACCGACCACGCTTGAAACACATAAGATCATTTCTGGACATGGTGGAGAGATAACATATTTGAAAGAACTGTTACCACAATTTAAAAATGAAAGCCGTCTCAGCCAGTAATGAATTCCCTTAACCAACGTTTATTTCCTGGGAATTTTTTTTGAAACTAAGAATAAATTTTGCGAAACAAAATTGAAAAAGAATTTAGTGAGGGATGAAAGAAAGAAAAAGTATTTTGACAAGTAGCATATCTATATGCCTTTATATAAACTAAGCATGCAAGCCCTATTATTCACTTTATTTCTATTGTGAGTTCCTCTACCACTCTGCTCTTTGCCTTTATTGCACTGTAGACACCTGTGGTTCCCCAGAAGATAGACTATGTTTGTTGTAAAACACTCTGAACAGTTGTAAAATAAGGTACACTCTTTTTGTAAAGTTAACAGTAAATTATAATGAGTTACTAATTACTAATAAAGTGTTAAAATAATAAACGAAGTAATCAGCAGAACAAATGGCTGAAGGAAATGAGTGCTGGGTTCCACGTGGATCCAGGATGCTTATCAAAACGGAAATCATTACAGGACTGAGGCCCAAGTTAGACTGACGTTAAGAAAGGGTGAGTGCGTTGTAATCAAAAGGATATAAAACAAACACAGCCATAATTTTCATATCTCCTTCTAAATCCTCTGAGGCTTTTAAAGAGATTATTTGAGGTTTTGAATCAGACTTCATGCCTTGGTGTAAGAACAAATGTCAGTGAAATGGGCAGTATCAACAGGTTGACATTAGGTAAGATAACTAATAAAAGTGGAGAGAATTCTCTTTCCCCAGGAGAAACAAATCATTTCCTTCTTTGGCTTTTCTGCCTTCTCTTTCCATGCTAATGGCACTCTAGAAAAATTCTGTCAACTAATTCTAGTCAGAAAAAAATCAGTTCCTGTTAGCAATGCTAGGACAAAGCAGAGTGAAGGTCGAGCACTCAGAAACGGGAGGACCAGTTTGAAAGCCAGCATTTTCTGGTATTGTCACTGGTTCTCCGTCCTGCACAAAGAGACATCAGTGTTTGTTGCAGAATGAGATTTGCAGCTGTAGCATTGGTTTTTGGTACTTACCTCTCAGTGATGTCTTCAGCTTCTTCAGCAGGGACCTGCAAAAGAAACAGGGATCCTTAAAAGTGGAACCCAGTTTCACTGAAGTCATGTGCAACCACCCTGATTTACCCTAGCTGAAGTGCTAACTATTTGTTGGGGCGTTGGATTGGGAGCTAAGGCATAAAAGAGGAGAAAAGGAAACCCGTGTCTCTCCTGTTCCAGTTTGGCATCCTAACCCATACGTTACCCTTCCTCCAAACTAGGGTCTGGTATACCTCAGCCATGACTTCGTTTCAGTTGTGCTAAAAGCTGATTTGCCAGCACAAAGCGGTTCTGATGCCAGATCTGGAACTTCCCTGCCACTTCTCAAAAAATCCTTGGGCTATTTGGGAGTTTTCCAGCGTTGGAGTGCCAAAGTGAAATGTACAGACGGAGAAAGGGAGCAGCCTATGCAGTGAAATATTTATGGGGGGAGGGGGAGAGGAGGGAAGAAGCATGTCGGGAACTCCCTCACAACCCAACAACCCCCAGTTTCAATAATGATCTCTGCAGTAACGGCAACTATTATTAAAAGAACCCACACGGTACTTGTATATACAGTAGAAGACCAGCAAGGGAAAGATAACGGCTAAAAAAAGAAAAAAATCATGGGAGGGCAAAGGTAGTTCAAAGAGTAAAGGTGGTTTATGTGCTTATTGCTCATTTATGATGAGATGATACCATCTATTAGGCAACTTTCCCATCCCTTGGGGCTGCAGGAGGGCCTGGAAAGCTGCAGCTCCTTCCAGCTGGCTGTGACATCACTGCTCCAACATCCCTCACGTGCCACGGTCCGGCACGGAGGCAGCGCTGGCGTTTCTGGTAACAGAAGCAGAACATCGCCACCAAAATTAACGGAGGAACTCGGCTGAGAAAACGCTGTGCGTGGAACTGATTCTCCTTCTTGTCGATTACTTTGCCGTTCCAGGTATGATTTTTCCTGAGCCAAGAGAGACCAGTTTTCCATACAGGTATGAATCAGCCCTTGGAAATGGTAATTGAGTAAGTAACTCACTAACTTTCCATGATAGAGTTTAAATAAACATATTCTTGGTTGTTGTAGTGCACTTTGTACAGCACAGGAATTTCTCAGATGTTTTGGGGGCACGTCACGGGAGTGGATGACACGGGCACATCAGGAAGCCTTGGCAGGGCTAGCCCTGGGTAAATGTCAGCTCGCTTAAACGCCGAATAACGAACGACGCAACGGGGGCAAGCGCGTGAGGAGACCCAGAGCCTGCGCCGGCGGGGGCACAAACCTTCCCCCGCTGAATCCGCCTCCGGTTTGAGCGGCCGGGCGGCGGGAGAGGGGCCGGCCCCCAGCAGCCGGCGCAGCTGGAGCTCCGGGGGGCGAAGGGGAAGCGGCGCCCGAGGGGCTCCCACGGGCCGGGCCGGGCCGGGCCGGGCGGCAGCGCCGCGACCGTTGGGGGGCCGGGAGGGGGGGGCGGGGGGTCACCTTGCGCTGCGCCCCTGGGCTGCGCGCGCCGGTCACCGGGACAACGGGGGAGCAGCCAATCGGCTCGCTCCGCGCCCGCCCTCCCCCCTCCCCTCACAGAAGCGACTGTGACGGCGCAGGCGGGCGCCTCGTGCTCCCCCGCGCACCAATCACGAGGCGCTCCGGGTGCCCGGAGTCGCGCGCTCGCTCCCTCTCTCCGCCCTTCCCCCGGGGAGGGGGGGGGAGCCGAAAGCCGGGAGCCAATCAGCGCAGAGGGGGAGAGCGTGAGGTGAGCGGGCCCGCGTGCCGCGCGGCTTATAAAGGGGGGGCCGGGGGCCGACGCGCGGCTCACTCGCAGCTGGCGCTCGCGGTGGAGGGTCGCGCGCGAGGAGCGAGAGAGCAGGTCGCGCGCGCGCCCCCCACGCCCGCCCTTCGCCGCAACGGCCGCCCGCCCGCCGCCTCCGCCGCCGGCCCCTCGCGCGCCATGAAGACCAAGTTCTGTAACGGCGAGACCGAGCCCTCCCCGCTCGGGCTCCTCCTCGGCTGCAGCCCCGGCTCCGGCGGGGGCGGCGGCGGCGTCCTCCCCGCCGCCGGGCAGCCCCCCTCGCCGCCCCCCCTCGCCGAGCCCGAGGGGAAAGAGCTGGTGGCGGCGGGCAGAGGCGGGGGCGCCGTGACCCCGCCTTCCCCGTTGCTGCCGCCGCCGGCCGAGGAGGAGCCGCCGCTGGACCCCCGCACGCGGCGCAAGGCGTATCTGTGGTGCAAGGAGTTCCTGCCCGGGGCCTGGCGGGGGCTGCGGGAGGAGCAGCTGCGCATCAGCCCCATCAGGTCAGCGCCGGGGGGCGGGGGGGGGGGGGGCGCGGCTGAGCCGTCTCCTCGGGCTGGAGGTGGGGGGGGGGTAGGGCCTCTCTTCCGTCTGCCTTCTTTTTTTTTTTTTTTTTCCTTAAAAAAAAATCTTCCCGAATTCGCTCTTCGGGGCAGGGGAGGCGGGGCGGGCTCGGCGCCGCGTGGGGAGCGACTGCGCATCCGCCTCCCGCCTGGGCGCTCGGGTCCCGGGCGCTGCGAGCACCCCCCCCCCCCCCCACACACACACACACCACCACCACCCCCACACGCACACACACACGGGTGCGGAGGGGGGGAGATGTTGCGGGGCCGCAGCGCCAGGCCGGCGGCACCAGTCCCCGTCCCCCGCCCCGCAGCCGGCTGCGCCCGGGGCTCGCTGCGGCAAACCCGGCGTGAGGCGGCCGGTGCCGCAGCGCTACGGCGGCGCCGCGACCCCGGGCCGGGGGAGGGTCCGTGTCCCCTCCCCGCACCGCCCCGGTCCCGCCGGTGAAAGCGGCGGAGCTGGTGGGAGCCTTGACGCTGCCTGCCAAACCCTCGAGAGCGGTGTCTTTTTTTTGGCCGTTCCGAAATTCACAAGTTAGCCGATAACCGGGGTGTCTCCGTGATGTGAATCATCTTTTCGCATATATAGTAACAAGTGCTTGTGACTCAGCACGCTGACAGCTTGCAGGAGACGGATTTTTGGCAGCAGATACGCATAAAGTGGGGATGCTCTCAAAACCGTATGTAATGTGTTTGGGATCCTTGGCTTCTTTGCAGAATTGCTTCTTTTTGTCTCACTCCTGTATTTGAGTTAGACCAGTGGTAGGTCAGGGTTTCGTTTTTAAAAGCTGCTTGTGAAGGGTCTTGGTGCTCGATCATCCTACCTACTCAAATGTAGAGTCACACGCAGTTTCAAGGGATGCAATCGTCTTTCTCTGCGAGTCGCTCTTGGTCTGCTTCTCTAATGCCTATCGTTTTGTTGGTGCATGCAATCCATGCAAATCTACCTCCAGTTAGTCATGTTAAAAGAGGGCATAAACTTTTGACAAAGCTCTGTGTGATATACAAAACTATAATTGGAAACAATCATGCTCACTTCTAAATGTATAAAAAAAAATTAAAAACGACTAACTCCTTGGAAACCAACACAAATTATTCTTTATTTTTAATTACTGCTGTTCAGAGGGATCATAAGTTTATAAAGGGATAGAGGTTGAGTAGGCTAGTTTGATAATATTTCTGTAATCTGACTTGCTTAATTTTATTTTCATCCAGTGTGTGCCACTGACTTTGAGACTTATTTCCTAAAGCCTTAGGTTTTAGGACAGTTATTTCTGCATTTCTTGGAAACTTTCCCTCTGTTTGAGATACCACTTCAAAATGGCTTGATAGTTTCTGGGCTGGGAGGAAGAGCGGATAGGCTGAAGTGTGTTGCATCTTACTGATTGACAGTTGTTCTTTTTGCAAAAGAACTTCACCTCTACTGCTTTCTCCAAAGGAGAACGCAGCATGAAATTACTGGTTCTGATTTCACAAAAATCAGGTGTTCAGTATGTGTTCTCCTGGGTTCTCCTTTGCCAGCATGGCTGTTTTCTCTGTACTAGTGCAAATCATGTTCAAACAGCTGTTAGATACTTAATATCATAGAATGAAGAGGTCCAGACTTTTTTTTGAGAGCAAAGAAATAGATTCACAACTAATCAGAACACAAACTTAAGCAAGTCAAACTACTGTGGCCCTGCTTTTGGAAAAGTTATGGACAACTTTGAAAATAAGTGACTCTTTGGAAGGGCTTGCCCTTAATTTTTAGTAGTTGATTTTTAACTGATAGCTTTATCTGTGTAAGGATGAGATATGCTCCTTTGACCCTTAACAAGCTGCAGAGTATATTGACCTTTATGGAGATCAATGTCTTTATTGGCTTTCTGTATGAATTACGTTGATTAGAGATAACTCTTTTAAAGTCTTAAGTGCATAAAACTCTAGTGAAACTCCTGTGTAATGGAGTTTAGCCGAAGTGAGGTACTCCTGCTTGTGGGGGCAGGGAGAAGGGTTTCTGAGCTTTTATGCACTGTACGCAGACTGAGCGTGTGTTTAAGTAACAAAACTATTTTTACAGGATTCACTAGCTCCTAGTCTGGTATTTTTTTATAAAGTGAATTTGAATGTGCTTAGGTCTACTGTTCTTTACATATCCATGCTTTCACCAAACTCTAGAGCAAGGGCTTAGAAAAGTAGGTATATGTTTAAAAAAAAAAAAAAAAGGAAAAAAGTCAGACTAAGACAGTTTAGCACCAAAAAAAAAAAAAGTAGCTGGTATAACTAGCCAATGTTCTGATTGTCTCTGAATAGTCTGTTTTTGCTCTTCATTTGATAACCTTTCCATCTGTTCTGTTTTTTCTACCTGTTCACCTTCATGGTTCAAAGTTACTTCATATCTCTTGTCTCTTAACATCACTGTTTGGCTGCCTGCCAAGCCACCTGGTTCTCTTCTGGCTGCTTTCTTGAGCTCATTGTGCAGCTGCTGTTTTGCTATGTTTTCTTGGTTATTCCTCCTCTATCATTGCCTCTGGATCCATAGGCCAACCTGTATTTTCTGTGTAGAGTCTCCCAGTAAATAAATGCAGGTCAGCCAATTTTTGGTAGCTTTTTCCTCCAGAAAGTCTTTACTTCTCCCATTGGTTTGTAAGAAAAACCCAGAAAATTACTTGAAAAAGCAGAGATGAGTGTCAGGTTAGCAGTAAGAACTACATTTTAGCTATTTGGATCTGTCACGGCTTCCTGGAATCAAAGCTCACTACATGGTAATATCAAATACCTACACTTCAGCGCTCTGGGCATTATGAAGGACTAGATATTTTGTGAAGGAAATGACAATGTCAGAGGTACTACTATTTGAATTCTAGAGTTACTGCAATAAGTTGAGAAAGTAGCATGCTACAGATACATTTCTTAGCTTTTCAATCTATACTACCTCATCCCTTTACTACTAGCTACTATGTTTGGATTATATCTTTTTGAAAGGTGTCTATTTTTAATGGTGAGGGACAAGTTTTTCAGCAGAGCTGATTTGCATTTCTGCTTTGCAAGTGAAGCAGGTTTCAGTACTTTTTTTCGTACAGTGGAGGAAGGAGAAGTAATAGGGGAAAAAAATCTATACTGCAGGAGGGAAATAGGAAATTTTGATAATGAATGTATCAAGAGCAATGAAGATGCAGAAGAACTGTAGAAGATGCAAAGAAAATGTAGAGTTGAGAGGACTGTTTTCTTAATGGAGCTACTTGAAATTAAGGAAGTTAGTTTCTCTAATCTAGTATCTATCTAGTGTGTTAACCTATAGAATACTAAAATGCTGCCACTCTTTCTCCTGTCAGGACACAGTATTAAAACAGTAATTAAATGGAAAGCTAACATGTATAATTCCTTAACTGAAACACAAGACTCCCTAGTTTGTGTCCGTCTTGATGAGATTTTTGATGGTGATTTTAGTCTTACCAAATACACGATCAATTTCTTTAAACTGTTCTAATTTTAAAATTTAATTCTACTCTCAAAATGAGTTAAGAATGATAGTGTGAGTATGACTTTCACTAATGATGCCGTAGCATATGTATTATGGTTAAATAGCAAGTCCTTCTAGCTGCCATCCCAGTGAAACCTGATCCTAATTCAAACTTAGGGCTTTATCATCTTGTGTATAATCAATAGAAATGCCTAAATTCAGTCTTGCTTTACCTGTACCTTTGACACTCGCTTATTCACTGAGCTTTTAATGGATCTAATTAGTCTTGCAGTTGGGTGGTTTTTTTTTTTACAGTGCTTGGGGAAAAAAAAAAATCTTTCTAGGTTTTTAGCAGTAATATTGATAGGACTGTGAATGAAAGGTACCAGTGCCAAATAAGGGGAGCTTTAATAAGCTTATGAAGAGCTTAGTAAATGGAATAACATGAGAACTGAATGGGAATAAATATGATATGGTAGAGCTTAATATTTTGAGAACATGTATCCCGTGAAAGCACTCTTGGGGTACGCTTTAATTTTATTATGTCTAATAGCCAGTGGCGCTCTGAGGCATTTCTTAATTTCAAGTGGATCTCTACCTTAATTTGTTAGGTTACTCATGTCTTTTTAATCATTAGCACAGGGGCTCCAGTCCAAAATGGAATATGAAAGATTATGGTGGTGAGTCTAAGATGGCATGTTTGCTAGGTAAGATCAGTTTCACTGCACAAGGGTGTGAAGCATGTTTTGCTGTTTTCCTGCTTATGTGTGCAACAAAGTATATTTGACAAGACTCCAGTATCACTTTCTAGTTGGGACTTTGTCAAGTTTGTTAGTTATCTGTTTCCCACCACCTGCGGAGCTGAAACAATTTTATACGCTGCCCCCTTTGTTCCCGAATTTGAAAGTAAATTCCAGTATGTCCACTTTGCCTCCTAAACAGTTTCAAGATTTGCATCGGTCAGAGATATCTGCCTTGGTCATTTAAGGGATATCAAACAAGTGTGATGTTTGTTGCTGAGCTAGCGGTAGAAAAATATTACTCAGGTGCATCTGCTCTCACTTTTTCCTCAGTAGAAATTATTTGCTGTAGTCAATGTTTTCTGCCAGTTCTGTCTTGATCTGAAGTCCTGTAAATACAAAAGTTAACAGAATTCTAAATCTGTCTTACTTACTTCAATCTAGTCATAGCTTGAGCTGTACCTGGATCACTAAGAAGCATGAAGCTATCAACTCAATATTTTTTGTTGTTGAAGCCTTATGTTGTGAGGTATTGGTAGTCTTATAATAAGTGCTGTTTCTCATGTTAGCGCAGACTAGTCATTCACAATAAATGAATGTGAAATATATATTGGTGCATTTTTAATATAGAAAACGTGCTCTTCCAAATTAGCTGAAGAACATTATCATTCTCTTCGTAGAGGTGGCCTCAGCAACATGTTGTTTCAATGCTCACTACCTGATGCCACTGAGACAGTTGCAGATGAACCACGAAAAGTTCTCCTGCGCTTATACGGTGCAATCCTGCAGATGGTGAGTATGTAGAGTGCTTTGGGAGTGGGAGGGTTTCTGTAGCTTAATCAAAATATGTTTGGAGATCTTCATCTGTGACACACTGCAAGTGTGTGCTGCTTTATTCACTTGGGAATGTGTCTTAGCGGTAGTGGGGTAGACTTGTAGGTTAAGATAGTTCTTTCTGTAGTTTGTTGTTGTCTAGAACTTACACTCCTTTCTACACAGATCCTGACTGGCGTGTATCAGCTGAAGGCTCATTTGCTGTCCATTTGATCAGTAATGTTTTGTTTATGTGTTAAGTTTGGACTGTGTGTTCCAGAACAGTTATTAAAATCTGCTTCTGTACAGTATGTAGGACTCTGGTATAACTAGCAAGAATGCAAGATTAAACCATTTAATATCTTAATCTTGGTATCACTTATGAATCCTTCTGAGATTAGTGTTGGAGCGTTTGTTAAACTTACTTCATACAGTGCTCAGGCATTTTATTAGAGACCTCATGGATATTTGTGTAATACTTTCTGGAAAAAATTATCTACAGTATTGGATTAAAATGAAGTGCAAACATCCAATACCATACAGCCATCTCATTCCAAAACATGTCTTCCCGAGTGTGTGATATGCCTTGTAGCTGGCATAGAATCTTAACAATGTGTTTGTTAAACACTCTTCCAATGTTACTTTTCCTTTTATTTGGTCAGTAAAAAAACAGTAAAATGTAAATAGCATTGAAATTTCTCCAACCTTAAGAGAAGCGGTTGGCAAATCTGTTTCAAATTCTAAGCTTTAATATTCAGAATATTTTGTGAAGGTGATCTCTTCCAAAGCTTACGGGCTATTGCTGTACAACTATACAACAGATCTTCTCTTGCCCTACACTGCTGGACCTTGACTGTATTGCAATGAATCATCATAACATAACAGTGTTTAACCTTATGAAAAATCACAGCTTCATAAAATTACATTTGGATGTTGGCAATTGTTTCTATTTGACTTAGAGGGTCTGGTTTTATTGTCCATTAATTTGTGATATTTTGCCAGTACTCAGTCGCTTTGAATAACCGATCCAATATCTGCAGGACATTGACTGCTCTTGAAATTTCAGCCCAGTCTTCCTGCTTCTGCTGCCTTGACCAAACTTACTTTCAAAATTTCATTGGATACTGTTGCTTATCTGGCTTTAAAATGTTCTTTTATTATATAAATAGCAACATTAACTTTCCCGTGGTAGCAAACTTTACCAGAAATATGTAAGAGTCCACTGATTTGAAATAGCATGGAACACTTTGCTACCTCACTGTATGTGTGTTGGGAAAGTTGAACATTTAAACAAGACAGCCATGTAGAAGTTCATTATTTCAAGCTTAAATACTCTTTCCTTTGGCTTAAGAGAAATCAAAAGTAAAGTGGAAAAAATGTTGATGAGAAACTCAACTGGTTTTCAAGATGATTCCTAGGGATTGATAAGAATTATTTATAATTATGAATGACTTTACTGTAATGTTGATATAATACATAGAAGGCTTGAGTAGAAAAATGGGCTGTAAAACTTCTGTAGTGTTAGAAATTCTGTTGCCCAAGTGTTGTGACGAAATGTAGTCTTTTCCTGATTTTTTTTTTTTTTTTTTTTTTTTTTTTTAAGGAAAAGTAGACTAGAATTTAGTTGCCCTCCTTCCCTCAGGGTTTTTCTTAACTTGCCTTTTCTGTGCCCCTATTCACTGAAGAAATCAATAAAATTTTGGGCTCTAAAATCAAAGAACTAATTCGGTTTTAAAATTGAAAGTGTGTTCATAACTTTCTAACCTTTCTACTCTTGGTGTTGAAGGATCTTTTGAGATGTCTAACTTCCTTTATTTCCATAGTGGCAGTGAAATGACTGCTCTTGTTGGTGCAGTTCACTAAAGGTTAAGTAAGCAGAGAAAGTCCCAAGGTAAAACTTTCAGATTGCATTGAGGTTCACAATTTCTGTCAACAAACATTTGTCTCTTCCAGCCCCTATATCTTAAATGCAAGTTAAAACATAAGCAAACTGTTTTTTTTATTGGGGTATTTTGAAAACCTCACTTAGGAGTCTGATGAATTTCTGGGTGGCACAAGCAGAATCTTTGTTAAAAGATTAGCAAATTAGTCCATTTCCGTAATGTCACTTAACTTTAAAGCCCTATAGAAATTAAGGGACACTGCTTAAGTAACTTTTGAATTTTGAGGCCTTATCCTAAAATAGAGACTTTATTCTCAATTATTTTTAACTGCCACTGGGTATTAGTAGTTACCACTTGTTTGTTTGAGCCTTTGTAGCATGTTTTAACTCTTGTCCATTTTACTTTCTGTTGAAATTGGAGCACAAAACAAGTGATATCAGCTCCTTGTATTCCTTACTGTAAATACTATAGCGACCTGCACCAAATTGAAACAGACATACCTGACGAGTTTAAGTTCAAATTTTGAATAGAACAGAAGTGGAAAAATAGATATCAGATATTAACTTAAGAATGAATAATACTGGCACCGTGATTTTCTTTGAGCCACCTTTTAAAGGAACTCTCGCAGTTTGAAAATAACCCCAGTTTGCTTATTATGAATCTTGGAAGACACAAATGTCAGTACATGAAACTCATCCAGTATAAACCATGCCAGTTGGCTAAAGCTGCCACGCAGGAAAGGCTTTGTGCCTTCCTCTGTCATAGCTGATATGTTTAAGCCAATTTTTTGTGTGCATGAATGTTTTGGGGGGAGTTGGGGGGGAGAGGAACTGAACTGTCTTGGCCATTATTATGAATGGTCTCACTGGCATGGACGTTTAAAAATCAAGGACTTCTCTTGAGTATATCCTTGAGCAGAACTTTTTTTTAAGACAAGTATTTGTGCTTGTGACAGGTTAAAGTACTAACCACATTAAAACTCAAATGTTTGAGGCACAATGCAGATATGTCATACGTTGGAAAAAGGGAAATGTCTTACTCTGCTTCTCTCATTTTTGCTCCAGTTTGGTAACTAAATTTAAAGGGGAGCATTAAAAGTAAAACTTCCTCATTACAAAGTGTCTTTAATTGTTGGCTATGTCAGTGTTATAACCACTGAAACAAAAGCTTCTCCAACAATATGCCATTTAATCTTTGGGCTTTAAGATTGGATTTCATACTCGGATCACTAGTGTTTCTACTTAAATTCAGAATAACTAAAACTTCTCACATGTTAGAAATGCCAATAGGATTTCAACATATGCTAGCATCTATCCAAAAAAAAGATGAATTTATTTGAAGTTCACCTATCAAAAGGTAACTTGGGGATTGATTCCCATTCTTTTACACATGTCAAAAGAACCTTGAACTCTGCTTCACTTGGGGCTCTGTTACTTTGCAACAGCCAAAACAAATTCTTGCTTATAAATGAGGAAAAACAAACCAGTATATCTAATATTCCCCTCTGGTGTCTCAGTTTCCATGTGAGCAGACACAAATAATTATAAATGGTTGCCACAGTTCTGTGGTAAAATTTTTTTTTTTCCCATACCTGCCTTGCTGCCTTTTATTTTTTGTAACTAAATAAAATGCAGACTGCTGTTGTTACTGTAATTATCAACGTCTTCTGTGATTGTTGGTGTCCATGTTTGTTTGTAGCATGGAGTAACTACAAATCCCTGGCACTGGCAGACGGCTTGAAAGAAACCAAGCACCTCTTACGGGGATATATTTGTGTTGGGTGGAGTTAAGGGTGTTCTGGGGGTAATGTACCACTTTAGTTGTATATGCATGTGTTCTCTGCTGCAGGCTTGCCCATGCGATCGTGCCTAGAGCACTCTGGTTTCCAGGTGACAGACACGATTCACGGTATAGTATGAGATCTCTGAAGTTGGAGCATTCTCTACAGCTTTCATTTTCTTTAGTACTGGATTTCATTGTTTAAAAATAAGGCTTAAGTAGCACCAGCTACTGTCTGTGCATCTGAATGTTTAGAGCAATAATAAAATATCAAAATATTGCCCCTTCCTTTCCTCTGCTCCCTCATAAGAGAATGGTAACTTGAAGTGAAGAGGATTAGAGATGTCCTTGTGGCTTTTGTAGGACTCGCACTGGAAATTCTTCTTTATGCTAGATCCTAGGGCTTCAGTAAACTAGTCTCAGTTCCTTTAGGTCTGGCATAGATCAATGCTCTAAGGCAAGTTCTCAGTAGCAGAAAGAAAATCCTTGCTGAGTTATAATTATTGGCTTTCCCATACCTAGCAGTTCAGATCAGCGTCTTTCAACAGCTTCTAGAGTTAAGAAAAAATTTGACCATATGGATTACTTCCATAACTTCTCAAGCAGTTCCTTGTAGTGTTATAATTCCTTGGGATTTGAAAATACTGCAGTACTCTGTTTCAGATCCATTTGAAAATTACTGACTAAACTCAGGAAAACAGACTTATAATGCAGGATTTAAATGTACAGACAGAGCTAATGGTTACTTTGGAAAAAATTGCAAATTCCTCCTTCCCTTTTACAAAATCTGCTGTCAAGCTTCATTTGGGGTTTTGTGGTATAGAGTTCATCTTCCAGCTACAAGAGAAATAAATTTGGGGCCTTAGGGAGAGAATGATGAGTAACTTGGTTGGGCCTTGTCAAACTGCCGTATCTGGCTAGTGTAAACACTAGTCATCTTTTGGTGACAGATCAGATAATGTGGAAGGTCTTTCAGTTCTAGGACTTTGATCTCATACCTGAAACACAGTGCCTTAAAATGAATTTTAAGTGATCAGTGTATCAGCTATACTAGCTGTCCTCAGTGATGCCTCTTGCCTAAAATTTTAGTAAGTTTTCTTAATCTGCTTTGAAAATAAACCTTCCCACAATAACAAAAGCACTGAAACGATAATGCTACAAACAAAAACAAAGCGATAGCTTATGCTCAAAGATGTAGAGCACATGTCCTTTCTAGTTAATATTTCCATGCAGAGAGGGACTGATAAGAACATCCAGGAGGTTTTCGATTGTTCTCTTATTGGGGTAATTAAAAGTTATTCGCTGGTGTTGAAGGAAATAGCTCCCAAAATTGGACTTAAACTCCAATAGCTCACTTCAGTCTATAGGATACTGAGTTTTTCATTCTTTTGGACAACAGCTTGTGAACTAAATGTGTATATCAACTGCCTCATGGTATGAGATGTTTCATTTTGAACCACTGTTCTCATAGGTGATTGCGTTGTCAGAAAATAATCAAATCAGTACTTTAACATGTGTACTTTTAAACTTCTATTACTTAAAATTGCATCCTGCTTACTTCATATTCTCCTTGACCACACTTACTGGAGACTTACCTAATTCTAGGCTGAGTGTATGGCCACTTGTGAAGACTGATCCTCTCCAAGCTCCCATTCATATTTGCGAGTTATTTACAAATTACTTTGTGTTCATTCTCCTCTTGACACTGATGTTCTGTGCTGAGGGAACAGAAAAGAGGAAGGGATGCTGCAGAAGTCTGCTTTTCTGATGACTCTGCAGTACACATCCCTAACTGTCTCTTTCTAATGGCACAGTAGATGCCATAAAGATATCTCCAACGCTGATTTGAGGTGTACTCAAAGAACTGGCTAGCCTCTTTATACAGTATGACTTTTGGAAAGTGGAAGCCAGTTCAGGTTCTAGGGAAAAGCCTAATCCGCTTACCTTCTGATGAACTGAACCATTCTGAGAGCACCATTAATCAGGAAAGACTCCTGGATGGTGAGTAACTTTCTGACTGTTCAAGAAAAATCAGTAAGATGCAACAGTGGTATTGATGTAGGACATGCTTGTTCAGAGAAGCCCTCTGTAAATGACTTAAATATTATTGTGTAGTTGCACATTTAGCCTTAGTGGATGTATTTTGACTTTATTAATTTCCTTGAAAGGAATAAAAACTAATAGTAGTTCTCATATTGTCTTGTTTTAAACTTACTATCCTAGTGGAATGGGAAGTACTTGCTGAAAGACCATCGATTCATGTTAACTATACTTCTTCTATAGCTTCTGAAATACTGTAACTGCATAGCTTGTGTAAATCATTAGTTTGTTGTATGGTACTTAAGGCAGCTCGTGTTGCTTAATTGTATTGTTAAGTTCATACTTCCACCCTTGTTTTGGACATGTTAGAGCTTTGGAACAGAAAGGTCTGCACGTGGTTCTATGAATCAAATGCTTTTATTTAGAAGGTGGAGATGCAGGCTACCTTTATGGGCCTCTAAACCTTGCCTGGTTTAAACAGCCAACGGTGGAATTGCAACATAAATAGCAGCCACAAACTGTCACTAAGCAGATACTTGCTTTCTCTCCTCCTTACCTTCAGACCCTTTAAAGGACAAGGTTTTTATTGCATCTTGAATTTTAAATGTGTAGCTCTATTAAAAGTATGTGCCATTGAGGGTTCAGTTGCTGAGGGTGTGGCTTAATACTCTGAAACCGCTTTATAATGACCGTTAGCAATCCTAGCACGATACGTTACGCCTGGGATGGGTTAGTTTTGCTTGTAGAGCGCAGTTCTTAACAAGACATCTCTAGTTTACGTGGGTAATTTATTTGAAGGAAAACTTGGATTTGCGCAGCTAGTGGTATATGTACAAATGGCCTAGACAGCATATTACACGTGATGAAAATCTGTTCACAAAAAGCTTATAGAATTTTGGAAAAATGAGGTAATAGGAAAAGCAAGTGCTTTGCAAGCTTCAAAATGCAACTCTACTAATAGTCCTTCTAAAGTTAGTCTGTAATCTCTAAAGTGCTTTAGCTGCAGGAAGAGTATCTTCCCAGATGTCATGCAGAGGGACTTAATGTTCTGATAATGAAAAATGTTCCTCTAAACTTGCAATAAATTGAAATCCTGTTTTGAAATAACAGGAAACAATAAGAAAAACTGAAACCCAGCTTCCGGGCTATTTATAGGAGTGGCTTGGACTCAGTGGCACATCCTTTTGAAAGGTTTTGGAATCAGTGAAATAGTGTTGTGGTCAGAGGTCAGATGGATACTAGTGTTGTAGCTGTCACAGATCAAGAGAATGTTGAGTCATCTAGTTAATTATAGCTGGCACTTCTACTCCCCTTGTTCTGGTGGTTGCAAATTAATCATGTTAAATTTCATCTTCTCACTGTGTTTGCTTTTTCTCATTCATAGAGGTCCTGTAATAAAGGAGGGTCTGTACAATCTCAGAAGGAAAATGACTTGCAAGTAAGTAACTGAATTTGCTTGTCTTACAGAATTTTGCAAATAGAAATGTGGTGGTCCTGCTTGTTCTAAACTAGTCGTTACTCAGCCTGGTGTCTGGGCTGCATTTTTAGAATCCGTAAGGAGTAATGGGGAAAAGAAGTCTATTTGTTCATAGGAGTAACATAGCTATATGGGTATGTGTGTGCGCCTTGGGAAGACTTAAGCATCCAAGTTAACAGGAACCCCTCCCCTGCCAAGGCTGCCCTAACGGTTTCTTACCAGTCCTAACACTGATATTACTACTGCTTTTCTTGATGCTAGGCTTCTTTCTGTAGTCAAGGGGGGTCCATACTCTGCTTTATCTAATGCCTATTTTATATTATATCACTTGATTCTTCAGGATGAAGTATTTGGAGCTGGAAAGACTTTCCTTTTGAACATGTTTTTGATTAGCATAGTGCTTGGATCAGCCATGCTCTGCAAATCTTAAAATTCTTGCATTTGGAACCATTTCTGCTCACCCAGCATAATGTCTAGTTTAGTGTAATTTAACGTAAAACGTCATCCAAACAAAATTTGATAGTTCAGATTTTTAACCTGGCAATTTTTCTCCTAAGTAAGGAGTACTGCTGCAGCATGTTAGCCAGATGCTTTCCTTGTATACACTATCATTTTTCAATTCCGTAATAGTTTTGGCTATGATCTGAGAGGTGACAAAGTACATTTTACTCCAGTTTGATAAGTGCTGCTTTTTCCCCCTCATATTTCCTGCCCTCTGAGCATGCCATCTGAAACTCCTCAGTTCAAGTGGGTGGGTTTTTTTGTGAGTGTGTCCCCCCGGAGTTGAACTGAGCTTAAACTGGTTTTTTTGGTTGCTGAATTGCTGCTTTTGAAGTTTTGTTGAACTTTCAAGTTTACTGGAACAACTTCAGTCAGTTGAACTGAGACCGAACTGAAAAATGTTCTGGTTTGATTGTTAGGTTTTGTTCAGAGATTAAGAATGGAGGTGGCTTTTTTACTGGATCTTTTAGTTAAAAACAAAAAAATTTCTGAAGCTGTGAAAGAAAACATAACCCAAACAAACCCCACCCCGGTGCCAGCAACTCAGAAGTCTTGCAGTACAGGAAGTGAGGCTTTGAACTTCAGAACTGTCCTGGTTTCTTGCCTGAAAACAGTGATTCTAAGTTCTGATAAATGCTGGTAGATTGTTTTCTGCTGTGAATCCCATAGTGCTGGAGCTTCTACTTCTGGATCAATGAACACAAGAATTCCTGTCACAGTGGATTTGATAACTTTCTTGAGTCTGGGTAAAAATTCTAGGAAGGTTTGGTCAGGGGGGTTAATAGCATCCTTTGGGGAGAAGGATAACCTCTGGGCAATCCAGAAATGCTCTAGATAATAGATTACTGGCAAAAGCACTGCAGCTATTCAGTACTGCCTGGTGTTGTACAGCTGTGATGAGACAGGATGGTCTTCTGTCAGCTCATAAGGCCTTTTAAAGAGGGTTATAAAAATCTTACGTAGGGACCACTATAGCTGGTGATTTTTCTCAAAATATTACTTTCATGTGTTTTGTAGTGTTTTTTGTTAAAGAAAGAATAGAGCAAAAACTTCAGTTCTAGCTGAAGTATTAAAGGCTTTTGATCTGTCCTTGCCTGAATTGGAGTAGCATACTAGAAGAGTTGTGTAAAGGCTGTTTATAATTAGTAAGTTTGAAATGCAACATTTGGGATGAAGTATTCATTTAAAAGTGAGTGGTCGTATTCTCTCCAAAAGCTTGCATTAAGTACAAGTGCTCGCATTTATATCTGTTAGTCTAAAATAGAGCTTAAAGTTAAAAGAGCTTCAGAGCTTAAACTAAGACTGTTGACTTGGCAGTGTAAATATATTCAGAATATTTGAAGGCACTGAGATATGTAATTAGCTGTGCATGGTCCTTTTAAAAAAAAAAAAAAAGTCATCAGACTGTAGATGAACTTTTAACTGAAGAGTTAAATGTCTGGATTTAAGTGTCTCTGTGGCTGTGATCTGGGAGGAGACAAAGTACATTTTACTCAATGTTGATAGCAGTGCTTTTACTCATGTTTGATAAATGACATGAGAAAATCCTAACCGTTAATACCTTATTTCCCCACCTACACTTAGCAGTAGGGGTATGAAATGGAGACTTGATAAAGGTTCATCAGATACTGTTGTGAAGCAGAAACTTTGGCATCTGAGATGTCAAGGTTAGTGTTATTCCAGAGCTCTCCTTGGGCTTGTTCTCAAGTGGACTAATCTGTTACAGTACAGGGGGTCCTTTTGGTGCTCTGTGTTAAGCTTTTTTGCCTTCTGAATGCTCTGGGTCTGACTCTTTAAACTTGAATATTCTTATCGTTCTGCTGCTTTTGGACAGCCTGTACTTTTCACTTGAGGCAGATCTCTCCCAAGGAGAGATGCAGCTATCCTTGTTAATGTTGCTGAAACAGAAGTTGACAAACTTGCAAGCTTGTAGTTATGGACTGCTTTAATGTTCTTAATGTTGATTGTGTCTACTCTAATATCTCTACTAATAAAGCATGAGTTAATAAGTTTTCATCTGTAAGCAAAGGACTAGAGAAAACTATGGTCATAATTTTTTCTGAACCTTATTCTTGTTAATGGATTCTGACTTTTCTTTTAACTTAGGATAAAGTTATCAAGCTGTCTGTCCAAGGAATACTTAGAAGGGCTAAATGAGGAAAAACAAATTTTCTCCTATTCTGAAGAAAATGGACCACATCAGTAGGAATTAATAGAATATTTTCAGAGATGAAGAATAATGGAATAATTTGTTCTTGTGTAGGATTCTGTTCCTTTTTTGGTACTTGTATGGTCTTTATCGCTGTTATCCAAGTATCAAGAGTTGTATTATTACTCAGATGTGAAAATGAGGAATTGACCTCTGAATGGACACAGCCAGCAAAATTGCTGTAACCAGATTTTTGTACGTGGAACAGGCTAAGTTTAGTATCTGTGAATCATGGAAGAGACATTCAACAACTTGAATTTGATTTTTTGCTGGTTGGCATTAGGCTTTGAAAAGTTCAGATCATTGGTGGTGATGAGGGCATGGCCAAGGAGATGGCAGAATAGCAAGGTGCAGGGCAGTAACTTAAAAATCTAGCAAGGGTACTGCCCAAAGCTGGCTCAGGAGTAGAATTTGTATGAAGGGTTATCTGCTCTCTGTGACTGCACTGAGTAAAGCAAAAGGCTTTGAATCCAAAATACCTGAGAACGGCTTTCGTTCTTCATTCTATGCTCATTTTTTACACTTGTAAATGTCATGGGTCAGGCTCTTTTGAAATGAGTTGTACAGACGTGGGCAGAGTTACCCCCTTAGTAAATCTCTGGGATTTAAGTGCATCTGGATTGCTGTTGACATATTTGCTAGATGTAGCAGTATCTTTGTACTGTTGCTTCTCTGTTTACATAAAGCTGATCTTACTCATGAGGAAAGCTACACTTCAGTAACTTTAACTGTATATGAGACATGTTTTGTATTGTTGCAGTTAATTTCAAATCATTCATGTTTTTTTAAAAGAGAAAAGGCTAGCTGCCAAGTGATTGGGATGGACTGAATTCACTGATGTAAAGAAAATTTTAAAACAACTTCTTAAAGCTTGTGGTGTGTTTGCAGGTGGGAAAGGAGGAACATTTACTCAGACACACCTTCTTAGCAGGAGTTTATTTTTATTCCTAAGGGTAATAGTCTGTTAATTATTCTCCCCCCTCAAAAAAGAGGGAAGATCTAAAATGTCCTTAACTGAAACAAATCCTAATTCCTCTGAACAAAAACCTGATTAGTTCAGTCACTCACTTTGTTCAGTTGCATAGCTGAAATGTCCTGTTCCAAAGTGTGTGAAGGTAGCTAAGCAGAATATTTGTAGTGTCTGAGCTATACTTCATTAGGATAAACTGCTTTAGAAAAAAATCTGCAGAGTTTCCACAGGTTAGGGAAGAGAGGGTAGCTTGTTATGGGGTTTTTTTGTTTGTTTGTCTTTGCAGTCTTCCTTTCAGCTGGCCCTAGCAACAATATCGGAAGTCATACAGATTTCCTCCCCCAGTTTTAGACTGCAAAGCTCAATATTTGTATTGCTCCCATGCTAACTACAAATTGTTAGTAGTCAAGAATGTTTGGTTAATAAAAGGCTGAGTCTTTTTTAAATCTAAACCCTTAACTTTCTCACTTTGAGACAGTTCAGCTCTTGGGGATACTTAACATGATTTCTGTGCAAGCCCCAGTTAATGCTTTAATTTTCTTTGTAGGGGGCAGAAGCCATGGTTCTGGAAAGTGTTATGTTTGCCATTCTTGCAGAGAGAGCTCTTGGCCCAAAGCTGTATGGAATCTTTCCACAGGGGCGACTGGAGGAGTTCATTCCCGTAAGTCCTGCTCGTGATTACAGCTACTGCTTCACAAAGTAGAATGCTTTAATTGATCATGACGAGACGGTCTCTGGACTGCCCAGAAAAGCAGGGATGTGGGAATGACATATTTGGCAGCCTGTAGTAACTGCTAGCTGTAATTTGATACAGTTACAGTGGGTGTTGGAGAGCCCAATTAAAACTCATGCCAGGGAGATTTCTAAAAGCTCTAGCTGTAGGACAGACTAATAAATGAAGATAAAAAGCCTGTTAGATACCAAACACAGCATGGGAAGCTCTAGAGTAACACTTTCCATTAACAGTGACAAGAGCAAATGCTTTTGATATTCTTGAACACTTGTACTCAATCTGCTTTGAGGATATTCTTAGTGTGGGATATGATAATTCCTCAGGCCTTGATATAGAATAGAATTGACCAAGAGTCATAAGTAGAGCTGGGCTAGAGAAGCCAGCTTTTCCAAAACCAAAGGTTTGTAAGGTCATGACAACTTACTGCTCGAGTATTATTTCATGCTAGTATTCATATTTCTCAATTAGCTGTCTCTTAAGAATACTCTATTTTGTTACAGAGCAGAAAATTAAGTACTGAAGAACTCAGTTTACCTGACATATCTGCTGAAATAGCTGAGAAGATGGCTAGATTTCATGGCATGAAAATGCCATTTAATAAAGAACCTAAGTGGCTTTTTGGAACAATGGAGAAGTAAGTTATGCAATACTTTTCTTTGCTCTGAAGTATGGAAAGAGGTGACCTGTTGTAACCTTGATAAGCAAATCATTCATCAGGAGAACGGCTGAGAGTACAGTCTGCTTTCACTGCACCCAAAAACTGTTTCCAGTTACTTGATGACCTTGAAATTTGCCTTGAAAAATAAAATGCATTTTTGCCATTCTTGCTTAAGCTTTCTTCATTTTAGTGTTATTGGTATCTTGGTATGGAAAGACTAATGTACTTATGGCCATAAATGTTGTATGATGGCCTTTGTTTTTAACAGATACCTAAATCAAGTGCTGAGGATTAAATTTTCCAAGGAATCCAGAACTAGAAAACTGAACAAACTCCTCAGTTACAATCTGCCCCAGGAAATGAAAAATCTAAGGTAGGTCTGTTTTGTCTACCACTGTCTTCCAATTTGCATGGTTTCGGTATGAATTTGTGTATTTAAAAACACTGTACAGTATAATACCCCGTATGCATTTTACTTTAGACTGGAGATTTTGGGGGGTTCTGTAACCACCCTGAGCCTATCTCATTATACTGACTACAAATGGATACAGTCAGTTGACTTGCTGCTCAGTGAAATCCAAATTCTGTGTCCTGATCTTGTGTTCATAACTGAGAACACAGTTTTGCTAGAACTGAATAGCACTTCAAATTCTTCCAACAAAATCCATGTTTTACCTGGAAGTTGAACTGAACGTAGCGATTTTTGTCACTTACTAGAGATTATATTGCTGTTTTCTAGAGCTATGCTTGAAGCTACTTCATCGCCAGTTGTATTTTGCCACAATGACTGTCAAGAAGGTAAGCTGCTAATATTTCAGTGCCTTGCTCAGTGAGCAATTTTAAGCCTTTTCTGATCACTTGTTCGCTTTCTGACAGGCAATCACATAATCAAGGTACTGCCCTGGCAGCTGACCTGAAATAACTGCCTGTGTGCTCCCAGCGTGCAACAGCTGCGAAGCAAAATGCATTGGCTTCGGCAGCCCTCCCGGCAAATGAAGAGCGTGTGTTGTATCATAACTGGATTAAGCTAAACATGCACACAGGCTCTGTTAGTGCAGGTCAGCTGATGAAGGGAGCCTTGGGTGTTTCCTATTGGATCATACCCTTAGCTTTCTGCCACATATGTGAGCATAGGATGGACTTTAGCCTTGAAAAAAAAAAAAAAAAACCATACTGAAACAGTACAGTTAATGGCAAAAATGGAGACTAGGAGTCGGGCTCAGCAGTTCTCAACTTGCACTAGCAAGAAGCATCAGGGAAGCTTTATTCACCCTTTTCAGTATTCATTCCCTGGAAGTCATGGAGGGAACAGCATTTATTCTGAGCCAGTTCTCCAATGAAATAAGTAGTAGGCAGGGCTCAAAGCGGTGGTTTGTTGTAGTTTGGCTCTGTTTATGCTCCCTTTCACTGTGTGGAGGGTAAGCTGAGCTGGGAGGATACACCATGTGCAGGGCTCTCCTGTTGTCGGGGGCCTGACCTTGTTAGCTCAGGCTGAGGAGCTGAGCCGCTGTTGAGCGGCGCATTGAAATAGCAAAGCGGCCAGTCCTTGGCTTTCAAGCTGTTAAAGAGCGGTTGTCATTCCCGTTGTTGTGTATGACCAGTGGTGGTGCTGCGCAGGTACAGGAGGTGCTGCATAATTCAAATCTCAGGCAGTGGAAAAACAGCTCAGCAAGGGCTGCTAAGGCTGGCAGTGTCACCTGATTTAGCTGTAAGCCACAAGCAGTGGAAAAGTAGGGCACCTGGGAGAGCAAATTCACCTTTCAACCTGTGCAGGGGTGAAAGCATTCTCGCTTTCAGCTCCAGAAGGTTTACATTGTGTATCTCATAACTTCCAGTGAGATGGTGTAAGGCAACTGCAACCTCACTTTTCCTATTGCTTTCCTGCTTGGATGTAAGGGGCGACTAGGATGTCTGAACAATGTTTCTTACAATGCAGTATTGCTCTTCTGCAATCTTCCTGTGACTTTATTGAATATGTTGTATTATCTTAACCTCTTTTAGGTAATGTCTTGCTTCTGGAGGGCAGAGAGGATTCAGAAAAACAAAAGCTGATGCTTATTGACTTTGAATACAGCAGCTATAATTACCGGTAAATCATTTTAGTCTTCCATTCAACAGGAAGGTATATTGCTTTCTACAAGCCACAGTGAAAGCAAGTGCTGGATTGCTGATTATTTGTCTATTCTGATGAGTTGTGTTCCGCTCTATTAGTGCTGGGCAACAGGATGTAACTAATCAAAACTGTTTTGCTCCTGATGGCTGTGGGCATAGACCCAGCTGAGACAGCAGGGCCAAGCACTGGGGGCTCCCTGGTCCTCCAGGCTGGAGGGCTTGTTGAGGCACAAACAGCTCTTCCTGTTTGCACATCAATTTTTCTCTAGTAGAGATGAGGATGGTGGATCATGTGTATACATGTATGTAGGGCATCTTTGCTTCCCCGCTTATTTGAGCAGTCCTTTCAAACAGTTCTCATGTGCGCAGATATTAACAGCAATCCTAGGTTTCTCACTACATGGTTAACAAAAATGCTATCTGTTCTTCTTAACTTCAGTCATCTAATAACTGTGTTTAAGTATGATCTAAACATGCGGAGTCTTTGAGATGATTAAACATTGTCATAGCTGAAACATAAATGAAGCCTGAATCCCAATAATCTAGAAGTGGGATGCATTAAACTGATCAGTGTGACCTCTTTGTAACAGTGCTGATACATGGTTAGAGATGCATTAAAGCATACTTGGGTATTCTGCCTGCATTGATTTAAAACTTAGCAAAGTCCAGTGTTTTTATGTAGCTGGTGAAGTTTTGATTGTTGGCTGCTCATTTTAGTTTAGTAATTGCTTTAATAATGCATTTAGAAAAGTGGCAGCCCAGCTACAGCTTTTCTACCTCTACTAGCAGAAGGTGCGGTAAGTTCTAAGTTGCCTTGTGTCATTAAAGCTGATGGTTTTAGGCTTGCTTAAATAAGAACAGATGGCTAGTACACAAATATTGAGGAATTCAGTCTTTATCTTTTTTCAGAGGATTTGACATTGGAAATCACTTCTGTGAATGGATGTATGATTACACATATGAGAAGTACCCATTCTTCAAAGCTAGTTTTCTTAAGTATCCTTCAAAGAAGCAACAGGTAGGCATGTAGAAATAGTTAATACCTGTATCCACTAGCTTCAAATTTTAACTGTTCTTTTTATTTTGAACCTACTCTGCTCCAAAACTGTTGCTCCATAACTTAATTGAACATAATGCTGCTTATCCTGATTACCTCTGCTTTTAAAAACCTTACAAACTTCATCACAGCCATTCAGCATAGAACACTTAATTTGTGCCATCTAGCTATCTATCAAAAAAACAGTCCAATAGTTTTGGAATGAGGTCAGCTGTGAAATTAGTTGGCAATAGCAAAATGTCATTTGTTGCTGTAATATTAAAGAAAAGGCTTAAACTGAGCTTCCAAGTAATTAGTAGAATCACCAGTAACTTTAACTAACTCCAGTACTGTCAATGTTTGGATAAAATAAATGACAACTTATTAAAAGATGTGCCTTGTTCTGAAAGAGGCAAGCATGTCTTGAGCTCAAAAGTAATCTCTTTTCATCATTTGCTTTCTAGCTTCATTTTATCTCCAGTTACCTATCTGCATTCCAAGATGGCTTTCAAAATCTGAGCAATGAAGAGAAGTCCAAACTAGAAGAAGAAGTGTTGATAGAAGTTAACAGGTAACTTACCTTCCACAGCTTTTGACGGCAGTGCGAACCAACAATATTCTGAAAACAGCTGTATGCTTGAAACTTTTATTGTGATACCTAGTATACTTCACTGAGCAGAGAAATTCCAGCCAAGAGAGGTCTTGAGCTATGTCTATGTGATAAAGGAAGCCTGCCAGTTGCAAGCTCTAGATGTGTTGTATAGACTACTAATGGAGTGAACAAAATATTACAATGTGGGGAAGCTAATGTAATTATTGTATGGAATTACTTCCATAACGTCATATGTTGCTTTGTAATTTTCAGGTTTGCCCTTGCGTCGCACTTCTTCTGGGGTCTGTGGTCTATTATACAAGCAAAGATCTCATCCATTGAGTTTGGTTACCTGGTATGTTTTTAAACATATAGTTTCATTTAATTAAAAATGCGTACAATCGTAAATGACCTGTAGCACTTTATCGGAAAAAGTGAAATAGCTGCCTAAAGATTTCAAAAATTCTCCCCTTTTGTTATATGGCAAGAGTAGCCTTATGTGTCAGACCTTGCGGTGGAATGATTGCCTTGCACTGAAGCGATCCTTTTGCAGTTGGGTCCTGTGCAAGCGGGAAGCTAGCACATGCAGTAAGTGCAAAATTGGGAAGTGAATAGTCAAAGTGCACGTATCCCATGTTGATATCCAGTGTGCAGCAAGACATCTACTCTAGGCAGCTTGTTGACCTTTTCAAATAGATCAGCTTAACTCTTGATACTGCAAAAGTATTAAGACTCTTATCAAGACAGAGTATACTGCAAAGTTATTACTTTCAGGTACACTGGATGTCCTGCAGGAAACGTTGCGGAAGCTACCTTTTTTTAGTGAAAGCCTGACCTTTTAGTTAAGAGTCTTTCTCTAACACTCTGGCAGCAGCTCTAGTGTTGAAATAGAAGACTTTAGGAAATTGTAGAGGCAAAAATCTCTCTGGAGAGATTATCTTTCCCAAATAAAGAGCTAATTTAACTCACCAAGAAGATGGATTAGGAAGGTAGCACAATTAATACCTTTATTATGCTTCCCCATCCCAAAAGAGAAAACACTCGGATGTATTTACAGTTACAGATGTATTTAAGTACTTCATAACATTCCTTATTTCTCTAGGAATATGCATTGTCCAGATTTGATGCGTACTTTGATCAGAAGAGGAAGCTGAAGGTGTGAATGTAGGAGGAGTGGCCTGTTGGTTACTGTACGAAGAGGGCAGCTGGACAGAACTTTCACTGTGCTTAGGCTACTGTATCTGTAACGAAGGTGTCACTGCCTTCCAGTTCCTTGGAAGGCAGGTGTACAATACTGAAGACTGTATAAAAATGATTTGTTTACAGTTTCATAAATATTTGGAATGAGATTGGGAGGCAAAAGTAAAATACAACAGTGCAATATCTTTAAATCCTTTTAATCTAGAAGGTATTTTATATTATGGGAGAAGCTTACAATTAAGTGTCAATACCACATGCATCAGAGGAAACAGTGTTACTGTGAGTACATTTTTCTGGGGTTTGACATAATGGCAAATGTTGTAAGCAGAACAGTTGTAAAAGATGATACATTGTAGACACTGCCTCTTAATGAGAAGGAGAAAAGCAACTGTAGGGGAGACAACTGTTAAACTGTGAAGTAGGCTTAAAATCTTACTGTGAGGTTAGGTTCAACATGCTCCGTGAACACTATCTTCAAAAAGCTGCTGATATGTTACAACACCACTTTAACCGTAAAGCAACTAAACACGTTGAAGCGGCATGCTTTAAAGTGTTATCTGCAAATACATGAATGTGTCTCTTATGCTGGCGTGCCTGTAAGGTGAAGTATGAATGAACTTTGGACATCCCGAAGGGGTTTGTCTTGAACTGTTCATTCCGCATCCTTCACCGAGAACATGCTTTATTGCCCGGCCTGACTGACTCTTACTATGCTGTGTCCTGCACAGGGGGATCTGTGGGCTGGCAGCACTAGGAAGAGTGCCTTGAATTGCTCTAGCTGCTCCCCCCATAACTGGATTGGCATTGACAATACTTGTAATTGGAGCCCATCTCTCTTCTTGACTTGTGTTGCCACAGTATATGGCTGTAAGGAATAGTAGAGCCAAAGACTGCGGAGAACACTTCAGGAAATTGCTGTTCTGTCCAACTAATGCTTAAGTGGCTTGGGGGGTGCTTTCCTCGTACCTCCCACCTTCATGTTCCAGCAATCCAGTAAAGTGGAGTGTCTTGTGGGGAACAATAACATGTATATTGAAACTTGAGTATAATCTGTGTACATGTCATCTAAAGATTTCTTTAGATTTTTGGGAACTTGTTTATTTTGAATGTTTTGTTTGTGCTTTCTAACACACTGTATTATAAATAATAAACTTTTAAGTCTACCCCTTTTCACTTGTATAGCAAATACTGTTTCAATCAGTTAACGTGCAGCATTTCATGTACTGTATAGCATAACTTGTAAAAGCTGTCATTTTATTCTCTAGTCTAGAGAATCATTTTGCATACACTCAATTCTTAATACTTTATAATAAATATAAAGCACTTAAACATTATAGTTGATATTCTTAAGTCTTCATTGTAACTGAAGGATAAAACTGATGCTGTTTCTGGCCTTAATCTGTGCTGGAAATACTTTTTCTTACCTTCAAAGGCAGCCTGAATTCAACTTAGGCTCTGTGCCATGGGACATCCCTTCTATTTAAATGTATCTTTAGCATTTATTGTATAACTGAATGCTAATAGAAAGCATGATGCAAAAAGGCAGTTAAAGCAAGCGATGAAAGATAGACTGAAGTGTTTTAGTGCTAACAAGGGTTTAGGTTTAAGCACTTGACTGTATCTACATCCTGTTAACTACCCTAAAAGCAAAGGTAAAGGCTACCAGTATATACTGAGTTTTACTGGCACATCACATAAAGCATTTGCCATCTAAATATCCAGGTGATGTATCTAGGCTACTGAAGGCTTCATTGAACAGGTACTATTGTATGCAGTAAACCCAATGGGAATGGCGGAATGGAAGGGGTGAAAGCATTTAAGATGATGCTGTTTGTGTAGTTAGAGGACTGCAATGTGTAATAGTAGTCCTGATTTTGTAGGAAGCCTCTTGTTTTATATTCCAATGGTAAGCCTAAATTCTCAGGAATCCCATGGAGACTGTCTGGCTCTTATCCATTGTATTTCTTGGTTCTTGGAAGCAAAAAGGGAAGGGGGCTCAGTCCCTGTAGTGCTAACTGTAACACTTGCATCAGAGGTGAAGCCCTTTCTTATAGTTGGGATGGCTGTTGTACGCTAACTGCATTCTCAGAGGAAACTTAGCTACTAAGGTCTCTCTGGCAAGACTGCTTCAGGAAACTCCCAGAAGTATAGTTGTGCTCAAGTATTACTGTCACTTTCTGCATAAAAAAGGCTCCTAACAGAAGCAAAACATGCTTCCGTTCCTCAAAACAGCTCCAACTCCTGCCTTTTTTTTTTTTTTTTTTTTTTAAGGTAAATTTTTGAAGAGGGTGGGATTCTCAAAAGGGCTCTGTGGTGGCATAGTGGCTCTTGGGGACACAGGTAAGTCAAATGAACAGAGACCAATGCAGAGTCTGTTCTTCCAAGTGCAATTTTTTTGTAGATAGCCTATCAAGGGCAAGTTGTTTAAATTTTCTTTGAAAACTTATTTACTCTAGATGATCAGGAACTGCAGCATAGTCGTCTTACTCATAGTCACTGAACCTGTGGCAATCTTGTAGTAATGATGATTGAAGTTAACTTTCAAGCTGACCAAGCAGTTAAATGTATCGGCACTTCTGTAATACGGATATTGTCTTGTGAAGCTACAGCCATAGGATTTTGTATAAATGTGGTTGTTTCTTAAACTTAAAAATAGCTGTGGTTAATCTGATTTGCTTTTAATAAAGGCAGTTTTAGACTGCTGATTAATTCTCCTTTCAGTTGACTTGCAAATGCAATTTGTACTTGAGCTTTTTCTTGATCACTAATGGGTTTTATACTTCCACTTCATGAATTTGTCTTTGTGTCTGGCCTAGCAAGGTGATGTGGACACTGACTACTGTGGTGAAAGGACCTGCTCTTAACCGGTGAAAATGAGAATTCTTGTGTAAGGGTACAGAAACTTACAGGCTACTTTTAAAGGAGATTATCACTTGTCTAGCCAGATGGTTAAGATCCAGGAATCTTAGCTGCCATTTGCAGGTGGTCCAGTGGATAAACAGCATAGTGCAGGGTCTACCCCATAGCTTCTACAGTCACTTCTGTAAGATGAAATCTGAATGCTCACACTTGAAGATTTAATGAGCTGTAGAGTGACTTTTTTTTAAGGATTTAAGCCTGCAAAATTCAGTCTGCATAGTCTTAGCACCATATCAGATCCAATGTCTTCTGTCTCTCTAAAAGTGAATTTTTTTATGTTTTTTTCTGGTGTGAACAGGATGCAAACTTTTAGAAAAATGTTATTGTGTGAATTAATGAGTGCTGCCGCTTAGGATCTTTAGTAGTGATGATGCCATTAAACAGAATGACTGTTATGCCCTTGGGATTGCTCTGCTCTGATAATTGGTGGGGGGTTATTGCCAGCCCTGCCCTGCTAGAGGGGACATGCTGTGAGGTAGCAACACCTCAGCCTCAGGGAGAGGCCCAGCAAGAAAAAGCAGAGATGCAGCTAGTCCTGGAGGTGCAGGTTAGGATACAGCATCCAAATTAGTATCATGGGTATGATGTCTGTCTTAATGGTCTACTTATTTGGTATTGCATGGGTAGACTTGCAATATTGATATCATAAATATATGCTAAAGGCTAATACAATTCCAGTTGAGTGCTATGACAAGATATGTAAGTTGTCATTCAGAAACGTGTGCGCCTGTAAGCTTCTCATCTAGCCGTATGTGTATACAAAGGGAAGTTAAAAGCTTTTGGCGGTGGTTTCTAGTGCTGTAACAGACTTTGTTCTTGTCTTCTGTGGCCTATGCGAGGTCACAAAGAAAACAAATCTGCTGTGGCCTTCCTCAGATCTTGCTCATGCCAAGTGAGAAGCCAACAGTTTTGTCTGAAGGTCCTTGTAGCTCAGTAATCCTTACTATGAAATGTATTGGCTTGCCTAATTAGCCATTTTGAGAAGTGTTTCAGAAGGAAAGAATGGGGGGTAGTTGACTTTATAGCTGCGGGTATTTTCTCAGATGTGATTCCAGTGCAAGAGACTGAGCATCAAACACTTCCCTTTGTGTGAAACGGTTATGGCAATGGATAGATGAGCCAGATGCACATGCTTTTATCTGCTTGGGTAGACTAATTCTATATGGATCCAATGCAAGATTAAAAAAAAAAAAGAGCCTGGCAGCTCATCTGCTATGCACTCTTGACCCACAGCTGAAGGACAGGTAGGGTGCATGTGTGCAGGCATTGCCCTTGCAGGAGCTGGGCAAAGACTCTTCCCTCCCCATACACCCTTGGCGCTCATCATCTAGGTGGAGGGTGTGCCAGTGACGGGCGAGTGAAGAGTTAACAGGACTGAAGTTTGTCAGTTGATACGCAGAAGAACTGATAGCACAAGAGCTGACGTGCACAAAGCTGCTGAACAGAGGACTTAACAGGACTAAAGAAGTCTACCAACCGATATGCGCAAGGACTGATATGCGCAAGGCTGCGGAATGATTAACAAGACTGGAGAAGTGAAGTCTGCCACCTGGAATCTGCACGGACCCCCGGGGAGGGAAGAAACAATACGGAGGTGTTGTGGTCTTGCTTCGCTAGCAGGGTCCCCCCCCCCAAGCAGACAAACAGACAGTCCTGTGATTGTGAAACTCGCAAAAGTCAGCAAAAGCAGTGTTTGCCCAGAGCCCCAGCCGTATAAAAAGAGACTTGGGAGCTAGGAGAGTTTGAGCAGGGACGGGAACGTGACCTGATCATCCTCTCCGGCTGGACCGTGAGTATTCCCCCCCCTCCCCTTTTCCTGGGACGCTGGGTTAAGGTAACTCCTCGAGGTTGAGAGCCCTCTCACTAGGAGAGTGAACAAGAAAGCTTTCAAGTAGGGATAAGCAGTCCTTCCAATTAATAACGCAGTAATCGACGGTTTCAGGTTATCCTTTCTAAATTAGTAACTGATGGTTTTGTGTTATCCTTCCTAAATTAGTAATCGCATTATTTTAATGGATGTTACTAATCCAAGAACTTGTGTGAGGAAATAAACATCTTTTTTATTATTATTATATTACTGTCTCAGTCGTTGCTATCGAACCTTCATAGCATGACAGCGTGACAGTTTTTGGCGTAGTCGGCAGGATAGGATAAGGATAGGATAGGATACAGACTTAGTGGATACATAAGCTGGGGTAACCGGATAGAAATATTTTTGAACTATGTCACTGCGTGAGTTATTGAGAAGGCACGGAAGCGGACCCTCAAGCCCTGGGATTGACTGGGCAAATGATAATTGGGAAAATGAAGCCTCTGTTGTGTGTAGGATAGAGGAAGTCAGAGGTAACCAAAGAGATGGGAAAGGAAAAGGTGGTATATGTGCCATCTTAGGGGCCTGTTTACTGGCAGCCCAACAAGCCAATCGGACCCATCAAAAAACTAAGGAACAGTTACAAGAAAAGGTGCAGGAGTGTGTAGATCTTGAAAGAAAATTGAAATTAGAGAAAGAGCGAAATCAGAAATTACAAAACAAGTTAGAACTCGTCCTTTCAACAGCAAGGAAGCCCCCCACAGCAGCTCAGATTAGAAAAATGTTGGTGGAGGACCCGGACGAATGGGACGGAGATATATGGGGAAACAGCAGTAGTTCAGAGGACGATGGTGATTTGTACCCTCCAGAACCCTCACCTCTGGATGTGCGGCCAGTTGTAAAAACCGAAACCGCAACAGGACCCCATGGGGGTAATGCTAGAACCACAGTTAGAACTACCCCTTACTCAGGAGACGAGATGGGAAAACTGCAAGAGAAATACTGCAGGCAACCTACAGAAACAGAAACTGAGTATTTGTGGCGGGTATCCTTAACAGGAGGTGATCGCATAATACTAAGTGAAGAGGAGGCATCAGGATATTGGGGACCAGGAGTTTTCCTGACGGGTAGAGTTGGGAATCGCTCCCTCACCTCCCGAGTAGCCTACTGGGCAGGGGGACAGGACCCGAGGAACAGAGGAGAACCTTTGAGAATAGGTATAAATACCCACAGTGAGCTTACAGAAGCCATACAAAAGGCAGCTTGCGTACAGCAGATATATGAAAGGGGAGCCTATGACGTCCCCATGCAAGCCCCGGTAAGCCCAAACAGCCTAACACCTTTAATACGGGGATTGCCTACAGTGTTAAAGCTGAAGCTACAAGCAATACGAGATCGCATTGTAGCTGCAGAGGCACACAATCATAATAACCTCAATGCCCCCCCCATGCCAATACCGACATGGGCGGATACCTTGTTAGAAGTGCATCGAACTGCGCAAGAGATGGGGATGGATACCAAACCACGGGAAAAGCGCATTAGACAGGCTACTGCCTCATATGCCCCGAGGAGAGGACATTCCCCCCCCAGGCGGCACAACAAGGAAATGGGAACTAAACAAGAAGACAGGGAGAAACGAAATAGATTGTGGCGACATGCCCTGGCATTAGGTGTTCCACGATCCATGCTACATAACCAGAAAACAGAGGACATAGAACAGATAGTGAGCAAGCTGGAACAAGCGAAAGGGGTGACTCTGCCATCCACCCCACCTGGCTCACAAGATAGTAAACAAGAATCTAAACCTAGTAACCCTTTCTCGGAGTTACGAGAAGAGTTGCATGATCTAAAAAACTAGGTAGCGCTGGTCGAAAATCAGGCCAACCGACCCGAGTACTATCAATAGCGCAGCGGCCTGAAAGTTTAGAACCCCGGATTGTGATTCCGGTAGGACCTAGAAAACACAAAGTTTCTTTTTTAATTGATACTGGTGCACAGATAAGTGTTTTGGACAAACAGACAGCCAATAGGTTAAATATCAAACCATCTAGACGATCAATTTTTATAAAGGGAGTTACAGGAATTGCTGAATCTTGTCCTTTGGCAAAACTTTGTGCCTGGCTCCTGGGAGACAAACGTCTTACCAGATTTGAGGTAGTAATAAACCCAAAGGGAAATGACAACATTTTAGGGTTTGATGTTTTACGAGGAAGAAACTGGATACTCCCAAACGGTACCCGGTGGAGCTTTGGAACAGCTAACATCAAGCTTTTGCAAACCTCCCCCGTGCTGCCGCCTAGTAAGATAACTAATGTTAAACAGTACCCTTTAGCATCTGCTGCACGATCCGGGATAAGCAAAGTCATTAGAGACCTAGAAGAGCAAGGGATTATAGAACGCACCCACTCCCCCTATAACTCTCCGGTGTGGCCTGTCAAAAAACCAAATGGGGAATGGCGATTAACAGTAGATTATCACCGATTGAATGCTAATACCGCTCCCCTCACGGCTGCGGTCCCCAATATAGCGGAACTGGTGAGTCAGCTTAGGACTGCAGCCCACCCCTGGATGGCCACACTAGATGTAAAAGATATGTTCTTCATGGTCCTGCTAATAAAAGAAGATAAAGACAAATTTGCTTTCACCTGGGAAGGCATTCAATATACCTTCACTCGGCTGCCCCAGGGATACAAACACCACCCCCTGAAGGTATAGCCCAGAGACAAACAGTTCGTAAATGGTATGCGTATCTATCAGGAGTCCAAGATAGCCTGGAAATAGAGGAGGGACCAGTAAAGATAACCAAATACCAATTACCCCTAACTAGCCTTGTACCAGAAACAGTACCAAGCTACCCAAGATCTCCCATTGCAGTAGCCGAACCGCTCACTGAAAAGTCTGACCTAAATGGGGTATGGTTCACCGATGCCTCTTCACATAGGATAGCCACGGGGTGGCAATACAAAGCAGTTGCCTTAGAAATAAGCAGAGGCCATAAGGTATTACAAGAATGGTTCAGTGTATTACCGGTACCAAAGGAAATACAAAGCGATAATGGGACTCGCTTTACAGCCCATGTAGTACAGGACTGGGCGACACAAGAAGGGATTAGTTGGACATTCCACACCCCCTACTATCCCCAAGCAAACGGGATGGTGGAAAGGGCCAATGGCTTACTTAAAAGATATGCTCAAGTAGAAAAAGCGAGTTGGGACCTACGCATTAACCATGCTGTGCGTCTACTTAATAATCGATGGGGAACATTCGGTAGTCCCAGAACCCTGGCCTTTTGCCCTATCGATACGGGCATCGTTAAGGATAACCCTGACATTGATCCTGCACGTGGTAAACCAGGACAGCCTGTGATGGTAAAACTACCACAAATTGGAGTAGTCCCGTTAACATTGTCTAAACCCCGAGGACCCCTTGCATGGGAAGCACTTGATGCCACAGAAAAAACTCATCGAATCAGTTCTCGGTGGATAATTCCTGATTATTAACCACTTATTCCGAGGCACCCTGCCTCGAGGAAAACCTAAATGTGTTCTCTTACAGGATACCATGTGGAGACTTGTGTTCCTACTCCAGACAGCCCTGGTGACAACATTGATCTCAAACCCATGGGGCAGCAATGTCAATATTTGGGAAAAGTTAGCTAGAGAAATACTAAATACCACTCACTTTTGTCTAGAAGGAGGAACTTCGGCGGCCCAAATTTACACCACATGCAATATTGGGTTCCCTATACCCCTAGAGACAGTGCAAAACAAGGCAATACTAGCAAATTTCAAAGTAACTAATACGTTTAATCAGATGTCTCGATGGGGTTCTGCCACAACACAGTATAACAAAGCAATGATAGAAATTAAGGTGAAAGGAATGTTTCCTGCAGTTGAGTGTGCTATGATGGTAAATTGTACCAGCAAAACCCGACCGTGCCACAATTTTACGGAAGATGGGCCTCCTCTTAAATGTAATCAAACAACCAATGTAACCTTTAACTATGCACATATTGTGCTCCCTACAGGAATGTTTTGGCTATGCGGGGTAAAAGCTTACTCCTACATTCCAGCCAATGCTACTGGTGGCCCCTGTACCATAGGTCGCTTGAGCATCTATATGCCAAGCAAACAAGAGATTGAGGAAATAGCTGGGAATCAAACACGAAAGAGGAGGGAGGCCTCATCCCTCAACCCTGAATGTAATTCAGAAGTAATCTTATTCTCAGCATCACAAATCTCAGCTGCAGCATTCCTTACACCTGGGGTGGGAGTTGCTATGAACTATCAAGCTATAAAAAAGAGTGCATGTTCTTTAGCTAAAACTATCAACACCACTTCTGCTGCCCTATCAGCAATGCTTAGAGATGTGCAAGCCTTGCATGCCGGTGTATTAGAAAACAGAGCAGCAGTTGACTATCTTCTTTTACGACACAACCATGGATGTGAAGAATTCAAAGGCATGTGCTGCTTCAATCTGAGTGACCATTCGACCCTGATTGAAGGGGAGATCACAAACCTTAAACACCTAGCTTTGGACATTAAACAGCATAATGATAACGGGTTTAATTGGCTGCAAAAATTGTTCCAAAATTTCGGACTGTCTGTATCAGCTTGGCTCGCGTCGGGCTTACAAACTGTCATAATAATTGTACTCATGATAATCATTATATGTATTGCTTTTGTCTGCTTGAAAGCTTTAATATTACACACAATCTTTGCTAAGGTAAATGCTTTAAAAACAGGCTACTTGCCTTTGCAACAAGATCAAACCCATGATTGTCCTTGAGGGGCAAAAAAGGGGGGGGTGTACGGCTGTGACTCTGGTCACGGGGTGGACTGACGGGCGAGTGAAGAGTTAACAGGACTGAAGTTTGTCAGTTGATACGCAGAAGAACTGATAGCACAAGAGCTGACGTGCACAAAGCTGCTGAACAGAGGACTTAACAGGACTAAAGAAGTCTACCAACCGATATGCGCAAGGACTGATATGCGCAAGGCTGCGGAATGATTAACAAGACTGGAGAAGTGAAGTCTGCCACCTGGAATCTGCACGGACCCCCGGGGAGGGAAGAAACAATACGGAGGTGTTGTGGTCTTGCTTCGCTAGCAGGGTCCCCCCCCCCAAGCAGACAAACAGACAGTCCTGTGATTGTGAAACTCGCAAAAGTCAGCAAAAGCAGTGTTTGCCCAGAGCCCCAGCCGTATAAAAAGAGACTTGGGAGCTAGGAGAGTTTGAGCAGGGACGGGAACGTGACCTGATCATCCTCTCCGGCTGGACCGTGAGTATTCCCCCCCCTCCCCTTTTCCTGGGACGCTGGGTTAAGGTAACTCCTCGAGGTTGAGAGCCCTCTCACTAGGAGAGTGAACAAGAAAGCTTTCAAGTAGGGATAAGCAGTCCTTCCAATTAATAACGCAGTAATCGACGGTTTCAGGTTATCCTTTCTAAATTAGTAACTGATGGTTTTGTGTTATCCTTCCTAAATTAGTAATCGCATTATTTTAATGGATGTTACTAATCCAAGAACTTGTGTGAGGAAATAAACATCTTTTTTATTATTATTATATTACTGTCTCAGTCGTTGCTATCGAACCTTCATAGCATGACAGCGTGACAGCCAGGGAGCACATCTGCAAGGAACGACAGTGGCAGAAAGCGGGAGCAGCCCTTTCTGTCAGTGCAGTGCAGCGCTTGGGGGTCTTTCCACCACCCACCCTGAGCTGTTTGGTACTCTCAGCTTCTTCCCCCCATGGCAATGTTTTTACAAGTTACTTGAATTATTTTAGTTTTCCCCTGCCAGGCTTCCTCACTTAATGGGCAGAAGCTACCTTGGCAAATCTGTTACCCAGTACTGAAGGTGGTAACAGCAAAAATCGAACATGGCTGTGTGGCAGTCCTCTTCGAAACTGCTCTGAGGTGTGAGCAGCATTTTGAAAAGCAATTATCTAGAAACAGCACTTTGCAGATCCACTCCCCATCTTTGTGTGTGTGTCCCGGAATCAGATCTACTAACACCAGTAAGGATTTCTGCTGTTTTCCTCCTGTTAACTTGGCTGAGCTAGCACTACAGCTTAAGTGGAAGGAGCTGGGTTTCACTCCTTAAGATGGATGTAATTATGTTCTAGCTGATTGTGGCTGTGGAAACCCCTGAAGGGCACTGGAGCTTGCAGAAGTGTTGTTCAGGGACCTAATTTATCCTGCAGACCCCTTATTACAGATGATCATGGGATGGAAAGAACCCAGCTTAGTTCTGGAAGAGTCTGTAAAACTGGGAATTAAAGACTTGTAAATAGAGTGTAATCTGAAAATTACTCAATGGAGGAAAGCTATAAGTACAACAGTAATTCTGGAATATGGCTATAAATAAAGATAGCGGCTAGATGCTTCCTGCAATGCTTCCTTAACACCATCCAGGAATCTAGTTATCGGGGCACAGAATGAAGGAGAGAGAGCAAATAAATTCCCAGAATGAAGAAAATTGACTGCCTTTAGCCTAAGTGCCAGCACCTCTGAGCTGATGTGTTCCGCTTTACAACTGCAATGCTGCGGGGTTACTGAGATTCAGCTGATGAGCGATGCAGTGTTAAATCACATTGCCTGAATGTGCTGATGCCTCAAGATACCAGTTTGTCTTCTCTACAGACAGGATCCCCAGAAAGTGCTCACAGCTTTTCAGGATTGGTAAAACCACAAGTCCAGCAGCTAAAAGTCAACTTACCTGCTGCTGTTTCTCAACCGCAATTTGGCTATAGCAGTGCGATACAGCTGGTGCTGGAAGCTGACAGCCGCAGCCAGGCAGCACAGCACAGCCCTGTATTGTTCCTGTGGCTTAGAGGAAAGCAGGTAGGGGGAAGAGGCACTCTTTGCTGTGCCTTACAAAGACAATAAGGCTTTTAAGGATTCAAATCCTCCCTGAAAGATCGTTGAGGCAGCCTTGCGCAAGCTTCCCTCAGCTTGCAGCCTGGGTTGTCTCTTATAGCAGCCTGGGTCCAGGCGAAGCAGCAAATGGAGCCATTTCACTGGAGATGAATCAAAAGCCATAATGGTTCTGGACTGAAATAAAATACAGCATGCACTTACAGGGCCCTGGCAGACAGCAAAAAGGAGCTACTGTATTCAGTACTCAGGCAACAAAGCTGATCTCTAGCAAACAGGCTACTTGTTTTTTCCTAAGGTGAAACTGGCTTTTTATGACTTTGATTTTCAAAGTACACAGTGCTCCTACTAACTCAGCATTAAGTGTGATTGCATTATAATGTGCAAACAAAGGAATATATATGATTTGTATCCACCAGTTTCAGCAAATAGGGATCAGCCAATAAACTCTGAATGCATTTCCCTCTTTGAACAGTGCCTTAGGAGAAAGCTTTGTGGCCAGGTGTCAGTTTGAGTCCCAGACAGGTGTAGCACTGAAGTACTTGCCTAATTCCATGCATGTGAAGAATGGTACTGAAAAAAAGGGTAAACAGAGGTGCTGTGACTTGCTGCAGGTCACAGGCAGCCTGTGACAGAGCCAGGAACCGTGCACAGCAGTTGAGTTTCAGCCCAGCATGCTGTGCACTGGACTAAATATCCTCTCAGAAAGTCTTATAAGTGGTGTCTCTGCTGCCTGTGTTAGAGAAATGTTACTTTTATTTTCACTGTTCCCTTCTTACAAAAGTAAAACATGACTTGGGAATCAGCCATCCTTCCTAATTTCCAAAGCCTATAATTTCTGAGGTGCAGTAAAGTGAGAGCTGGCAGCTCCTGTTTAAGATGGCACACAGCAGAGCTTAGGCACATCAGCATCCTGAGAGCGTATTGGTGAGAAGCAGTGGCTTCCACCTCCTAATTCCCACTGCGTCTGGAAAACAGCCGAGCCAAGAGCTACGGCCTGGAAGAAGGACAAAATGTGACTGGCTGCCTGGGTCCTGCTCTGGAGAAAGAGACACTCCTACCTCTAGCCAGGATGGGTAAAAAAAAGCACTATCTGGAATAATCTTGAAATGGTGTCTGCTCTGATGTTTGCCATCTGGAAACTCGGAGTTTCCTCTGCCTGGGGGTTTTTCTCCCTGCCACTGCACTTCCTCCTAGGACCTGCTCTTGTGAGGAAGCTACCACGTACTATTCGTCTCCACCACTTTTACTGAAGGAAAGGGCATTGCAACTTCTGTGTTAAAAGCCAAAATCTTATGTGCTGAATAATTCCCCTGAGCCCATGTTCTTCTCTAATTTAAATAGCTGCATCTCACTGAATCACCTTGAACTGTGGGAACCGGGAATCAGCAGAGACCTTGGCCATATGATGCTGTTGCAAATATAAATAGAGAACAACGCATGGAAAGAAGGAAGCAAGCTAGCCTGGTATAATTACCAAACAGGAATAGTATTAAATAATACAATAATTTCCTCAGGAAGAGATTATAGAGGATTGTGTGTGATGTCTAAGGCCTGAATGGTTTAAAAACTCACCTTAGAATGAAAGTCTAATTAGAAGGCTACAGCTGCAAAGGAAAATGGTAATTTCATAAATCCCTTAGTAGTGTTGTTTGGAAAAATACTGGTTGCTCTTTAGGAATAAAATAACCTGAGCAATTTATTCACATTCGATTATGTTTTGGATGAAAACCCAAGATGCAACCTCCAAGTTTTCGAAATCCACTTTGAGGGTTTGTTTTTCATTCCAGTTTGGAAGGGTGAACAGCCTGAAGTGAAATGAAAGCTTTCCGTAAAATCTTCATTTGCTTCTCTTTCACAGATAATTTTGATTTTTTTAACAGGTTTATAAATATGCAGGGTTTTTTATAAAATGTATGGAATATTTATATACATAGGTGTTTGTGTATCTATAAATGTACAGGTTTACTGATAGTTAATGGAGTTTCTTGATGAGCAGGTGGATCACACGGCCACAGCCCTTTCTACTGTTCAGTTTAATCAAAGGAAGAAAAAATAACAAATATCAATAGTTGGAGCTAAGCAGCAGTTTGGGTGACCACATGCTTCAACTTACTTATACATTCAACCACTGTTAGTGTCACAGTTTGGGTTCTTATTTCCCAAGAAAGCTGAGATGACCCAAAAGGAGCAAGGGGGGGGGGGGGAGACAGAATTGGAGCACTGTAAGCAGCAGTTAAACAAATGCCTCTTGCACAAGTCATTTTTCTGAGCATAAACCATGTCCAGTAACTGGTTTGTACCTGAGCTGTGTGGCAGGGAGTGAAGCACGCCGCCGCCATCTCATTCTTCTGCTCGCTGTGCTGACGCTGTGGCGTGGTTCCCTCATCTCCGGCCCCGCTGCTGCCGTGGAGGGGCCCAAAAGGCCTTTCCTCACACTGGTGAGTGAAGGCAAAGGGGAGAGGTGCTGAGGCGTCCTTCCTGCGCCAGCTGCCAAAATGGCCTCCCTGCCCCAACTGCCAAGATGGCCTCCCTTCCTCGGGTGGGGGGGGGGGGTGGCCGCCATTTTGTCAGTGCGAAGCCACAGCTCTGTGACAGGAACGAAGCCCCCGGGAAGGACCCTGCTGGGCGGATCAGGCTTCTCCCCTTTGCAGGTTCGGACGGCGGCGGAGGATGGTTTCGGGAATCGGCTGTCCTCCTTGGGTGCGTCCCCAGCGCTCTGCTCTTGTCAGGAACTCTCCATTTCTTGCCGCCATGACGCCTCTCAAAAGGGCCACAGCACGGCTGTCGCTTCCTCTCAGAAGATGATTTCTGGGGCATGTGTTTGTAATGCCACCTGTGTTTTGTTGCTGTGGGTTTCTTTTCCCTTTCTAATAAGGGCAAGTCTTTGCTCTGCGGTGCCACAGCTTGAACTTTCAGCCTCTTCCCCTACAGAAGGACCAGAAAACTGGATTTCCTTCTTGGCAGAGCGGGAACGTTGCTCCTGGTTGCAAGGGCCTCAGGGGCCTCGGCGCTGTGAACCCAGGGTACAAGAGCGGGCGCTGAAAGGGGCCATTTCAGCCTGATACTGCAGCAGGGACCTCAAGCAGGGATCGCCCGGACAAGGCTGCCCTGAGGAGAGGGCCCCGGCGTCCTCGCTGCCTTCAAGCGCCCGGGGCAGGCGTCTCCCTTTCACTTGCCGCTGGAGGTGGGAATACAGGATCCAGAGGAACTAAAAAAAAAAACAACCCATCTCCTCTCACCCTTAGAGTTGCAAAGGGTTTATATTTCTGATCTCAGACTTGCTGGTAATGCACCTTTTTTGTCTTTGAACTTTGGAGAGACTTCAGCTTGCAGAGTTCAACTCTTGAGTTTACGTCTCCGGCCGTATATTTTTTTTCATTTGGGCTCACAGCCGCTTGCAATACCCAGCTTTGTGTTTGCACAGCCCGCGGATTCGAGCAACGTTACCTGCGGCACCAGGTGCGCGACGAGCGGGTTCGCCCTGCCCTTAGGACCCTGCGCTCTTCCCGTGCCAGTTACAAGTCATCTCCGAACTCCGCAACGCACTGGAAATCTTGGCATGGATTTGACCAAATACGTAAGGTAATTACTCGCCGTTCACGCTGATTATTTTGTTCTTAGAGTAACCTTAACTCGAGTGTATCTGTGCACAGTCAGTGGCAGAACAGTGTAAATCGGGTGATGTGAGTTTTAAGTGCACACGCAGAGCTAGCTTTATTTTGGAGAGCTGCTAGCATTTCATCACCGTATCATCCCTGGCAAAACCGAGGTGCAAGCTTGCTGACCTTTCCAGAAGGATAACGTGTTGCTGACGTGCCAAGATATGCGTGTAAAGTTGCCAAGGCGTTGGGCGGGCGATGGAGGAAGCGCGGGCTTTGAGAGCCTGTCTCCAGCGACTCGCTGGAGCCTGACCCTGGAGCTGGTCCTGCCAAGCCTGCTGTGCTTCCAGCTGAAGCAGCGGTAGGCGATACAGCTGAAGGGAGGTATTTTAACAGCTTTCCTGGCGCTCACCAGAACCTGGCCTGCGAGAGCTGGGCTCAGGCTCTGGGGAAGCTCAGTGCGACTGCTTGGTTTATCCCCCAGTGTAGCTGGAGGGCAGTGGGTCAATGGCTTATTTGCACTTTTTTTTGTCCCAGAAATTGCAACACAGCTTTGCTCCTTCTGATTCTGCTTAACCCGTTCCTGCCCCAGGGGCACCTTTGCGCTTAACCTCAGCCATACGGCTCCCAGCTTCTCTCCGATGGCTGGGAGCAAATTCAGTGGCTTTCCGTGTGCTCTTCCTAAAGAATTAAGGGCAGACCCACGGGAGCAGACGGCTTACTTGAAGGCCAGCTGCCCTTTGTGTAGGATTTCTAACCCCATCGCGGAAGAACAGGATGTCACCGAAAAGGGGAAAAGCTATTTCTGTAGTGCTCTCGCCCCATGCCCTGGCTAAATTACAGCTTGTCTCAGCTTAACCTTTACCTCCCACTAATGCACATGAGAAGAATGAATTGCTGCCTGTTTGATTAATGTATCTGTCTTTTCCACGTGCTTTCTGGCCTCACCTGCCTGCTGGCGCAACCATTTATTTTTGCAACTGTTTACTTTGCTGTTTTTTTCCTCTTCAGTTTTAATTTTTCTGTGACAGCCCTTCTCAAATCTGATCCTTTAGCTTTGGAAAAACACTAAATGAAAAAAGGGTGCTCGTAGGGGTAAGAGGCACATGACACGATATGCATTTGTCTTGCTGTCGTCCACTTATGCTAGCAAGGTACTACGGTAAAGATGGAGACCTTAGACTGTCATCGTGTATGTTCATAACATGGGAAGCAAAACTGGCTATTGGCTTGTGCCGTGACTGACTGGTTTGGACACTCCTCGTGGTTGCTGGGTGAGACACTTGCTGGTTTATTACAGCAAGGTTTCTAGGTAGGCTGCAGGCACTGGTTTGTCTCTGTGAGCTGCTGTTCAACGCTGCCTCCTATTTCTAGGAGAAAGTTATTAGAATGGTGCACTTTGGAAGGTGCACCCAAAGGAGCACACAAGCGCCGCAAACAGATCGGAAAAGACAGAGTGGTTTTGCCCTAGTAACCGAAAAAAGGTCATCATTCAGCTCCTGTTTGCCTAGTAATGGCCGCTGCCTTTGCCTCTGTTCGGTGCCAGTTTTGCTCTCCTGCCTTTGGAGGCCCTGGGAGCTTTCGGTCAGGGCCACCGGTTTGTTTGTGTGTCCTGCTCGATGCACCCTGCTTGCACGTGTGCACACACGCGCACACACGATCTCTTGTTCCAGGTCACCTGGGCCCTGGATGCTCTCCTCAGTGACTGATCTTGGCTTCGCTATTTGAAAATAAATATTCTGTGGCTGACAGACTGCCCGTGGTGCGAGTGACCGGAGGGCAGGATGTTTGTGGGGCAGCTGTGACGGATGCTGGGCTGAAAATAGGAGAGAATCAGCCCCCAGGTCAGTGCCCTGGCAGTGAAAACCAACTGCGTAACTGCTGTGTTTCCGGCTCTTACTGGCTCCTTTGCCCTCAGTCTTCCCATAGTTTAAGAAAATCAAATAAAGCCCTGCCTTCCAGAGTCACCTGGGAATCTCAGTTTCATTTGCTTAACAAAATGTTTCAGTCTGCATGGGCACAGGGCCGTCTGAAAGTTTTGAATACGTAAAACCAGAAATAAGTTAGCTTGGGGTTTTCTTGATTAAAAACTTCCTGTAATTTTGTGAGCCCGGTTCCTCATTTTAAATGCTCCGTGTTGTGGTACCCTGAAGGACCTGAAGACTCCCTCCTGTATGCAGTGAGGGAGGGCAGATCTGAAAACCACGCGAACTCGAGACTTGCTCAGCAATCTCTTGATGCTTTTGGTTAAAATAATTTGGATAGTAGGAAGAATCTGTTGTGAGAAACCTTTTTTTTTCAGGTAGTAAAGAGACAAAACCAAGCCCCTGAGGGATGAATATGGTCTGAGCACGGTCCTGTTCTCTTGCAGCAGGCCCGGAGATGGGCCAGACTGGGGAACGACACCTCCAGGTGATGAAAGAAGTACCCGATGGGCTGTGAGCGCTCCCGGCTGCCAGTACCTTGTCCTTGAGAGGGCTAGAAAGCAAGGGGGGTGTCTCCGCAGGGGAGACCCCGATCTTGGGCCTTCCCAAGGCTTGGTAACGTTTGATTTGCCTGCCAGTACAAACGGGCTTGTGTTCCCGCCGCTCTGTAACAGAGCGCTCTGTGTCGGCCCTGCGCACGCAGACAAGGCTGCCTTGTGGAGGCCGGGGAAGCCTCTGCGTTTTCGGCCGGTAACCTGGTACGGATAAGAGGCCCTCTCAGGGATCGGCTCTGCCACGTGCGTTTTCTCCCTTCGCCTCTGCAGCTGAAGCTGCCCCTCCGTTTCAGCCCTCGTTCCCTTTTCAAACCGGCAGGTTTCCCAGGGCCCTTTGCTGTCTCTCGCCACGCTCTCCTCTGGCCCTGTCTGGGATTTGTGTGCGTATCCTGATAGCCTTTCATGTTATCTAGATCTAAACCTAGGCTTTCTAAATTGCTGGGAAATTGCATATTTTATGGTTAATGATTAAGACTTCTCCTGGGAGCCCTGACCCTGCTTGGAGGCATAGGCTTGCTCATTAACACATGTTTAAAATCAGATGTCAAGGACACCCATGGAAGGACACCCATAGGCCCCCGTTAGCATGGTTTTTTGACCCAAATCTACAAGTCTCTCCCTCGCTTTGGAAGGGAATTGGTTCACTTCCCATGAGGGAGAATAGCGCATTTGCAGACTGCTTGCTGAAGGTGCACTCTCAAAACCTTTTACATTCCTTAGAGAGGAAAATAGATGCACTGGCTTCAAATACACCCATTAAGAACAAGTTTGTACAGCTCCAGGCTCTGGAACAGACCGGATCAGTCAGGAAGGATCGGTCACTCTGTCCCTCTGAAATGTCAGCCCTGAGCGCTGCTGCGTCCCTGTGCGGGCAGCCTTAAAAAACACATGTAGCATTTCCCCTTTAAACAGCCTGGAGACTCAGATAAAAGAGAGCCTAATCTTAAGTAAACAAGGTAAAAGTATTACCTGTAATCTGAATTGGGCAACAAACAGTCTGGGGCACCAGAGGTGGAGTTATTTCTAAAACTGTAACTGCAAGCAAAGGTCTTTATATAGCTGGGAGCATGACACTGACTGTGATGTAGCTGGGGCTGGCATTTTAACTGGAAACAAGTTCAGCCAGAATCCCAGGCATCACACCGCTTGAGCAATGGGGGAGCTGGAAACGCTTCGCAGACGGGCTTTAGGCTGAGCTGAGGTCTCAGAGCTGGATCTTGGGCAGTTCTAAAACACTTGGCTCTTGAGCGGAGGCTTTCAATCATGCGAGGATAAGCTCAAAGTGTTTCTTCTGGAAGAAAAAATGTATTTTACCAAAGGATGCTTTACAATCGGTGATGATTTGTGCAGGCTACTGCACGGTCTGAATTTGGCAGTTGGTCAGTTGTGTTTTATTTTGTTTTGTGCTGTAGAAACTGCTTAGGCGTTGGAGGGCTTTTGAAGCTATCCATCATCTGAGTGCTTCAGGAAAACAATATCCAGAGCTGTTTCAGTGGCGTCTTCTGGGAAGCATGTTTCCCCACTTCGTGCCTGGTTAGGAGGAATGGATGAAGCCTCTCCCCTTATTTCTAAAACTGAGAGTTGTGACAATAGGACAGATGCTCTGATTTTATAAAATATTGTAAAGTGTCTTCACTCCTCTCTCTGAGATATCGAGCACTTCTGAAAGTAAAGTCCGTATTTCATTTCTTCACTACTGCATGAGGGTCTGGCCCTGACCGGTAGGGAGCTGAAGCCATCCTCTACTGGCTTCATTGGCAGCCTGCGGGAAATTAGAGGGTGCCTTTAGCACTGATCTTGGAGCAACATTGTCAAAACGGGAGCTGGGAAGGCCAGAATGGAGTTAGAGACCAAGCTCTTCCTTTCCAAAGAGGGCTTCCTAGGCCAGATATGTTGGCCGGGGAAGTCCAGAAGAAACGACATTGCTCTGTTTCCTTGAAGGCTCTCTGCCTCCCAGGCTCTGGACCGCTTGCTGTACTGATGTCTGGCAGCACAAACATAAACCCCCCAAAATATTAGGGAAGGCAGCAAACTTCTGCAGACTGTCTTTAGGAGGCTGAATATTCATAATCCCACCTTCCTCCAAGGGATCGATCTTTTGCTTCATCGGCTCCCCCACATGTCTGATGTCATTTATCTCTGCTTCACCAGCTAGAAGTCATCTTTTTTTTAATTTTTGTATTTACAAGCAAATACTAATTCTAGTTTCAGATCCTCTGTTAAGTGAATCCTCTGGAGTAGGTCCCGCTGGCTAGTCGGTCTCTGAGCAGCAGGGATCCGTTGTTCTGGCTGACTGCTCCCCAAATCTTCCCCCTCGGGGGCTGGAGGGGATCATCTCCTCCCCTTCCTGCTCCGGCAGCCCGGGACGGGATGTGCCCAAGTCCCGGCCGCTGTCTCTCAGCTGTTTGTGCGGGGCAAACCCGTGTGCATGTGAGCCATGCCGCAGTCTACACCAGTTGAATTTGTTCCAGGGCTCTCCTTATCAATACCTTTTAATGCGGGCTTAAGTGTATTTTCCAGCTGTCAATCTGACTTAACTTAAAAAAAAAAAAAGTGTCAGATTGCTTGGAGAAAATGTTCCCAGAAACATTTTCAGGCTTCTTTGGACTGCAAATGAGAGAAACTCAAAATGCATGAAGGCTGCTGAGTCGCTCAGAAAACAGCGCGAGCGCGGTGAGATCCTCGTGCCCAGCGGCGTACGGCGCCTGCGGGCAAAGCGCAAGCTACCCTCGGAGGAGCTGCCAACGCAACGGGAATCTGCGCCGGGGCGAGAAACTCCGTTGTCATTCAGTTCACAAAACCGGTTAAGCTCAGGCCGTTTCCCTGCCTCCCCGCTCCGGCCGCGGTGTTGCTATGGTGAGGACGGAGCTGCTATTTTTGACTCATAACGCCACAATTGTGTGGCGACCACAGCGCTGCTCTGCAAGGGGCTGTCCCCAGGCCAGCGCTCTGGTTTAAAGATAGACGCTCGGGCTTTGCCAGGTTTTTTTCCCATTGAGCCGGGGCCAGAGCACCAGGCAGTTCTTTGTGTCTCTCTCCAGGGCTCCCTTTACGGACTAGAAAGTGTCTTTAATATTAGAAAAGAATCACAAAAATAGGCATCCTGGACCACGGGCATCTTCTGTCTCTGAACCAGATGCTTAAAAATGAGAACTGTGCATTCTAGATGCCCAGCTGTGTCGCTTCGGCAAGGCTCGAGTTCTGCAGGGCGCAGCCAGGCCTTTGGGAAAAGTAGGCACCTTTAAGAGGCCACATTGGGTCGTCAGCTGCTGGGGCACCAAAAAGCACGCAGCAGCTCTAACTTTTTTTTCCTGCAGCTGTTGCTACGCTGTGGCCAGGTCGCAGAGCTGTCGCTGCGTAGGTGGAGCGCCAGCACCGACTCCGGGAGAGGGCAACAGCGGGGTTAATTTCCAAGGCTCAAGGCTGCTCTCTGGGCCGTGGGCTGAGGGAACCAGTGTCTTTATTTCTCTTCAAAGAACAAGTTTAAGGCTGCGCTTGGCAGGATTGCTTGTACTTGAAGGGGACCTTTCCCCAGAGTCCTAACTTGGCTTATGGTTTCTAAATTTCCTCCGGTTGCTCATCCTGCTTCTTCCTCCCCCTGCCTCACCCCCAACTCATGCAGCCTGGGCCCTGCATCACTTTTCCTGCTACCTCGCTATCCCCATCACGACCGTAGTGCGGCATTGCTCAAGCCAGAGGCGGCTCCAGGATCCTGTTTGCTGACACCAGGACTTCCTCCCCTCTTCCGCTGCTCGCCCCAGCCGGAGCACACGGTATATTCGTCGTCTGAACTCTCCATGCTCAGTGCAGTCGCTTCAGAGCCAGTAAGCCCTGAGCAGGCGCCGCTGGAGAGGCGCCGGCCGTGGTGGGGTGCTGGGCTTCCCCTGCGTCACTCGGCAGAAGGAAGCTGCCCGTGATGACCTCGCACCTGCTCCGAGCGAAAGCCATGCTGAGCTGGCAGAAGGATTCGGTGGCGATCCTTTCTTTGATTTCTTGGTGATCCTTTCTTTGGCCATCTTTGACTCCTGCTCCAATGCCCAGGTGAAGAAGAATCTCAGACTTCTTCTCCCAAGGACATTATTGTCTTTGTCCCTCTTCTGCTCTCCCAATACCTTTTTTTCTTTTTAATCTGTTTTAACCCAGGATTGCAAACATTACGCTGCTACCAGGGCTCAACCCGCATCTTTCCATTTCTGCCACAGCCAGGAGGTGGTTAGAAAAGATGTTCTCCTAAAGGGCTCCTGGGCGAGGAATGCTTATACAGGTTTTAGATGCGCTCCCGTGAGGAGCAAGGCCTCTGCCTGCGACTAGTGAACAGAGTGAGGACTCAAAGATTAAATACTGTTACTTCTTTTATAATGGACTTTCTGTCTGATTTTAGTAAATGGCTTAATCTTTGTCCTTATCTCTTGCGTGGGATAACATTTGCCTCCCAGCGAGTTTGTTGGAAAAGTTAAATCAGTCACGAAGCCACTTAGATTCAGTGATGAGAGCCTTGGAAATGGAGATAAGTAGTGTGTGGGAAGTGGATGCTTATCTAGAGCGAACCAGACCTTTACGGCTTGCAGGTCAGGTTGATATTTCTCTTCTGTTTCCAGTGTCGGAGACACGAGCGCGGGATTGACTGCTCCTCCTTCGGAAGGCTGTTGTCTAGGTGATGCTGCCCATGGGCTTTAAGAGGGCTGACACAGTAACACAGAGATCCCCATCTGGTCTCCTGCCAGCTCGCTGCAGCCTTCGGCTGCTGCAGAATTGGGCAAGTTAGGATCTCAGCGGCGTTGTCCAGGGGTTGCTGATTGCTTATCTTTACATCCCCTGCAAAATGTAGTGGCTGGGGCTTAATGGTGAGAGCAAATCTCGCAGCAGCCTTGTTCCCCGTGTGCAAGAGCCACTGCTCTTAGCCTGGAACTGGAAAACAAGGAGTAAGTAATTCCTCAGTATGATTTACGCCATTGAAATGCCGGTTCTCTCCTATTTTGTTTTTAAACACACATTTGCATTTTGTTTACATGGGGATAAATACAGGGGGAACGAAGCTCAGTTTCTCACTGCTGGCTGTTGCAGGAAGCACTGGCCGTTGGTATCACCCCCTGCTTTGCCTCCCCGGAGCAGGGGGGTCGTGGACCGCCACCGTCTGATGGAGCTGGGCAAGGAATTTGTAACATGACCATGTAATCAGATGGGGAAGCATGCCCACGCAGCGTGCGTTAGGGAGGCTCGGCTTCGCTGTGGGCATTTCCCCTCCGGGTTTCACTTCCCAAACGCGCAGCTTGGGCAGGCCCAACAGAAAGCACCGCCGCAGCGTGTGAAGGAGCAGCCTCCTCAGCCAGCTTCTCAGTCCAGCCCGACATGGCCAGATGCGGCTGGGGGCGCTTTCTGACTCATTGCTTTTAACTTTCTAGTGGCTGCAATGGTTTCATCCCGCTGCGGACTCCAGTTTGCAGGGGAAGCGTTTCCCCAACGTGAGGCCCTGCTGGGCCCAGCACGCTGAAGGCAAGGTTTGGGCAAGGTCCTCAGGATTGCTGAAACAGAGCAGCGCTATCGGCTTTGCCAGGGAGGGACAGCTGGAACAAGCAGCTTCTGCCAAAGGCCTGGAGAGAGGGGCTTTAGGCCATGTAATCAAGGACACGTAGTCACACATGCCGTCCGGCCCCATCAGAGCGCGGTGGAGAGGTTATTGCCCCTTCTCCCCCGCAGCTGCCTGTGCTGACCCTCTGCCAGGTCACCGTGAACAGCCTCACAGAGGGATTTCTTGTCAGGACTGCACTGACAGCGCTGGATTAGGGAACAATTGCGTATTTGTTTTTTCCAGAGAAGCAGTGGTTACAAGCCTTACTAGCGAGCAGCGAGTGGAGGAAGGAGGGGAACAGATGGGTGCGCTGTTTTGCCTCACCAGCAAATACGACTGCAGCCAGAGTTGGGATTAAAGTCATCCTAGACTTGTTTTTCCCAGGCATCAGAGAGGGACAGGCACCGTCCAAGTTTGGCTTAGCGCTTGGGTGGCTTGAATTGCCGCTGAAGACACCCATCTCTCTCCAGGAATGGGCATCTGGAGGGAGAGGGGTGAATGTCAGCATTTGTGACTTCTCCCCCTGACAGCCTGTCACGTGTTGCCGCTTTGCAAAATTCCTGCTCCCCCCCCTCCCCGGGGCAACTGCTAGCGGCTGCTTCCCTAGGAAACAGCTGCACATGCCAGGGAGCAGCGAGACCCCAGGGAGACGGAGGGCCGGGGAGCCACGCGTCGGAGCCGGTCCACCGCGCCACCTCTTGCGGGCGGGTGAGGAGAGGAGAGGCTCGGGCCTGGGGAGGGGAGAGCCGGAGGGAGTGCTTTGCGGCTTGGTTTGACTGACTGAAGGGCCCCCGTGAGATGCGAGCAGCACAGTCGGGAATAGACGCCACCTGCCCGGCTTTGGAGGCCGACGGGGTCTTGCTCTGGCAGAAGGAGAAGGCTGGAAGAGGTCCCCGGCGGCAGCTCTCTTAGAGCAGAGGAGCCCTTCTACGGCAACAGGACAGCTCCTGGGATGCTGTGCTCTGCTGGCGACCAAAGCGAGGGCTTGGGCAGGGAGAGGATGGCGATGGTGGGGACTCAGGAGGTCTCCAAGCCCCCTGGATCCTTTGCCGCACTGGGTGCAGAGACAGTGGGGTGGACGAGCCAGCTCCGCGGCCCTGCTTTGCCTCGCAAGCATGAACAAAGGCGTGCACGCGCAAGGAGCCTGCGTGCAGGAGCAGAGAAGCTTTCCCGACGGCTCCGTGTGGCCTTGCGGGCTCAGGTGTGGCCATGCCTGCCTGGGCACCTTCCTAGCGGTGCTGCTGTGCAGAACGAAACCTGCTTCTGCTGCTGCTGCCGGAGCCAATCGGTCCCAGGAGCAGCGCAGGGAGCGTGGGAGCGGCGGGGGAGAAGGCCCAGGCCCGATGCACGTCGCATGCTCAGGGCAGCTACTTTTTGTCTCGCTTTCGACTGGGGAGCCCTGTCTGGGGAACGGGACCGGCGCTGCATGAAGATGGGGCCTGCAGGGAGAGGGGAAGGAGCCAGGCAGGACCCCTTGGTGGCGTGCGGGCAACCGCTCCCTCCCCTTGCTGCCGAAAAGCAGGTGCTGGGGAAGAGAGCAGGAAGGGTGAACGGGGGAAGTTTGCCAGGCACCGAAACAGCTGGCCGCTCCTGGAAACAAGACACGTGGCACGTGTGGGGTGGATTAACAAGCTTATCTGGTCAGAGAGCAGTCGGCTCTACACGTGCGCACCCGGCCCTGGCTGCCAGCACCTCCGAAATGAGGTTACACCAAGAAGGCTCAGGCACCCTTGGCTTTTTCTCCCGAGGCTTTATGGGTGCCTTGCCTAGGAGCGCACGTTCTCCACGGCTCTCTCCGGCAGCTGACAGGCAGCGGGCTTGTGTCAGCCTCCGGCGTGATCTTCTGCGATACAGGAAGGGCAGTTCAAGTGTTTTACAGCTCTGCCAGGACAGCATGTGGTGATCATCTCTGTCCGCAGTAAGCACAGCCTCCTGCCTGCTCGAGTGCCAAACAGCAAGGGCCACCCGTCTACGATGGGCTGAGAATACGGCCGCGAGGCCTGAATTCACCAGGCGCCCTACATGGGAGGCAAAACGCAGCCTGGAACACCTGGCTGCCCTGCTCGGCATGACCCAGGCCATATTCAGCCCCAAAGAACCCCTTTTCCCCCTTTCCATGCCCACAGTGGTTGTTTGGAGAACTGCCTGGCTGCACGGCTCGGCAGCAAGGGGACCTCACCGCAGTATCAGGGCAATCCCCACCCCTCCTAATTCCTCGCTGCAAGGAAGAGATAAAAATGGCCTTGAGAGCAACCTGGAGAAGAGAAAGGGGGTGAGGGTGGAGGCTTGGCAGCTGGCTTACGTCAGCGCCTCGCAGGTGACGTGTTGCTACTGTTTACGTGTGTGGGTTCCTAAGCCCTGCTGGCGTGCTTTCCCATCACATCCCCCTCTGGCCGGAGAGCCTGCTCCCTGCCATGGCACGATTTCCCTCTTCGGAGGATAAGTGACTTTACGTTGCTCCTTTCTGAGTGTCCTCGAGGTGCGCTGCCCTGGTGTCTCTTTCAGCAAGGGGTATCAATGATGCTTTTTTTAGATGTGGCAAAGGTCCCTGGGAACTTGTGCGGCCTGTTGGGCTAAGAAGGCTACGGGGCATAAGTTTCCATAGGCAAAGCGACACGAGGAAACGAGACGTGCCGCCTGGCTGCCTGCGACTTCCCCGGCTCAACAGGCCCATTCACAGCTGACATGACTTTGGGAAGCACCAGTGCGAGCTTCGAATTCCTCTTTCCGAATGCCTGCTGAGACAACTTAACCAGTCTGAGCACAGGCCATGATTGTACAGCATAACTACCTTTAAATAACATGGAGTTTACTCTATTAGAGAGAAATTTCTTAGCAAGGAAGCACAAAACCTGGAAAAACAAGGAATAATTCGAAGCAATTAAGACCTTCAAATCAAATGTAAGAGTTAGCCTGAAATCCCCTGCACTTCTTCCAGACTGTATTTGTATTCCGTATTGGTGCCGCCTTCAGGCTGTTGATAGTAACTGCACATTTTTCAGGACTACCCTTCCTAGAGAACTGTTAAATCACCGATACTTTTTTTTTAATTCAGTAGGGAATTGTGCTTTAAAAATCCCAAGAGCTCTATAGTCTGTAATTATTATGGGTAGACTGAAGAAGCTGGGTAAGGACTTAAGCCTGTAGTTTACTTTAGCCGGTCCCATTTTTATAGGCACATACCCAAAACAGTCAAACACTGCCAACAGCCAGAACAAGCAATTGCACAGAAATGAATCTCCAGGTCGCTTCAATAGCTCCAAATGTAAAGTTGCCAGAGTATAATTATAGAAGCTTTGAGAGTTTGAGGAGTAAAGTTATCTTAATAATTTAACTGTATGAACACACTGACTCATTTTACTGGCGGTAGGAGTAACCGTCTCCTGACTAGCATGTTCACCTATAAGCCAGTGTCTGAACTCTTCACCCTGCGTTTGCTGTAAGATGGGAAACTTTGTACGAGAAGGAAGTGAAGGCTATGCCTCCATTGTTTGGTAGCTCTTTGCTCCAATGATATCTTTCTGGTAGGGCCTGAAGAGCTATTTGCCCGTCCGTATCTACTCCTGTGTATTTATAAGCCACCTTTCTCTTCCTCTGATCAAAATTCCTTGGGTGTATCTGGAGTCAGAGCTCCCAACTTTGTGCTCTCAGTAATCTCCTGCAGAGACACTGCGGCTGAGGGGCTGATTGATGGCAAGTGACATTCAATGTTACTGTACGGCGTATGGCAGGGAAAACCACTCTGCTCCAGGAGACCTGAGTTCAGAGCGCTCTTCTCTGCACGTCGCAGGTACCTTGGGGTACTCCCTGACTCTTGGCGTGTCATCATCCACTTCCATGGACCCACCTGGGCTTTGCCCTTTGGGAAGGTGAATCCTGGCTTCTTGGGACACCTTGCGCCAATTCCAGCATCGCTGACGGCCTGCTATGCATCGCAGCCTTCCTCCGGCCTTCCTCCCGCCAGCTTCAGCCTCCCTCCCTTCACAGGGCGAGGGCGTCTGATCCGCCTTGCAACCCAAGGCGCTCTGCGGGGCAAGCAACCAGGAGAGGAGCCCTGTGAAGGCAGGCATGGATGCAGAAGCGCCCTTTTCAGTGCCGAAACCACTTCCTCCCTCCCCCTTCTGTACTGGCCTCATTTCACTCGCTTCCCACACGAACGAAAGGCTTTGCGAGCTGAGTCATTCCTTTTGTGGGGCGCACTGTATGCAAAACCCATCCACGCACTTAACGGATTTCTCAGAAGGTGAGATCTTGTGTGTCTTTCGGCTGGGGCAGGGGGGCAGGGTTTTTTTGAGCAGTGTCACTATGGAAAAAAAGGAAAATTGGAGCTCCAGCCCACGGCAGCCTGCAGATGAGGCAGAGAGGATGGCTGTTATGTGAGGGAATCTGCTGCTCGAAAGGCTGGGAGATTAGTCAGAAGGACGTGCTGAAAGTGTATGAAATGACAAATGGGTCTCTTATCTGATGAGGACAAGATGACAGGTGAAGGGAAATTTTAAGCTGTGAAAAATTTTTCTTTCTTTAATTTATTTTCCAGCATAACATACAGTGTACATGTCCAGGAATTCCCTGAGGCCAAAAATACATCAAGATCCAGAAAGAGACTAGATGGATATGGACAGCAAGAATATCCAGATTTGTGAGGATTAATGGCAGTAAAAATGTCAGCAGGAATATTAAAATCCATGCTTCAGGGTGCAAGAAACTCTTTAGTCATTAGATCTAGCTGGAGCGAGGAGGAGGAGGATGGGAAGGCAGATCTCGCCGTGCTCCAGCTGCAGGTTTTCTCCGTGTTAGTCTGGTTCTGGTCTCTGCTGCAGAAGGACACTGGGAAGTGGACAGACTGCTGGTTTGTGTCAGTTAGGGGTTTCCTGCTTTCAGTCCTGCAGCCAGGGCAGAGTCCTGCAGCCACAGTTACCCCGGTAATGCTGCTTGTGGGGGCAAACCCGGTGCTTGGATCTCCAGCACAGCAGCCGCTTTCTCAGGTTCAGGGGAACAACCTCTTTCCCTTGAGGGAGATGCCTATTTACAAGTGGTCATTAGCCCCAAATCAAACACTAAATCTGAGGAGCCCTGGGCATAGATAAATTTACCAGAGGTGAGCCACAATCATCTGAAGGTAGCGGCTTCCCAGCTGCATGAAAAGCCCTGCTACCGCTGGTGTACGAAGGTGAAAGAATGCATATTGCCCTCGTGTCAGCCAGGCCCTGAGCTCACTGACAAGGTCTGCGCCGCTTTAGGTATCTACTGTGCAGGGAGAGGTGTCTGGGTTTATTTTTGACATGACTGTACTGCTAATGAGAGTCCTCAGCTGACGTTTCCAAATACAGATGGGTGGTACTTTCCCATTAGCATCCCATCAGCTGAAGCCTGTGTCTGTGCAAGCACAGTGGTGCCAAGACCAAGACAGTTTCACTCCAAGAGCCCGGGGGACCTCTGCTTTCACTCTTTCTATAAGAAACTCAGATGTGGTAATAAGCCAAGTCTGTGAGGCTAGTAGTAAAAGAATGATGAAGGCTCTTTGAGGTGCTAGAGAGGCCATAAAAGATCTCAACAGAAATTCAAACTCCCAGCTACATTCCTGGTTTGATCTTGGACAAATCAATTAATATTTCCATGCCTCTGTGTTCTGTAAATGTGGGCATTGACTCCTCTTCTTTCCCATCCCTTTTTTCCTCTTGTCTACTTAAAGCAGTGAGTACTTCAGAGCAGGCACTGTCTCCTTCTGTAGGTATAAATATTCTCCGGCCCCAGGCTCTGCTGAAACCCCTGCTGCTATATTAAAGATGACAGCGGACTCAGCAAAGATGGAGAACCCTTTTCCTACCAGGAGCAGCAGTAAGGAGTAGGGGAAAGCCAAAGGAGATTAAAAGATTATTACTTCTATTCATGTCTTAGCAAGAATTTCAGGCTATGACCCGTCTTTAGATATACCCGCTGTGAGCGCTGCTGATCTTGCCTCTGTGTAGGAAAATCTGACCAGATCCACCACGTGGAACTGCTGCAGAAGTCCTCCCCTCTAAATAAGCAGAGGATGCCATTTAGCCACGGGCTGCTGGACGGACTTCATCACGAGGTCCCAGTGGTCAGCCGCATTGCTTGGTCTGCTGTTCCGCAGGGTGGCCTGTCCAATGAGGCACCTGGGGTCAGAGTCCACTTCATAGATGGAGACAAGGACTGTGCAATCCCATGCTGAAGACTCGGACATGTGGAACAGGAAAGTCTCGTTGAAAACGATGAGTGATGTGTGGGCCCGCAGCCTGGATTTCTGGGGCTTTTGTCTGTGGCGTCTGCAGGAAACATCTATCCTTGCATATACATCTGTGATAGGGAAAGAGAAAGAGGAAAAATGAAATGTGGGGGGAGCACTGGGGCATCAACCTCTGTCCCAGAGCTGGACACTTCAAATGTCGACATATTATTGCGTAAGTTAGCTATGCTGGGAATGGGCTGGGTGTTGATTAGGGCGAAATATTGTTAACTCATTTCTCAAAGTTAGTAACAAAGCTTGTGTTGGCTTCAGTACTGCTGGAATTCAGACCACCTGACCTAGGCAACCCCATCTTTGTAGGTATGTAAGTAGTAGGACTTAGGCAATCCTTACCATCCTGTGCTGATAGGGCATGATTTATTAAGGGGGGTATATATACTTCAGCGTAGTCCCTGCAGCTGTGAAAGGGTCTCTGAAGTAAGCAGAAACAGGGCTTTTGATGGAGGAAAGGATTTACTCTCATTAGCCCTGTGGGTGCTTATGCTAAATCCAACACCTGCATCAAGGCTTGGAAGGAAACAATGCAGAAGAGCCTTTGCAAATTGCTTTGCCTGCATTTAATTAGTGCAATGGAAAACTATAGCTCTAGAGGAAAAGATGAGAGATGTTTTGAGCACTTAGGGCTGTGGGAAGAGTTCAGCCTAGGAAAGGAAAGCTCAAGAATATCAAAATCTGCTGTGTTTCTTTCAGTCCCAAGGGGAAACGGGTGTGTGGAAATACAAGAGGGAGAGCAGGACACAGAGAGAGGCAAAGGAAAGGGCTGCCCATCTTCTCACCTGCTCTGCACTACAGAAGGCAAATGGCCAGATCATCCCCCTCCCTCCCATCCTGCAACTAGCTGGTTGGTGCAGAGGAGAAACCCATGTAAGACAAGGACCCAAAATTGGAAGCGTGATTGGGTTGTGCTGGCTATCAACATCAAATGTTGGGTTATGGGAGAAGAAGGTATCTCTGCCTCAGCTTTCTCAAGGTATGGAGCTTCTCCTCAGCTTATCTGCAATGCAGAGCATCTCTAATGCTGCTTTCAAGCGTCCATGGCCTCAAAGGGCCATTTCATCAGTGGAGATTGAAAGATGATAGCGGTGCGCTGTAGCCTCTCCACACTGTCCCCACCACAGGGAATCCTCAAGAAGAAAAGCAAATTGGCTCTATACTGGGGTTAACAGGACTGTACTGAAGTCTGGTCTCTGGGTCTCTGCAGAAGTGGGATTCAAGTCCTATGATGGAGGGAAGAGGAGGGGAAGATGCTGCCTGAGAGAAGTGGCTGAGCATTTCATTAGTGTGCTGGGTCAGTGGAAGCAGTTCTCATGTTAAAACTCATGGGATTTAACATCAGATGGCCACCTTGTTGAAAAGAGCTGAGGGCTGCATGCTGCCTCAGAGCGGTGCGGCAGCGTTCAGTGTTGTAACAGTCACGTAAGAACTACAAGCAACCGATGGAGGTGGCACATTCAAAGCCAACGAAAGGAGGTGGTTCTTCACAGGAGTGTAGTTTGGCTGCGAAACTCCCTGCCACAGGGTGCTGTGGATGCTAAATGTTTACAGGGATTCAAGGGGAGACTGGATGAGTGCAAGCAAGAGAAATCCATTGGGAATTTCTAAATACACAGAAGCCAGCTTGGGAAATCTCTGAGCCACATCTTGTTGGAGGCAGGGTGAGCACAGAGGGGAAGTCTCACTTATGCCTGCCCTGCTTCTGTACTCTTCTCGACTTTGTCTACTCTCAGAGATGGGCACTGGGCCAGCTGGACTTGTGGTTTGATTCGGTAGCACTTTTCTGCCAGTGCTGGGGGAGTTACGAGCACAAAAATGCCTTTTCTCTCAAAGACCTCCCCATCCCTCTGTATAGCTGGGATAAAAGTAGTAGCCAGCAGAGTAGAGAGTGGAGCAGCAGGGGAAATAAAACCCTTACTCTTATTTGCAGTGCTGCAAGGGGGTGCAGTTTTTGCCTTGAGCAGCCCGACTTCTATCCTCTGGGAGATGGGAAGGCACTTCAGGGACACGAGCACTTCTCCCACAACATCCTGCGAAAGGCACAGGGGCGGGCACGCAGTGAGCGGATGTCTGGCACAGCAGCCTCTACAGCCACCAAGGGCTCATCTCAACCTTTCTGCAGCTCGTCAGGGCCCTGGTGCCTCAGCGACAGAGACTGCAGGACCGTTACAGCGTTCTGGCCATACCTGGCTTTCCAGCATTCTTGAGACTGAATTTTTTTAGTTTTTTAACTTTTTAACAACTGCCAGCAACAGTCCTTTGTAGCCTTCGCTGTGTTGCCTATCTATGAAAGATAGGTGTGAAATTAAATTCATCCAGGTTCACAGATGGTCCCCAAGGATGCAGGGCAGGAATTTTTCATTAATAAAACTGAGATGGTTGTATTAACATCCATATTCTAACATCCCTCCCAGCCACTATTTGGACACACTGGTTAAGGCCAATGTAATAGAGTCACTGCCTTTGTACTCTTCTGCAGATCTTCACATAAAAGCAGGCTTTGGGAAGCCTTTAGGTCTCTCAGGGCAACTCTGACTTCCCCCAGCACAGCATTTCTGGAGTATTTGTCGAAGCGTTGAACCTGTGGAAGAGAGGAAACCAGCATGTCCACAGAGGGAGAGCTGCGGGATGGAGCTGTGTCACAGGTGCATCCACATGGACCACAGCTGAACCTCCTCCAAGGGGAGCTCCTGCTCTAAGGCCCATTTCCATGCATTTCCATTCTCATTAGTGGTCACTAGGCTTTCAAGAGTCAGGATTGGGATGCCATGGTAGCAAAGGAGGCTTATGCTAAGAAGTGGAGTTTGGATGCTTTTTTTTTGGTGGTATCACCTGAAGCAACTTTTCTGCCACTCTTTCATCTCTGCTTACCCCTTACCGCTCTCTGATATTTGCCTAACTGAATATTAAGTAGTGTTATCTCACCCAGTCTCCTTTCTCAGCCCAGCTTGGACAGGCTGTGCGAAGGCCACACCACCTCTGATCCCTACCTCCGTACAAGGTCTGCATCCCTCCCAGCGATGGCCTGAGGAGCAGGTGGGCCCTTGCACAAGGGCATGCCCTTCAGCAGCTGCCCACACTTGTTTCGTGACAGCTTTGGGCTTTTACTGTGGGTGCTCACACATGGCTTCAGTCTCCTCTCCACGTCCCCCCCGCAGTTGTTTCTCCCCCATTTTGCTCTCTAGCATGCAGCTTTTCTGCACATCTGTTCTGAGCTCCCGGGCTTTGTTGCGTGCCGCCAGTCTTGGGAGTATGGTCATGGTGTGTGGCCATCGCTGTGTGCACATGTTGTATGCAGGCATGTTTTAATTTTGAAATGAAGCCTTTTAAAACTGCTTCCTGACAGGGGAGAGAATTATTGCCGTCAGTCCTTCACACTTGGATCCTATAACTCAATGTCAATGTGTGAATCTGGCTGGAGTCTTTAAGAGAGCAGCATGAAACCACTTCAACAGCTTATGGCTCTTGCTCCCCTGTGTTTTCTCTCTTAGCTCCATCTCCATTTCTCCTTCCACCTCTTGCTCTGTGTGCACATCTCTCCTCCGTGTACTGTGCTCTTGCCCTGCCGTTGCAGCTACCCATGTCATCCTGCTGCTTTGCTGCGGCGGTTTCCTTTGATAAACTTGCCAAGTGCTCTTGCTGGTGAAGGTGCCGTACAAAAAGTGAATGAAGAGTAAACAAACCGAGATAGGAAAACTAACTGCCAAATCAGAGAAACTTTGAAGTAGTGTGTTACTGGACATTTGTCAAGGGTCATGAGAAGTTTAGCAACACGCGGGAATCACCATTCGGGTTCAGATGTACAATCCATCTAGTCCAGTGACATCTTTTGAAATGGCAATTGCTGGCTGCTCCAGGGAGGGAGCAAAACCTGGCGGAGGCCATTAAAGGATTACATGACTCCCGTGGAAATCTGTCTGTCCCTGGCTGTTTACGTCTCTAGCTAATGCCTCGCACCATGTGCGTCTGCACCAACTCTGCAGTACTGGTTTGTCTGTTCACTCCTGTTAGCGCAGCTCTAGATTTCTGGGTGACCCACTTCTCTCTGCTGCCAGCAGAGCTCTCAGGCTCAGCATTACAGCATGGCCAAGGGTACGAACCACAGGGACTTCAGCTTCGTGCCCTTTCTCCCTGCTGGCTTATGACATCTGCAGATTATTTGCAGGGAGGCGACTGGCTGGGAAATGACCTGTCCACTGTGGATTTCACCAGTAATGGCTTTGCTCCTGTCCCCTCAGCACAGCTTTCAAAGATGTCCCAGTCTGTAGGAAGTCTCGCAGCTAGCTGCTGCCAAGGTATGAGGTATGTTTAATACCCCTGGGCATTCAGCGGTACATCTGCACTGTAATATAGGCAGACCCGAACTATCTCCGAACAGGGCAACTCGGAACCAGTCGAGCCGCAGTAAGAATTAGGCATAATAGGCTGCTCATCATGTCATCTCCATCAGAGCTAGCCCTGCTCTCCCCACACCACGTGCTATCCCTCAGCTCTCCTCGGAGAGGCAGCCCGTTCCCTGCAGTGCCATGCATTTACCCCAGGCCGCAGTCTCTGTGCCGTATCTGCTGCAGGTCCATGCATCCAAGTGGATTTGCGCAGGAAAAGCCTGTGTCAATGGAAGGGAGACACAGAGCCAGAGGCACCATCTGGTGCCTCAGGGAAATTAAATCACCTCTATGTAAATACTGCAGATCCCAGGAATAAAATGTCCAAGAAATTATTAGGGCACCCCTTTGAAAGCCAAAACATCTCAGGAGCTCCAGGCTTTCTGGCTGCTGGTGACTCATGTAATTGGCTATCGTGGTCTTATTCGTGTTGCTGAAAGGCCAACATCTCTGCTGGCTGCACTCTGAGAGGACCTGGTGAATGAGTTTAGAGAGCTACTAATCCACTCTGCTTTCTTTGGAAGGGTAAAAGAGGGAGACCTCTGAAGAGGCCAGCATGGAGGGAGCCTCCCATCACACACCTCGCCTGTGGTCAAGGCACCGTTCTCCATGTCTACTAATTGAACTAGCACACCACAGAGATAACTCAGGCATGAGCCAGCCCCATCCCACCTCCAGCTTCAGAGTGCTCTTCTCCACCTCGGTGTCCCGCAGGGAGCAGACAAACTTGTCCCCAAAGGCTGGCCTGCTGCAGTTCTTCACCACCTGGCTTTGCCACTCATGGACCATGCACTGGAGCCCAGGGATGTGGGACGGGACCTGCCTCAGCAGTCGGATACAGACAGAAGACTTGGCGCGGCCTTGGCTAGGCAGATCCCTGGCCTCCAGGCCTGTCAAAAGCAGCTCACGTTGCTCTCTGCAGTAGAGGAGAGAAGACTTCAGTTTGCCCCGGGAGCTGTGCAGGAAATCCAAATCACTGTTCGCACCGTTCAGGTTCTCCGTCCTGGTGGGGGAGAAGGGAAGGCAGGCACTTGGCTTGTCCAGCTCAGCTCGTAACTTCTGGATCTAAGGCAAACAAGGACAGGAGGAAGAGAGAGAGAGGGTCTTTTACAGTCCAGTAGGCTTGAACGTCCCTTCCTTTCCTCCTACAGGACAAACAGATGAAGGTGCATTTATGCCAGGGGGATATAGCGCAGGTGTCTAATATTTGTTCAGACTATTGTGAGGAAGGAGGTGGAAGGAGCCTCAGCAGGGCTCCCCCTGCCTCACTTAGGAGCTGCATTTAATCTCCTGCTCTTGCCCTTGGTCCCTGCCTGAGTTGCGCTGCAGCCAGGCCCACGTCTGGCCATGTTCCCATTGATCCAGATCCTGACCCACGGACTCGGCTTCCTGGCTCGACTTCGGACCTGCCTCCTCGCTCTGGACTTGCGTGGCGGTCTGCACCGCCGGCTGGCCCTGGTTACTGCTACCTGACCCACTCTGCCTGTCTTGCTCAGGCACTGGGGGTCTGCACCCTCATCAGTGAGGGCACAGCCCTGCCTGCCTGCCCATCACCCGCGGCTCCCGGCCTGCTGCCCTTGCGGAGCCGCCTGCCCTCGCTGCTCCCATACGCAGATAACAACCCTCTGCAAGCACCCGGTGTTTGACAAGGTGGTGAGGCTAGTGGTGTGTGTTACTGGGGTCAGACCTTCACCTGACATAAATCAAGGCATCTCTGCTAACTTGAAAATGGTTTTGCTCTTATTTTCTCTGAAAATGAGCACACTGGACTCTGACAGCCATGCTGCAACAGCGAGAGCAAGCACACCAAAGCAGCCGCTTTCATGCTCCTGGTCATGCACGACGACCTCTCTTTTAGCTTTTTTCTCCTCTCACCATGCTTTTCTTTCTGGTGTTGGCTCTTCTTTTAATCAGTCAGAGATGAGCAGCTGCAACCCTTTAATAGCCATTTGTACTCAGCAGCTGCTGGTGGTATTTTAGTGCTGATTCCTCTCTCCTGTTGCTGAGTAGGTTCTTGCACCTCCTGCTGTGGGTCTGTGTGGAGGAGCTGTTTGTGCTTTGCTGTTGCTCTGTTTCTGGCTCTTGCAGTGAGGCCTGGCCAGCTGCAGGAAGCTCACCAGGAACTTGAGGAATTCATTTTACTGGAAACCACATCCACTCTGGTAAGTGGAGAAGCAGTCTGGAAGTAGAGAAGAAACTGGACCTCTCCAGCCATGGAGGAGGGAGAAGGGATGGAAAAGCTAGGTGCAAACCACTGCTGCTCCTTAGGTAAGGATTTAAGAGCTAGATAGAGGAAGAGCAAGTAGAAATCAAACTTCTGATCAAACTGGAGAAAGCTTCTTTTTTTTTTCCCCCCAACAGTTTTCCCTCTGCCAGTTTTCCTGCACTGCCAATTTTTTTACTTCCCTTAGCAGCAGATTTCCATAAGCTCTGTAGTAGTCCCAAATTTACCCAAAAATAGGTGTGGAGGGGCTTCCTCTACCACATAATGTGATGTTTGACTGCTGTGGTTTGCTTGCAGCCTGAACAGCTGCAGCATCTGCTAGCAGCCCTATTTATGAGAGGTCTAAACCTGAATTTGTCATCCAAAATTTATGTAGGGTACTTCTAGTATGCTCTGGGAGGCGGAGGTACGCTGGAGTGTATTACCTGAGCGAGCTTGTGCTGTGGGTAGGCCACAATAAATGTAAAACCAATGCAACGGGGCTGGCTGGTGACCTGATGTGTTGGTGTTTTTGTATCTTTGTGACTGTCTAGTCCTGCTGGGGAAATGAGGCTGAGTGGATGTGTGGTCCTGGTGCACGTGGACTGTAATGAGGAGACCCTGTGCAAGTGGAAGAGCTTTTGCTTCTTCCTCTGCCCTTTTGGGTGCTGTTTCCTTGCCACAAGGACTCCTTGGGTTTTGTGTCTTGTTTTTTAACTGGTAAGAAGCTGTCAGTCAGTTCATCTCCTGATCCCACAGGGTTTCTGAAAATGAGGATGACTTGTGACTTTGCCCGAGTGCCAGTGTACTTGCCTTGATACCTGCGTTGTTCCGCTTGGTGATGTCAAGGAGAAAAGGTGGCGTTTTCTCTCCCCAGGTGCCCTTCTCTGCCTTTGCCCTAACACAGCCTTCACTGTGGTGTTTCTTCTCTGTGGGAATAAAGAAAAGCTGAATAAGCGCTCTAGCTTGGCGAGGATGAAGTCTGGAGGCTGAAAGTCTTGCAATGAGATTTTTCTTTGTTAGTTTTGAAAAGCCTTTGGAGAGTTGAGTTTAAAAAAAATCCTGAGGCTCCTGTCTCTGGAAAGCAGAGCCTTTAGATGGGGCACCCCAAAAACCAGAGTGGTGGGTGGACTTTCCTCCGTGGAAACCTGGGGCATGGGTAGGAGGACAGTGGACCCTAAGGCCTCACTCTGCCTCTCTTCCTGCAGGGGTGGTGGTGTAACCAGCACGGCTTTGCTAGTGGGATCTGCTGCAGTGTTAATGCTGCCATAGCGTGGGTGTGACGCCAACTGCCTGGTGTCTTCTGCTGGCGCAGAATCCCTTGCGGACGGCCTTGCAGTGTGCTTACAATAAGAACGTAGCTCCGAGCAGTCTAGCAAGCTGTGCTCAGATGGCACTTAGGCCTGCTGCTTCCGGGCAAGGGAAATGGGGTCAGCCGCCTTCAGTAACACAGTCTGTGCACTTACACAGCTGAGAAGGGAGGAGGAAGCAGAAGCAGTGGGAGAGAGGTGTGTGTTGTGGGGTTTTTTTTAGTTTTGTCTCTTTTTTTTTTTTTCTCCCCCCCCCCTTTAGCAAAAAGCATCTGAGCAGAGTAGGATTACTGAGGCCAGGTAGCAGGAGGCCGGGGAAAGTTGGAACCTGATAGTGAGGAAGCATCAGTGAGCCCAGAATCACTTGGGGCATTAGATAAGCGATGGGCTTGAGAGGAGGGAGGAAACCATGCTGACACTTCTAGACTGGTGAAGAGGCAGCTGCCTGGAGTGTTGTCCCTGGCAAAGCGAGGGTGCAACAACTGTACATGCATAGTGTGCCTGTAGGCTCCCGTAAGGGGAAGAAACAAGGCCCAAAGTACAGGAAACAACCAGGAGAGGTTCGCCTGCCCCAGCTTCCCACCTCTTGTCTTGCACACATGGCCAACTTAATTTTGGCAGGAGGAAACTGCTCCCTTACTGGCCTCAGCTCAGGGCACCTTGGACCTGCAGCTTGCCAGAGTGTGACTGTGACCACAATGCCTATGCTTGGAAGCATAAAGGCCGAGGACATTGGTATTAGTGCAGTTGTACTCTGCCCTTGTGTTTCCTCCAGGGTGGGAGTCCCTTGCTGAAAGCAAAGGGTGGTGGAAACGCAGGCTCCTGGGGGTTGCTGGATGTTGTTGCCCAATACTTACTTTTTCCAGTTCTGTTGTGTTTCTGGAGCTGACGCATCTGGCAGGCTAGGATTGTCAGAGCCACCAGGAGCAAGAGGATGGCTAATGCCAAGATCCCATACTTGCAGGCATTGGCAAAGGACAGCCATAAGTTGTACAAGTCTGTCACGGTGGAGTTCTTCTGTATCATAGCTTCTTCCCCTGTAAGAGACAGGAGGAAGGGATCAGCATTGCTAGTATTGCCTTGCTGCATTGGCAAGGGACAGGTCTATATTGCAGGCATATACAAACTGAAAATGTGACCTAAAAGTGCAAAATTAGTCATGTTGCCTTCCTGGGGACTTGTGAGGTTTTTATTTACATGCGCTTGCGTTCACAGGGTCAGTACCGCATTATCACAGATTCCTGTCTGTGTGGCAATGATAAGAACAGAGTCAATCTGCTGGGTTTCGTTGCTTTTGTCCAGAACAACTCACAAAGCAGCTAGCAGCTTATGGTTCTTTAAGATGAAAGACCACAGGAAATGTGATGGACCTGTGATTTCCCAGCAAGCTGCTTTTTTTCTTTCCGCCTGCTTCACTGACCTCTGCGTTGCACTGCTTTGCAAGTGCTGCCTCCTACAGTCACTTGCACTTGTGCTTGTTGCCTTCTGGCAGTGCCTGACAGCAGATGCTCTGGAAAAGTGCAAGACTGGAGTAACCACCCAGCAATTCCTTTCCCCAGATGTTCCTCAGCCTCCTGTGGTATGCGGTGAGGGCCTTCCTTGCTTTTAATAAGCCAGAGTGGGTTTTTTTCCTTTGTTTGTTTAATTTCCATTAATGTGTTCAATTGCCTTCTCAAGCTGCGTCAAATTCTAGCTTCCGCAGCGCCCTATGGCAAGGAGTTTCACAGCTTAACAGTAAAAACTACCTCCTTTAATTCAGCTGAGTTCTCCCATGCTGGTTTAACTTGTTCTCTAGATCTTGAACTGGAGAAACAAAAAACCCAAACAAAAAAAAGCCCCCAAAAGCAGCCAATCATTCTCTGTGTGCACCTTCCCTAGGCACTCCTGATGTTCACAGACCTCTCTCGTATCCATCAGCCCTTTCCCAGGGTGAGGAGTCCTAGCTCATTTGTTTTTTTCCTTTGGCAGAAGCTGTGCCAGACCTCTGATCAACCTCGTTCCGTTTCCCTGAGCCTTATACTGCTCTTCTAAGCAACCACAGTATTGTACTATGAAGGGTCAGGTCTCTCTGGTTCACTGGATTTGGTTTGTCAGGTTTGATTCCCAAGAGGAAAACCTCTTTGTGAAATTATGGGATCAGCCCCCAGCTGGCCAGGGTGCCGTGACAACTTTGGCAGCTGGGAGGTCGCTAGCCTGTTTGTCTTGCTTGCGGTGCTGATGGGAAACGTGCAGGCCAGTAGTTGTGCAACTGTTGGCTCAGCAGGCAGCTGCATCAGACAAAAAGATTTTGGTTTTTGGTGTCTTCCTTCCCATAGCATCAGCTGCGCCTGCAGTAAGTCGCTGCTTAGATTTGCAGAGCTGTCCAGGCAGCAAAAGGCCTGGGGAGCCGTGACCATGGCACGGCATGAAATGAGGACTGGAGGAAAGGATGCTTCCAGTCTTCATTAGACTAAGATCCCGGGAGAGGATCCCCTCTCCTGTTTTTTGGGAGAGGACGGAAACCAGCCCAGAGAGCTGGAAAGGAGAAGGGACAAGGTGCTCGCGTAGGAGCACTCCTTGCCCTCACCCCTTTAGACCCTTTCACAATAGAGCCCTGGTAGGGAATGGTAGCTGGTTCCTTTTTGATTGCTTAAGATGAGATTAAGACACTAATCTTCCCAGGGGAGCAAACACTTTACCCACCTCTAGCAAACAAGAGTGCCCATGAAACAGTGCCTGGCTTTGGGTAAGAGCTGTTTCAAGAAATTGCTGCTGGCTTCTGCAACCCAAAGCAAGTTTTAAAGCAGGAACTGGTTTATGCAAACTTCCTGGACAAAAGCTCTGAGTATACATGATCCTTTCACCTCGGAACAACTTGTCTGTACCAGGTGTTTTCTTCTGTGATTTCTTAGCACTGACTGTATTAACTGCAGCCTTGGTGCAGGATCTCAGGCTGCTGGGGACACTGGTTAACGTATCACCAGCAATCGCTGCTGGAGATGAAGCAATAACAGTGAAAGGGAGGTGACTGGCAGAAATATCCTTGTGTGGGTGAGACCTTGCACATTCAATCTAAAAAAAACACTTCCCGATAATTTGCTTCCTTTAATAATTAAAAAAAAAAAGCCTAAGAGGAGCCTTTAAAACTGGCCAAGAAACTTAACTTATTACTAACCTGCAACAAGATGTTGTCTTTAGACTAACGCCAGAAAAACTCTGAGAGCTACAGACGGACTGAAGTGCGGTATCAGGACATCAAGGGGAGTTCCTCTGCAGTGTAGCTCTAAGGGAGAGCTTGTTATGAAGGTAAAAGAGCCCTTAGTAGAACAGGCAATTACATACATTATTGTGTCTGTTAGCCCTGATTCTGCAATGCAGAACCACATACCTGAAGCTTCTTCCTAGGATGGGACCTTACAATATCCGCTCCCCATCTGCTGGGGAACATGTGTAAGGATGTCCTTGTGAATCCGAGCCTGCTTACAATACTAGGCTTAGTAGAGCCCCAAAATCTCCAGTCAAGGAATATAGCCAGACTTTACTGATTAGATAGAAGTGGCCCCAATGATTCTGTGATCATCCAGCAGATATAAGCCATCGATATGGACATCTGTCCACAGCTTCATGTGCCTGGGATCCTTGTGAGTGCACTCAGCTTGCGCAGCAACAGGGAGGTGGAAGCTTTGGATCTTTTGCCTTTAGAAAGGGGGATGATAACTGAGCAGAGAGTACCATCCCATCAGTGGGGAGAACGGTACCTTTCTTCTGGTTCGGAATGGGCTTTCTGATGCTCCCATCAGGATGGGGGTGCTTTCGAGCTGCTGTGAGCCAAGGACACTGCAGCATTGCATACCCTCCTCTGGAAATATCCTGAAGGCAGAAGAGCCTTGCCTGCTTTCTGGCAAGGGTGTGAGCAGAGCAAGGGAAAAACAAGAGCCCAACAGTGAGGAAATGGGCTAGCACCTTCCTACACAACCTGCTGAGACTGAAGCTCCTTTCTGCGCCGGCTGGTGCATAGCTTGAGTATACACTGAACTGTGGTGTGGATTTTTTCCCCCCCCAAGAAAAGCCTCCTAAGGTTAACATCACTGTGCTTCTGTGTGGGCAGTGGACACTCATGTTTTCAAACAGACTTGTTATCTGGCTGTCCTTCATCCTAGAGGACTTACTCTTAGGAATCTGCAACTGATTTCAGCAGCAGGCTGGTCAGGAAGGCAGACGTTTAAAGAAGGGCGAGCAGTGAAGTAGAACATCTCTTTAATCATTGTGCCTGGCACAGCATTCATAGGCCTCAGTTAAAATCGGCTTCCCCGCATAGCAGGTCTGGCATAAAATGTGTTGTGGAAGACAGCCACTGCTCCAGCATTGCTAAATAAGTTAGCCGGACTGCGCTAAGGTGAGCGACTTCTCCATGGTCGCCCAAGGGGGGTGGGAAAGGCCTGACACTTGCACACAAATCTCCCAAATCCCAGCTAGTGCCCATCATCTAAATCGGGCTGTTCCTTGTTGTCTTGTCTTGCGGATGACACCCTGCAGCAGACCCTGCGCTCCTTCCATGTATATTTGCATCTCTGTCAGGAAAAAAATGCCGTCATCTCGCCCTTTGCTTTTCCCAAGCCCTGGTCCAGAAGCACTGCAGCCTTGTGACGGGTAACTCCGGGAAGAGGTTCGTTACTCTGCTAGACCAGAAATGACAGCACCGGCATCCTGGAGGCAGCCCAGGCTGGGGATGTTATTGTATTTCCCCATGAAACCGAGAGGATCCCGTTCCTAGTTCCTCCTGGGTGCCTAACTTGACAATGGGCAACTTAAAAATCATACCTTCAGCGACTGCTCAAAATCAGGTCCTCGGGAGCCCTCTGAGAGCGTGTGCAGGCCTCACCAGCACAGTGAGCGACTGGTTTGCTGTACTAGAAAAACAAGTTCCCACCCCACTCAGCGAGGGAGGAGCTGATGTTGACGGAGCCGGCTCGGGACAGGGCACGTGTGGGACAACACGATGGAGAGGCTGCTGCTTCGTTAGCCCTCATAAAGCTGCAGAGGGCTGGTGCCATGGGCAGATGAGTGGTTGCCCAGGTTTTTCAGGGGTTCCACGTGTGCAACTGGGAAAATCTGGCCGTGAGGGTCCCGGTGGGACCCTGAGCTCCTGGGAGATGCTCGGCAGGCCCTAGTTGGGCGCTAAGGGGAAGGCTGTGCTTCTAGGTCCTTGAAAGGGAGCGCTTATAACACCTCGCCGCTCTTGGTGAAAGCAGGCGGTATGTGAAATCCTCCCAGCCCTGAAGCCCCACAAAAAGCACAGGAGTGAGTGAGTGGGCTGAGAATACAACTTTCCCTCTGGTCTTTGCATGCAACTGTTATCTCCTAGGTCTATATTCTCAGCTGTACCTTTCCAGGGCTGCCAGACAGAAAACTGAAGAGCCCGAAAGCTACTTTAAATGCTTAGAGGCAGAGTCATCTGAGAAGCAGGAGGAGATCTCTCCTTCAGGAGAAAGAAGATGGTGTTAAGTTACATGGATGTTACATGGCCAAAACTCTGGAGGGAGATGAGGAAGGAGGTGAAATGCTGTCCTCCAGTGCTTTCCTTCCTCCCTTGTGTGTATTCCTTTCCTTATCCCACCTGGACTTGTGTGGTTTTTCCCTGAGAGGGCTTGGATCAGTCCTGCTCCTTCCTTCCAGGCTGCCTGGGCTCTGCCCGCTCTCAGTTGAGTCACCTGAGACTAGGCTGGTTTCTCTCCCCAGAGCATTCGTTAGCTAAGCTACGCCTATAAGTCATGGCAGGCAGGCAATTTTTTCCTCCACATTTACAGCCAGACCTGGGGAATATGTCTGCACCCAGAAGCCTAGGTGCTGCAATCATCTGCAAAGCGTGACTAGGGTCTGAACTAAGCGTCTGGACAAAGCGTGAAACAAGGCAAAACCAACACGTATTGTGTGAAGAAACAAGGTGGGGTGGGGAGAGCTGGCTCCACCGAGTGCCCCGGGTCGGTGCCCCGCGGGAGAACAACGTATTGTGAGGGGGTCGCATGCGGCGCCTGTGCAAAGAATGGTCGTCCCGGTTCTGGGTGTTCCTCCGTGCTTATTATGGGCTGTTGTTCACCAGCCCCACATCAGTGTGCCCGGGCCTTCTCGGTGCTCGGTTCGGGGTAGCGCGCATCGTCCTGGGGCATCTGCAGGGGGCTGAGGAAGAGCCAGCACTTCACCTCTCCCACCAAATGCCTGCCCTTAACTGTGGTCAAGGTAGGCTGCAACACACTTTTCTCCTAACATGGCTGGTTATGGAGCTCCTATGGAGCATCTTCGGAGAGAAGCAGGCACGGAAGTAGGAAAAGGTTTTCTCTTAAGACCTGAACGTTGGCTCAGGAGTTGGTGGGGTGGAAGAGGGGAGGCCATTCGGAGTCACCTGTGGCAGAGAGCTCCGCAAAGACAGGCTGCGGTGGGACAGATGGATGTTTGGTGTCAAATGAGCAGGAGGAGCGAGGAAGGAGAGGGCTGCGATGCTGTGTCACAGGAGGAGAAACACAAGTTCTGCACGGCTCGTAGGCAGCCGTGACCAGAAGAACGGGTAAAGAAGGTCCAAAGTGTCTGTTCTGACCTTATTGGGAGGGGAATTTTCCCTGGAGAACTTCGCTTGATCTTTTTCCTTTAGACTCTTTTTTTTTTCTTTTTTTTCCATCCTCTTGTCTGTATATTTTCACCATTGGTAACAGATATGTCATGAAAAGAGGTGATGGGGAGGAAGGGGGGGATCGAAGAACTAAGCCCCCAAAGAGGAGGAGACTTTTGCCCCGTTTTGGAAATAATAATGAACATCGCAATTTTCTGTGCAAAAAGGGAATCTGGGAAAGAAGTAATACCCTTTTGGAATACTTTAATGGAGGATTGCGAGTGACTTGGATGACAACCACCCTGTTCAAAAGAAAGGGGTGGGGAGCTGCGGTTAACTCTTCAAACACAGTTTGTCTAAATTGCCCTTCTTGGTTTTGGCTTAAGCTGGGCGACGCTAAGCTTGCCGGTCTGGTCTCAGCTGAGCCCAGCAGCAGGAGGCCAGTGATGCAGTTTGGGGAGCACGGCTGCTGGCCCCTGTGTTACTTAGGGTTGGTATTTGGGGTCTTGCTGTGCTGGATCTGCTTCCCCAAAAGCCTGCGCAGCAAGGCAGCCGGCAGGGACGCCAGGGCAGCAGGGGAATGACGTGCTCCCAAAACATGCAGCATGCTTAGCTGGGGCCTGGCCTGTTCGGGAGGCCAGTGACGTTTGCTTAACCGCTTCTAGCACCGTAATGGGAACGCTGTGACCTCCCTGCTTGCCACCGTGCCCTGTGACGAGCAAGAAATCAAGGGTATTGCGGGATCCTCAACTAGGAGCGGAAACCTGACGTTTTAACACTTAACATCTGTTGCTGTTCCCGAGATCTGCAATACAAACCTGCAAAGAACTGTCTCTTGGATTTAAGCTCTCTGCTACCTAATCTATTTGATCCATGGGACTGTGGGTTTTTTTTTTTTTTTAAGCTTTTAGTACTTGCTTAAAGTGCCAAGATCTCTCTGCTGGCATAACATTCGGGGGGTTCTGTATCGTCTTTGGAAATTGGTGCTCTGACATTGCACAGTGCAAAAAGATGGTGCATGGAAGCTCATTTATGTGTATATTAATCTGCCATTTATGTCGTAACGCTGGGTCATACGAAGTTTGTGATAACATTCAGATGTCCATCATGAACTGAAAATTATACCCAGATTCCTTAATCTTTAATTTGGCCACATAACTTTATCTCCAACCCTCATTATACTAGGCAATACTCAACTCCTGCTAGTAGATAGATCTGTCTTTGACTCCGTAGATCCAAGCATAAAACTTCCCATTTCAGACGGCAGTGCCGGGTACCTGTGCCCCGGCTGCCTCTCGTCCTGAGTGCCCCCGCAGAGGCTGGCCGGGCCAGGCTGGCCCTGAATCACCAAGACTTCGGAACAGGGCTCCCGTGGTTTCTCGTGCTGAAATTGGTAACTGGTCAAACAGCGTAGGCTGCGCAGCCCTTCCTGCTGCTTGCGTGAGAGATGCAACCCCATTTTTGCAGAAAATGCGAAACGCTGCAGGGAACTGGAGCAGTGCTGGGGTTTATGCCAGTTCGGGAGCATGCCGTTGGAGGCAGCACACTCCTGCCTGCAGGAGGACCGTGGAAGAGGGCCTGGCAGTTTTGCAGGCCCAGCAGCAGTGGCCTGGCTGCTGGAGCGTTGCTGCAGGCACGCTGGCCTGGGCAAGGGCAAAGAGTGCTGCCCCATGGCTAGGGAGCAGCTCCGGGAAGGTGCAGGGGACGTGCTTCGCACATGCACCAGTGCTAGTCTGTCCCCATTTTAACTTCAGGTGATGAAGTCCTTAGCTGTTTCTGATGGTTTAAGGGAGGGTCCAAGTGATGTTTGCTTGCAAGCTAACTTGTGTTCAGCCTATCTAACGCTGACCTGCTTTGCAATCAGCCCAGGAGTACCTGTGCTTCTCTATCTTTAGTACTATAAAACTATCTCAGGCCTCTTTTATCTGCTGTATCGGATGCTCTCAAGAACACACTTCTAAGCTGCTAATGTTTACTTTTTATTTAGAGATGTCTTTATGCCCAGCCCGATGCTGGATATTTATTGCTTCCCTCAAGTGTGTGCTGAGCCTGCTCCTGCCCCACCACCTCAGGCCTATCTTCTCTGTCTCTTCCTGAGCTTGGAATGAGCCTGTGTATGCCAGGTTTCAGCATGTAAGACCACAGATATGAAAAGCCTGTTTGAAAGTCCCTCAGGATGGGTAGTTTCCTAAACACAAAGTCTACATCTGTCCTTGATAGAGATGCCTAAGCAGGAGGACACCTCCGAAGAGTGTGCCCAGGTGGGATTTGGAAGTGAACAAAGCATCAAGAGACTGCTTTAGGAGGAGATACCTGTCAGAGAAGAGGATTTCTATGGGCTTGCTTTCTGCAAGGTCACCCCAGGGCTAAGCTGGGGACACCACTGACGGGCTTCTCTCCTGCATTATTTTTTTTTTAATTTTAGTGTTTTAGGCATGCATCAGCTGCGTTTTCCTTAGGACAGGGTTTTTATTAAAACTCTGATTGGGCAAATAAACCTAGCCAGTAACCTTCTAAACCAGAGGAATGTTTTCTAGGCTTGCAGCCTTCCTAAGGGCTGAAGTCTCTGCTCTACACAAGGCCTTGACTAAGATCTGCTCCTGACGTACACTTAAGCTAGGAATATACTGAGAGCAAACATGTGAAACAAGATGTTACCAGTATTGCAGGTCAGAAGCAACTGATTGGTCTTAAGGTAAAAATGTATAGATTCAAGCTATGGGTCATACCTTTAGGGTTCCTCTCTTATTTATCTTTTTTTGAGTAGAAAAATGAAGCAATTAATTCTTTGCAAACAGATTTTAATAAGTTCCGTAGAACCATTCTTACCAGAGCAAACGTATCAAACCACTTAATCGTTCCCAGTACTAGCAGAAATACACAGCATCTTTTGTTGTGGGAAAATCATTTCTCGGGGGAAGCTAATTCTGAGTTCAAGTAGCTGAACCACCATTCACTTTCTTCTCTAGCGCTCTGGCCACTGCTGCTTTTCCAAGAACTCTTCTAGCAAAAGCAGCGGAGAGCTCAATTTTAGATTAAAAAACACATCTGTGTTGGTTTTGGAGGGCTTTCCTCAGAGACCTGGCAAAAGCACCACCCAGTAAAAACATAAGGGGCAGTTCTCCTCTTGCTTTAGCTCTCCTTAAAGGGTGACTAATACATTAGGAGGGATTAAAGAGCTCCTAAAGGGTAGAGACCCGCTTCTAGCAGATGCCCAGTAAGTGTTTAGTTTGAGGATAGCAATGCAGCAGTGGAAACTTAGAAAGCTTTATTAAGCCTCAGATCTAGTACCTGCAGCGACGCACAGGAGGCTTATCAACTCCCTTGGACAGCCGCTCAGGGACTCCGTGACTGTTTTTTGGTAAAAGCACGTTCTATATTAAGTTAATTAGCTTTATATATGAAAAGTTCAGATTAAGAAGAGGACATTGCTTTGACTTGGCTCTGCAGGCAGACAGTCACCATTCAGTCACGCCTCAGGAAATGATCTTCAGTTCTGGTTTGGATTCTTCCAGGGCTCTTAGTTCATCATCCATTTCCGAACTCCAGAAAATGTCATACAAACTAAACCAAAACAAAAAGGCAAGATGGTTAAGTGAGCACCTTGGCCATTAAGGAAAGAGGGCAGAAAGGCACACAAATCGCCTTTATGAAAAGATCACGTAAGAGCAGGGGCCCAGCTCGACTGAATCATCTGGCCCAGCAGCCAACAACATGCCCATATCATCCCTCCCAGCCATCCCCCCTTCATGACTGTTGGGCCCTGGACACTTAAGTGGATTAAGCCACCAAGTCACGTCCCCTGGAAGGGACAGGGAGTTTCTGTGACATGCAAATGGTGTTTGACTCTCTCTGGGGTCACCGGCTGCCTTTTGGAGGCAACCCTAGAGCAGTTCATGCTTGCTGTCCTCTTCCCCCCACACCTTGTCTCCCTGGAGCTTGCTGCCTGCCCGAGGGAACTGAAAGCAAAACCAGCAACGTGGCTCACATTATCTGCTGCAACTTGCAGTTTGGATTCCTCAAGGCTTCGCAGATCTTCCTCATGCCCTCGTCTTCCAGAGTGTTGTAGCTCAGGTCCAGCTCTGTAAGACACTGTTTGGTGACGATGATCGTGGCGAGAGTCGCGCAGCAGGCTGCTGTGAGATCGCAGTTACCCAGCCTGCAGGGAAGAGAGGCCGACGCAGTGAGTGCTGGCTCTAGCCAAGCAGCCCGAACTTGGGCAGCAGGCAGCGATACCCCTGCTGCAGACCAGGGAGCCTCGTTAGGCTGCTATCTTGGAGACTTCTGCAGGTGGTTTTCGCATGAAGGATATGCTCTGAAGACAGCAGTCCTCTTGGTGACCGATGGACACCTGAGGAGGTCTTCCCTAAAGCTTAACTGTGTTGCTGCATGGGGTAGAAGGAAGCATAAGATGATACTCTCAGTTTCAACATCATGCTCAATATTCTCTTGATGCTTATGAAGAGAATGCAATGAATCTAGCAAGATGTCAGTATCTAATATTTCTCATAATACAACATGTATTTTGCCACTGCGTCTTCAGCAGGCTGTGTAAGAGGGAGAGAAAGGTCAGAGGCCTAAAATATAGTGTGTGCTAGTTAAAGTCTGCAAGAGATGTGTTGAGAGAGTGTGGTGGAGGGAGGGGAAGAGCAGAATGACCAAATGCCCCAGCGTTAGCACGTAGCAGCCCAGCGCCAGCTCAGCAAGGACAGAATGGGCAAACGGAGAGGAACAGGATCACTCCATTTGCAGAAGGGAAAGAAAGGGCTTATTTTTAAACAGTCTTGTGTCACTCAGAGCGTCCTAATCTAAGGAAATGGCACATCCTTCCCTAATTCAGGGGGTGGGAACCCACTAGCCTATGTTCCTATATAGACTGCTAGAACAGAAGAAGGATGAGGTGGAGGAGACTAAACATTAGTAATCACAGATTCCCTCAAGCTGTTTAAAGCAAGAGAGGGAGTGAGGCAGTGACTGGGGAAACAGTGGAATAGTGATCCTGATGGTACTTATGGTATAGTTTAAACTGACCATAAAGTAATCTGAAGTTTATTACTCCTGAGATGGACATGTACACCAATTTATGTAAAGCACCTCTATGAAAAGGGCAACTGAGGCCTCTCAGTTAAGAACAAGCGGCTTTAGTCGGTCAGCAAAAATATCCTTCTGGGCAGAGGCTTCAAGTCTTATCTATGTCTCCCAGGACCTGTCCATTTAACTCACTTATTGCGCTTGTAGGGCACTGGAGTGCAGCTCCAGGCCTCTGGCAGGAATTCATGTGCTAGACCAGGACTAGCAGTTTCTCTGGCTCAGTATCTCATCTGAAAGAGGCCTGTGAACAAGTTTGGATAAGGATGCAGAAAACTCTTCAGAAAGCTGTTTGCAAAACAGCCTTTCCCAAAGCAAGCTCCTTCCAGCCTGCCCATGCCTTGCTTTAGATCCCAAAAGTATGGTGCACCATGAACTTCCAGCTCTGCCCCTGGGAGAGAGCCTGTGGAAGGCTATCGATGCACCATCGCATTGGTGGCAGGCTGTACCTGCAAGGGACTGTGAGTGACAGCGTGTGCAGTTGTATCAGACAGTTGTGGCTTCTAGATGGGATTGGTGTGATTAAATATCAATTTGTGGTATGAACCGTCTCCTGTATGCAAAAAATACTACGCTACCGCCTATCGCTACCCCTCTCCGCATGTTGTTCTTGGCAGGGCAACGCACCAGTAGATGAGAAGACCCCTGAGGGTGCACCTTACCACAGGGACTGGATGTTGCAGTTTGGGTGCAGCAGCCCTTCGCGCAGGAGTTCGACGCCTGCATCTCCCAACTTGTTCTCGCCGATGTGCAGCACTTTCAGGTGGGTGTTCACGCTGAGAGCAGAGCTGACTGCCTTGCAGCAAGCAGTCGTGAGCCCACACTCTCTAACCCTGTAAGGCAAGAATAAAGTGAGAACTCCAGGGATCTGCAGAATATCAGCCACTGCTCTTTTTTTTTCCATGTTGGCTTCACAGGAGCCAGGACAGTAAGCACAAACTAACTGAAGCCCTCCCAAAATCACAGCACTTCTCTCAACCCCTCTGTCCAGCCCAATCCTTTCCAAGCATCACTTCTCCTACTGTTTACATTTAGGATGTCTGTCTCAGAGACTGCATCTAGGAAGGACACCTGCCCATAAAAGATGGGAACAGACTCTTGATTGGAGGTGAAATGTGCTGCTCTCGCAGTCACCTTGGCTCCACCATTTCACCCTCAGGGCACCTCATAAATTCCCAAGTCCCTGGAGGCAGGGGAAGAACCCAGATGTGGGAGCTGAGCTTGCAGGGTAGGAAAACTAAGGTTTTTTCAGGTTCTATATGAAAGGACAGTTCTCTCCAGATCATGTTATGCCAGACCATTGCAATCTAAAAGGTAACACTGTCAGTAGAGAAGCTGCTGAGCAAGGTTTATGTCACTGAAATCGTCTCTGGTTAGACTTAGATTGTAAAGTGGGCACCACAGGTTTCAGTGCTGACTCTTTTCCAGTCCTTCTGAGAAGAAGTGATTGTACGCTTCATCGACTGCCTCTTTTGCTTAGAGCTACAGCTTTTCATGGAAAGAGTTTGTTTCCCTTCTCCTTCAGAAGGAAAACATGTACCTGAAGATACAGTACTTGAAATACAAGCTTTCCAGTTTTGGCATATCAATGAGAGAGCTTGGATTCCAGGAGAGAACCTGAGATATCTGATGACAGTGTTCATTTCGCTATTGCATGACACCTTTTAAGTGTCTTGCACAAAATCTCTAAGTTGCTCTTTGTGGCACAATGAAATATATTAGATGAAAGCTTTTAAAGTGATGCTTGGTTCCCTATTGCTTATAGCAAGGTGACCACGGGGCAGATTTTCAAAGCATCTTGGAGTTCAGAAATACAAATCCCCTTAGATCTGCACATCTTTTAGGTAACAATCTGCATGAGCTCTCTGTGGGATCATCACAACTGAGGATTTACTTAGCAGGCCTTACTTCACCTCTATCTATCTTTAGTAAGGTCTCGAAGAAGGCAGCAGAGATGTGAAACCTCACAGCAGCTCACCATAGCTCCTGGAGTTCAGCTTTGGGATCCTTGAGTGCCTGACACAGTATTTCCATGCCCGAGTCTCTCAGGTTGTTGTCTATCAGACTTATCTCTGTGAGAGTCTCTTTTGTACTGATGACTCTGGAGAGATCTTTACAGCTAACACTTGTGAGATCGCAGTCCCATAACCTGCAGGGAAAAAAAACAAAATATTATTTTCCCCCCAAGAATTACTTACATCAGAACAGAGTCCTCTTTCAGTGTTCTGAATTTCTGGTTTTAGCATCTCAGTTTCTTCTACCCTTTAAGAAACCCACTTATGTATCATAGCACAGAGTTTTCTCTGGCTTTCTCCCTACTTTCCATCCTTCACACTGGAAGTTCTGTTTTTAACACAGAAAGAATATGAACATGCAGTTCTGGTAGGTGGATATCTCATCAGGAATACAGGCCGTTGCCATAATAAACTTTCATCCACCCTCTCCCCCCTATTTGATCCAAGTGGTTTCAGTGCTGTCCTGCCTGCTCATAGGAAAAGACATAGCGTCCTCTGCTTTTGTTCTGAGGTATAACTTACCTGGGGTAGAGATACCCTTGTTTCACTAGGGGGTGTAACTGAGCAACTTCCTTACCAGTTAGGAACAGACCAGCAATAAAATGTAGATAGCTCAGAGGGATTTAGGCTTTAAGACTCTAAACTCTGCCTTCCCTTACCATAGCTTCTGAATTTTACAGTTGGGATGCAGCAGTCCTTGGCACAGCAGAGCCAGACCAGAGTCCCCGATCTTGTTATCCCCCACGGACAGATCTATCAGGGATGACTTGTTACTGAGGACAGCGCTAATATCCCGACAACTGTCGCTGGTTATTCCACAGTTCTCCAGGCTGCAGAAATAAGCATAGTTTGAGTTTCTTCGCTGGACATGCAATATCAGACACAGTTCACCACCCTGAATTCAGACTGAGAAAGGGCTATGGAATGGTCTCTTGCTGCAAACCAGTGCAGCTCAGCTGGACATTGCTGGAGCTCCGCAAGGCTGAGAGATGAGCCAGATATCCCAGCAGGGCTCTGAGGCCATACACCTCTCTCGTAGTCCATGAGGCTGTAGTGCGCTTTAAAATCCAACCTACCATTCATACACATCAATGCAAGGATTGCTTTTGTCAACTCTGCTTTTATATTGACCGTCTTTTTTAAGAGAAACTCTTGGATGTATCACACAGTGAGTCCCTGGCAGCCACAAGCCAAGCCAGGACTTGGGGAATGAAGGAGCCACTGGCTGCTGCAGAGCCCTGGAGCCTCCGCGCAGCTGGACTTGGCTCCCCAGAGACACACAGGGCAGGCTCTGCCGTCTCTGCTCCTCCGGCCAGGCTGGGCTGAAGTATGCAAGCAAGATAAGCTGAATCGTGCTTCTGCCTTAAGCCCTTCCAGGGGCTTTGCCCCAGCCTAGTGGTCAAGACCAGCCTCTTGTTTTGAAGACAAATATGGATCTGAATCAAAATACCCAACTGGCTGGCAGCTCGGGGCACAAGAGCTAGAGCCACTGCCTGTGAGTGCTCCTCCGCTCTCAGATACTAGCGAGCGGTCGCTCCTTGTGATTGCAACTTTAACCTGGGGCACACGCTCTCACTCTATCAGTAGATGTAAGAGTGAACTCAAAATCACATGCTAAAAAAAGCTTTAAAAAATCCTCAGAGCCCCAGATATGTTTGTAGTTTCTACAGTTACAGAAGTTTGAGCCAGCAAAAAGCCATCCTAAATTTTAAAGCATTCCTGACAACAAATTCTCCTGTTTTACGCATGGTAGGAATAGCAGCAGGATTAGCTGCAGTTAGAGATGACCAGCTCTTCCTTACTGTAGTAGCTCTAAGTCGCATCTTGCTTCCACCAGTCCCCGGCAGAGCTGTTTCACAGCCGTATCTCCCAATGTGTTGTTACTTAGGCTGAGCTCCTTCAGGGTGGGCTTGGTTTGCAGAGCAGCATTGAGAGCTTCCACGATATCAGCTGTGAGTTCACAGTATTCCAGCCTGTGAGGAGAAAGGAAATCCAAGGAAAAACAACTGTCTTTACTATATCCTGCTACCTGCATGACGTTAGCTATGCAAAGGGCGTGTTAGCCAGGGCAGAAAACTTGCCATTTGGGCCTATGAATTGAGACCAGGCGATACATGAAAATAAAGATAACCGTAAGCAGACTTTAGCCACTAGTTCTTAACAGCATCTCCCTGCTCATTTCAGAGGGCAGGATTTCTTGAACTGGACCTCAGGGGACCCATACAGGACTAACTGCTTACTCCACTTTTTATGCTGGTCCTTCTCTAAAGCAATGCAGAGATGAATGAGTCCTGAATTGCAACACAAGGCACAACCCTCGCTACCGGGCCTTCCTGAGAGGAGTTGTACTTCGCCAGTTGGAGGCCACTTACAGACTCGGGTCCAGCTCAGCCATAAAACGAGCACCAAGCGCAGCAGAATCAGACTTCTCTTTGGAGTCGGGCAGGTCTTGCATTAACAGCCCCCACTGCCAAGTGGGCTAAGCAAGGCCTCCAGGAATAGAGGCTGAGCTCTTACAGATCCTCTGGACTGCTTAACATGGATAAGTATGACCCACATTCAGATATAAGAGGAAGAAAATCCAATTCTGGCAGCAACGCTCCTGCCTGTCTCAAGGTCAAGACAAGGAGACAAGCGCGAACTGTCTGATGACCGAAGAAAACCAGTTTCTAGGAAAGCACCAAGACAACCAGTGACTACTTACTGCAACTTCTGTAGCTTGCAGTTGGGGTTCATGAGCCCTTGACACAGCACCTTTACGCCAGCAGTTCCAAGTCTGTTATCGCCCACGTGCAGCTCTGTCAGCGAGGGCTGTGCGCTGAGGACAGAGCGGAGAGTCTCGCAGCTGGCACTCGTTAGATTGCAGTTTTGCAGCCTGCAGGAGAGAAGCAATGCGGGTGAGAGAATTGCATCCCCAGAATTTGCAGAGGCTCCTCTCAGGGAAGTTCATCTGCTGAGGTTTGGCTTCGGAAAGACTGCGGTACCAGCAGTAACTTGCTCTTAACCCTCTAGAAAGCAGTATATCCAGGTAAGTACTCTTATTTTACAGGCGTCCCAAAATATTTTGAGAGTTAATGTTATACCTGTAGCACTAAAAGTGGCTCCCGTATTTCTTTAAAAGTAATTGCTCATATAGCATCTCTAGCAGCAGGATCCTCCCTACATTAAATAGCAACACAACTGCTTTATAGCAGTGTTTTAATCAGCATGAGGCTTATCCCAGAGAGAAAGCAAGGGCATTTTACAATTCCTTGGTCCCCTGGAGAGGTGATCAAGAGCAGCTAAAAGTAAAAAAACTAGGCCAAACTGGCTTAAATCTCTGGATATCATGTAGAAGCTCTGTGGTGTATTGCAAGAGGGATCTATGAAGCAGGTGATCCTTCAGTACTCTGGCTGAGAGAAGTTGCATAGGAACTGTGATAGTATTGCTATGGGGCATTCAGAGTTATCAGACATGACTACGGAGAAGTGTTGTGCATGGTGGCAGTAAATGTGGCTTGGTTTTGATTGCTCCTTTTTTCCTAAGACACCTTACCAGAGCCCCAAAATGAACAAACATAAGTGTGTTCTTATAGGAATGAAACAGCCTAACTCCAGAGAGAGAGTTATGAATGTTACTTAAGGCTCTGGAGAAATTTGGGTCTTAGAAGGACCTTAAGAAGGGGTCCTGAAGAAGGACTTGTGTTACTCTTGTAGTACCGCATATCACAGTTATTTCTTGAAGGCTCATCTCAGATGAAGTTTGTTGATTTTTATGAGGTAGGGTCATGAGAAGACTAGACCCACCTCAGGAGTCAGAGGACTCCATCCTGCAGAAGAGATCCTAGACAGAGGAGGCAGCATCTCCTTGAGGGTCTTTGAAGAGCAGAGGCAGCAACCACTGGCCTTGACCAAAGTTCTTGCAGGCACAGCTGAGCTACAGGGCTTGCTGAGGGAAGCCCGCAGAGAGCTACCTCCAGTGCTGTAATCTGGCTCTGGCGCCTCTGCAGAAAGTGCTGGCCTGAATCAAGTCTCAGTTCTAACCTTTGCCCAACTGAGAAGACAAGACTTGTGGCAGAGCCAGTCTGGTAGCGTGCAGAAAGACTGACAGCTCTTGAAATGCTAAGAGCTCACGAGAAAACCCCTCTGCTTGGCTGCTAGAGAAAGGAGTAAGCAAACAACTAGATGGCTAAATCCTGCGCTAGTAACTGGCAGAAGAGATTTCTGGAAAATGCTCTGGGTGGGGGGGGGAGAGAGATTTGTGAAAATGTCAGGTATGTGCTAATGGCAGAGTGGGGCCTTCTGTGGTCTTCCTCTTCTTTAAACAGGCCTAAAGAGTTAATCCAACTGTCTGTGGCTGGGCAAGATCAGCTACCTCCTCTAAAGCCTTAGCTTGGCTGGGAAAACCCTACCTCTCCTTCTCTTCATGCTGGAGGACAAAAACAGACGATAGAGTCTTCCAGTAAATACACTGGCTAGATAAAAGCTTCTGGGGTTTTCTGAACATCTGACCTAGGTTATTGCTGATACACACTGGCGGGGCTCTGCTACTAGGATCACGCATTGGCTTGCTTTGTGACTTTAGCTGCAGCACACTGAAAGCACGTTAGACGAGAACATCAGAGCAAGAGAATCAGTAAAGTTTTACCATAATTTCTGCAAGCTACAGCTTGGCGTCAGCAACCCTTTAGACAGGTATTCGATGCCCACATCTCCCAGCTCGTTGTTGTTCAGCTTCAGCTCTGTGAGGGACGGATTCGTATTAATGACGGAGGAGATATCCTTGCAGTTGCTACTGGAGAGATTGCAGTCATCCAGCCTGAAAGAGGAGGAGAGAGGAAGCGCGTTAGTCCCAAATTTGCTCTGTTCTCTCTAGCTGAAGCAAGCGGGTGATTTACGCCTCCTTAGTCCCTGGAACGCCTCTGTAAGTACGTGTGTGGTTTGTTGGGCAATGTATGGCCCAGTCCACTAATTTGAAGGGGCAGAAGAAAGGCTTTCTCTGCAGGGTTCTGGTTCAGGTGGTGCTGGAGGGCAGTCCCACCAGCCACAGGCCTCTACCGTGCTGTGCAGAAGGGGGCAAGTGACTCAAGTCTTCCGCTCAAGCAGGGCTTCAACCTGAGGATGTATCTTCACTTAAACTTCTCTAATGACAAACCACCCAGTGTCTGAGGCCACATCCAACCTGAGGCCCGGAGGGCAATTTATAGGCTGTCAGACGGGTTGTGCACTAAGACTAGATAAACCAGGTCTGTAGCCAGGCTTCCCAACCCCAGAGACACCCATTGGTAACTTGTTCTCATACAGGTGAGTCATGCGCTCTTCATGGCCTCTCTCTGGTGTGACTTCCAGTCTGCAGCAGATCTGCACTGCGATAGGGGCTTCTCTCTCTCCAAGTCAGGATTTTTTTTAGGCGCTGCTAAATTGCGAGAGGGGCAGAGGGAAGACATCAAATTGGAAGGACAGTCAAGGAAAAGAGTGGGAGCCAGGGACAGGGCAGGAGAGACACAGGGGAAAAGGAAGATGTCCTGCAGAACCTGCCAGCCCCAGGCACAGTCCCAGCCAGGACTGCTAGAAGTTGTCTGTGCCCGGTCATTTCTCCTCAGGCAGCCAGATGAAAACTGCAGTCGTGTTTAACACCTTTCAATATCGGGTGGAACAAGCCCTGCTGCAGCCACTCTCCTCCACCATGTCTTGAGCAGCCCAGCCTCTGCTCAGGGAACAACCATCCCGGTTGCGGGCACACTGCCTTCTGGTTCCCAAGGCAGACCTCGGGAAGTCACAGTTCAACAACACTGAGTCTTGCTACTAAAATGCATTCTGTCTTGTATCTCTTCTCACAGGAGAAAAACTGAAGTATTGCTTAGAAGAGACTATATGCAGCTAGTTTCTACCTGATGGTTTTGCAGGATTTCATGGTGGAAAGAAGCTCAGCCCATCGAGATGGGTTCATCTCCTCACACTGGATGTCAAGTTCCATTTTGAAATTGGAGGTAAGATCTGAAAATTTAAAACCAAGTTGTTACTTTTTCCATGGACAGGGAAAGATCTATCGCGGGGACCAGGAAGGTGCAACTCCCCAGCGCGCCAGCCAGCATCAGATCCCCCCCAGTGAAATTGGGCTAATGAGTAACATTGTGTGAGGCACTTGCAACTGCAGTCACATGCTGTGCAGGGGCCACGTGCCTTGTCCATGCTTCAAAATGCAACAAAAGCTTACAGGAGTCAGGTTTTGGCAATTCTTTCATAATCACAGAATGAATGCTTGTATACGAGGAGCAGAACATGTGCTTATAGAAGAAATGTTCCTCCATGTTTTGATACTTGGACTTTAAAAAGTTACTCTGGTTGGGCAAACCTGAATAGAGGGAATCTAGGAAACGGTGATTTTTTTGCTCTGCAGTCGCACTGCATTACTGAACTATCTGTACACAGTGCCTTATAGAGCAGCTACAGATAAATAGGCATAAAAATATGCCAAGGCCGATAGCTGAGCTCTAGCCTGAGCCTCGCAGTCCAGCTGCCTGATCCATTAACCCTCCCGTGCTGCAGCGGGCAGCAGGGCCGCTCGGCCCAGCTCTAAAGCGGCGCTGGGCAATGTTATTTATGCTGCTACTTCAGCTACGCCCCCATCGGGGGCTCGTGTGGACCCTTCCCAGGAAGGGCAGGTGAAAGGGTATGGACGGTATCACAGCCAGGGCCCTGCTGGGTGATGAATGAAGTCTTGGGTGTCTCAGCCTTGCTAACGTGACTCAGACCAGAGGATATTTGTTTTAAGAAAAAATAAAAATCACACTGGAATGAGTCAGAAGAAGCGGGCATTGCTGACCGCACTTCATCACCGCCTTCCCCCCTCGGTCACCAGTAAGAATTTCTCCGTGGGCACAAGCCGGGGGTCCCAAACCGGGATTTGCACGCAGGCGAGTCTGGCAGCATACCGGGTGTCGCCCCCCGCGAAGCCCTCGGCCGGGCCAGGGGAGGAAGGAGGCGGGTCCCTAGCCTCAGTCCCATAGAGGTGCCACTCTCTGCATGAGGGGAGGAAGAAGGAAGGGCTGTTTTTTCCTTTTTTTCCCCTTCCCCTGAGCTCTGCCCCTTCCTGCAAGCCGAGGAAGGGACCCGTCGGGGAGCAGCAGCAGCTCGGTTTCTCGCCGCCGGGCGCTCTGCTGCCCCTCTCCCGCTCGCCCCGTTCCGGTGAACTGCCTCCTCCCGCTATAAGGGGTTCCCCCCCCCTTTCTCCCGCTAGGCTGCAGCTAAGACCTAACTCCAGAATGGCCTAGGCTTTGCCTAGATTATCTAAATTTACAGGAACTGGTCTAGCTCGAAGGGGGGGGCGGGGGGGCTTTCAGTTTCGCTCCTGCGAGGCGCCTTGGCCAGATTTATGGCTTTTCCCCCCGCCCCGCGCTGTTGTTCTTCCCGTCCCGCCGCTTTTCGGTCACACAAAGAAAAAGGAGCCAGGTGCCCCCCCAACCCCCCCCCCTCCGCGCCGGGGCCGCCGCCGCCGCCCCCCTACCGCCGCCGCGGCCTCCCCGCTCCGCCGCCGCCGCTCCGCCGGGCCCCGCTCCGCTCCGCTCCGCCCCGCCCGCGGGGAGGGGCCGCGCCGCAGCGCCCCCTCTCGCCCCGTCCCCGCTTTGCTCCCCCCCCTTCTAGCGCTGCAGCCGCCGGGGGGCAAAGCGCAGGGGGGCTCTCCGGTCCCCCGTCCCCCCCCCCCCCCCCGGGAGCAGGGGCTCTGCCGCGGGAGAGGCTACCCGGGCCCGTCGCCGCCGCTCGAGGCGAAGCGGGCGAGCAGCTGCGCCGCTGCCGCGGCCCTCCGGGATGCGCCCGGTCGCCTCGCCCTGCCCTGCCCTGCCCGGGCTTCCCCGGGGCCGCCGCGCCCGCACCGACCCGAACGAGCCGAGGGAGGCTCCGCTGCCGCGTCCGGCCTAGCGCAGGAGCAGCGGTGCCAGAGCGCGGCCGTGGCCGGAACGCGTTCGTCATCGCCCCGCTCCGCTTCCCCTCCCAGCCGCCGGCTGCTCCCTCTCTCCCTTTTCTTCTCTAATGCTCTCACCCCTGGAGAAAGCTCCTTTGGGCTTTCACGGGGCAGAGCAGAGAGGCTTCGGGGTACCAAGAGCCTCCCAGATTACAGTCTGGGTCCCCGAAGAGAAAAAACCTGTGCTTCTCCCCGTTTCTCCGTAAAAGTACCCCGGCCCCATCGTTCTGGCGCGCGCAACGGTTCTCCGATTAACCGCGACCAGCCGTGCCCTCCAAAGCAGGCCCCGCTCCGCGCGGCTTAAACTCTTCCGCGCCGCTGCCCCGGGAAGCAGAGCGGGAAGTTTAAGGAGTCTGAGGCCGGTTTTGTCTCGGGTACGTACCTCGCTCTTCAGGGCGCTGTGCGAAGGGAGCGACCGGGCCGCAGCTCAGTCCTTCCTGCCGTGGTTCCTACGCAACCTCTGCTGCTATGCGCCCGGTGCCGGCTAGAGGGAGAAGAACAGTTCTGTGACGGCGATCGCTCTTTTTTCCCCCCCCTCAGCGTGGTTTTTCGGTGATTCACGACACCACTCGTGAATTCTGCCGGGCTCCGGAAGGACAGCTCAGCAGCTGTAGTGCGAATTTGTCGGCCTGGTGGTGATTATACACCAGGCGCAGTCGCGCCTGGGCTAGTGACAGTGCCAAGGGCCAGAGCAAACTTCCCCCCTAAAACTGCTGATGTCAGAGGCAGCTTTAATTCCCTTTCCCCGATCGTGTAGGCACTCGCCGGCCTTTAACCCAGAGCAAAGGAGTAGTCGCCATCGAAGGAGCCATCCGAAAATGAGGCCAGCACAGTGTTAAAACGTGGACAGAGGTGTCCAAATATGCGCCTGGGTTTGGAAACGCTCTTCTCGTGCAACACCTGTGCTGACCGCGTGAGGACCGCCGCTCAGTTGGCTTCTCCAGATGCATGTGATCTGCGTCTGTTTTTCTCCCAAAGTTTGGGAACTGCCGGTTCCAAATGTGCCTCGCTGCCATCTCGCCCAGACGCGATGTTTCCTCCCCCGCCGCCGGCAGGGCCAGGCCCGGGCAGCTCCCCGCTCCCACGCGCTGCTGTCTAGTTTAGCCGGCAGGAGTCCTCCCCGTGCAACCTGGCCTGCGCCTCCCCAAAACTGCCCTCTCCGTTGAGCCCTGTGTGCCCAGCAGGCAGGGCCTCCCGCTTCTTGTTCCTGTACCTTCCCCTCCCAAACTCCTGCTAGCGCTTTACCTAACCCTTCCCCTCCCTGGGGAGTATTTTGCCTTTTGTAAAGCTGAATCGTGTGCTAATTGCGGTAACCTGATTTCTTCCTCCGTCTTCAGCAGTGAGAAGATGAACTGATGTTTCAATAGGCTGTGAGCAAACTGGAGGCAGAAGACAGATTCGGTTCTTCTCTCCTGCTGTCGCTGCCCCTAAAAGAGGAGACGGAGCAGGCTGTGAACCAACCTTTGCTCCGCAGTGGTTGCAAGAAGAGGCTGCTGGTGCTGCCATCTGCGCCTCGGAGCCGTGCTTCACACCTGGCTGCCCCTCCGGCCTGCTAGTCTGAGCTCATTAACTTCCTGCAGGGGCACGGAGAGAGCAGCTGCGTAAAGGCCCGTCCCAGCGGAGACAGCACCGCGTGAGTGTAATGACTTACTGGCATTAGCGCGGCAAGGCAGTGTTGCTGGCCTGGGCTCCTCTCGCAGCCTTTCGCCTTCGCGTCCCGCTGCCGCGTCTGTTCGCCTCGTGACGTGAGGCCCGTTTGCCTTTTCACTACAAGGCTGGAGTTTAATGCCGTGGGGAAGGAGGGGGGGCTCAAAGGTGCCGTGTGTTTGGCTCCTAGCAGGGCCTCCGTGGTGTCTGCCTTCCTGCTCCTGCTCACAAAAACGGTTTTTTAAAATGCTTAATTAAAGACATGAAACTCTTCAGGGCAGGGACAGATCTCTCATTAGCTTGACTGTGTGATGCCTATCGGCAAACCCAGTAAATAAACACAGCCGTGGCAGTTGTAATAGCTAGTTCGTAAGAACGTGCCCAGCTCCATTTGTTGCACCCGGAGTCCTGTTTCGCCTCTTTTCGCCTCCCGTGGCACTTCCTCACTCCGCCGTGTTGTCCTTTCCCTGCCTGCAACCCATTTGTTCCTTGAGGGTGTGCGTGACGCTGGAAGCAGGGCTTTGTAGTGGGGAGAAAATGCAAAACTTCTGTCCTTCCCCCAGAGCCAGCGAACTGATAAAGCAGGCGGGAGAGGAAGCAGCCGCAGCATCTGTGGAGCCAGGGTGGAAAATCTGACACTGTGGATTAGCTGATGCCGTGGCAGCAAAAAAAAAGGGAGGTCGGTATACGGCTGGGAGCTGCGAGGGGGCCGACGGGGCCTTGTGCTCCTGAGCAAACACAGGCAAATGCTCGCGTGGGCTTGCGTGTGTGCGCGCGCATATGGCTGCGCTGTGCCGTGCCACGCCAGCTAATTGTAGGTTCCCACAAGAAAGCCAATAGAGAAGAATTTCTAACCGTTGTGATGTGGTCATCTTGTTCTTGTAAAAGAAAAGCTGGTCTCTTTGTTTCGTGCTGGGGTTTTTGGTTTTTTTTTTCTTTTTGGTTCAAGAATCCTTGTAATGAAATAATGCTGTGATTGTATCCGCAGGGTTTTGTCACTGGAAGCTGTATACGCGTTTCCTCCCTAAGTTGTCGCCGGCGCAGTTTGGACAAAGAATTGCGGTTTCTAGATGTGTTAGTCAACACGAGCAGGTAGGTTGCACCCAACTGAATACCGAGTACAGAAAAAAACAGGCTCAGAGGAATTTCTCAGATAAAATTGCCAAGACAGGCACCAAAAATGCTGCCACCAGCGCTGGTCGCTGTGCCCAGCACGCCGTGCTAGCAGCCGTGCCAAGGAAAGGGGTGTTTGCCCAGGGCCTTGGGCTGCCTCCCAGCACCCGGCGGAGGAAGGTTTCCCCTCTGGGGCCGCTGCCCAGCCCAAGCATTTCTTTTGCATCCAGTTGCTTCTGCCCGAAGCCTGGGAGTTGTTCCCTGCCAGTCTGCAGAGGGCGATGCAGCCTCAGGTTGAGCAGACTTATCATCTTGCTTTATTTTCTCTGATGCTGAGGTTTCTTATGGGCACCAAGATTTTGCAGGGATTTGGGGCTTGAAATGGATGACTGGCTCCGGCCCTGTTATTTAAAGATATCAGGGCAAATGAGAAAACCGAGCCCGTAAACACAAACCTACTTCTCGGTAGAGCCTCTTTGTGTAGGCTGTGCAGCAGCTGAGGAAATAGGAGACTGCAGAGGATCTCACCTTCCCATTAAAAGCCTGCTGCATGCGAATACTAGAATCATTTGTATAAACTTTGTAGACTGTTGTAGCGACAGCTGGTTATTTCATGTGTGTGTCTGGCAATCAAAAACCTGAGTATAAACCAGCTTTAAAAGATCAGCATGAAAACTTCAAGCTAATCCGCCCCCCCCCCCCCCCCGGACTCATCTGTTTTTCAGACTCCAGTTAGCCATTGCCATTTTCTGAAAAGGTCAGATCGATCTCTGCTACCTACTGGAGAATTAATGGCTACTCAGACTTTCACTTTGGAAAAGTCATTGCATCCTGTCTTAAACACAGTTCTCGTTTGTGCTGTTCCAATCAAATTCCAGTTCACTGGGACTTGTTCTATTCAAATGGCCGTGCTGCTTAAAAAGAAGAGTTCGGGGATTATTTGGATTTTTAAAGACCGTGGTTACAACCTGCAGGAGTTATAGTGTGAAGCAGACATTACTGTTGAGCCAGGGGTTGGGCACAGATGTAGATGCATGCAAAGACCACAGCTGTGTAGCGCTGCTGTGCAAAATCTCTGCACGTGAGCTTGTCGTGATGGTTGGCGAGAAAGCAAAAGGTGCTTTTGCTGCACTGCTGTGTGTAAAGCAAAAAGCCTTCTGCTTGCTTTGTGTGGGGGTTAGGCAAAGGCCTCTATAAGAATTGACCTGACCGCAACCGTGGGGGGACAAGAAGAAAGGGAGACCGTGAGGGGAAGAAAAAAAAAAAAATGCGTGGAGAATGCGGGCATCGATCCCGCTACCTCTCGCATGCTAAGCGAGCGCTCTACCATTTGAGCTAATTCCCCGCTGTAAGCGCTTTTTCCTCTCGCGCCGCCCCTATTCTCGTCTCGCGAGACGCCGCGCCGGGAACTACATGTCCCATGCGGCCCTGCGCGGATCCCCCCCGCGGGGCCCACTGCGCCTGCGCGGGGCGCCCCCGCCGGGGATTGGCGGTGGCGGCGCGCGGCGGGCCGGGGCCGGGTGCTGGGGCGCGCGCGCCGGAGGATGCGCGGCGGCGGCGGCGGCGCCGGGAGCTCGCGCCTGCCCGCCCGCCCGGCGCCGCGCGGTAAGGAGCCGGCGGGGCGGGGCGGGCGGGGGCCGCCCGGGGGTTGCACGGGGCTGCGCGCGCGGGGAAGGGGCAATTGCACGGGGCTGCAAAGGGCTGCGCGCGCCGGGGAGCGGGGCGTTGCGCGGGACCCCGCGTGCCGGGGGCAGCCCGCGTGGCGCGCGGGCGAGGCCGTTGGCCGTTGGCCGCGGCGCGGCGCTGCGCTGCGCTGAGGTAAAACCCCGCCGCCAGTGCCCCCTTCCTCCCGGTAAGGGCACCGCCGCGTCGCCGGCGGGCGAGGGGGGCCCTTCCCCGGCGGACAAGCGCTCCCGGCCCCCGCGGGAGCTGGACTTGTAGTCGGGCTGCGTTTAAGCCGTTGTTTTGTGGGATTCAAAGCACCCTCTGCTCGATTTTGCCCCCTTCTGAGGGTTTTTCTTAGTCCTTCCTCAGATGTTCAAGTTATTTTTTTTCCTGGATGCGTTTTCTCAGCTAGCGTTGTCCAGGCTGTGAATTTCTGCTAAAATACTGATATCTGTCAACAGCTTTCCAATTGAAAAGTGGATTTTTTTAATTACTTACTTCCTTTCCTTGGCAGGTTTTAGTGTGTGAATGGGCTCTGCCTCTTGCAGAGTTTTCTTTATAGCTTCTCTGAATGGTATTTTATCTAAAATACTTGAAAGTTTAAGTTCTCTTCCCTTTTGTCGTTTTTAATGTACTAATATGTTGCGTCTTACTTTAAAGGGTCTGAGAAGCATGATCTCAGCTTCTTTCAGAAACTGTCCTGGCTTTCTTGTCTCATTTTCATAACTGTGAGCTTCCTTCTTGTTTTTCAGCTGAAGGAAGATTGGCCAACAAACATGTTTGGAAAGCCATGTTTATCTCTTTTTTTTTTTTCTTCTTTTTTTTTTTTGAAGCCAAAAAAACATGTAGCCACACCCATACACACACGTCTCAGCAATATAATTTCTTATCTCGCTGTTTCTTGCTGTTGATACCCAGAAGCCGGGTGATGCTTGAGAGCATCTCCTGCTGCTTAGGCACACCTGCCTTGGACGCAAGTGGTAACGTTTCGCCAGCTCAGTTTTACACAGTTTTGATCCAGCTCTGTGGAGCTGGAAGAAATGCTTCCCGCTGTGTCAGCTGCCTTTTGCATTGGTCCTCCCAGATGAGATGTTTCATGTCCCTGGTGGTATTTGTGGCTTTTCCTGTCCCTGAGCAGTCTGCCTGCCTGAACTGTACAAGTGCAAATGGAGCAAATGCAGGGTGTTGGGGTAAGAGGGAGCCATTGGGATTAGCCTGGCTTCATCAGCCGCATCCATGGTCTCCCTCATTCACCCCTGGTGTGATTTAATAACTGGGTTGTTCTTGATCTTTTCTCACAGCAAAATTGTCATGCTGGAGTAGTTCCTGTGCTTTCCTTTCCTGCCTTTTAATTGCAGGAGAGAGTTGCCCAGCTCCCACAGCTCAAGCTGGTGCAAGGGCTCGTCTACCCTGTGTGATTAAGCATCCCCCTTACCCTTTTTTCCCTGCTTTTGGCAGTGCTGTATGCCTGGGTTTGTGTTCCTGGGGATAAGACAGGAGTTGAAACTCAGCTGTGTTTGCGCTCAGTCGAGAACCCACCCCTTCATAGCACTGATGCAGGCAAAAATCATTCAAGTGCTGCTGAGCACTTGTTTTCTCCCTACGCTCCCTGCCAAGGACAGGGAAGTCCTCTTGCAGGTGACCAAAAAAATCCCACCCCGCGAGCGGCTCTGTGCCAGGAGCAGCCCCTGCGATGCTGAAGTCACGGCAGTGTCAGCGCAGCTTTGCCGTGGGGACACTGGCTGGATCCCCTTTTGGTTTCGGTGGCCTGTGGCACTCCTGATCGTCCGTGTCATGGGCAGCGCAGCGATGGTTTAAGGGACTGGTTCGTGCCATGCTGCAAATCTCTCAAAGTGGTTGTGTGACAGCTTTTGTGTGATGGGAAGCGGTCTGCTAGCAGGGTTAGGTCCCGTGGTGGTTGTGTGGAGGTTAGCAATCCTGGCTGGTTTGCTGTGAAACACTTTGGAAGGGGTGCTCCCCGTTTTACACAGTGGTTGGTATTTTTAAACAAATGCTCGCAATGCTTACAATTGCTTTGCGATTCTGAGGTGGTCAGGTGCGCTCCTTGGCCGGGGGTTTGCTTTCACCCCCTCCGCATCCAGCAATAGAAAGCAGATGGGTGTGAATTCAGAAACACCCTGCCTTCCCAAGTCGCTATTTGAGTAGCAGCCTGACTTCTCTGGGTCTGCAGCCCGTCGGATTATTAATCCCGTCAATTAGCTTCTCCTCACTCTGCACTAACTCACTTTACCATCCACTCGGTTCCTGCACGTGTCTTCATCCTTTGTACTGCAGGAGAGCTAAATTGGATTGGGAGAGAATTGGCAAGAGGCCTGGATATTCCTCGAAAGATATTGATTGTCCTGGACAGTTGGTGTTTGTTTCTTTTGTTTCCCGGCTCTCGTCACGGGGTCAGGCTCGTTAGGGTAGCAGCTCGCTAGAGGACCGAAAAACAGCAAAGGCCTTGCAGAGCGAGGCTGGACCGGTGCCATCCCAACCTGTGTCTCTGGGAAGCGTTAAGTCTGAAGCAGCCGGCCTGGTAATTCTGTTAACAGGAACCCCGTGCAAGAGAGAGAAATGTGACTCTGGGATAAAACGAACGCTCGGCTCGAGCTGAGAGGCTTTGCTGGTTCTCGCGGGTGCACTGCTGTGAGTAATGTACCCCGTCTTACCCCCAAATTAAACATAAAGTAGGGACGTCAACACAAAGACCGGACGGCGACAAAAATTTGTTGCCAAGTCTG